>NC_142878.1:109085000-109685000 GCF_051225735.1 Oryctolagus cuniculus | reverse complement strand
CTGACCAGGCCAGGTGGGCGGCTCAGCAGAGGGGCAGAGGGCTGAGCGCACAGTCCAGTTGAGGCTGGGGGTTTTTAAGGAGATGGGTCTTGTTTCCCCACCTCTGCTCCTCTTTTTGGATGTGAATAGAAAAACTTCTCTCTTGAAGGTCTAAACAAAGGACTTTATGGATGCAAATGTTATCAGACAGGAGGAAGGGTGGGCAGGACCCCCTAGAGAATTGGGATCCAGAGCAGGGTGTTTGAAATGCAGATACTGGGCTGCACCTGGGAGACTGTGGAAGATTTGTCAGGCAGAAGGGGTGGGTTATCAGGTAGAAGGGGTCAGGGCAGGGCAGGATGTGAATACTGGGCTGCCCCTGAAACACCATCAGGATGACTTTGAGATGCAGCATATGCTGGACATAGTCTTCCCTTTAGCCTGTTACACACACATAAGCTCATAACTAACTTCCTACCTAACACTTTGACTGAGGCATTAAAATGGCTGTGAATTTTTTTTTAAGTTTAGGACATATCCAAGGGGGAAATGCAGTAGTCACAAGCTGCCGTCCAGTCGGCCGTTTCAGGAAGCTTCCCAACCCCACGAGGAGCACCCGGCTGCAACTCCCTCAGAGCTCTCAGTGAAAGGCCTAGGTCCAACACTGAGACCCTGACACAATCAAACGTTCACCAAAAATGCCTGTCAAAGCAACTATGGGCCAATCCAGAACCACACAAAATGGAGCTGTGAGGCCAGAAACAAACAAACAAACAAACCAACAACAACAACAACAAAAAATACAGAAGCCCCAGCAAAAGCCATGTTAAGAGCATGCTGCAGCTGCAGGGGTCGGTGCTATGGCATGGGGCGGGGGCGGGGGCGGGGCACCTGTAGTGCTGGCATCCCATTTGGGCGCCAGCTCAAGTCCCAGCTGCCCACTTTTTTTTTTTTTTTTTTTTTTTTTTTTGTACCGGCAGAGTGGGCAGAGAGAGAGAGAGAGAAAGGTCTTCCTTTGCCGTTGGTCCACCCTCCAATGGCCGCCGCGCTGCGGCCGGCGCACCGCACTGATCCGATGGCAGGAGCCAGGTACTTATCCTGGTCTCCCATGGGGTGCAGGGCCCAAGCACCTGGACCATCCTCCACTGCACTCCCTGGCCACAGCAGAGAGCTGGCCTGGAAGAGAGGCAACCGGGACAGAATCCGGCGCCCTGACCGGGACTAGAACCTGGTGTGCTGGCGCCGCTAGGTGGAGGATTAGCCTAGTGAGCCGCGGCGCCGGCTAGCTGCGCACTTCTGATCCAGCTCTCTGCTATGGCCTAGGAAAGCAGTGGAAGACAGCCTAAGTTTTTGGGCCCCTACAACTATGTGGAAGACCCAGAAGAAGCTCCTGGCTCCTGCTTTCAGGCTGACCCAGCTCCAGCCACTGCAGACATTTGGGGAGTGAACCAGCTGATGGAAAATTTCTCTCCCTGTGTGTGTTTCTCCCTAACTCTGCCTTTCAAATAAATAAATCTTTTTTTTTTAAAGCAGCTAATCTTACTATTAATTACTTCTGTGAAATGCACTTCAGTGTAACTTCCCATAACAAGTTCACTGTTTCTGACAACCTGCCAACAACCAGGATTTAAATGTGAAAGACGCAATTCTTCTTATTCTTCCATCATCATCTATCCTATGAATATGATTATGAACCCAAGTAGTGCAAGCTGACAACTTCTATTTAATCTGCAGGAGGTAGGAACACCCCTGCCCCTTTTTAAGCAACTATTCCCAGAAACTAGAGTGAAATGCTTTGCCCAAGAGAAAAGCCAGTCTGAATCATATCCCAGGAAGTAAAGTTTCATCCAAGGTGATGAGCTACTTCCAAAGCATAAACAGTTCCCAGTGGGAGCCATCTATTTCCTCAGATGGCCAAGTCCTAGGGGAGCCAGGTCTTAGCCTTTATCCTAGGTCAGAATCACTTGCAGGCCTGGGACCCACCCCCAGAACTGGATTCAGGAAATGGAAGTGAGGCTGAGAGTCAACATCTCTGACAAGCTGTCAGGGACCATACTTTTGACAACTAAGAGACTCTAAAACTGCTAATACTGTCAGTGTGTCCCAGAGAGAGCAGTGTGAGAACCATGCACACACTTTTCAAACTATACAAGACTCTCACATAGTGAGCCGTAGCCAAAGGAAGGAAAGCAGGAGTTCCTAAACCTGGTGCCACTCACGGAGCCTCCAATACAGTGACTCCTATGTGCATGTGTTCAGCTTCCCAGCATACGAGCTCAGAGCACGCCTTCAGTTCACTCACCACGTAGGGAGGGCCTATTTACCAAGGACTGTGCATATGGACAACTAAACTTCGTTCCTAAATAGATCTCGACTTTGCAAGACTTGGAAAATATGAATCATCAAAACAGCAACACAGCTGAGAAGGCCACTTCTGTAACAGTCGTGTACATGCAGGGAGGGCTGGTGTACACCTGCCAAACTGATACACAACTACAAGTCTGCCTAGCGAGGGATGGGGGTAGAGGGTCTTGTTCTAGGTCACAGCAAACAGTGGGAGAAGCGGTAGGAATGAGCAGAAGAAAAAAAAAAAATAATTCAACACTTCTGAGTGCTACAACAAGCCAAGCACCCGCTACACACTCATGCTACTCAGAAAAACGTATCCTCAGGACCTTAGAATTCAGGGAGACACACAGGCATCCTGCAGGCTGTGCAAAGCAGGCACTGAGCTAAGCAGCTTGGGCATCCTTGCACAGAACAAGGAGCGCGTCAGAGCTCACCGTACCATGCAGTGGCAGCACAGGGAGTCCAGGAGTGAGGAACCCTGTCAGTAACCCCAAAGCCTAGATCAAGGGTGGCTGTGGAGGGACCAGCGCTGTGGCACAGTGGGTTAACGCCCTGGCCTGAAGCGCCAGCATCCCTTATGGGTGCCGTTTGAGACCCGGCTGCTCCTCTTCCAATCCAGCTCTCTGCTATGGCCCAAGTCCTTGGGCCCCTGCACCTATGTGGGAGATCCGGAAGAATCTCCTGGCTCCTGGTTTCGGATCAGCGCAGCTCCGACCATCTGGGTAGTGAACCATCAGACGGAGGACCTCTCTCTCCCTCTCTGCCCCTCCTCTCTCTGTGTAACTCTATTAAATAAATAAATCAATCTTTGAAAAAGAGTGGCTGTGGAAATGCTGAGACGATGTTGGATGTGAGAAATGTTCACAGGACAGAACCAGGTGAAGTCAGAAACCAGGTGGAGGTGGTGCTGTGAATGGAATCACGCCAGCAGGCTGAGGACAGGGCACCCCGCTGAGCCACGCAAAGAAGGAGCCGGTACTCAGGATCAGGCTGAGATGGGGTGGCTGGCTGAGCCGCGGGGGCAGTGAGGTCACTCGGGGAGGACAGAACTTCACACTTCATCATGCTTCCTCCCAAAGGACTCACCACTGAACACAATGGAATTTTACTACAATACACAAATTTAGCAATCCCAACCTCACCTCTGATGTGGACAACACTTAACAGCACCAGGTAAATACTGCCCTATTCTGCTTCAGGAGTCTAAGACAGAATGGCTTTCCTGTGTCCTTGATTTCAGTGACTCAGGAAAGACAGGGTGCACACAGAGGCCGCACCAGATCTCTCAGGTGGAGGCAAGGGCGCCAGGCCTTACAAGCAACCCTTCCAGAAAAACACCCATTTTCCAGAGATAATCTTTGGAAATGCTTCTGTTACATATATGTTTATTTACTCGAAAAGGAGAGCAAGAGAGATCCTTCATCTGCTGGCTCACTCCCCAAATCACCGCAACAGCACACGCTGAGCCAGGCCAAAGCCAGGAGCTGGGAGCGCCATCCGGGTCTCCCACGTGGGTGCAGGGGCCCCAGCACTTGGGCATCCTCTGCTGCCTCCCAGACACATCAGCAGGAAGCCGGATCAGAAGCAGCAGCTTAACCCACCACACTACACCAGCGACCCTGGAAGTGCTTCTTGTTGGGAAAAGCTAACATCTGGCTCCAAGCAAACATTCACAAAGCTTATAAAGGGAAAGGAGTGGATCTCAGCCCAAACCTCAAGGCTTCCCACCCAGCACTCTGCAGAGTGGGGGGAGGGGCACTACGCCCCAGACCGCGTGAATCTGGACGAAGCTGCAGTGGAAATGCGTCGGTGCTACTTTTTGCTAAGAGATAGGGAGAGAGAGAGAGATGGACAGACAGGCGTCCCACATTCTGGTTCACTCCTCAAACATCTGCAATGGCCAGCGCTGTGCTGGGCCTCAGGCAAGCCTCCCGTGTGGGTGGCATTGCTACTGGCTCTAACCGGCCTGCGCAGGAAGGTGGGGTCAGGAGCCAGAAGGCAGGAATAAGACGCAGGCACTCAGCCACTAGGCCGACCGCCTGCTCCCGGTGACTCCTAATTCAGACTGTGACCAAAAGTTCATGAAGCACCGCCACGTCAATGCCCCTTTTCCCACCTCTGGTCCTCTTCGACATCTCTGATTAGCCAGAGAAGATTCTGGAGAACAAAGACATGACAGCGACACACATGCAAGTGATTAGGAGACGTCAACAACGCAATGAGAAACTGCCTTCCCCCTTCTAGGCCCTGATGGCTTAAAAAACCAGAAGGAGGGGGCCAGTGTTGTGGCACGGTGGGTAGAACCACTGCCTGCGATATGGGACTCCCATATGGGTGCCAGTTCAAGTCCCAGCTGCTCTACTTCCCAAACCAGCTCCCTGCTAATGGCCTGGGAAAGCAGTAGAAGACGGCCCAAGTGTTTGGGCGCCCGCACCCATGTTGGAGACCTGGAAGCAGCTCCCGGATCCTGGCTTCATCCTGGCCCTGTGCTAGCCCTTGTGGCCATCTGGGCGAATGAACCAGCAAGATGGACGACCTCTGTCTTGGTCTCTCCTCTCGTGCTCTCTTGCCATAACTCTGACCTTCAAATAAATAAAATCTTTCCAAAAAAGACATTCAAAAACTTTACTGAATCTTATTTTGGATTTTAAAAAATGTATTCTGAAATAAGACATTTGACTATTTCTGTAGGTACAATTCTAACAATGTTAAAATTGCTTTCTTAAGTTTTAACAGTGACAAAAATTCGAGTCCTAGGAATAGCTGATGTTACATACTTTATGAAGGTCTGTATTTCTCTCCAAGGTTTCAAGAGCTTATGTAATGACAGTTCATGCAGGAACACAGGGCAATTCCACCATCCTCAGTGGGCATCTATCAAATGTTCAACCTGCTGTTAAAGAACTACAGATCCTATCTGTGGGATCTGGTGTGCCTAACTAGACAGATGATCACCAACACTTCCTTAGCATTAAATATGTCCCAGACAATGAGACGTTATTTAGCACTGAGAAGACAAGACACGAAGGAGCCCCTGCAGTACACGTTACTAAGTGGAGGACGCCAATCTGAAGCAGCTCTTATTCAGTTAGGATTCCAACATGGAACATTCTGCAAACAAGGGGACAAGAGAAAGAGCAGTGGTCACCAGCACCTAAGGTTAAGGGAGGGAGGAACAGGTGAAGCTGGGGACTTCCAGGCCAGCAGAACCACGGCAGAAGATACCGTCACGGTGGATGCGTGTCGTGATCTGTCCAGGCCCGGAAGGCACGGCAGCCGGAGTGAAGCTGAGGCTGGACGACGACAGTGTCTGTGAGGGCTCATCAGCTGCCGCGAGCGGAGTTCCCGGCGGAGGAAGTGGACCGCAGGGCTCGCTCCACGTGTGTGGGGGGAGGAGGCGTATGGGAACACTCTTGTACTCTCTGCTCAACTATGCTGCAAACCTAAAACATCTGTTTAAATAAGGACTATTTTCTTTTTATGAAAATTGAAAGCGTTAACTGAAAAGTACTTGTGATTGTGTGCTGGGGTCTGTTTGCCCTTGGAGCTGAGTAAATCTGGCTGCAGACCGATTTTTAAGAGCAGAGGCGATACATACATGAGAACCTGTCATCAGAATGAGGCTCCGCTGCTGCCCAAGGAAGTTACTACTGTCCACTCACCCTCAAAGCACAGGGAACGCAGGCTTTTCTAGCCTTTAACTCCTCTTCAACCTCGCCAACACCCAGACTTCCACCAGGCTGTCTTAATCAATGCTTCCCTGACACCATGAAGTGGAAATCCCCGCCTGAGGGAACAGAGTGTGACCCAACTTAGGAAAAGCTTTCATCAGCTTCCACCACAGTGAAGCACCAGGGCGGCTATCATGGGTCAAGCCACCACAGCAGGGCATTTCTGAGAGTGAAACGGGTGCTATTAGTAATTCTGGTTGGGCAAAAGGCAGAAACAGCACTATGGCTATTCCGCTTACAGGGAGCCTGAAGGGTGTGTACCATCGGAGTAGAAGGAAACCTCAACACAAAACTCCAGGTCAGTTAACTTCCAGCTGCAAATACAGTGATGTACAAACTTTTCCCAGAACTTTGAGAAACAATTTTTTAAAAATTCATTTATTTATGATAGGCAGACTGCATGAGAGTGAAAGTAGAGAGGGAGGATCTTCCATCCGCTAATTCACTCCCTAAAACGGTGGCAGTGGCCAGAGCTGGCCCAGGGCACGGCCAGGAGCTCCATCCGGGTCTCGCAGGTGGCAGGGGTCCACACACTCGAGTCACCTGCTGCTGCTTTCCCCGGCACACTGGCAGGAAGCTGGATCAGCACTCATACAGGAAGTCAGTGTCACAGACGGTGTCTCAACCTGCTGTACCAGAAGCCAGCCCCTGAACAGTAATTTTCCAAGAATCCCTTAACTGTTGGATACCTGTGTGTCAGATTCACATGTATCAAGTCCTCAAAAGCACTTACAAACTCCTGGTTTTATTATTTTCTCGCTACCAAAACTAATCAATCAGGATGGGTGTGTGGCTTAGCAGCTGCACCGCCACTGAGGACATCCGCAGTGCACATCAGAGCGCCGGAGCTGCAGTCCCAGCTGCCCTGGCTCCAGTTTCCTAAAGCGCACCTGGGGCAGCCGACCACGGCTCAAGCAGTGGGGTCCCTGCCACTCACGCAGAGACCTGGACTGAGTTATTGGCTTCCAGATTTGGCCTGGCCCAGTCTTGGCTGCTGGAGCACTTGGAGACTAAACGAACAGTTGGGAGCGTGCTCTTTGCCTACAATAAAAAATGAAAAAATGAAACAAGAAAGGATAAATCTTCCACCTCTCGGCTGGTTCAGATAAGTGCCCCATTAACCAGAATGTCTTGCATACTGTCAGGTATATTATTCAAGGCCCTGTTGCCCAGACAGACGAAAAAGCCACTCGATTTTAGACAGCAGCACGCAAGTGTCAATGAACCCTAGCTTTTACAAAAGGTAGCTCTCTACTTCACATCCTCAGAGTATTATCACCACACAGATATTCCAAAACCCTGAAAACCCTCAGGTCTGAAACACATCCAATCCTACGCATTTCAGATAAGGGACACTCAGCATGTACCAGGAAAATCATCAACTGTGGTGGAAGACAGGCCTTGACTGTGGGCTAGTGCCAATCATCTAGAAGGCACAATCACGTGCCCACCCTCCAACAGTGTTTCAGAAATGAATACCAGAGTGCATGGTAATAAAACACTGCACATGTCAATGTACACTGTATAAAAATACAGGAATTGATTCACTTAATAAATACATATTAAAATCAGAAACCCCAGTCCTCTTGTTTGTATAATCAGAAGATTGGCACAGACTAGTTTGAAGGTCTTTTCAGCTTTAACATTCTACAAATCTGCATATTTCAAATCAATTAATTGAAGTTAGTGTCCTACGAATCTGTGAAGATGCACAAAGCAAAAAAGATATAGACTGTTGCAGGGAAGAAGTTCAGCTTCTCCATAACCACCTGGAATCAAAACCACAGGGCTCTTCTTACGAAAAAGTAACTTTAAAGAAAACTCACACTGAGCAGGGAACAGGACATTCTTTACCCTTAACAAGAGACTATTTTAAAAGATTACTAAGCACTAACATATCTAAAAGCAAATTCACTTATCTTTTTTTTAAAGATTTATTTATTTATTTGAAAGTCAGAGTTCCACAGAGAGGCAGGCAGACAGACAGATGGGGCTTCCATCTGCTGAAACACTCCCTAATTGGGACCAACCGCTGGTGCTGCGCCGATCCGCAGCCAGAAGCCAGGAGCTTCCTCCAGGTCTCCCACATGGGCACAGGGGCCCAAGGACTTGGGCCATCTTCTGCTGCTTTCCCAGGCCACAGCAGAGAGCTGGATCGGAAGTGGAGCAGCCAGGACTTGAACCAGCGCCCATATGGGATGCCAGCACCACACGCAGGCAGTGGCTTTTACCCACTACGCCACAGTGCCGGCCCCACAAATTCACTTTAATAGCAACTAATCCTTATTCATTATATGTCAGACATAATGCAAAGTATAGAACATAATCTATTTCACCATATAAAACAATCTACCTCTTGTTTTTTAAAGTCAGAATTAAATTTTATTTCACACACATTGACAGAAACTGTGGAAAACATTTACATTTTCCCACATACAGCTCAACATTTCAAAGGAATTTTCTTGCCATAAATAAGATCTTGCTAACTTATATAACTGAAGTAAGTTTGTGTTATTCAAGGTAAAGCAAAATGATTCAGTAAATGTTTACAACTTCTAAATCCACACATAAGCATACAGTTTCATTATTAATATCCTATAAAGTCCATTACTGAATTATTTTCATTACAATGAACCCCCATTTAAAAAGATGTATTCTTAATTTTGGTCAGTTGGAATACAGCAGAAAAATAACACAGTTCAAAATATCAAGCGTTCATTTTCGCTATATTTTTTAAAAAAGATTTTATTTATTGGAAAGAGTTACAGAGCGAGAGAGACACAGAGACAGAGAGACAGAGACAGAGTTCTTCCATCCGCTGTTTCACTCCCCAAATGACCACAACGGCCAGAGCTAAGCCGATCGGAAGCCAGGAGCTTCTTCCGGGTCTCCTACGAGGGTGCAGGGGTCCAAGTACTTCGGCCATCTTATACTGTTTTCCCAGGCCATCAGCAGAGAGCTAGATCGGAAGTGAAGCAGCCAGGACTCGAACCAGCGCCCATATGGGATGCTGGCGGTGCAGGCCACAGCTTGAACCTGCTGCGCCACAGCCCCCATTTTTGCTACGTATTAAATTGTCTGGTAAATATACCACAGGACATGGTTCTGATTAACATTTATTACACATAAACTTGTTTTCAATAATTTTTGTCAGTAATCTGGAAACTTTGACTATTTAAAATCAAATGATTGCTATTTTTATGTCAGCACAGAAAACTAATCATTAAATATCATTTGACTAAATGAAAACTTAAAATAAGTTCACTGGCAGATAAAAACATTTTTCTAATGGACTTCTCAGGTCCTACAGTAGCTGGATTGAATCAAATGTACAGAATACAAACTATGCTACTAGGAAATGAAATCATTTCAGAAATTAGTTTTTAAGATTAGTCTTAACTATTTCAGAATATACTGTAATATGATCTAATTATTCTTTCAGTTACATACAGAAAAATAAAAACACAGAATGATTTGTGACCTGGATTGAAAATTCTATTCTAATCACTGAACAGGTCTAAGGTTAGACTAATGTAGAGTTATTTGAAATGTTATACAGAAAGTTTTAAGTAATGGTTGTTTTCTTTAAAGGTGTGAATAGATTTTCAATACCAGAGGTCTGTGATTCAGAATGCCAGATTACAGCATTATTGACAGCAGATTCTATGGCAGGAAAGCAGTATTTGGTCTGCTATGAAGGACAATCAAGAAAGAACATTTTTCTCTTGAAGGGAGAAAAAAAGTATTAAACAGAAATGACATCAGGGAAAAGTCTGGTCCCCAAAATAAAAGGGCCGTTATTTGAAGACAGTAATATTACTCTTTACTGACACTTAAAAGCATTATCCCTATTATTAGGGATAATGTAATACCTTCTCCTTATTATGTATTACAATCATTACATAGGAGTGCACATATAAAAATACCAGACAGTGCACAGTGACTAAGCAACTTCAGAGTAAATCCATAAACTGAGTCACAGCGTGCAAAAATCTGATATCTTAACTGCTCATTCATATCTGCATAAATTTTCCTCAAGCATACTGTTAATTTTCAAATCATGTAATAAAAAATCTGACTGAAGTATTTTATTATTCTGCTAAGTTACAGTTAAGAAAAAGCAGCTAGCTGCTTCATCTGTATTAATACCAGTATAATGTGGATCACATTTTACAAACACCTGTATAAAACCTGAAATATCACGTACTTCTTATGAGGAGGCATTATTTAGTGTCATTGGCATGTAATCACAAAACATTTTAATACTGCAAACATTAGAAGTCTCAAGACTGGGCACGGGAGAAGGTTTACACTCTACAACAATGATGCTGGTATACTTCTGCACAAGGCCTCTTAACGATGTCAATCAATCGGAGGTAGGAGTTTATCAATGAATTGTTTGACATTCATCATTTCCTGCTGACATGAACTGTGCATACACCTTCATAGGTCTTAAAGGGTACACTGGCCTGATTTGCCAATGTTTGTAGTTTTCCCACAGTGAGAACCAAGGGCACTGGGGAATATGAGTATCTCCAACAGCACCACAGATAGGACCCTGTGGAAACGAAGCCCAAAGCGGAAGCCAGCGACTGAGTGCAGTGACACCTGTGGTAAGAGCAGTATATAGATACAGCTCCTCCCTGAGAAAATCCTCCCAAAATAATTCTGCCAGAAGGAATGCCACTCTTCACCTCTTGATCTATCAAAGCCTTTATTTTCTGCTGCCTGTTTAATAATTCCAGGTTCATCCTCCTGCGAACCTAGTAAAAGTCCAATAATATCAAACCAGGAAGGCATAGCCAAGTCTGTATTTAATTCAACAGGCTAACGGGTGCATGCAGGCACATATATTTGATACGTGACCTTATGATGCCTGCAAAGGCTTCTGCCCATCCATGAAGGAAAATTATCACGCAGGCGGCCTTCCAGGCAGCAGAGCAGACATGTTATCACACTCACACCGACTGGGCCCACAGCAGAGCGCCCAGCCTAGGCCCACGGGTGTGCGAGCCCGAGACCCAGCCCCGCAGATGCCCGCTCACCTCTCAAGGTCGCACTCACCTCTCAAGGTCATCAATGCCTTCCACAGCAAGTGCACAGGCAGGATGAGCAGCCTGGAGAGGAACCCTCAACCTGGAACACCTCTGACCACAGTGATGTTCACTATGGATGATGAGAACTACACAACACCTATGCACATGTTGTAATCCAACTATACCCTGGCTTAGAATGATGGGAACGCCTCCTTCTGCTTCATCAAGGTTACCAGTCCAGGCTTTTTCATTACATATTCCCAAATATCTGAGTTGCCTACACAGAAACTCCTTGTCAGTCTGAATTTTAAAAGTATCACATTATTAACTGACACCAATTTTTATTAAAAAGCCAGAGAGAAAGACACAGAGATATTCCATCTACCGGTTCACTACCCAAATGCCCACCACAGCTGGGGCTGGGCCAGGCTGAAGCCGGGAGCCCAGAATTCCGTTGTGGGCAGCAGGGACGTGACCACGACTGGAGCCATCATGACCGCTGCCACCTTCCAGGGAGCGCCCCAGCAGCAAGACTGAAGCGAGAGCAGAGCACAGCTCAAACCCAGGCATGCCAACATGGGCTGTGGGGCCACGGCGGCATTTATACACTGTGCTGCACACCTGCTTTTTTTTAAAACATAGTCTTTTCTTTTTAAAATGTATGACCTTTTTTTCATCTGGTATTCCTGCCTAGTGCACTGTAATGTGGGAGCAGACCTCCAATGCAGCAGACCATCCACCACTATTTCCCCTTCAGGATTACTTACTATTTGCATTCTCATCAACTTGGTCCGCTATACGTTAGGAAGTAACGTGTACAGTAAGGCAGAGGATCAAGGTACATCACTTAGTGTCTCAAACATCAGCAAGGGGCCGGTACTGTGTTGTAGAAGGTTAAACCCATGGCCTGTGGAACTGGCATCCCACATGGACATTGCTTCAAGTCGCGGCTGCTCCACTTCCAATCCAGCGCCTTGCTAATGCACCTGAGAAAGCAGCAGAGGGTGGCCCAAGTGGGAGACTCAGGTGAAGCTCCTGGGCCAGCCCTGGTCATTTCAGCCACTTGGGGTGTGAAGCAGCAGATGGAAGATTTCTGTCTCTCCCTCTCTCTGTAACTATCTTTCAAATAAATAAATCTTTTAAAAAGCAAAGTTATTTCCAGAATGCTTTCACTAAAAATTAGCGGTTGTCCCAGGAACTACCCACGAGTAAGACATTAAATGTGTGAGTATTCAAATTTCTGCCCAAAAGCACGCCTGAGGAAAAAATTAGTGATATGTTTTTCTTTTCCATTCAGTGAACTTCTTCCCAACGTGGACTGGAAAGGCCCTCTCGGCAGATATTTTCAATACCAAGGATGGGCCTTCACCAACGTGACTCCCATTAGTGACGGCCACACAGGTGTGTTCCCGGCTCCACCCACGTACAGAAATGAAGGTATATGCCACTTCAGCGATGTTTTCAAAAAGAAGCTATAAACATCAAGATGGATTACAACATACTGAACACATCACAGTATGTAAACAACATGTCTACACAGAACAAGCTTCGAACGCACAAAAAGCAACACTAATGGTGCACATTCCTGGGGAGGGAGGCAACAGGTCAGAGGAAGAACTGAAGTATTTTACTTTAAACACCTGGGTCTCATGGAAGTTACCACGTAAGCAATTTCTTTCATAACTTTTAGAAGCGCAGTAACTCT
The DNA here is from genome assembly GCF_051225735.1 of Oryctolagus cuniculus. Lineage (NCBI taxonomy): Eukaryota > Metazoa > Chordata > Mammalia > Lagomorpha > Leporidae > Oryctolagus > Oryctolagus cuniculus. The sequence continues at coordinate 109,672,200 of NC_142878.1, read as the reverse complement.
TGAGAAATGCAACAATGCCATTCACGGATGCCAGCTACGCTGCGATGCAGAAGGACTTGCTTGCTCTTCCTGCCAACCGATGACGACCGAGGCAGCGCGGCTCCAAGGTCACGGATCTGGTCACCGCGGGCTCACCTGGTACCCCAGGCCTGCCGCGCGTTCCCAGTGCTGCATTCTGAGACGTGAAGACCAGACACAACGCTTGAGCGCTTTCTTTCAGTGACAGACAGTGTTGCAGAACGGGGACGGACACCGACTAGACACCACCCAAAACACGTGACATTCAAACCAAACTCTTCTCATCCAGGCTTTAAAACGCTGCTGAAATGTGCACGCCTCTTGCTGAAATACAAACGCCAGGAAGCTCACAGCTGTGATTTCTGAGCAGTTTCCACTACAGCCGCATGCCGCCCCTCCGGTGAGAGCTGTTCCCCTTAAAGTATACGGAGTTCCCCCTCTCACCTCCAGCTGTAAGGGGCTGCCCCTGGCACCATATCACCCACAACTGAATGGTACCATCCACCTGACACTGGGGAGCAAACTGGATGTGCTACGGGCAGACGCTGACACGGGCCAGTCCACAGCAGTACCTCGCAGTTCACAAGCAGCAGTCATTACCGCCGCCTGCCTGGAGTGCTTTCTGCCCTGATGGCCTTAGCTCCATCAGGAATTAACTTCCTTTGTGACACCCCTCAAAGACGTAGCTGATGTTTCTGAAAAATCAGATAGCATGACCCTGTGGGGATTAAAAGCTTTGAAAAAGCATTCAAACAAATCTCAAGGACTGGGGGCAGGGGCGGCATTTGGTGCAGCGGTTAAGCTGCCACCTGGGGTGCCTACATCCCATTCCAAAGTGTCTGGGTTAGAGCTGTGGCTGGGAGGCAGCATGATGACCCCAGTGGGCGGATCCTTGTCACTCTGTAAGACCTCGACTGGGCTCCAAGCTTCTGCTTGGCCCAGTCCTTGCTGTTGCAGGCATTTGGGGAATGAACCAGTGGATGGGAGCACACTTTGTCTATCAAATCAACAAAAAAAATTTTTAAGTGTAACAAAAATTTCCACCATACAAAGAAAATCATTATACACCTAGTAGGAAACTATTCCGAAGCCATAACATGCAAACACTCCTGCTCAAAATCATCAGTCACCTAAACCACACTTGCATAATATGCTATCCCTCTAACAAGGATTCAAATAAAACAGCCAAGAATTTGAATTTAAGAGTGCCAGAAGTTGGCCGGCGCCACGGCTCACTAGGCTAATCCTCCGCCTTGAGGCGCCGGCACACCAGGTTCTAGTCCCGGTCGGGGCGCCGGATTCTGTCCCGGTTGCCCCTCTTCCAGGCCAGCTCTCTGCTGTGGCCAGGGAGTGCCAGTGAGACCCCATGGGAGACCAGGAGAAGCACCTGGCTCCTGCCATCAGATCAACGCGGTACGCCGGCCACAGCGTGCCAGCCGCAGCGGCCATTGGAGGGTGAACCAACGGCAAAGGAAGACCTTTCTCTCTGTTTCTCTCTCACTGTCCACTCTGCCTGTCAAAAAAAAAAAAAAAAAGAGTGCCAGAAGTTTATCTAGAAACAACTGAAGACAACAGAAGGAACAGGGCTGAGCAGATATGGGTAAGAAAAGACTAAGTTGATAAACAGGAGGGCAAATGAAAACCATGCATTCACCTAGCTGAGAGAGCTCTCCAGGACACCAACAAGCCTGCTGTGGGGAACCAGGACAAGCAGAATCTGAGGCTGGGGATAAAGCCCACGTTTCCTATGTTGTTTAACCATTTAGATCATTCTCTTAATTATTAAACAAAAGTTAAAGAAAAAGCTGCTAGGTTCAAGACAAAATGGCAAAATGTCTATGAGTACAACATTTTCTAAGAACCAAAAACATGTGGTTTCAAAACAAGTCACTGAGTAATTGTTAGAAAATTTTAGCTTCCTAGTAAAAATCACATTGCTAAATCTCTAACTCAAGCAGTAACTATCAGAACACGCAACTTCGATGGCACAATTTTGCAGGTGCAATCAATTATTCCAGCGTTGGCCAAGCTACCAGGTCCAAGATCGTGTTTACAAATGAAGATCACTGCGAGCTGGCCACACTCCTGCTGAAACCTAACCTGAAGACAGACAGTGATCGAAATGTGCGTGTTCAAGGTTGCCAGCATCAGCCTCCACACACCACAAATAACAAGTAGGCTGTGTGTTAACTCAAGAAATTTTTTTAAAACATTTTATTTAATTGAAAGGCAGAATGACACAGGGAGACAAATCTTCCTTTCACAGGTTCACTCCCTAAATGGCTGCAATGTCGTGGGGCTGGGCCAGACCAAAGCCAGGAGCCTGGAACTCCACCCACCCCGGTATCCATGGGGCGGGCGGGGCAGGACCCCAAGTATCCGAGTCATCTGCTGCGGCTGCTTTCCCACGCGCATCAGCAAGGAGCTGGATGGGAAGCGGGACAGCTAAGACCCTAACTGGAGCTCCGATATGGATGCCAGTGTTGCTAGCAGCTCAACCCACTGTGCAGTGCCAGCCTCCCAAAAACTTCATTTTAATTGCTCCCTTATTAAAAAATAAGAGGGTTTGAATATCCTCTATATTAAACATTTCAAGGGACCAGTAGTGTGGTAAAGCCACTCCCTGCAGCGCTGGCATCCCTTATGGGCCCCTGTTGGAGTCCTGGCTGTTCCACTTCCGATCCAACTTCCTGCTTAATGTGCCTAGGAAAGCAGTGGAAGATGGTCTAAGTGCTTGGGACCCTGCACCCAACATGGAGACCTGGAAGAAGCTCCTGGCTTCAGATTGGTCCAGCTCCGGCCATTACAGAACTTGGGGAGTGAACCAGCAGCCAGAAGATGTCTCTCTCTCTCTAACTCCGCCTTTCAAATAAATAAATAAATAAATAAATCTTTAAAAAGATAGCAAGTTCATCTTAAAAAAAAAACTCCTAATTTTATGTAACTACTTCAACCATAGAACATACAACTAACTTTCAAATTGATTTAGAAAACATCAATGTAACTCAGTGCAGGGTATTAGCGCCAGTTTGACCAAGAGCTTATATTGTGTGAGAAACAATGCTAGTTTGGCACTTTCTGTACGTGATCATCATTCTCTTTCTTCTAAGTTTAAATTTTTAAGATTTTTTATTCTTATATTTTTTTATTTTATTCGAAAGGGAGAGGGAGAGAGATACTTGGTGCCAGAGCTGTGTGGGGCCTCGGCCTGTAGTGCTGGCATCCCACATGGGCACCGATTCAGGTCCGGCTGCTCTACTTCAATCCAGCTCTCTGCTGCGGCCTGGGAAAGCAGTGGAGGATGGCCAAGTCCTTGAGCCCCTGCACTCGCGTTGAGGACCTGGAACAAGCTCCTGGCTTCAGATCAGCGCAGCTGCAGCCACCTGGGGAGTGAACCAGCAGATGGAAGGTCGGTCGGTCAGTCTCTCTCTCTCTCCCCTCTGCCTCTCTGTAACTCTTTCAAATAAATAATAATCTTTTCAGCCTCCTGCTAATGCACCTGGGAAAGCAGATGGCCCAAGTGCACCCACGTGGGAGACTCGGAAGACGTTCTTGGCTTCTGCCTTCGGATGGGCCCAGCTCCAGCCGTGTAACCATTTGGGGAAAACACCACTGGATATAAGATTCTCTCTCTCTCTTCCCCTCTCAACTTTGTGCCTTTCAAATAACAAATAAATAGATCTTAAAAAAAATTTTTTTTAACTAGAAAGAAACTGCATCCCTCAACTGAGCTAGTAACATTCACTTATTTGGTGTCCCTCGATCAGAGTTATAGTGCAGCAACAGAGAATTTCTGAAAAATGGCAGTCCTTAGGCCGAAGTCCCAGAAACATCCTTATCAAATAGCATCGGGCAACAGTGTCCTGAATTGTAAGTACGGGAAAGAGACAAACTGCTGAAAAACGGCCCGAGTCTCCCTGTGCATCTCCTTTCTGAAAACAGCCTGAACATTCAGAGTTAAGGGTCAAGTTACTGTCAAATATAAAATAGCTGAATTGAAGAAAACACATAGGAATGGTATCAAAATAAACACTAGTTATATTTTCTCAAATAAAATTTACAATGTTAACATGAGTTTCCCCACATTAATCTACTTCAGAAAGATTTCTTTTACTGCACAAAACTCACAAAGTTACAAGTCTCTAAGTTTTCAATGCAAGGCCAAAGTGGCAAAGCCAACACTCTTCCAGGGCTGCACGATTCAGTGAATAAACACTCTGCCTGTTTACCTCAAATCCACAAACAACGGGGCATCCTGCTTGGCGCCTGGCAGTCCTGCTCTCTAAACTCAGCGAGCGCCAGCAGCACTGAGACCCCAGCATAGCTGTTCTGTCACTGAGGAAGTCTTGGGAGTGAGGACCTGAGTGCTCTCTCCAGGCGACAGGGCTTTGTTTTTTAAAAGATTTATTTATCTGAAAGGCAGAGTTACAAAGAGAGGTAGAGACAGAAAGAGAGGGAGAGAGAAAGAAAGGTGTTCTATCCTCTGGTTCACACCCAAATGGCCCCAACAGCTGGAGCTGAGCCAACCCAAAGCCAGGAGCCAGGAGCTTCGTCCAGGTCTCCCACATGGATGCAGGGGCCCAAACACTTTGGACCACCCTCTGCTGATTTCCCAGGCACATTAGCAGTGAGCTGGACCAGAAGTGGAGCAGCCGGGACTGGAACGGACATCCACATGGGATGCCGGTGCTGTAAGCCAGGGCCATAACCCACTGTACCACAGCACTGGCCCTGACAGAGCCTTCTTAGGAGCTCACATTTACCATGGGAAACGAGCAGCCTAACTTTAAGGACAAAGGTTAAACTTTTACTAAGTTCCATCTGAAGTCTAGCGAACTCTTTATCAATTATGCTTCTTTATGTTAAACATCGATTGGAATAATCTCACAGGCTAGGTTTCTGATACTGAAACAAACAGCAGTTGCTTATGGAGGTTATAATGAATGGAATTCTGTTTTAAGGCAGGTATTAAAAGCTACTTTAATGGATTCCAAAATTAATCTATCATTTTCCTTGAATTCACAGTGACAGGACTTCAACGATGAAATAAGCTAATTCCTGACTCTTCCAAACACGTGGGAATCCCATTTCATTTCTTCCTCATTCCCAGCTTTTTCCTCCTAGTGAGTTCCTAAGCAAGCACTAGGTACACCAGGAGGAGAATGAGGTCCCTCTCCACAGGCTCTCTGCCCTACTTAGAATGTCTGACAATGACAAGTGAAAATAACTCTTCTTCCGACAGCCTCATTAAAATCATCCTAACACAAAACCTGAGTATTTCTTCCCCAGCCCTAGGCCACCACTCTTTGATAGAGCAGCCCATCTTTGGAGACTGCCTAATTCCCTCACTTCATTTACACTGCTACCTCGAAGGTATTAATAGACAAGCACACCCCAGCCCCCAGCGCTCCCTTTTCCTAAGTTTAGCTCCTTCAGGCTCTGCTCCTGAAGCTCTAAGCTACCATCCACACAGAATTATCTGTCTTCCTGACTGTGCTCAGAGCGTATTCCCAGTTACCTGTACGACCCTAGTACGACAACCTGTCAGGACTGTAATTCCCCCCATGCCTGATCCCTACAGTCCTGGTAAGGGTAACTCCATGAGAATCCCCTGCAAGCCCCACACTCGCTCTTCGCCAGGGAGCAACCTCCTGGTCCGCATTAAGGCCATTTCCCCATCTCCCCTGGCGAACGCTCGGGACTCAGCGGTGATGAATACAATTTCAACGCTGGAGCTGCCCGCTATTTTTTCCCCAGGCGCTCCATAATGGTTCCCCAGTCTGCTAAACTTGTATAATCAAAAAACCCCAACTGCATTTAACACACTCTTCAGTCTATGAATTTTAAAGTATTTCACAGACAGCTGCCAGCAAATGATAAGGACATTTTTCTTGCCTCTTTCTCCTCCAAGAAGCAATGTCTAAAAACAGGAAAAAACTCTGCTGCTCTAGGATCCTGAGCGATGATCCTGCTTCCCCTCCCTGTCCCTCCCCTTGGCAAGCACTCAGGTTACCTACACTCACCAGAAAGGTGCCTCGTACAGCACACGAGTGAGCATCAGCTGGGAATAAGCAGCAGTGGTCCTGGCCCTGCACTCACCCATAACCCAAAGGCAGGGGCTAGGGAATAAGGAACACAGCCCTAAAAGAGAGAACAACTAAACACACTGGAAAAGTTATGTCTCCACTATGATATTAAAATTACTGTGGCTTCCCTTTTTTCTAAAGCTTAAACAGGAAAAAAGATCAGTATTATATAAATAATGGCTAATGTAAAATTCAAAAATGCTATATACTCTTTACTAACAACTAATAGTATAAGTTGATTTTACTGATGAATGACTTGTGAAAATCCTTACTGTGTTTACAAAAATCGTAATTATTCCAGATTAAAATGGTATACTCTCATGAAAAATAGAATGATTACCCCAAAGCTGAAAATGCTGTTTTCCAAACAGCTCAGTTTCAATGGCCCATCGATGAATCATGAAATCAAGTCGGAAGGTCACTACAGTTTTCTAAACACATCAGAGTAAGGGTAGGTACTGTTTCACAACATATATTGCACATGATGCTGCATATTTGTTAGTCACAAACTCTGGGTCACAAAATGTTTGAAAGCCTTTTTTAAAAAGAGCTCTTTTTTTTGGTGAGCTTTTCTATTTTTAAAGGTATTTAGTATGATTACATGTAAACCAAATACTCTAACATAAATTAACCCATTCTAACTGCATTTCAGGTCCCAGAAAAAGTCTAGTTCATAATGTTAACATTTTAGGTTATTTTTAAATAAGCAAAGACATGGCTGATAATGGCTCAAAACAGATGGACTTATCACAATGCTGAAAACACAGGTTTTTAGCACATCACTTGTTTTACTGTTGTATGTTTGAAATTCTAACAAAAATTGTAAAAGCAAAGCAAGGAAATGGACCTACCTACCAAACAACAAGAGTCAAATAAGCAAGTGTGTAAGTTGGGACCCCTAACATTTCTAGGAAAATCAACCCAGGACCTTCCTCAGGATTAACTCAGGTAACACCTGGAGCACCTTCTTTAATTGTAAAGGTTTTAGTGGTCTTAAAAATACACAAGGGATCAGAGGAACAAAGTCACAGATGGAAAACAAACTTCCTCAAAGAGCAAAATAAGATACAAACAGTTAAGTGTGTTTCATTGTCTCTTGAGTAGTTAACCACTTTTCAAGCAACAGAAAGAACACAAAATATCTACCTACCTGGCAGGAATTTCATTTCTTAATTGTCTTAATTCACAATGGCAATTTCCCCAGCAAGTCTACTATGAGATCTCTGTAACAGACACCATTCTGCCTTCCTTGAAACAAGAATCGCAAGAGTTATCTGAAGTACACTGAGAAGCAGTTGAATTTCAGAACACCGCATGCCTCAAAGTCCATTTTCATGATTTCCAAAATTAAATTTCTAAAAACTTTTAAACCAGAAAGCATTATTGTCACTACCCACTGGAGACAGTACCTAAGCTGCAAAGAACCAAGTAATTTTCTAGTACTGGAAGAAAATTCAGACATCCTAGTCTGGTGGTTTTCAAATACTACCATGAAGAAGAATCAGTGTCATAATTCATAGATGTAACACACTTTTGCCTGTTTCTATGTCTCTTACTGATTATGGAACACCATGCCTTGTTAGCATGCAATCAAAAAAACAGGAAAAATCAAAAAGGGCTTCATCGTGTATTTTATTTTTGACCACTTGCAGAATCTCAGAATCCATCTGTGATGTGATTAAAACTATCGTGGAACAAATTGGGACTTGAAGTTTTATTACAGTAGAACCTGACATGGTATATAGAACCCTGACACTTTCAGGATGGTATTACATACTCTGGTTTATATTCCATTATCTACTCGATTTGAAGCAATATTTGGGTATAACAATGTCAAAACACAAAGACATGCAGCATATCCAAACTGAAATACTTCTGGAAAATATCAAACAATGATTATCTGGTAAGAAGGTAAGTCTCAAAAACTCCATACAGGTTTTCAGAAATGTAAAAGCACATTATTTAGCACTGCGTAGCAAAGGAACTTAATACACATTCCCATCAGACTGACCACACTCTGAACAGTCAACTGAGGGGGTCTGAAATACAACAAAGACAGGAAACCAGCAGGTGCCTGAGGAACGGCGAGTACCGCCCCCTAACCTACTATGTGCCAAGAGATGTCCATGATAGTCAGTAAACTTCATTTCCACACAGAGACACCAACTGAAAGTTCTGAAGAATCAGGTCAAAATAACCTCAAATGAATTAGGTTTGACTAATAAATGTTTATCTTTGTTACATACAGAAAAGCAAAAAAAAAAAAAAAAAGGCATACTTTCAGGTAATAAACTAAACTGAAATTAAGATCAAATTTTGGCTATGTCTCCTAAATTGAATGAACTCTTGAAAAACAGATACATTTTATTGTGTCTTCACTGATTTATTTTTATAAATATAAAATATTTCAGGGGCCAGCACTGTGGCCTAGCTGGTAAAGCCTCCACCTGCAGTGCCGCCATCCCATATAGGTGCCGGTTTGAGACCCAGCTGCTCCACTTCCGATCCAGCTCTCTGTTATGGCCTGAGAAAACAGAAGACGGCCAGTGTTTGGGTCCCTGTACCTATGTGGGAGACCCAGAAGAAGCTCCTGGCTTCAGATCAGCTCAGCTCCAGCCGTTATGGCCATCCAGGCGAGTGAATGAACAGATGGAAGACCAAACTTTCTCCTGCCTCTTTACTCTACCTTTTAACTAAATAAATAAATCTTTAAAAAAAAATAAAGAAAGAAAGGAAGACAGAAAGAAAATATCTATTTCAAAGTCCAAGAGAGTGAGAGACCTTCCATGCCCTGGTTCGCTCCCCAAATATCTTCAACAGCCCAAGCTGGAGCAGGCTGAGCCAGGAGCCCAGATTTCAATCTAAGTCTCCTACATGGGTGGTAGAGGAGGAAGTTGGAATCCGAAGTGGAGCAGAGACTGAACCCCAGGCACTCAGATATGGGATGTAGGCATCTCAATTGGTGTCTTAACTGCTGCGCCAAACACCCACCCCATAGTCACTGCTTTAAATTTAGACATCAATTTCACTGAAATAAGATCACTTTTAAATTCAGTAAGAAATTTATTTAGGTTTACAAGCCTGTAAAATATAAAAGTTCACAATCAGTTAATTTTACAAGAGAGGTTTCTTATTTTAGGAATTCGAGGTGGGGGGGGGGGTGGGCAAGTCCAAAGAAAACTAACAAATTTAAAACTGCATCATATCTAAGGTCCCTAAAATTAAACTCCGTATCAATGGCATTTAAAAGTTTAGGTAAAATAATGTTTTATTTAAAGAGGCATACTAAAAGCCAAGCCAATGGTTGTACAACACAACCTGCACCACTGGTCTGCTTATTCTTTCTGACAGACGCTGTTTTTCCCAGACACTCCTCAAATGAAGATTCCTTCCACATCCCCGCCCCTGCTTCTCCCGGAAAGCTGCGGCCTCTCTTTCCCCTTCTCTACAATCCACACTCTACTCTCCGCGTCCAGGCCGCGCTCTCCTTGTAAATAATGCACTCTACAATACACATCAAAAATACTGTAATGAAACTCACTCTTTCCAAAACTTCCTGGCATAATTTTACTCAAACTTTCACTAAACACTTCCTGTAAGGGGACTCAACATGGCCAATTCTTTTCTATATACTTCATTTCAATCGATACCATCACCTTCATTCCTTTCCCAACTAGCTGCTTTTAAAAACAAACATCTTCATACACAAAGAAAGTTTCCAATTTTATATTTGAAACATCTTTATCTTAAAAAGCACCTCTAATTAAAAAAAAAACAAATAAACAAAAAAAAACAATGTCCAAAGTTACAGGGCACTTTTCTAGTCAGACCTGGCAATTTCTGAAGGCCTGGTTAAATCATTACTTGTTTAAAAAAACAGAATTAAGAGCCTACAATAACACATTGCCTTTTAATAACAGCTAACAATATATTCCACAAGAGAAAATGGTTCACATCAAAACTGTTAGTGAAAAAAAAAAAAAAGTCCTTCATAAAGAATCTTCACAAGGATCTGTGTGCCTCATACAAAGTCAGATCTATAATAAATTTCAATCTCAATTACAGCAAATAAACAGTGAAACGCATTTATATTTAAGGGGTTTACTTCCTTTGTTACATTCACAGGTCAAGCTCTGTGTCTGCCAACTCAAAAACCCATCTACACCTCCTTCTAATGTGGATTGGGTACAAACCCAGGAGCAAGACCCTCCCAGACCGCCGACCGGCTTCTCCCAGCGCTGCTCCACTCTCCCAGGAGTGAACGCTAGTCACCAGGGAGACGGGAGGCTGGTGATCTCCTCAGGACAGGCTTCACTTCCAAGTAAACTATTTCTCCTCATCACATCTTACTCACATGAATTATGTTAAAATCTGTTGCTGGACATGCGGCATGTCATTTGTACCACAGCTGCCACAGGTAGGATTTGTTTTCTTTTACTTATTTTGATTCACCCAAAGAAGAGACGCATAATCAATAGCAAACACGCCTCTTAACAGTGTACTCAAATCTGCCAACCAGTAAAGCAAACAGCACTTGATAGAAGAGGATCCATGAATCACTTACTGCAAATACTGGCACTCTTGCAAAGCATAATGTTCAGAACTACCTGGTGTCACCCAAGCAAACCGATTTCTTAAAATTCAGCTCATTAATAAAATTCATTAGATTCCTTACTTTCCTCCACTGAAGAACAATGTTAATTATCCAATTTTTCCAGTATGAACTCGGCTCCACATTCACTCAGTAAGCTGACAGCTCTAAGGCTCCTACTGTGCACCAGGACACTGCATCCGACCTCTCACTCACAGCAACATTACTCCGTGGAAAGCTGACACCTGCCCACAGGACAGAACACCGGGCCCTGAAAGACAGCAAGCCCATGAGTGCTGCAGACAACCGAGTGGACACAGGACTTCTCATCCCACTCAGCAGCTGCAGGCACTGTGAGCTGGTCCAGCTGGTCTTTTTTTTTTCTTTTTTTAAGATTTATTTATGTATTTGAACGGCAGAGTTACAGACAGGAAAAAGGGAGAGAGAAAGAGGTCTTCCATCCGCTTGTTCAGTCCCCAAATGGCCACAATGCCCGGGGCTGGGTCAGGACAAGGCCAGGAACTCCATCCGGATCTCCCCCAAGGGCGGCAGGGGCCCGAGTGCCTGGGCCATCTTCCACTGCCTTCCTAGGTGCATCAGCAGGGAGCTGGATCCTAAGTGGAGCAGCTGAGACTCAATCGACCACCCATATCCGATGCCGGCATCGCAGGTGGCAGCTCAACCCAACGTACCACAACACTGGCCCCAGCTGGTTACTTTTCTAAGAGAGTTATGTAAGCCGAAGCACAAATCTCTGTGTGGGGCCTTTAAGCGGCCTATTTACCTTTATTCAAGATCACAGCAGCATTAACATTCAAGTGCTCAAAAATTACATGAAAATTAGCAATGCTACTTTTTAGAAAGATGGTTAACAGTCTACATTCACTGGGACTCACGATACGCCAGGCTGAACTCCGAAGCAGCCATTATTTCACTTACTCCTCACAGCCTCCCTGGAGAGTCCACAGCACTGCCACCCCACTTCAGAGGATGGACTGAGGCTTGTCTTATCCCAGGTCACTCAGCCAGACGGCCGGACTCAAACCCAGGGCCATCAGCGTCTACAGCCGGGGCTCCTGCCCACGTACACTGCATGGTTTGTTCTTACTCAACTGTAGTCTGAGGCTTCTGCAGTCTTACAAGGTTACTTTTCAGGACAAATTTCTCCCCTAACATGAACTACATTTTTGACGATACATACAAAATTCAACAAAGACTACTTGCAACTGTTCTCTTCCAAGTCTGAACATTTGGATGGGAAAAAACAAAAACAAAAACCCACATCTGGATGCAAGCCTGAGTCCCTGTGGCAATGGGTCACAGACTCAGTTTGGAGAAGAGACCCTCGGCGTCAGCAAGGCCATAATCTTCATTTTAGGAATAACAAGGCAGAGCCATTTTGAAAAACATCTATATTCAACCTCAATTACCACATTTCCAATCCAGAAACACTTGAGGTTTTTTTTCCTCTCCCAAAGCATCAATGTAATCGATAATCTAACGTTTCAACATCATACAGGGCATGGTATGCCTCTCAAAAGGACTGCAAGGAAACACGACTTCAGACTCAAGGCCCGTCTACCACAGGCCAATTCCCAGTTGCAAGCCTGAGCATGATCCCAACACAAGACTACAGAAAGCTATCGATGACATCCTTAACTATTTACCACCTCAAACTCAGGCAGCCGCTTCTTCCTAGAATTACCTTTGCATTCATCTGGGTCAGCTAACCAAGGGCTGGGCTGCACTTCACGGGTCAGCTCACGTGCCTGGAAAGGCGCACTAGCTGCATCTAGCGCACGTCTCACTGCAAGCAGCCAGGAGCACTGCGGGCCTATCGAAACCCGCACTGTAGTTGCTAAGAAACTACGATTCCTGCGTATTATAAATCAGCGGCAAGCGGCCTTGCCAGCGGAGATCACACCCGGGAAGAGCAAGAATCTCCCACCGACTATGCAGAAGGAAGCCCTGCTATTCCCACGGATCAACCAGCACCGGGCAGTCTGGGAGACACGTCGCCAGCACGGGTGAAAAACCGAAAAGACGCCAGACTAACTCGCCCTGCCTTCCACAGCGGCCTCGTGCTCTGGGGAAAACAGAAAAAAAAACACCCGCTGTACTTGGCATACTCAAGGAAGAGACCCCCGTTTGTTCCCATCCCGGCCCGGCAGCGAGAATCCACGGCCAGCAAGGACAGCATTAGCTTGATCGGGACAACCAAGACACAGGCAACTCCTGGTTCTAAGCCCAGCTTCTCCCTAGAACACTCAACTCCACTGGCGCTACTATTGATTAAAAAAAAAAAAATCAGCCATTCAGAACCACTTAAAGATGAACACTAATGCATTCCAGTGCGTTCTCCAATAGGTTTCTCATCAATACCCCCCACACAAGGCGGGTGAAGATCAAGCCTGCGCCGGGCCGTCCGCGGGAGAGCAGGTTCACCTGTCGCAGCCCGCCGGCCCGCACGCCCGGCCTCGCCCCCGGCAGGCGCTCCCCTCCTCCGTGTGCGCGCACGCGGGGGCCGCCGCTCCCCGCCGGCCGGCCGCCTCGGGGTCTCGGAAGCCCACCGCCCGCACCTGCGCCCTCCCCAGCCCCCCGGCGGCAGCTGCCACCGCCCGAGCCGCCCCTTCCCCGCGCGCCCTCCCCCGCCGCCCCGCGACACCGGCTCCTCTTCCTCTCCTTATTTAGAAACTCCGCCCGCCGCCGGGCCGCCCACCTCCCGCCCGCCCGCCCGCCCCCAGACCCCGGCCCCGGGTCTCCTCCGCGCTGCGGGGCGCTCCAGCCGCGCGCTCGCCAGGACGCCCGTGCGCCCCACTTCCCCGCCGCGGACCCCGCATCCTGCAGGGTGTCACCCGCCTCACGGCCCCGGCCGGCCCCGACCAGCCCCGACGACCCCGCGCCGCCCCCGGCCGGCCCCGACGACCCCCGCCGCCCCCGGCCGGCCCCGCCGCCCCCCCGCCGCCCCCGGCCGGCGGCTCCCCGGGCTCGCTCCGGGCGCCGCGGCCCCCCGCACGCGCGCCTCGGGCGCCCCCCGCCCCGCGCGGCCCCGCAGCATCCCCCCAGCCCGCGGCGCGCGCCCCCGGCCGCCCCCGGCGCTGCGCTTACCGTTCTGAGCCGCGCCTGGCCCCGGGAGCAGCGAGCCGGAGACCAGCAGCAGCGAGAGGGCCAGGGCGCTGGGGAGCCGCGAGCCCGACATCCTCCCTGGCAGGAGACCGAACGGCGAATGGGCCGGGGCCGGGGGAGGGAGGGGAGGGAGGGAGGGGGCGAGCGGGCGAGCGCGCGAGGGAGCGAGCGAGGGAGGCAGCCGCCGCTCGGCTCCGTCCTTCCCCGTCCTCCTACCGCCGCAGCGCCCAAGCCTCGCGAGACCTGCGCTCCCGGCCGTGGGCGGCGGAGGCGCGACGACGCCAAGGCTCGCGAGAAGACGCGGCCTCGCCGGGCGCTCCCGCCCCCCCACCTCGGGCTCGGCGGCCCCGCCCCTGCGGAGGCTGATTGGTCCGGCGCGAAGGCGGTCACGTGCCCGCGGCGTTTCTGGCCACGTGATGAGCGAGGCGGGACTCTGCCCGCGCTGCCGCCGCCGCCGGCGGTGGGGGAAGCGGGACTCCGGCGTCGTGTGTGTCCTTGTGTGGAAGCCTCGGGAACGCCCCGGCCCGCCCTCATGCGCTGGCGCTCGTGGCTGCAGCCCGCGACCCACGCCCTCGCCCTGTGCCCATCCGTGACTTGCGTGATCCTGGACGCTTTCTGGGCGCCTCAGGCCGCCTTGGCCTCGCCGACGCCCGGGCCCGCGCCCAGCTGGCCTGCGTGGGCTGTGAGAGAAGCTCGGCCGCGCCTGAGCAGCGGGGCCCGCGTGGAAGACGGTCACTCCGCAGACCGCAGCCGCCTGTGCTGGGACCCGCATTTTGAACGCTTTGGTCCGAGGCAGCCATCTTGAGTAGCCTCCGCCAACATCGCTGTGGAGGCGACCGCGAAAGGGTTGCGCTCGTCTTGTGGAGAGAAGGCACGGCCTACGCAGGAATGCGCACGTCAGTCATCAGACAGTCCGCTTCCCCCGCTCCTTGGGCTTCTGGGAGGAATGCATTACCACACACACTCCACACACTCGGGAGCCGGGATGGCCTGTGGCTGACTCAGCCGTTTCCCCCCAATTTTCATCCTTCCGCCTTGGTGGTGACCACAACGGTGAAAGCACGTGTCAAAATGAACCGTGTCTCAGCCTGGGCCCGGAGTTAGCACCCCAAGCTAAGCCCTCCTGCCGACCCACACGGAACACTTAGAGTCTGGGGCCAGCCTTGTGGCATAGCGGGTTGCGCCACCACTTGCCACACCGGCATCGCATACCACAGGGCTGGTTTAAGTCTCAGCTGATCCGCTGCTGATCCAGCTTCCTGCTAAGGCACCTGGGAAGGCAGCAGAGCCCCGGCCACCCATAGGGGAGACCTGGGTGGAGTTCTGACTCCTGACTTCGTTGTGGCCCAGCCCTGGATGTTGTGGCTATTTGGGGAGTGAACCAGTGGACAGAAAATCTCTTCTGTCTGTCTCTGCCTTTAAAATAAATAAATCTTTTAAAAGGTTTATGTACTCTTAAAAATTCGTGCAAGTAAACACCTGTGCTAGAAGGGGGCCGAGCTCCCTGCAATGCCTCACAGGAGCCCTGGGGGTCCTCAGAGCTCCTGCTGAGACACTTCCTGGCCTTCAAGGACAGCTTGGAGGTCAGCTTTCCAGTGTTGATGGCGTCCCCTGGTGGGAAGATCTGTAATAAAGCATTCCCAAATGAAAGGCTTCACGTGGGAGTGTTTGACGTGGTCCACTGGCCTTGGATGTCAGTCAAAAGGATGCAACAGTAGTGTCCATAGAGTTGACCCTGACCTTTCTCCTGGCTTTCTCCCTCCATCCTGCAAACATCTCTGCTCCTTCACAACTGATGTTCGGAATATCAGCCCCCATTTCAATGGCTGCCATCTCCCAACGCCTAGAACCATCCTTGAATTCCACTGATGACTTCAGCATCCCTCGACACCGCAATTAAGATGTGGAACGCCTGCAGACTGCGTAGGAGTGCCTGACTTCATGTCCTGCCTCCACTTCCCGTTCCAGCATTCCAGTGAAGGACACAGCAGATAATGGCTTGAGTATTTGGGTCCCTGCCACCTACGTGAGAGACCAGAATTGAATTTTGGGCTCCTGGCTTTGTTATTGCTGGCATCTGGGGCGTGAACCAGAGGATGGTTCACTGTGTGTGCGTGCCTATCAAATAAAATGAAAAATAAGTAGATAAAAAGATCTATTCAGGGCCCTGGTCTCTCAATCCTTTTACCCTCGCATGTTCAGCAACCCCTCCTCAATGAACCACCTTCCAAGGCTACACCCTCGACACCTTAACACCCAAAAGGGCCTCCGCTTTGACACATGGAAACACAGCCCCCATGCTCCACTCACTGCCTCTGAGGCTTCCGGTTCCTGTGCTCGTCCCCATCTGCTGTCACTCCGCATCGTCGTTGAGACCAATGACCTGCAAGTCCACCCGTTTCTGTCCATTCTCTCTTCCCTCTGGATTCATCGTCAGAACCATTCCCCTGGCCCCCCCGCCGTCGTCCTGCTCTCCTGGGAACGGCCCAGGCTGAGGGCCACAGCCTGAGGAGAGGTGCCAGGCCTGCATCTGAGTGGCTGACTGTTGCCGGAAGCAGCAAGCCCACCAGCGGGCCAAGGGACTTCCTTTCAAACGAATGATCGCAGCCGTGGAAGGCTACTCCACACCATCCTGAAACCCTATGAGGGGTCTTCAAAAGTTCATAGAAAATGGACTGAAAAGGAAGTTTATTTTGGTAATTAAAATCATGAAATCTTTGTCTATGAGGCATCTCCAAAATCTCCACGGATAGTGCATATCATGAAGACACAATACATGATTTCAAACTTTTTTTTAAAGATATATTTATTTGAAAGGCAGAATGACAGAAAGTGAGGGAGAGAGAGAGATGTCCATCTGTTAGTTCACTCCCCAGATAGCCCCAATGGCCTGGAGCCAGTAACTCCATCCAGGTCTCCCATGTGCAGCAGGGGTTCAAGGACTTGAGTCATCTTCCGCTGCTTTCCCAGGCACATGAGCAGGGAGCCAGATTGGAAGCAGAGCAACCAGGACATGAACCGGTGAGCTAATATGGGATGACAGCCTTGCAGAACTGCTACCCCACAATGCCAGCCCCACTTTCAAAGTTTCTGTACCAAAATAACCATTTCATTCTGTAGTTCCCTCGTATGTGGTAAAATGAATTTGCAACTGCAATGGTCACATGCAGGAAGTGCCTCCTCTCTTATTTCTCTGAATCAAATTTAATCTCTTTTGCTCATCTTTCTGCTGAGATGAGAAGAAATTCGGCATTGGTCATGACCAACCTCCACCCTTCCTCTGCCCCAGGGAAATATGAAATCCTGGGGTTTTATCATCTCAGCATATTTCCTTTCTTGAAGTTCAGTCTGGTCACTGCCGGTGTGTGCACTGCTCAGACCCCATGATCCCTTGAAGTTGAGAGTGTCACTCCCCAGCAGCCCCACAATTCTTTGCGATTGCTCTGTTCCTTCTCACCTTCAGACCTTTGTGTAGTTTGTCGTCCGTACCCAGAATGTTCGACACCCCCCCTTCACCTAGTCTACTTTTCATCTTTCTATGTCAGTTTCAAATCACCCCCCCACCCCCGACATGAAAATTAGAAGGACAACACTTCAAACAACCACTTCAGACACATGTATTTCACTGGCTTCTATTTTGCAACCTGACAATACCAAGTGTTGGTGGGGTGTGGAGCATCTGGAACTCTCAAACACCACTCCTACATGTATCAGAATGGCACAACAGCCGTTTTGGAGGACTGTTTGATGGTGTTTCAGAGAATTAAACATCTATCCAATCAGTGACCAGCAATTCAACTCCTGTGTCACCAGTGCCAAAGAGAAATGAAGACCTAGGTCCACGAGATATTTGTGCAAGACTGCTCCTAGCAGTTTTATTCATAATAGCCAAAAAAGGAGAAACCCAAATATTCATCAACAACTGAGTAGATCAACACACTGTGGAATACTCACACAAAGGAATACTAATCAGAAAAAAAAAAAAAAAGTAAAGGGAACAGCCTACTGACTCCTGCAATGTCAGTGGCTCTCCAAAGAGTAATGCAGGACAGAAGACATGGGGGAAAAAAAAAAAAAGAATGTATCCTGTGTGGTTCCATTTATACAGAGTTCTAGAACAAGCGATCCCGTATGGTTCTATTTATACACAGTTCTAGAACAGACAATGCTGTGTGCTTCCAGTTATACAAAGTTCTAGAACAGACAAAATTCATCCGTAGTGGCAACAATCAGTGGTTTCCTGCGTGGGGAGGAGACCGACTGGAAGGGGTGTGAGGGAACATTCTGGGTGCTGGAAATGATCTAGATCTGGGTGATGGTCAACGTCTGTCAAAACTCAGTGAAAGTAGACCTCAACTGAAAAATGAAAACAGGCTGGCCCGCTGCACAGCGGGTTAAGCCACCACCCACGACGCCAGCATCCCGCATGAGCATCGACTTGAGTCCAGGCTGCTCACTCTCACACACACTCTCTCCTCTCTCTCTCCTCTTTCAGTCTGCTGTTCAAGTAAGTACAATAGATCTTCGTAAAAACTGTAGCTGTGGTCTGGGCCGACCGTAGACATATTGGATGCTGAGAGGGTACGTTACAGAGAAGCCTAACTGAGTTTGGGATGGGCCGAGAGTGCCCTGGATGAAGGACAGTGCAGCCGGGCTCTGAAGGGTGCTTAGGCATGAACGAGGGGGTGGGGAGGTCTGTTCCAGTGGGTAGGAGGGTCTGGAGGAGGAGGAGGAGTGCTGCATGCCTGCAGCTCAGAGAGCCGGGGAGAAGGGCCCAGCAGGAGGCTGAGACTGAAGGAGGGGTGTTGGGAGCAGACCGAGCGGTTCCCAAAGGACCACCAAAGGGGTAGGCTTGAGATTTCCGTCACCATGAGGACTCCTGCAGCTTCCCTGAACAGCATCTGATCCAGCCCCTCCTTAGCTGGCATCAAAGGCGGCCCCTCCACAAGCACCATGCGGAAGCCAAGTTTATTAGTCAGCTTTTCGTCACTGTAACTAAAAGGCTCAAGAGAAGCTCCTCCTTATGGAGGCAGAAGGTTTATTTCGGGTCACGGCTTTGGAGGTTCCCAGTCTGAGACCGAGTGGTCCCACGCGTGCAGTCTGATGTGGGTGCAGGGTGGCAGGGTGCAGAGGGAGGATCACCCAGTGCAGCCAGAAGCAGAGGACACAGCCAGGCAGGCCCCAGGCTTACACAGTCAAGCCTCTCGCAAGAACTGCCTGCCCAGGACAGGCCCCCAGTGACCCAAGGACCTCCTCTCAGGATCGCCCTCTGAAACACAGTAACTGCATCAAGTCCCCACCTTTCCAGTACCATGAACGTAGGACTTAGGACAGCCCTGAGGCCATGAGGCTACCATCTCCTGGTGGCAAGTGGGGGGAGCACTTAGCACAGAGGCCAGTGTGGTACGCAGTGGGGGAGGACCAGTTCTCCCTCTGGGCAACAAGACGCTAGCGACAGCCAAGGCTGGAAGAGGAGCCCTCCACGCTTCCTCCATGGCTCGTGTACCCCTGAGAACTGTGACCGAGCCTCCCCCACATCCCCACGTCCAGTCACCCTGCACGACCTCCATGTGTGATGGCTTCTCACAGCTTCCGAAGAATTTCCAATCTGCCCACTCCCATGCTTTTCACTTGCTGAGCACAACAACCGCATTTCAAAAGCAAGATGACTAAGACTCCAAAGGGGGAGAATGACTTGTTCAGGGCGCCCAGCAGGCACAGAACAGAGCCAGAATTGTCACTGGGCTCCTTCGGACCCCAGAGAGAACACCCGGGGGCAGCACTGTGGTGACGACCCTCTCCAGACAGCGGGAGGCTCACTGAGGACACAGCTAACTGGACCCCAGAGAGAACACCCGGGGGCAGCACTGTGGTGATGACCCTCTCCAGACAGCGGGAGGCTCACTGAGGACACAGCTAACTCGTGGAGCGAGCGGTCCACTCCAGGGCTGCCGAAGTTGGTGTGGCTTGGGCCTGCCTCCCAGCCTTTCCTTGAGGAAGTGCCCTGGGTAGCATCTCTACTCTGATGGCCAGGGCAACTCAGCAGCCAACCTGGACTCCCGCCATTGTTGGGTCTGGGGTTTTAGGAACTGACACGTAGCACCCTTTTGGTCTCTGCTCCAATCTGGAAAGGATATTCTGAGTGGGACCTGGAAGGAAGGCATTTAGAGATCAACATCTCCCCGTTCCAGGGGTGAGGAGAGAGGGTGTGTGAGGAGCCTGCTCACACACTGGCCCCGAATCAGGCAGACTTGTCCAGGAGAACCTCTGGACTCCCCCCCACCGCTGGAAAACTCCAGACACCGTGGAGGAGCCGAGCCAAGCACCTGCTCTCCGCAGCTTCCAGGCTTGCTCCGTTCCGCCCCAGACACTTGCCCACTAGAAAACTCATTTCTGAGCCCACAGGGAGAAGCAAATAAAAGGAGGCCAGGAGTGTTATGATAATTAAATGATTCTCCGTCCTGGCTTCACATTAGAATCAACTCAGAGGCTTTAAAAGAAAATGCTAAAGTGGATAAGTATGCTCATGTCCCGGTCCCAGACCTGAGACCTCAGAGTAATAGATGTGGGTGCGGCCGGCTTGTACTGTCATGCACTGCTCCTCAAACCACAGCACATCTTAGATCATCTAGGGAATCCCCAGACCACACCAATTAAATCAGGATCTCGGGGCAGGGGCGGGGGAGGCAAGGGTTGGGGGTGCAGGTATCAGCGTGTTTTTATGATTCATACGTGCAGTCAAAACTGACCACGGGCTCAGACGGAGTTGAGTTGTTGTATGGTATTTGAGTGTGTGGCACACTCACAAAACAGAGTGCTGGGGCCACTGCCTGTAACATCCCATGTGGGCGCCGGTTCGAGTCCCAGCTGCTCCACTTCCAATCCAGCTCCCTGCCAATGCGCCTGGGAAAGCAGGAAAGGATGGTCCAAGTGCTTGGGACTCTGCAGCCACGTGGAGAGACCCAGAAGAAGCTCCTGGCTCCTGGTTTGCACTCGGCCCAGCCTCAGCCATTGCAGCCATTTGGGGAGTGAAATAGCAGATGGAAAATCTCTCTCTCTCTCTCTCTCTCTCTCTCTCTCTCTGCCTTTCAAATAAATAAATAAATCCTTACATAAAAAATAAGACAGATTGCTGCCCCCACCGCTAGAGTTTCTGATCCAGTAGATGTGGGTGGGACCTGAGAATCTGGGGCTCTCACAAGCTCCCAGGTGAGGCTGATGATGCTGGCTCGGAGCGCCGCCCCTGCACAGGGTGTGGAGAGAAGACAGGCACACGTGACGCAGCTGCACGAGGCCTGATGTATCACCGTTGTCACTGAAGGCCCGAGGAAACACAACTGTGCCTGAATCAGAGTGGCCCCCACCGTGCTTCAGAGAGGGCGAGTCCATTCTGGGTTTGGAAGATGGCTTGCAACCCTGAGGGTGGGAAGTGTCAGAAGGCAACCTCTTTCCCCAGCCTGGAGATTCCCTGGTGGGTGGCTGGTGCTGCCTGTAACACGGGTGTCTTCTGAGTACTGACGCGGTTATGGATTGAACAGGACACGGCTCTCCTAGCTCAGGCAGGTTTACTCCCCGGAGTCCTATATTAGCGGTGACGGTTGCTGCACTGCTAGTGGAGACACAGGCACTGGGGGTAGGCACAGTGGGAGGTCCCTGGGAGCATATCCTTGGGAGGCAGTCTCACTAGAAGGTGGGTTGTACCCTGCCTGCCCCCTGGGTCATATGGTCATGTGGTCATATGGTCATATGGTCACCATATAATTGTCCTGTTGTGAGGATGCAGACAGCTAGGGGAGAAGCTGAGGTCTGGGAGCCCCCTGCACAGGTGACTGACAGTTCATCCTCAAACTGCATGGATAAGTGATTGACAGCTCCAGGCGATCTGCAGTTTGATAGACAAGGCTGACCCTCCACGGGACAGCTGCAGCCTGCCTTGATAACAGCCTGGCCCGGCCCGTACGACAAGTGCACCAACAAGGGCCCCTTCCCCACACCTGCAAGGCCCTCCCCCTTTCCTCATGGCACAAACTACAAGTACCGCAACGTTGCACAGTTAGAACCAGCAGTGGCTGGAAATACCCAACATGGGTGCAGGATGTGTCCGTCATTCCCACCATGACCTTTAGGGGGCGCACTCCCAACGTGCAACGTGCAACATGGCCCTTGCATTATTTGCCAAAAGCGGCAGGGAGATGGGTGGTACTCGAGCCCTGCCCCATACTCCACCCCCTTTTTGAATATTCAGCTGGGCTCCACCCAGGACATCATCCCTGAGCCTGTCACCCTCTGGCCTCCAAGCACCCTTGCTGTCTTTGAGCAGGGCCTTTTGGTATATGGCCACCCTCCTGCTGGGCCCAACACCTACACAACCCAGACACACACACCCCTCCATTTACTCGGATGTTCTCTGTCTTCTATGCCGTTTAACTAAGTGTTCTCCTCCCGGGTGCTGGAGCAGGGAGCGAGAGGTCTGGGGGATCCCAGCCCACGGCCGAAGGGCACTCTAAGGAACACTCCATTCGAAGGTTCCCCTCTGTTCTCCAAGGAAGGGGGCCTCTACTCTCCCTCCAGTCAGTAACTTTTATCTTAATGGCCGCATGGAACTGCAATGGATCTAAAGTACCACGCAGGCTACAGCCTTGCTGACAAACTGCACCTAAGATCTAAAACTCCTGATGTCCAAGCCTCCCAAGACCCAGGGTCCAACAACGCCTGGGAACCCTCTCTAAGACCCCATGAAGGCCTCCCCGCCCTGGGATCCAAGCAGGGCCCCGAGTAAGGCAGCAGGGGCTCCCTCCCTGGCTCCAGGTCCAAGCTGGCCCCAGGCATGATGAAGCAGCTCTGGGTTCCAACGCTAGACACGGTTTAGCCCTGGGTTCCAGGCCCCACGTTCTGAGCCTCGGGTTCTGAGGCAGCGATAACCCCGGGTTCCGAGCCCTGTGGCAGTTTAGTTCTGGGTTCTGAGCCCAGGTATGGGCGGTTACACCTCAGGTTCTGAGCCCCGGATGTAGTCCAGCTTTAGCCCTGGGTTCCATGCCTTGTAGCACTGTAGCTGGGGTCCAGAATCAGACCCCAGGCACGGCAGAGGCCCCCCCACCCCGGGGTTTGAGCTGAGTGCCTCGGGGAATTACTGACAACCTAGGAAGACACGGGAGCCGCCTGCTCCGTACTGGATTCCTGTGCAGCACTCCTATCCCCCAGGAGCTGCGTCCCCACAGGAGCTAACGTCAAACCTCGCTCCTCGAAGTTCACTTTGCCTCTGCTTTGCCAGTGGAGGACAGCCTCACCCCCTCAGTTTTCGCTGATGCCAGGAGATCTTAATACATCCCATGACGCCACATTAAGGAAACTGCTGTCTTGGGTGGCTTAGCCCAGACCATGGGCCACGTCAGCAGCAACTGCATAATTCTGTAGATTCTCTGGCCGAGGTGGGCATGGACAACAGATGGCCTTGGAACACCTGCTGGCAATGGCCACAATGGCCAGGGCTGGGCCAGACCAAAGCCAGGAGCCAGGAGCTTCTTCCAGGTCTCCCACGTGGGTGCAGGGACCATGCACTTGGGCCATCCTCCACTGCTTTCCCAGACACGTTAACACAGAGCTGGATGGGAAGTGGAACAACTGGGAGTAGAACCGGCACCCATATGGGATGCCAGGACCCCAGGCAATGGCTTTACCCACTGTGCCCCAATGCTGGCCCCTGGCCGCTATTTCTTTGCACAGTTTTACTCTTGCCTAACTCTCAAATGTGTGTCTTCCAGAATCCAACAGTTTCATCACGCAGAGATTCCAGACATTGCCAATGCCTGGCTCCTCTAACAACGTGCTTAAATCCATCAGCAGGAGATTTTTCCCTCCATGGCTAGGCAGGTAGGATGCCCTGGCACAGCCTGAAGATGCTACGGAAGACAGACCTTCCTCCCTCAACCTTCTGTTACAATTAAGGGACTGGGAGCTGGAGCTAGTGCTAGTTCAAGACCCGTTACAGCCATATGGGGAGTAAATCGGCGGATGGAAGACCATGTGACTGTGTGGCCTGTATAATACCGTCTCTGAGAACATTTCTGAGTGGGGCCGCAGGGACATCTTCTTCATGGGAATAGACTTTGTTTTTATACCTCCTCTTTCCCTCTGGCTGGGAATGGAGATGTGATGTTTGGTGCTACCACAGCCATCTTAGGACAAAGAAAATGAAGTCAAAATTCTAGAGATGGCAGAACTGGAACAAGAATGTATCTAGAACCTGTACCACACCCCGAGCTGTCCCGCCAGCCATGGAGTGCCCATAACCAGACTATCTGAGAGATATGAAAAATAAAAAATGCATTTCTCCACGCTGGCATCTGTTGCATTATCAGGGGACTCGTCAAGAATCTAGCATGGGGGCCCGTGCTGTGGCATAGCGGGTAAAGCCACCGCCTGTAGTGCCGGAATCCCATGTGGGTGCCGGTTTGAGTGCCGGCTGCTCCACTTCCAATCCTGCTCCCGGCTAGTGGCCTGGGAAAGCAGTGGAAGATGGCCCGAGTCCTTGGGCCCCTGCACCCACTTGGCTCCTGGCTTCCGATCAGCACAGCTCCAGCAGTTGCGGCCATCTGGGGAGTGAACCAGTGGATGGAAGGTTTCTCTCTCTCTGCCTCTGCCTCTCTAATAAATAAATAAATAAATAAATAAATAAATTTTTTTTAAAAAGAATTCAACATGTTTCTTGGCTTGGTCCCTCATTTTGCTTCATTATAAAGAATCTTCTTCCTCTAAAGTATGAGACAGAGAAATTTTCTTGGTCTTGCAGTCTGGAAAGTTCTGATTTTGTTCTCAGGCTTGATTGACAGTTTGGATGGACATTCATTGCTGACTTGAAGTACTTGTCCCTCA
Organism: Oryctolagus cuniculus; assembly: GCF_051225735.1. Lineage (NCBI taxonomy): Eukaryota > Metazoa > Chordata > Mammalia > Lagomorpha > Leporidae > Oryctolagus > Oryctolagus cuniculus. The sequence goes on along the minus strand of NC_142878.1, from coordinate 109,647,507 downwards.
GAGCTGTTAAAGGGCTGCCTCATTTCCACAGAACTTTGTGTCACTGATAAAAAGTCTACTGTTAGTTTGATTTTCCACCAAGGCATGCAGCTTCTTCAAAAAAAATCATTGGGGATCCAGCATTGTGGCACAGTGGGTTAAGCACCACCTGCAGTGCTGGCAGCCCGTGTGGGTGCCAGATCAGGTCCCGGCTGCTCCACTCCCCACCCAGCTCCCTGCTAACACACCTGGGAAAGCAGCAGAGGATGGCCCAAGTACTTGGGGCCCTGCGTCCATGTGGGAGACCCAGATGGAGTTCCTGGCTCCGGCTTTGGCCTGGCCCAGCCCCAGCCATTGCAGCCATCTGGGGAGGGAGTGAACCAATGAATGGAAGACCTCTCTCTCTCTCTCTCTCTCTCTCTCTTTCTCTCTGTCATTCTGCCTCTCCAATAAATAAATACATAAACAAATCATTTTTTTTTCAAAAATAGACGGTTTGGAAGCTTTTAAAAACTGCACTCTATTTTTGGTGTTTTGAAATTTCAAACCAATAAGTCAAGGTGTGGCGGGTCTTTTTACTTGTTATGCACAATGCTTGCTGGGACGCTGCACCTGGAAGCTTCTGTCCTTCGTGGTCTTTCTTCTCTTTCGGAGCGTTTGACTTTCTGGATTGATTCTCTGTCTCTTATCCTTCTTTCCTAACTGCCATGCCTTTGCATTTGGCTCCACAGTCTGCGCCTTCCTTGATCTGCCAATTCTTCTCTCAAGGCTTCTGACTCCAGCGACGGTGTTTAACATGCAAGCAGCGATGTCTTATTCCTTTATCGTAGCAATCTGTACTTGTTTTATGCATATGCAGTCTTTTCTGAATCTCCATGGAAATCTCCGCGGGGAAGACTCGCCGGTCTCTGGGCCAATGAAAAAACATACTTTTTTTTGTTTTGTTTTAATCAGCAGTTCTTCCTTCAATTTCCAGAACCCAGAGCCACATAAACTTGTATTGTTTAGGAATTCTTTAGGCTATATAACTTCTTACAGCAACGGAAAACAGACTAAAACATCACCTCCCCACCCCCGGGGCAGCCTCTACTCTCTGGGTTACCCCCAGCCGGCAGAGCTGCAAGGTCAGTGGTCTCCAGGAGGCACACTGCTATGCCTCAGTCTCCCCTCGCCCTGTAGCGCTGCTCACCTGCCCACTCCCGGCCTGTGCCGGCGGTCCCAGCGCCCCCCTTGCCTTCTTCCACTGGTGCTGCAGTGGGAGGCCCACTTCACGGGCTCACCCACCAGCAGCTTCTCTCCACTCACTGCTGCCAGAAATCCTGCCGAGCCTCTTACCCTCATTCCCCCTGCCACGAAGATGCAGGTTCCGCCCAATAAGCCCATTGTACGTGCAAAATACACGCCCAAAATGCAAGGGGGCGGGCGTGCGGGTGGCCTGGCACCTAAAACGCCGTGTCCCACATCAGAGTGTTCCTATTCCAGCCGCTGACCTCAGCTCCCTGCGGCTGCCCACCCTGGGAGGCAGCAGGTGCTGGCTCAAGTGTTTGGGTCCCTGGCCCAGACTGAATCCCTGCCTCTGGCCTTGGCCTAGCCCTGGCTGCAGAAGGCATCTGAGGAGTGAACCAGCAGGTGGGCGTACCTTCTCCCTCTGTCTGCATCTATGTCTGTCTCTCTCTACCTCTCAAATAAACAAACACCCTTTTAAAACGCACTACAAGCCGGCGCCGTGGCTCACTAGGCTAATCCTCCGCCTTGAGGCGCTGGCACACCAGGTTCTAGTCCCGGTCGGGGTGCCGGATTCTGTCCCAGTTGCCCCTCTTCCAGGCCAGCTCTCTGCTGTGGCCAGGGAGTGCAGTGGAGGATGGTCCAAGTGCTTGGGCCCTGCACCCCATGGGAGACCAGGAGAAGCACCTGGCTCCTGGCTTCAGATTGGCACGGCGCACCAGCCGCAACGCACCAGCTGTAGCAGCTACTTGGGGGGTGAACCAATGGAAAAAGGAAGACCTTTCTCTCTGTCTCTCTCTCTCACTGCCTAACTCTGCCTGTTAAAAAAATATGATCTTTTTGGGGGTGGACCACATAAAATCGCCACTTGTAGTGCCAGCATCCATACTGGTGCCAGTTTGTGTTCTGGCTGTTCTACTTTGGATCTTGTTATGGCCTGGGAAAGCAGTAGAAGATGGTCCAAGTCCTTGGGCCCCTGCACCCACGTGGGAGACCTGGAAGAAGCTCCTGGCTCCTGGCTCTAGATTGGCCCAACTCCAGCTGTTGCAGCCATCTGGGGAGTGAACCAGTGGATGGAAGAGCTCTCTCTCTGTCTCTCCCTCTCTGTCTGTAACTCTGCCTCACAAATAAATAAATAAATCCTTTATTTAAAAAAATATGGTGTTTTTTTGCTTTTGAGTTCAGGGTTACAGTAACTTTACAGAACAGCTCACTCAGTCACGGTGCTGTGGAGTAGCAGGTAAAGCCACCGCCTGTAGTGCCAGCATCCCATATGCTTTCTGGTTCGAGTCCCGGCTGCTCCACTTCCAATCTAGCCCTCTGCTGTGGCCTGGGAAAGCAGCAGAAGATGGCTCAAGTCCTTGGGCCCCTGCACCCACATGGGAGACCCTGAGGAAGCTCCTGGCTTTGGATCGGCACAGCTCCAGCTGTTGTGGCCATCTGGGGAGTGAACCTGCAAATAGAAGATCTCTCTCCCTCCCTCCCAACCTCCGTCCCTCCCTCTCTCTGCCTCTTTCTGCCTCTCTGTAACTCTGCCTTTCACATAAATAAATAAAATCTTAAAAAAAAAAAACCCAATTGACTTACATTCCATGTTTTTCTGTACTCATAAATCCATCCAAAAATTGATCAAAAACTCATTTCATTGCAGTCACCTGGGAGTATTTTCTAAAGCACAGATTCCACTTGTCTTGGATAATCACAGAAAATACAGACGAATATCCATAAGTTAATACACTGACACATAAATTGATTAAATCTTTCTCAGAGACGGTGGGATTAGAAAGAAAAACGGAGGCAATTTTTATTTTATACATCTATACTGTTAGATTGTTTTTCTTTTTTTTTTTTTTTTTACAACCACTAAATATAATTTCTGGAATGAGAAAAAAAATCCTTATGGAAAAAGTAGATTTCCAGGCCAAATTTTGGAGAGTCTACTTCATTGGATCTGAGAAGCCAGGAAATCTATATATATGTCGTTTTTTAAGATTTCTCCCACATAATTGTGATGCACAGTCAAGTTTGGAAATCACTGGTGCAGCTATGATAGCGATTTTCTTTCCCCAAAGATGTGAAAGAGCCCAGCTATGCACCTGAGTCTGTGGAGGGGCGCGCAGCAGGTGTAGGGAACGTAGTTCCCTGACTTCTTCTTAAATATCATGCTTTCCTTGTAGGAGATCAAATATGCCGCGTTGGCGTGCAATTGTCTTTAGCTGGAGGCATCTGAGAGCCACCAGAAGCAGAAAGAAGTCTTCCGGAAGCTTCTCTGAAACGCGAGCTGCTGCAAATGCCCTCTCCAGGGCAGCCCTGTGGCCATGCAGACGACCGGAAGTCAACACCAGGACGGCCCCACACCCACGGAGCCACCAGACTCCCTCAGCTCTTCCGCTCCTTGCCCTGGAAGCCCACAGCCCTCTCCTTTGTCTTCTCTCCTCTACAGATCTACTGCTCTTTGTTAAGGTGGTATACACACCCACCAAGTTCTAATCAGAGTCCCTCCCACATACATGTGCACTGCCCAAGCCAATAAACTCTGCTTGGTGTTTGCTTGCTAATCTCAGTTATCCAGAGAAGCCCAAAATCCTCCATTAAATCTAGTTTTTCTGCCTGCTGTTGAGTAGTTTTGGAGCTTAACGCATTTCCGATGAAAGCATCCATTCTACTAAAACAGTTATTCATGAAAAATCAGGTTTAATCATTTATTACCCTTAGAATCACCCCATTTAATATTTACCTGCACTCTTAGCATGGGGATTTTTTTTTTTGACAGGCAGAGTGGACAGTGAGAGAGAGAGACAGAGAGAAAGGTCTTCCTTTGCCGTTGGTTCACCCTCCAATGGCCGCCGTGGCTGGCTCGCTGTGGCCGGCGCACCGCACTGATCCGAAGGCAGGAGCCAGGTGCTTTTCCTGGTCTCCCATGGGGTGCAGGGCCCAAGCACCTGGGCCATCCTCCACTGCACTCCCTGGCCACAGCAGAGAGCTGGCCTGGAAGAGGGCAACCGGGACAGAATCCGGCGCCCCGACCGGGACTAGAACCCGGGGCACCGGCGCCGCAAGGCGGAGGATTAGCCTATTGAGCCGCGGCGCCGGCTTATTATTATTTTTTTAATGCTTTATCATGACAAAATGTATGCAACATAGAATTCACCATTTTAATTATTTTTAAGTGCTGGTTCTGAGGCATCATGTACATTCACAATGTCATGCAAACATCATCACTCTCCACTTCTAGGACTTTTTCATCATGCTGGACAGAAACTAAATCTTCCATCTACTGGCTCACGCCCTCACATGGCTGCAATGGTCAGGTGGCCGGGCTGGGCCAGGCTGAAGCTACGAGCCCAGAACTCCATCTGGGTCTCCTGGGAGGGTGCAGGAGCCCAAGCACTTGGGTCACTTTCTACTGCCTTCCCAGGTACATTACAGGAGCTGGACTGGAAGTGGAACAGCTGGGACTTAAACCAGCGGCCATATGGTATGTAAGCTGTGGCTTAATCCGTTATGCCACAAGGCCTACCCTGTTTTCATATTTTTTTATTTTATTTATTTATTTATTTATTTATTTTTTGACAGGCAGAGTGGACAGTGAGAGAGAGAGACAGAGTGAAAGGTCTTCCTTTGCCATTGGTTCACCCTCCAATGGCTGTCGAGGCGGGCGCGCTGCGGCCAGCGCACTGTACCTATCCGAAGGCAGGAGCCAGGTGCTTTTCCTGGTCTCCCATGGGGTGCAGGGCCCAAGCACTTGGGCCATCCTCCACTGCACTCCCTGGCCACGGCAGAGAGCTGGCCTGGAAGAGGGGCAACTGGGACAGAATCCGGCGCCCCGACCGGGACTAGAACCCGGTGTGCTGGCGCCACAAGGCGAAGGATTAGCCTAGTGAGCCACGGCGCCGGCCCCTGTCTTCATATTTTTAATTCCAATGCAAACTACATGTGGTGCAATTACAGCTCCTCGGAGACTCTTCAGCCAGCTATGCAGGACACAGAAGCCCCCTCTCTCCAGCGCAGCCACTGCTCTAATTTCTGTCACTACACAAAGGCACTTCACAGAGTTCATGCAACATGGAATTGGAAGATAAATTTATCCATACACAGAGGGGCCTTCAAAAAGCTTAAAGGAAATGCATGCTATACAAACTGCAAGGATTTCGTTTCTTTTGCACCAAATAAGCTTACCTTTTTTGTTTTAAGAGTTGAGGGTTTTTTTCCTATGAAAATTGTATTTATTTATCTGAGAGGCCGAAAGATAAATGGCTCTCTCTGACTGGTTCACTCCCCAGATGTCTGCAATGGTCAGGGCTGGGTCGAGGCTGAAGCTGGGAGTGAGGAGCTCCCGCCAGGTCCCCCACGTGGGTGGCCGGACACAGTCCCTTGAGCCATCACGCACTGCCTCCCAGGGTGTGCATGGGCAGGAAGCTGGCGTCAGGAGAAAGAGCTGGTTATGAAACCCGGGGACTCAGACGCCAGCAACTGACTGCTAGGCCAGGTACCCACCTCAACTATATCTCTTCATTCCATTCTTCCACGCCCTCTTTGGAGCACCCTCACATGCTAGCTTTGCCTGTGCTAGGACTTCATGTAAATGGACTCATTTGTAACAGAACGGGCCTCTATGTGTGTGGTGTCTTCCAATCAGGGCCATAGTTTGAGACGTCTGTGTTGACTTAGAGGTATTTCATTGTATGCACGTCCTTCTCTCAACGGGCATCTGTTGTTCCCCTTTAGGGACTAAGTGAATTAAGTTCCCATGCATGTTCTTACGCAAGGCTTTTGGTTGATGCATGTGTGTGCATGTGTTTATAAAGATTTGTTATTTATTTGAAAGGCAATGTGATAGAGAGAACAAGGGTGGGGGAGAGGGAGACAGAGAGAGAGAGAGAGAGAGAGATATCTTCTATTTGCAGGTTCACTCCCCAGATGGCCACAACAGCTGGAGCTGCGCCGATCGAAAGCCAGGAGCCAGGAGCTTCCTCAGGGTCTCCCATGTGGGTGCAGGGGCCCAAGTTCTTTGCCATCTCAGCTGCCTTCCAGGTGAGTTAGCCTGGAGCTGGATTGGAACCAGCGCAGCCAGGACTCGAACTGATTTTCTGATACAGGACGCCAGTATCGCAGGCCCCTTGCAGACATGTGTTTTTATTTCTCTAGGCGTGGAGCTGCAGGGCCACAGTGTGCATGCGCGTGTAACTTTCTAAGAGGCTGCTGATTGTCCAAGTCACTGTGTCACTTTACACTCACGCAGGCGGTGGAGAGTCCTTCTCCAACACTTGGTGTTGGCTTTTTCATTTCAGCCGTTCTGTCTGCCTGCTGTGTACTTATCCTCACAGTTGGTTTAATCTGCATTTCCTGAAGCATAATGGCTTTATTTATTTATTTATTTATTTTTGACAGGCAGAGTGGACAGTAAGATAGACAGAAAGAAAGGTCCTCCCTTTCCGTTAGTTCACCCTGCAATGGCCACTGCGGCCGGTGCACTGAGGCCAGCGCACCTCGCTGATCCGAAGCCAGGAGCCAGGTGCCTCTCCCTGCCTCCCACGCAGGTGCAGGGCCCAAGGACCTGGGCCATCCTCCACTGCACTCCCGGGCTACAGCAGAGAGCTGGACCGGAAGAGGGGCAACCAGGACAGAACCTGGAGCCCCGACCGGGACCAGAACCCGGTGTGCTGGCGCCGCAGGCGGAGGACCAGCCTAGTGAGCCGCGGCGCTGGCCATCGTAACGGCTTTAAGCACTTTTTCCATCTACTTACTGCCCATGTGTATATCTTCTTTTGTAAAACAGCTGGGGTTTTTGTTCATTTAACAATCGCATTGTTGGGGCTGGCGCTGTAGGCTAAGCCTCTGCCTGCTGCACCAGCATCCCATGTGGGCACCTGTTTGAGTCCTGGCTGCTCCTCTTCCAGTCCAGCTTCCTGCTGTGGCCTGGGAAAGCAGTAGAAGACGGTCCAAGTGCTTGGGCTCCTGCACCCACATGGGAGACCCGGAAGTTCCTGGCTCCTGGCTTCAGATCAGCCCAGCTCTAGCTGTTGTGGCTATCAGGAATGGACCAGTAGGTGGAAGACCTCTCTCTGTGTCTCTCCCTCTCTCTATCTGTAATTCTGCCTATGAAATAAGTACATAAATCTTTTTTTTAAACTGCAGTTTGGGGCCAGCTTTGTAGCACAGCAGATAAAGCCACCACCTGTGATACCAACATCCCACATGGGCACAAACTCCAACCCCAGAGTCTGCGGCTACCTGGGGGGTGAAGCAGCAGATGGACGCTCATTTGCGCTCTCTCGCTCTCTCTCTCTCTGTAACTCTGCCTTTTAGACAAGTAAATACATTCACCTTCCACCGCTGCCCGCAGGTAAGCCAGAGAACCCGGCCTGGCCCAGCGCAGCTCTGAGCTGCTCTCTGTGTGGTCGCACCCCAGCCAGGCTGAAGACAAGGCAGTGGACTCCTGGAGCCTCTGCCCACCTTTGCACACTGTGGCTGATTCCCTCTGGCTCCAGAACGGCCTCAAGGCGCCTTTGCGGTTCCCAGCTGCTGGGTCAAAGGGCAGGTTCCAGCCACCTGGAGAAGGGCCCAGAGCTAGGAAGGCCCCCCCGCCCCCAGATGTCCATCCTCCCGTGGTCTCCGACTCTGTCCTCGCTAGGCTGCGGGGCTCACACCGGCTTTTGTCGCTGCGGGGGTTAGATTTCAGGATGCCTCACCCCCCACCCCGCCCCTTACACAGGCAAGTCTTGGGGAGGAGGATTTCTACGGTCCCCTCACTCTGGCACACAGGAGTCTGCACTCCATGCATCTTCCAGAAACTTCCCAGCCCTTCCGGCCTGTGTGTGGTCCCTCGGTCCCTTCCCAGTGCTGCCCGGTGCCGTGCTGACCGCCTTAAAGATGACTGTGTTTTGTCCGTCATTCAGAGGCAAGGCCATCTTCCGAGAGCACCCTTCTCTTCCGTGGCAGGAACCCTCACTTTGTACACGCCGGGGGGCTGTGTGGCTTTGTAACTCGCATCTGTCTCTCCCTCACCTTATTTTAACTTTCTGTAACATGGGAGTGGGTGGACTCAATTGCGTCTGGGGGTCTTGCCACCTCCCAAGCACCCGGCTCAGCCCTCTTGGGTTTGGCTTCCTCTTCACGCCTGCCCTGCTCCAGAAACACAGGTGGCAGCGCCGGATCCTGCCTGGCCGTGAGTCGTCAGCTGAGAGACCAAGGCCGTGTCTTCTCAGGACGACAAAGCACAGACCATCTGCAGGCCCACCCCAGCACGAGTAATGCGAACCTGGGGGCGGAGGAGGGGTGCACAGAGTGTGAGGGAGTACAAGGGTTTGCTTGCTCCCTCCCAGAGCAAAGTAGACTTCTAAGTGAGTTTTACCTTGCACCCTGGCCTCTTCAAAAGTCCCTGAAGTTGGGGCCAGCATTGTGGTGTAGTAGGCTAAGCCTCCACCTGCGGTGCCAGCATCCCATATGGGCACCAGTTCGAGTCCCAGCTGTTCCTCTTCTGATCCAGCTCTCTGCTGTGGCCTGGGAAAGCGGGTGGTAGCTCAAGCACTGAGGTCCCTGCCACCTGCATGGGAGACCCGGGTGGGGCTCCGGGCTCCAGGCTTCAGCCTGGCCCAGCCCAGCCATTGTGGGCCATTTGGGGAGTGAACCAGTGAACGGACAATCCTCTCTCTCCCCCTCCACCTTCCTCCCTCTCTTTCTGCCACAGTGTCTTTCAAATAAATAAAAATAAAAATCCTGAAACAAAACCAAAACAGGGGCCTGCCCTGTGGCATAGTAGGCTAAGCCTCCACCTGCAGCGCCAGCATCCCATACGGGTGCTGGTCTGAGTCCCGGCTGCTCCTCCTCTGATGGAATTCTCAGCTGACAGCCCCGGGGGAGACGGCCCAAAGTGCCTGAGCCCCTGCACTCGCGTGGGAGACCCAGAAGCAGCTCCTGGCTTCGGATCAGCTCAGCTCCAGCCGTTGAAGCCATTAGGGGCATGAACCAGCAGATGAAAGACCTTTCTCTCTGTCTCTCCATCTGTCTGTAACTCTACCTCCCAAATAAATAAATTAATTTTTTAAAAGTCCCTGAAGCTGCCAACAGCTTCTACTAAGAGAAGCAGTGCTCCGCCCGCAGCGCCTCCAGGCACCTGGTCCCTGGATACCCACGATGCCTCCTTGTCAACCAGACACCATTAGTGACTGAACGGTCCACTCGGGGAGGGCTGGAGCGGCCGAGAGCGCCCTAGGACACTTGTTCCGGCTTCACTCCAACGTGAGCCGTGGCGGTGACCCCTGGCCGGACAGGGGAGAGGGCTGGGGGGAGGGGTACAGGTTCTGGCCCCAAGAATGAGGGGCTCCTTGCCACCCGCGGCTTCATGCATCTCACGGGCCCTCAGATGGGTAAACTGAGGCCGAGAGCGACGAGAGACTCCCCGGATGTCACGTTGGCGAGTCTGAGGCCAAATTACAGGCGGAACCCCAGATGCCCATGCCCAGGTGCCCCCAGAGCCCCGTGAGCCCGAGGGAGGCCCCGGTGAGGCTGACCGCAGGACTAGCACCGGCTAGGGCTGTGGGAAGCGACCCGAAGCCCCTTTCCCGGGAGACCCCCACCCCCCCACGCGATGCTGATTGCGCTTGGGTGCGCGAGGCCAGCTCTGTCCCCCGACAGATTCTGGAGGCGTCCCAGCCTCAGGGCGCAGGGCGCAGTTGGCCAAAGCCTTCGGAGAGAGCGTCCCCCGGGCCCAGCGGCTCCCTCCCTCCACCGGTCCAGGCCTTTGTCTTCCTCCGCATCGAGCCCACGGGCGCCCCCTAGCGAACCTCCGAACTACGGCTCTCAGGAGGGGGCTGGGGTCCGGCGGCTTTGCAGGGCACAGCCTAGGTGCCAGGGCGGGCACGTGGCCTAGCAGTGAGCCCACCGCCCAGGACACCTGCATCCTCTACCAGAGCGCCTGGATGCAAGCGCCGGCTCTGTTCCTGACTCCAGATTCCTGCTGATGCGCACCCTGGGAGCCAGCAGGAGCGGCTCAAGTCCCTGGGTCCCCGCCACTCACGTGGGAGACCTGGATGGAGTTCCCAGCTCCTGGCTTCAGTGGGTGCACCCCTGGCCTGTTGCCTTTAGGGAGTGAGCCGAGGATGAGAGCGCTCTCGTCTCTGCCTCTCACATACATAAGCACAAACTTCAAAGAAAAACCAACACCCGCGCGCCTGGTCCTGGGAAAGCAGTGGCCGGGTCCTCAGAGCCGGGCTCCACACACTCACACATCTCCCCACCTGGCAGGCGATGCGGCTTCCGCTTCATAGGAAAAACCCGAGGCCAGCAGCGGGGTGACATCAGCTTCCTGTCACCTGGCCCGGGTCCTGCCCCTTTCTCCTCAGCCGTCTCACCTGCTCCCTCAGGAGGTGAGCCCTCCTGCCGGGTCTCCTGCCTTCCCATGGGTGCGTAACAGGCTCAGGTCTCACATAGTACATAAAAAAGCACCCATCAGAGATGAGGAGGAGATATTTACAAAAGGCATATCCGATAAAGGACTATTATCCAAAGCATACAACGAGTTCTTAAACTCAACAGTAACAGGGTGGGTGCTGTGGCATAGGTGGTAAAACCACTGCCCGTGACCCCACCGGCATCCCATATGGCTGCTCCACTTCCAATCCCTGTAAACAAGCCTGGGAAAGCAGTGGATGGGCCCGTGCACCCACATGGGAGACTGGAAGAAGCTCCTGGCTCCCGGCTTCAGATCAGCCTGGCTCCAACTGTTGTGGCCATTTGGGGAGTGAACCAGTAGATGGAAGGCCTCTCTCTAAATCTGACTTTCAAATAAATAAAACAATCTTTTTTAAAAAAATATTTATTTATTTATTTGAGAGGTAGAGTTACAGACAATGAGAGAGAGACAGAGAGAAAGGTCTTCCATCCACTGGTCACTCCTCAAATGGCCACAATGGCCGGAGCTGTGCCAATCCAAAGCCAGGAGCCAGGAGCTTCTTCCTGGTCTCCTACGTAGGTGCAGGGGCCCAAGGACTTGGGCCATCTTCCACTGCCTTCCCAGGCCATAGCAGAGAGCTGGATGGGAAGAGGAGCAGCCGGGACTAGAACCAGCACCCACACAGGATGCCAGTGCCGTAGGTGGAGAATTAACCTACTGTGCCACAGCGCCGGCCCCAATAAACCAATCTTTAAAATAAAAAAGTGGGACAAGAGACAGAATCATGCAGGCAAATGGTGGGGCTGGTGTGGGCCAGGGTGGCAGCGCAGTGGCCAGGAGAAGCTGTCCTGTTCTGGATAGACTTGGGAGGCTGGGCCAACAGGATGACTGACGGGCCCTGGACGAGAGCAATCAAGGAGGACTGGGAGGTGTGGGGCCTGAGCTCCTGGAAGAATGCGGTCGCCCTTACCTGAGATGAGGCAGCCACAGGACAAGAGACTGCTTTGCTTTGCTGGCTGCTGCAGGGGGCGGGGGCAAGATGGCGATCCCGAGTGTGGCCAGAGGCACGTGGCCACGTTCCACGGAACCCGGGGACGCAGCCCAAGCTGGCAATGTGGACTGGAGAGGTCTCGGCTCACAGGACGTCTCTCACATGGCAGCTGGGAGAGATGAGCGAGGGCAGAGCGGGCAGAGACCTGAGGAGGAGACTCCCGGGTCCTGGCAGCGTTGAGGGTTTCAGGGGAGAAGGACCCAGCAGTGGAGAGCAGAACAGGAGGAGCCGGCCGTGTCCTGGATGCCGGAAGTGTGGAAGAGAGTGATTCCGGGCACAGTGAGAACGCCGGTGATGCAGCAGACAGGGGGCTGTCAGTGGCCGGGGGTGTGTGCACAGGAGGGGCCGGGAGGGGAGGCAGGGAGTGTACGCCTGTGTCTCCTCTCTCCTCTCCCCCGCCCCACCCACCATGCCTCCATCCCCCAGACCACTGCACAGGACTCAGCTCTGGAAGCCACACCCAAGAGGAAGAATCAGACCCAGGCCCTCTGCGCTTGAACCTCGTCTTAGACGATCAGTCCTGGGCAGGTCTCTGAGGCCTTTCGCTTGCCGGGTTTCACCAGCCCTTCAAGGCCAGCTATCGGCCTCCCTCCTCTGGGGACCCCTCCCCCTGAGCACCTTGCAGGGTCCTGGGTTGGAGGGTGGAAGCCCTTTCCACTGCATTTCCTCTTATTACCAGGAGGGGGCGCTACAAGCAAGTACCTACACCAGCCCGGATGGGGAACACGAGGGTGTTTCAAAAAAGACTTTATGGGAAATGCAATTAAAAGGTAAATTTATTTAGCTGCATTAAAAAAAAAATCATACATCTATGAGACATCATATTGTGCAAAAGCTATATACAGATTTCAAGACTTTTGTGCCCAAATAAACTTTTGATCCCATTCTGGATGAACTTTTGCAAGCGCCCCTGTGGTCAGAGGCTCGGCAGGCCGTGGACGGGAGCCTGGAACCCACTTTTCCCCCCGGCCACGTGGCAAAGCCTGGCAGGGCTAGGAGCTGAGCCCGGCAGCCCTGGTTCCCAGCTGCTGTACTGCCTGCTTCCCCAGCCAGCCAGAGTGCAAGGTCTTCTCAGGAACGGGGAGTGGAAGGGCACGGGCGAGGACCCTGGAGCGGAAGACGCCAGCTTGCTCTCCACAAGGAGCGCTCAGGATTGAGGTCCACGTTGGCAGAGGCCAGGGTGAAGCTGGTGCCCGTGCCCTGGAGGAGACTTGGGGAAGTGAGGGACTCTGGTTGGAGACCACCTCTGGGGAGCTCCCTGTGCCCTGTATGTACGTATTCATCGGAGAGGTAGAAGGACGAGGGGCTGGCCGGGGGGCGCCCCGGGGTGGCCACCAGCTCCCTGCACCCTGTATGTACGTATTCATCTGAGAGGTAGAAGGACGAGGGGCTGGCCGGGGGGCGCCCCGGGGTGGCCACCAGCTCCCTGCGCCCGTGCCCGCCTCACGTTTCCTCTGGGCGCCTGGCTGCATGGATCTTTAGAAGCCACGTCTGTGATGACCTCACACAGGAAATGAGGAAAGAAGAGGCGACAGATACGTCACTGCAGACAGAGGAAGCAAATGCAGGGTTGTGCCCACGAGCAGTCATTGTCCACAGAGACCAGGCAGCTGGTCACACCGGCAGGAAGTGACTCCCGGGGCCGGCACCCGGCGCAGCTGGGCACATCCTATACGGGCACTGGTTTGATTTCCAGCTGCTCCACTTCCAATCCAGTTCCCTGTTAATGGCCTGATTCTCTCTCTCTCTCTCTCTCTCTCTCTCTCTCTCTCTCTCCCCTCATCACCCTCTCTTTCAAATAAATAAATAAATAAATCTTAAAAAAAAAAGAGGGGCCAGCACTGTGGCATAATGGTAAAGCCACGGCCTGCAGTGCCGACATCCCACGTGGGCTCTGGTTCGAGTCCCGGCTGCTCCACTTCCGATCCAGCTCTCTGCCATGGCCTGGGAAAGCAGCAGCAGATGGCCCAAGCCCTGCACCTTCTCGGGAGACCTGCAAGAAGCTCCCAGCTCCTGCCTTGGGATTGGCCCAGCTCTTGCTGTTGCGGCCATTTGGGGAGTGAACCAATGGATGGAAGACCTATCCCTCTGTCTCTAACTCTGCCTTTCAAATAAATAAATAAATCTTTTTTTTTTTTTATTTTTTTGACAGGCAGAGTGGACAGTGAGAGAGAGAGAGACAGAGAGAAAGGTCTTCCTTTGCCGTTGGTTCACCCTCCAATGGCCGCCGCGGCCGGCGCGCTGCGGCCGGCGCGCTGCGGCCGGCGCACCGCGCTGATCCGATGGCAGGAGCCAGGAGCCAGGTGCTTTTCCTGGTCTCCCATGGGGTGCAGGGCCCAAGCACCTGGGCCATCCTCCACTGCACTCCCTGGCCACAGCAGAGAGCTGGCCTGGAAGAGGGGCAACTGGGACAGAATCCGGTGCCCCAACCGGGACTAGAACCTGGTGTGCCAGTGCCGCTAGGCGGAGGATTAGCCTAGTGAGCGGCGGCGCCGGCCAAATAAATAAATCTTACACACACACACACACACACACACACACGATTCCCCCACGTCAGAGGGAGAAGGGGCCTCTGGGCACAACGCCCCACTTCTGGTGGCAGAAGCAGGGTGGGGGACTGAGCCTCCCACACCCCCACATCCTGCTCTGTAGCTGCCCTGTCTCGGCCGGCTGTTCCCCAGGACCAGATGGAGACCGAGCAGCCGCAGAGACACGGCCCCAGGACAGGACACTTGTGTCAGAATGTGCGTCCCCAGAAGAGAGAGACACCAGAATGGGAGGAGCCGGGCAGGAAAAGGGGCAGGCGCTGGCAGCCAGGGGGCGGCCCTGGAGACACCCCTGCCACCCAGGGGCAGCCCAGCCTTCTCCAAGGGCATGGACAGTGGCAGGAAGTCCTGCAGGTGCCCAGGCACGGGGTCACAAGAGGCCCCTGAAAGCGTCCATGCTGGTATTTAAGATTTGGACCAGCGTTAGCATTAGCATACCTGGTTCCCATGTGGCTTAGCCACAGGTTCAAGTCCCGGCTCTTCTGCTTCTGACGCAGCTTCCTGCTATGTGCACCCTGGAAGGCAGTGGTGATGCCACCCAGTCTGGGCCACTGTGGGCCTCTGGGGAGTGAACCAGCAGGTGGAGGATATGTCTCCATCTCCCTCTCTCTCCCTGCCTTTCAAAGTTGCACACCCATGGGAAAATGCTCAGACTCCCTTGCAGCTAGGCAGCTAGACAGTCACGCCACACGGCCGCCTGGTACCCGCGCTGAGACAGAAGGGAGCTCACTCGGAGGGCACCCCGCCGCAAGCCTGTCACACGATGGAAAACAGCCTGGCGCTTCTTCAAAAACTTGAAAGTGGAATGACCGCACGGTGTGGCACTTCCGCTTCCAGGCCTGTCTCCCAGGGAACTGAATGCAGGGTGCACTGGTGCTCACAAGAGCCAGACGGAAGGCGCCCACACGCCGAGCGCTGCGAGAAGGGAGAGCAGAATGCATTGCACAGGTAACCTGGGACGTCCTCCCGCCGCTTCTGCCGGAGCAGACATTCCGACTGCAGGGCGAGATGGAGACGGTGACTTCCCTTTGCTGCCTTCCACAGCGGGACAAGAACCTCCTCCTCTGTGTCAGCGCAGCAGCCTGGACGCCTCAACCAGCTCTCAGCCGTCTTGCAGAACGCGGCTCAGAGGCCTGGCACACCTCACCTGAGGACGACAACTCACAACTGCCCTGTTTCGTCTGCGTCCACAGGGTAGGTGGGGGGAGGGCTTGAGGAGCCAGCCGCTGACACTCGGCCGGCATCTTGGCTGAGCCTCGCTCTGTGCAGGCAAGATGGTACCCGTGCAGTCCGCAGCCCGCGGCCCCCCACGCCCCTGGCCAAGGCCACGCTCATACCCCATCCCCTCACCCAGGACGCAGACGGCCCCTCCATCCAGAACAACCAGCGGGGGGCGGGGGCTGGATGTCTGTGAGGGGACCCTGCTGATCCCCGCCCTCACCTCCAGTCTCTTATTCCGGGGAATGGAGCCTTCGGATTGGCTTCCACAGTCTGGATGCACAGGCCCACATCGGGAAGCAGCTGGTGTACCGTGAGGAAGGAGGTTGGCCCGGGAACACCGGGCAGCACAGCCGGCGCCTGCTTTCTCCCTTTCCCGGCACACACCCCAGGCCCAGGAGTCCTTCAACGGGGGGGGGGGGGGGGGGGGATAGAGCTGAGGAAGCAGAGCAGGGACCTGCAGGCCACTGCATCCGGGGTCACACTTAGGAGGCTGCAGCCCATACCCCATGCCACATCGGGGGCCTCAGCCCCAGTCCTGTCCCCGCCTCTCGTTCCACCTAATGAGCACCCTGGGAGGCAGCAGGTGATGGCTCAAGTCCTTGGGCCAACGAGGGAGACTTGGATGCAGTTGTATCGGCTCCCGGCCCAGCGCTGGCTCTTGCAGGCATTTGGGGAGTGAACCAGCAGAAATAAAAATAATTAAGAATTTTAAAAAATAAAATTGTGTCTGACACACATGGCTACCTGTTGCCTTCTGAAAGTTCACAGAAAATATGTATCTTGGTAAAACGGCAGATTTCAAATTTTGTTTGCAGCAAAATAAAATTGTGATGTAATTTCGTTTTCCAAGCACCTTTGTGCCTATTCCTGCTTCTTATCGTTCTTTTTTTAAAGACGTATTTATTTATGTATTAGAAAGGCAGAGTTACAGAGAGGTAGAGAGAGAGAGAGGTCTTCCATCCGATGGTTCACTCCCCCAGATGACCGCAATGGCCGGAGCTGCGCCAATCAGAAGCCAGGAGCCAGGAGCTTCTTCTGAGTCTCCCACGTGCGTGCAGGGGCCCAGGATTTGGGCCATCTTCTACTGCTTGCCCAGGCCATAGCAGAGAGCTGGATCAGAAGTGGAGCAGCCGGGACTTGAACCGGCGACCATATGGGATGTCAGCACTGCAGGCGGCGGCTTTACCCACGACGCCACAAAGCCAGCCCCGTGCATATTTTCTGAGCTCTCTCCAACACCGCCGCCGGCATCCCTTGGTGGTGGGCCCGGCCCCAGCACAAGGCTGGAGCGCCTCCATCTCTCTGCACCTGTAAAATGGGAATAATCTTATCTACCCGGTGGGGCTGCTGCGGGGCTCCTAAAGGCACAAGGAAGCCTCCTTGCCCTTGAGCCGCTGTCGTCTGGGTCCAGGGGCACTCACCCAGGTGCAGGTGCACAGATGCACGCAGGCAGACTCCTGCCAGGCTGGAGCTGGGCCCTTCTGAGGACCGGGCAAAGGCCAGGGGACGGAGCCCGGGCTGGGGGCCAGGGCTGGCCGGCGGCCGTGGGTGGAAGGAAGACCAACCCGGCGGAGACGGCCCTGCGGTCGGCTCGGACGCCCACGCCCCCGTTATTTATAGGGAGCGCCTAGCGGTGGAGTTAACCCTTTGCGCGCCGCGGCGCGGGCCTGGGGCGCAGGGCGGGCGGGCTCGGGCTCGGCCCCGCCCTCAGCAGCCTGGCGTGCGGCCGCGGTCAGGGACCGACCACCTGTCCCTTCCCGCAGCCGAGGCGCTTCGGGCCTCGGAAGAGCAGAGCAGCGCTGCCTCCCGGGCTCCGGTCCCGACTTGGGTAGGGGGCCGGCCCCGGCCGCCGCGGGGCCAATCCGGCGTCTGGGGCGCAGCCGGGGCCGCCTTTCCGGGCCCTCGGCTTCCTCCGGCGCGCCCCGCCCCTCGGGCTCGCGGGCGCCGCGGCCCCCTCTCGGCCGGGCCTCGGGCGGGCAGCGCGGGCCGGTCCCGGCGGCGCGCGCGGTGAGTGCTTGCGTGGCGCGGGCGAGCGCGCGGGGCGCGGGCGGGCGGCCTTTGTCTGCAGCGGGCGCGTGGCGGCGCCTTGCCCGGGAGATCGGCGGACCCTCAGCCCCAGGGCGCCGGAGGCCACCGAGCACCAGCCTGGCCTCTCCTCGCCGGGGGCGAGGCTGGGGCCGGGCCCGCCTGGCTCCCGGGGCAGCTGCGCGCGCCCGCGGAGGCCCTGGCAGTGGAGCGCGGGCCTGGAAGCTTCGGGAAGCCCTGGGAGGGAAGAGGAGCCACTGGATGTCGGGGAGGGGTCTGCGGGGAGGAGAGGGTCCTCTTTGCTTGACCCTGAAAGACGAAGGCGTGGGCACTGGGGACTTCCCCGGGCGGCTGGCGGCCGAGGAACCGGTTCTGGGAGGGGACAGGGAGGAACAGCTGGCCCGGGTGCAGGGGTGAGTCGGTGCCGGCGTTGAGGGTGGAGCCGGGGTGGGGGGAGTATGGGGCGCGGGAGGGGGAGGGGGCGGCCAGAGGCGCGGGCGCAGGGGTGGCCCAGGCCCGCAAGTGTGGCAGTGGCTGGGTTTGGGAGCGGTGAACAGGGCAGAAAGGGGATTTACTGCTAAGCCAAACCTGCCCTAATGAGAAGTGCGTGATGGATGAGTCAGACCCGGGCATCTGTCACCGAGGGAGAATACTGCGTGTGTGTGTGTGTGTGTGTGTGTGTAAGGGTTCACCCTCAGATCCTGTGTGGGTCCTTGTACACCAGGCTGAATCGAGGGCCCGGGGTCTTGCACGCACGTGTGTGGCGGTTGGAGCCTGGACTTCCTGAGCTCCTGAGGGTTAATTACAGGAGTGCTGACGCTGTCTTTGGGAACTTGGGGTCAGTCCTGCCCGCAGCAGTGTCTGCACTAAGGGGTGGCCCCCTCCCCGTGCTCAGTGGGGCTTCTGGGGAGACAGAGCCCTGACTGGTTCTTGGAGCTCTCCATGGGCCCCCTGGAGGCACCTCACTACCTGCAGGAAGCCGTGTGGTGCCCTGGAGGCTTCAGCCCTCCCCAGCCTCAGCGTGAGACCCTGCTGGGGTGGGAGCACCCAGTGTTGGGCCCTGGCCGGGGTCCTCTCCCTCTGAGTACATGGCAGCCAGACTGGTGCTTGAAAGTTACAGGGAGCTCAGAGGGTAAAAGTTGTGGGTTCAGAGCCGCCTCTGGGGGGTCTGTGCCCTTTTTTCGTGGTGAACTTGACCAGGAAAACTTTCTGTGTGGTTCCTTGACCTTGACCTTTGTCCTTCTCTGGAGTGGGTTTCTAACAGAGCTGGGCAGTGCCGGGATGGTCATAGGGCAGCCACGGAGTCTTCTAGAAAGTGCAGTGGGGGCTGGCGCTGTGGCGTGGTGGGGAGTGGGTAAAGCCGCCACCTGCAGCGCCGGCCTCCCATGTGGGTACCAATTTGTGTCCCAGCTGCTCCACTTCCAATCCAGCTTCCTGCTAATGGCCCAAGAAAAGCAACAGAAGATGGTCCTAGTGCTTGGGTCCCTGCTGCCTACATGGGAGAGCTGGATAAAACTCCTGGCTCCTGGCTTCAGCCTGGCCCAGCCCTGTGGCCACCTGGGGTGCGAACCAGCAGATGGAAGGTTTCTCTTGCTCTCTCTCTCTCTCTAACTCTGACTTTGAAGTAAATAAATAAATCTTAAAACACACACACACACACACAAGCAAAAGGCAGCCCAGGTGCCTCGGCCCTTGCTGCGTGGCCCTTGGTTAGACAGGCGGGGTTTGGGCTGTGTGCACAAAGTGACCCCAGGCTGGCCAGCAGCCTCTGCCATGATGGATCTGAGTCATGGGCCCAGGGGGGAGGCAGAAGGGCAGGCAGGATGATGTCACCGCCCACAAGCTCCTCCCTGCGTCCTTTCCCACACCCCAGGGGCAGGCGTGGTGGGGAGGGCACAGCCAGGGCCCGCATGGTCTCGGGAAATGCCCGCTGGTCCTGTGTGGCCGGGTGCCACACTGTTCCACCGCCCCAGCTCGGCACATCCCCACAGACGGGACTCTGGGGGATGCGTCCCAGATCTCATCTCACTGAATTGTCCAGGCAGTCCTGCCCGGTAGCAGCATGGCACAGATGGGAAAACTGAGGCCCAGGGGAGCTGGCCCATTGTGCCATGCTGGGGACTGCCACGGTTTCATGGTGTGGGGGAGAAAGGTTCACCGAGTGTGCCCCTTGGGGAGCTGGGCAACCCTGATGACGGTACTGCCTGAGACTCCTGCCTCTGCCCACAGGGGGCCTCCGGGGCCCCGCCTGCACCAGCCAGGACGTTGGCCGGGGCTCCCAGCTGCCTGCCCGTTGCCCAGGTCCCCCCTGATGTGAGTGGGCTTCCGGAGGGTGTTGGAGCAAGACCCCCACCCCCAGGTGGTGGCGTGAGGAGCAGTGAGACGCTGTCTCTGTGAGGCAGGGCTCCCCAAGTCATCCCAGGTGCCCAGGAACTGGGGAGATGTTGCAGTGTGTGTTTCGGGGGGCTCTGAATTGGGGGGTGGCATAGTAGTGGCTGGAGCCTGTGGCACTTCTGGGGAGAGAGCGGGGAGGGGCCCAGAGATGGGGTCGCGTTGTGGCTGGGCTGTGGAGCTGCATGGGCACTCCCGGCAGACAGGGAAGGAGCAAAGGCCCTGGGGCCTGGATGCCGGCCCCCACACAGGATGTGTTGGCTGGGACAGCGGGGTGGGGGCAGCAGCAGCTCGCTCTCTCTCTCTCTCTCTGTCTCTCCGTTGTATTATTCTCACCGCATCCCTGGGCCCATGTGCCACACCTTAGTCTCACAGATATGGAATCCAGTCTCTCATGGGTTAAGCCATGTACACTTGGCTCAGGCCTCGGGGTCAGAATTCGAACCCAGGGCTGCCTGCTCCTGAGCCCTTGCTGTATCCTGGGCAGGCGGGTGGCCTGAGGCTCCCTCTAACGGGGACACCCAGCTGGCTGGCTGGCCATCACCTCTGCTGCTGACCGGTGACCACATGCTGGCTCCTGTCCAGGCTCTGATTCCTGTCTGTGTCAGGGGCACGGGGCCAGGTGAACGCCAAGAGGCCCTCACGCCCAGGGGACCCCTTGCACCTGCCGCCCTCCTGAGCCAGCGTCCGTGGGAGAGCCCTGGGGGGCAGTGCAGGAATTGGGCCTCTTTCAGGTGGAGCCTGGACAGGCCCTGGGCAGGGGTGCGGGTGGGGCCTCACAGGACTGAGCCCATGTTGGGGTGGGGGCCACGTGCCTGGCAACATCTGCCTTGGACCGCAACTTCCTGTGTCCGTCCCCTTGCTGCCACCCTCTCGGCTGGAGTCCTCCGAGCTCAGTGCGCACCTCCGTGGTCTGCATGCGTGGATAGCTCAGCTTCGCGTGGGCCTCTGGTGCCAGGATGGGCTCACGCTGCCTGGGGCCCTGGGAGACGCAGGCTCATTCTGGGGCAGCTGCAGCCTGAGGAGCGCACAGGGCGGGCCGGCGCAGGCATCAGGGCGCCTTGGGCCTGAGCCCCGCGTGCGTCTGGAGAGGGGGCGGCCACTGGCCTGTGCGCTCTCCCGGTCCTGATGAAGCTGCACGGGGAGGCAGGTGGGGACGCCAGGGAGGCCTGGGCCTGGCCGCGTGTGGGGCGGCCATGATGGCAGCCGCTGTCCTGCCTCACTCGGAGAGGGAGGACGCGTCACCTCCCTCGGGTGGGGTCACGGGGCTGGGGCGCAGCCCAGTGGATGGCCTTGGACACGCACGCCAGGGCTGACTCAGAAAACCTGGAAAGAGGAGGCGCTTCCCAGAGCACTGTGCGGAACCTGCGCCCCCTCTCCCCGCACCTGCCCACTGGATGGCGCCTGGCGTTAACGGGGTCAGTTGCGATCGCGCTCTCTCTCTCTCTCTCTCTCTCTCTCTCTCTCTCTCTTTGTTTTTGACAGGCAGAGTGGACAGTGAGAGAGAGAGAGAGAGACAGAGAGAAAGGTCTTCCTTTGCCGTTGGTTCACCCTCCAATGGCCGCCGCGGCCAGCGCACCACGCTGATCCGATGGCAGGAGCCAGGTGCTTCTCCTGGTCTCCCATGGGGTGCAGGGCCCAAGCACCTGGGCCATCCTCCACTGCACTCCCAGGCCACAGCAGAGAGCTGGCCTGGAAGAGGGGCAACCGGGACAGAATCCGGCGCCCCGACCGGGACTAGAACCCGGTGTGCCGGCGCCGCAAGGTGGAGGATTAGCCTAGTGAGCCGCGGCGCCGGCCAGTTCCGATCTCTGCACTCACAGGGGAGGGTTTCCAAGCCCCGATTCACAGATGAGAACACTAGAGTGCCCCTAGTCACGTGACCTGTATTTGAACCCACCTCTCTGACCCGAGTTGTCTGAAACACCAGGCCCCCTTCTGTGATGGTGCCAGCGTGTGGCCTTGGGCACAGTCCAGGGCGGCAGCCGAGGGGGCAGAGGCCCAGGGCGGTCACTGAGCGGCTCTCAGGTCCACACCAGGCTTGGATGCTGCTGCCTTCCTTGCCCTGTGAGTTGAAGAATCTCATGCTCATTGCCTGAAGTGGAATAGATCAAGCAGAAAATGGAAGTAGACCTTAATCCTCATTTTTTTTTTTGGTGCAAAAAAATTAAAATCCATGCATCAAATAAATAAATAAAGTCTTAAAAAAAACAAAAACAAACAACATAAAACCATGGGAGGCAGGAAGGAGAGTCCCATATCATGAACAAAACTTTTTTTAGAAAAAGAAATATTTATTCGAAAGGCAGAGTTAGAGAGAGGCAGAGAGAGAGAGGTCTTCCATCAGCTGGTTCACTCCACAAATGGCTGCAATGGCTGGAGCTGGGCTGATCCGAAGCCAGGAGCCAGGTGCCTCTTCTGGTCTCCTACGTGGGCGCAGAGGCCCAAGGACTTGGGCCATCTTCTACTGCTTTCCTAGGCCATAGCCGGAAGCTGGATTGGAAGTGAAGCAGCCAGGACTTGAACCAGTGCCCACATGGGATGCTGGCACTGTGGGCAGTGGCTTTACCTGCTGAGCCACAGCGCTGACCCCCCAGCATTCTTTGAAGCCCTCGTGCACACCCGTCCATCTCTAGACACACAT
The DNA here is from genome assembly GCF_051225735.1 of Oryctolagus cuniculus. NCBI lineage: Eukaryota > Metazoa > Chordata > Mammalia > Lagomorpha > Leporidae > Oryctolagus > Oryctolagus cuniculus. The sequence continues at coordinate 109,625,032 of NC_142878.1, read as the reverse complement.
GCACTCACTCAGTCATGTATGTATTGACCAATGCACTGAGCACCCGTATGTGCCAAGGCTTTGCTGGAACTGAGGGTGTGGTCATTGAATAAAGCCGTGGCTCCCGCTCAGGGAGGTTCCAGGAGGACGGGAGGGAAACAGACGGGCGCTGTGGATGGCAGGGCCCCCTTTCCGCGCCCGGCCTCCTCCCTGGCCTTTTTGCCAAGGCGACTTTCAGAGAAAGGAGGCGTCACCGCCCGGCAGGAGGAAGGACGGTGTTGCAGACCCCTGGGAGGGGCGGATGCTGTGGTGCAGGGGTTAAGGGGCTGCCCCCAACTCCGGCATCCCATAGCAGAGCACCAGTTCCCATCCTGACTCTGCTTCCGGTCCAGTTCCCTGCTAATGCGCCTCGGTAGGCAGCGGGTGATCGCTCAGGTCCCTGCCACCCACGTGGGAGACCTGGGTGGGGCTCCGGGCTCCAGGCTTCAGCCTGGCCCAGCCCAGCCATTGTGGGCCATTTGGGGAGTGAACCAGTAAGTGGACGATCCATCTCTCTGCCTCCCCCCACCCCTTTCTGCCACTGTGCCTTTCAAATAAATAAAAATTAAAACCTTGGAAAAACAAACCAAAACAGGGGCCTGCCCTGTGGCGTAGTAGGCTAAGCCTCCACTTGCGGTGCCAGCATCCCATATGGGTGCTGGTTTGAGTCCCGGCTGCTCTTCTGATCCAACTCCCGGCTGACAACCTGGGGAAGATGGCCCAAGTGCTTGGCCCTTGCCACCCACCTGGGAGACCTGGAAGAAGCTCCTGACTCCTGGCTTCAGGTCGGCTTAGCTCTGCTCCAGCCATTGTAGCCATTTGGGGAGTGAACCTCCTCACCCCTCCCACCTCGTAATTTTATCTCTCAAATAAATAAATAAATAAAGTCTTAAAACAAACAAACAAACAAAATAAAACCATGGGAGGCAGGAAGGAGAGTCCCAGGTTTTAGGAGCTGGGAGCAGCTCTTTGGTGAGGGAGAGATGGGGGCAGGGCCAGACCAGGTAGGGTTCTGCTGGCCGTGGAGGAGCTGGGCTCTCCCCCGTGAAAGGAGCAGCCCTGGGACTCACCACTGAAGCAGGTGACGTGCTGCAGTGTGTGTGTCTGTAGCAGCCCCCTGGCTGCTGTGTGTAGCCTGGAGGACTGAATGGGGGGGGGAGACAAGAGAGGGGCGGGAGGCCAGAGGACCAGAGACAGCCTTTTGTGGTCACCCAGGCGAGATGATGGCGGCCTGCCAGACCAGGGAGACAAGGCGTGACCGTCGCGAGGGCCCGCCACAAAGGCCACCTCGGGGCTGATGTGCGACGCCGGCATCCCGTATCGGCTCCGAGTGAGTCCCAGCTGCTCTGCTTCCGATCCGGCTTCCTGCCCGTGCACCTGGGGAGGCAGCGGGAGGTGGCCCGAGTGCTTGGCCCCTGCCGCCCATGTGAGACATCCGGGTGGAGCGCCAGGCTCCTGGCTTCCTTGTGGCCATTTGGGAAGTGAACCAGCAGATGGACAGTCTCTCTCTCTCTCTCTCTCTCTCTCTCTCTCTCTCTCTCTCTCTCCTGTGTTGCTTTGCCTTTTAAAACCAAATCAAATAAAAATAAAAGCTGGTAGCAAAGAACTGGTCATTTTATATTTTAATATTTGAATTATCTATCAGTTTCCCAACCCCTTTTCCTGTTTTATTATGAGAACGTGATACAGGGTGAGTACCCCCAGGCCCCAAATCCCAGCTCGGCACTGCTCCAACATGGAGGATGTGCTCAGCGTGGATACGACGGCATGTGTGGGTGACCCCACGGCCCACCTTGTGACGGGTGGGGGGGAACACAGGCATGCTGAAAACACTGGATAGTGGCCGGCGCCGTGGCTCAGTAGGCTAATCCTCCGCCTTGCGGCGCCAGCACACTGGGTTCTAGTCCCGGTCGGGGTGCCAGATTCTGTCCCGGTTGCCCCTCTTCCAGGCCAGCTCTCTGCTGTGGCCCGGGAGTGCAGTGGAGGATGGCCCAAGTGCTTGGGCCCTGCACCCCATGGGAGACCAGGAGAAGCACCTGGCTCCTGCCTTCGGATCAGCGTGATGTACCAGCTGCAGTGTGCCGGCCGCGGCAGCCATTGGAGGGTGAACCAACAGCAAAGGAAGACCTTTCTCTCTGTCTCTCTCTCTCACTGTCCACTCTGACTGTCAAAAATAAAAAAATAAATTAATTAATTTAAAAAAAAAGAAAAGAAAACACTGGATAGCGTGACCCTCGGTCCCTGGGTGCGAGGGGCAGGTGAGGCACAAACGAATTTCCTGTGTAGACTTGGTCCCGTCCTGTGCAGACTTGGTCCCGTCCCCGAGACGCCGTGCTCTGTCTATGCAGACTCCACGTGAAAAACCCAGATCTGAAAGCCCTTCTGCTCCCGAGATTTTCAGATAAGGGAGACTCGGCCCCTGTGTCTCACACTGCTTGCGGCTCATCAGCGCCGTAGCCCTGGGCAAGTCTGCCGGTCAGCCCAGGCCTGCTGCTCCGAAATGACAGTAAGAGCGCCTGCATCAGAGGGGCCAGAGGCCCAGGGCGGTCTGTGTGTGCGAAGGCAGAGGCCGGCGTGCGGCAGGCTTGCAGCGCTGGCCTTGGTTCTTGTCATCTGGCATAATTTTAAATGTTTTTAAAAATGTAGGGGCCGGTCTTGTGATCCAGCTCCCTCTGATAGCCTGGGAGGGGTGGCAGCTGCTGGCCCAAGGGCTTGGGCTCCTGCAAGCACGTGGAAGACCTGGAAGAAGCTCCTGGCTCCTGGCTTCCGCCTGGCCCAGCCCCAGCCATCTGGGGAGTGGACCAGTGAATGGAGGATCTCTCTCTCTCTCTCTCTCTCTCTCTCTGTCTCCTGCCCCCCCCCCCCCCGTAACCGTCTTTCAAATAAAACCTTTTAAAAGAATTTTTAATGTAACTGAAAGGGGGGGAGAGAGCTCTCGTTCACTGGTGCAGTGAAGCCGGGACCTGGGAACTCAGTCCAGGTCTCCCGTGTGGGTGGCAGGGACCCAAGTACTCGAGCCAACACCTGCTGCCTCCCAGGGTGCGCATCAGCAGGAAGCAGAGATGGGACTCGAACCCAGGCCCTCGGACATGGGAAGCGGGCGTCCCAGGCAGCGTCTTAACCAGTGGTTGGGGTGAACGGTGTGGATGAGGGAGGGGCTGGCTGGCGGCCAAGGTGGGCTGGGTCGAGTGACAGATTTGGGCTCTGCGGAAGTGAGAGCTTCCTGCCAGTGAGCTCCGCCCCTGTGAGTGGGCTGCCTTCGCGGGTGGAAGGTGCCCACCCTGGGAGGGGGTGGCCAGTGAGGCCTGTTGTCTTGGTGCTTGACCGTGAACTTCTCCAGACTTGTCCTGGGGCCTCTCTTTCCATCACCACTGCCCCACCCCACCCACCGTGTGTGCTGAGCCCCAGCTCTGGGAGTCTGGGAGGCCATGGCTTGCGCTCGGCGGGTGGGACTCTTCCTGCCCCAAAGCCGAGCCCCAGTCCCAGGTCTCCCCCTCTTCCTCAGGGGCCCAGCCTGCGGCGCCGCCCCTGCCCACGCACAGTCCCCCAGCGCCGCGACACCGTCACCGGGGGCTCTGGTGAGAAGCCTCCAGTTTGTGTTCTGGGAGACCTGTTTCAGATGTGGTTTCCTTTTGTGGCTCCGAACAGTGGCGATTTTCACTGGGTGGAGAGAAAGGGATGGAGGGAGGGCGGCGGCTCCCCAAATTACTTGGTTCAGATGCTTTGGAACCCAAAATAGCAGGGACTGACGGGTAGATGCTCACTTCTCACCTGCGTGGCCCTCCGGGACCACAGCCGCGCTGGATCCTGTCCTGCTCTGCAGTGCCCCGGTGCCTGTGGCCTTCGGCAGTGTGGTCGTGGGAGGCTGCACACCCCTGTTGCTGCAGCCAGGGGTGGGGGGCAGGGAGACGCAGAGCGTGTACCCCACCTGTAAGACCGGGACTCCCAAGCCGCACGTATCCTATTAGCCAGGAGGTAGTCCCGTGGCCACACCCCCGCCCTAAGGGAGCCTGGGATCTGTAGTCCTTGGCTGCGTGACCGCGTGTCTAACAGGGTTCCCTAGGAGGGGAGGATGGGCGTGGGGCAGCTCCTGCTTCCTGCCGCAGTCGCTGCACGTTCCGAGCTCCTTGGTTAGCAGCGAGCTGCCTGAGCCAGCGCGATAGGGCCCAAGAAAGCGTAAGGCAGGGGTGAAGTGCCTCTAGAATCCAGCCACACTTTCTTGTTTAAAAAAAAAAAAAACTTTCTTTTTTATTTGCAAGTCAAAGAAAGGAAAAGGTAGCTCCCTCCCCCAGATGCCTGCACTAGCCAGGGCTCCAGCGGGAGCGGGAGTGGAGTCAGGGCCTCCTGTGTGGGTGCAGGGGACCCAGGCGCCGGAGCCATCACCTGCCTCCCAAGGTGGAATGAGCGGGACGCTGGAGTCAGGAGCTGGCGCTGGAGATCAAACCCAGGCGCTCCACTGTGGGGTGTGGGCGTCCTAACCACGAGGCTGAACACCCACGCCCAAGCCTTAATTTTACAGATGAGAACATCGAGTTCAGAGAGGGGTAGGAGTGACCTTATAGCAAGGTGTCCAAGCTGGGGTGAGAACCCACACTTGGGGCTCACTTTCTACCATTTCCAGGAGGTGACAGACACGCAGTGCCAGGACAGGTGTCACCAGGCCCGGGTGGGGCTGCCTCCCCCAGCCCGTGTCCCCTGGAAGCTGCTCAGCACCGTCAGAATGTACCTCTGGGGTTATCCTGTCCCTGCGATGCCCCCCGGGAGCCCTCGCTGTGCCCTCAACAGCAGACTGCTAAGCTGTGCTGGCCTCGAGGCCCTGCGTGTGGCTGGGCCCTCTCTGCCTGCTGGGACCCTCCCAGGCACTGGGTGGATAGTTAAATGAATGACAGAGAGTGACTGAATTCTCTTCAAGGACCTCTTCAGTTGCAGGAAACAGAAACAACTCTCACGGCTTAAGAGGAAAGCAGTGCTCGGCCCAAGTGCCTGGGCAGTGTCGGTGTGCAGCTGGCTTCAGGCACAGCTGGATCTGGGTACTTAACGTCTTTGCAGGGTTCTGCGTGCCTCTAGCCTTTCCTGTCCTCTTTGCGGGACGCACTGCCCAGGAGCCCTGCACAGGGACTGGGAGGCGGGGGAGGGTAGGCGGTCTGGGCGGAGGTCAGGGAAGAAGCCCCTCTTGAGCGTCTGCAGGCTGAGGGCATCTTGCCTAGTGTTTATTCACAGTCTGGTTTTCATGAGGATGCAGCTTGGGTCATCTCGGGGCCTCCTTGTGGCCCTGCTTCTGGCTCATGCACTTCCTGTCTGCTTCTGGGCTCATGCACTTCCTGTCTGCTTCTGGGCTCATGCACTTCCTGTCTCTGCTGGGGCTCATGCACTTCCTGTCCCTGCAGGGGCTCATGCACTTCCTGTCCCTGCAGGGGCTCTTGCACTTCCTGTCTGCTGGGGGCTCATGCACTTCCTGTCTCTGCTGAGGGCTCACTGGGGGCTCATGCACTTCCTGTCTCTGCTGGGGCTCATGCACTTCCTGTCTGCATCTGGGCTCATGCACTTCCTGTCTGCTGGGGCTCATGCACTTCCTGTCTCTGCTGAGGGCTCACTGGGGGCTCATGCACTTCCTGTCTCTGCTGGGGCTCATGCACTTCCTGTCTGCATCTGGGCTCATGCACTTCCTGTCTCTGCAGGGGCTCATGCACTTCCTGTCTGCTTCTGGGCTCATGCACTTCCTGTCTCTGCTGGGGCTCATGCACTTCCTGTCTGCTTCTGGGCTCATGCACTTCCTGTCTCTGCAGGGGCTCATGCACTTCCTGTCTCTGCTGAGGGCTCACTGGGGGCTCATGCACTTCCTGTCTCTGCTGGGGCTCATGCACTTCCTGTCTCTGCTGGGGCTCATGCACTTCCTGTCTGCTGGGGCTCATGCACTTCCTGTCTCTGCTGGGGGCTCATGCACTTCCTGTCTGCTTCTGGGCTCATGCACTTCCTGTCTGCTGGGGCTCATGCACTTCCTGTCCCTGCAGGGGCTCTTGCACTTCCTGTCTGCTGGGGGCTCATGCACTTCCTGTCTCTGCTGAGGGCTCACTGGGGGCTCATGCACTTCCTGTCTCTGCTGGGGCTCATGCACTTCCTGTCTGCTGGGGCTCATGCACTTCCTGTCTCTGCTGGGGCTCATGCACTTCCTGTCCCTGCAGGGGCTCATGCACTTCCTGTCTCTGCTGGGGCTCATGCACTTCCTGTCTCTGCTGGGGCTCATGCACTTCCTGTCTGCATCTGGGTTCATGCACTTTCTGTCTGCTGGGGCTCATGCACTTCCTGTCTGCTGGGGCTCATGCACTTCCTGTCTCTGCTAGGGCTCATGCACTTCCTGTCTCTGCTGGGGGCTCATGCACTTCCTGTCTGCATCTGGGCTCATGCACTTCCTGTCTGCTGGGGCTCATGCACTTCCTGTCTGCATCTGGGCTCATGCACTTCCTGTCTGCTGGGGGCTCATGCACTTCCTGTCTCTGCTGAGGGCTCACTGGGGGCTCATGCACTTCCTGTCTCTGCTGGGGCTCATGCACTTCCTGTCTGCATCTGGGCTCATGCACTTCCTGTCTGCTGGGGCTCATGCACTTCCTGTCTGCATCTGGGCTCATGCACTTCCTGTCTGCTGGGGGCTCATGCACTTCCTGTCTCTGCTGGGGCTCATGCACTTCCTGTCTGCTAGGGCTCATGCACTTCCTGTCTCTGCTAGGGCTCATGCACTTCCTGTCCCTGCAGGGGCTCATGCACTTCCTGTCTGCTGGGGGCTCGTGCACTTCCTGTCTCTGCAGTCCAAGGGCGGTCTGGCCCCTCACTTCTGCTGCTCTGCAGAAGCCCAGGATGCTCTGTGGTCTTTCCCACCTTTGGTTGGGATGAGCATAGAGGAGAGGGAGGGGGAGGGGGAGGGGGAGGGGGAGGGAGGGCCAGCTGCTGACTCACTGGGAGGGGCTGCACATGCTGACTGCAAGGCAGGTCCCTACTGGGAGGTGGCATTGGCTTCCTGTTCCCAGGCCTGTCCCCTGTCTCTCCCTCCTGTCCTCGTGCCTGGGGGGCCCAGCTATTGGTACGGTAGACTCCCGGTGCTGGTGCCAGTGCCGTGGAACCCTCGTGCCTCCTCTCCACGGTGGCCTCAGGCCCTCCTGGGTCCAGAGACTGGGAGAGGAAGGGCTGCCCGCCCTAGGGGAGGGTCCCCATAGTCTGATCAGGAGAGGAGCTCCCTGCTCCCCCGTATGTGTGGGGGTGGCAGGTGTTCCCAGGTGACCCTCAGAGGTGAGCCCTGGGGGCGGCAGTCCGTGTGGGATATGGAGAAGGCAGTCACAGGAAAGGAGCCACGGGAGGTTTGTGAATGAGGGCGAGAGCTGAGCAGACTCCTATCTGAGGAATCCCGGGAGGCAGGGCAGGCCCAGCAGGGGTTTTCCTGTGGCTAGGGTGGCCCTTCTGGGGCAGGATGTGGTGGCCCCTGAGGGTGCCTTGATGAATGGAGCCGGAAGCTGCTGACTCAGCAGGCAGCCAGGCTGGGACAGGAAGCGTCTGGAAAGGAAGTGGCTGCCCAGGGCTTCCCCGCCGGGGACAGCTGGCATGTGGTATGTGTGTGTGTGTGTGTGTGTGTGTGTTGTGGAGGGCTGACCAGGATACACCCGGTTTGGCTGAGGCCTCTCTGCGCCCAGCTGCCTGTGTGCACGTGGGTGGTGTGTGTGTGTGTGTGGGGGGTGCTGGCTGAGACTGGGAGGCTGGGGCTGGGCGCCTATGATTGGAACTGGTGCTCATGGCTGCTGGTGAGGCTTGTTCCGCAGAAGGGCAGGAGGGTTAGCAGGACGGGGCTCCTTGTAGCTGTGCCACCCTGGAACTTAATGTGACATTCATGAACTCACTCATCCGGGGCAGGTGCAATTGTGTCCCAGGGTCCGGGCAGGAAGTGGCCTGGGTGCTTGTCCTGTTGGCTGGCATCAGGCTACCCCCTGGGGCTGGAGCAGGATGGACGTGGCACAAGCCACGGGGCAGGAGCTACAGGGCACGGGAGTGTGCAGCCTGCCTAGGTTGGACACCCCTGGGGTGGCCGGATTGGGAGCAGGCTGGCTCCCAGGGGAATCCAGGGTCCCTAGCTCAGGTCTGACCTGTGGCCACAGACTGCCTGTCACTGAGTCCTGTCTCTAGCACTGGGGGTCAGCTCTCCATGGCCACTTCCGTTTCCCGTGGCTCCTGGCCACAGTGCACATGTGTTACGCTGCGGTCCCACACTCACACACACTGCCTCCTGGAAGTCTGCCCTGGGAGTCTCTGCACAAACCCTGCGCTAACTTCCTGGTCCCCCCACGGAGCCCTTCCCTGGCCCCTGGCCCAGCAGGTGCCCACCCAGCTACCCAGGCTCAGGAGCGCGGTCACCCTGCGGCCCCCTCCTCCCTATATCCTCAGTGCTGTCCTGTGCACTGACCTGCTCCGTCCGGCCTGTCCACCCCTCGCCTTTACCCTGCGGGAGCTGTCACATTGCTCTTGATAAAGCTCAGCTCTGACCACGTCTGTTCCCCTGTCCAAGATCTCTCATTGGCTCCCTGCCTTCAAGACAGAGTTCACACCTCTGAGCCATCCCTGAGTCTGTTCCAGCCCAGCTCCCACCTGCTCCCCTGGAGCCGCACTGAGCAAGGCAGGTCCTCGCCCTGGGGCTGGCCTCTCCTCCTCCTCCCCCTGCCTCCCGGTGGCTCCCCCTGCTGGCCTCTCCCGGGGAGGTGAGCTGAGGCGTGGGGAGGTCTGGGCCAGACGTCTGAGACCAGCCTCGCTTCCTCCTCCTCCAGGCAGGGGCAGCCACAGAGAGCCTGCGTCAGCGCCTCCCGGGAAGATGCTGCGTGCAGGCCCCGCCCTGGGAGTGCTGTGGTTCTGCCTGGCAGGTGAGGGGGAGGCGGGAACCCCTGGGAAGGGTGAGCTCGGGAGAGGGCGCCTGCCCAGCCAGCCCCGTCCAGCTGGGGCGCTCATTTCTTCCTGCGGGGTCTGGGCCTGCTTTGCCGTGTGTATGCAATGGGACGTGAGCTCTGTGTGTGAGTGAGGAGGCAGGTGCCTGTGCACTGTGTGTCCCCTCCCCAGGACCTTGGCACGTCCTGCCCCCTGTGCCTGAGTCTCCACCCCCCTCAGACACCCGCAGGACTGCAGCCCTCAGTCCACCCAGGTCTTGGCTCAAGGGACGCTTCCTTGGCCAGGTTTTGCTGGCTCCTTACAAAAAATAGCCCCCCACCCTCCCTCCCCCCACCCTGACTGCATTCTTCCACGTTTTTCCTGTCCCCAGCATCTCACACAGGGGCCACAATGAGGGCCTGCTGCAGAGTAGGTGCCCCGTAGCTCAGCTACATTAATAACAATATCCTAATAACAGTATCCGCAACCCAATTTGTATCTCTGCTCTAAGCCGGACGCCTGCCCCCACGGGGCTCACCAAGCTGAGTGTCTGGCGGCGGGGCACCACCTTGTGGCCACGAGGAGGTGGCGCCCATACGTCCCCAAGCTTGCTGCTGATTTCTCCGGGAAGCTGCACCCTTGGGGGTCTCCGGGCACTGGGACGGCTGCAGCGGCCCCTCCCCGTGTGCAGTTTTACAGTGAAAGCACTAGCCGCGATGTGGCGTTCTCTGAACGCAAGAAAGCGCCCCTGGGCGCCGTGCGCCACCCGCACAGGCTGATCTGCCTGGATTCAGAATGCGCCTGCCGTGCAGGTGCCCAGAGCCACTACCCAGGCACAGCGCTGGCCGCCTCAGAAGCTCCAGGGCTCTGAAGAAGAGCTGGAGTGGAGGCAGCTGTGACGGCCTGGGGAGGGGAGAGGGCTAGCGGGGAGCAGAGGAACCGGCCCCGGTGGGGTCTCTCGTGCCCTGCCTGCCCCTCACCTGGAACCCACCAGCAGACCCCGCTGGTTTTCCCTCCTAAGTCAGCCTTGAATCTGCCCAGTAGTCCCCGGCTCTTGTCTGCTGGCTCCCCTCCTGAGCCAAGCCACTCCTCCTAACAGGGACACCAACGTAGCCTCCTAGCTGGTCCCCCACCCGCCCTTGGGCAGCCCACCATCAGCAGAGGAGCTCCAGCGGGGGTTTCAGAATCATAGCCGCCCCATGACTTCCCAGTGCTTATGCAGGAAACCCTTACCCGGTCGCCCTGCCGTCCAGACCCTCCCATGCCCCACCCCCGCTCTCACACTGGCCTGGCTCTTTCTCCTTCCCCTTAACTCCCGGCTCCTCCCCATCCCTTTAAAGCGCAGTGCCTGATGGAAGGAGGTATCCCTTGTCGCATAAACACCAGCCGCGCTTATTTAGGAAAAAGGAGACAGCACGTGTGACGTTGCTGCAGGGACAGCCACTCTAACATCTGGTCGCAGAAATTCTACCTTCTCGGCTTCTAAAAGCGGTGTGTGCTCAGGGGAAACACACAGGCGCAGGGGACCTGGCAGGTTTTGGAAAAGCTGCCATCTCCTCTCAAACCCTAACTGCGTGGTAGTGGGATTTGTGTATCCGTCTCGTTAGACTCGTTAGTCTCAATCTCATTGCATGTCCTAACCCTTAAGCTGGTCACATAGTAGGTGCTCAAGAAACAGGGAAGGGGGGAGCCAAGAGAACTCCGCCCCTCTCCCCCCCACCCTGGAGTCACCATCCCACCCCTCGGCGCCCCGCCCCAGGAGCCGTGGAGGTCCAGGTCCCCGAAGACCCCGTGGTGGCCCTGGTGGGCACCGACGCCACCCTGCGCTGCTCCTTCGCGCCTGAACCCGGCTTCAGCCTGGCGCAGCTGAGCCTCATCTGGCAGCTGACGGACACCAAGCAGCTGGTGCACAGCTTCGCGCACGGCCGCGACCAGGGCAGCGACCCGGGCAGCGCCTACGCCAACCGCACGGCGCTCTTCCCGGAGCTGCTGGCGCAGGGCAACGCGTCCCTGCGGCTGCTGCGGGTGCGCGTGGCCGACGAGGGCAGCTTCACCTGCTTCGTGAGCATCCGGGACTTCGGCAGCGCGGCGGTCAGCCTGCAGGTGGCGGGTGAGCACCGGGAGGGGGCGCCCCATCCCTCGCACAGCCCCCAGCCCGCCTTGCCCTGACTGCCCCAGATCCCAAGCGCATGTGCTGGCTGGCCGCTGAGCTCACGGCTGCACGCCCCCTTCCCCCCTGCACCTGCTCTGCCCTTGACGCCTGCACCTGCTTGGCCCCTGCTCTTGACCCCCGCCCTCTGCCGCCCTCCAGCCCCCTACTCGAAGCCCAGCATGACCTTGGAGCCCAACAAGGACCTGCGGCCCGGGGACACCGTGACCATCACGTGCTCCAGCTACCGGGGCTACCCGGAGGCGGAGGTGCTGTGGCAGGACGGACAGGGCGCGCCCTTGACCGGCAACGTGACCACGTCGCAGATGGCGAACGAGCAGGGCCTGTTTGATGTGCGCAGCGTCCTGCGGGTGGTGCTGGGCGCCAACGGCACCTACAGCTGCTTGGTGCGCAACCCGGTGCTGCGGCAGGACGCGCACGGCTCGGTCACCGTCACACCCCACAGAAGCCCCGCAGGTTTCTGCTTACATGACCCGGGGGGGGGGGGGGGGCTCTGGTTCAGTCGGCAGAGGCTGGAGGATCCAGGACTGCCTTCCTGGTCTCAAATGCCGGGAATGACTAACGGCGTGGTGGCGAGGAGAAAGATGACAGGGTGCGCAGAGGGTGGAGGGCAGGGATCCAGCACCCACCCCAGGTTTCCCAGAGGGCAAGAGGGGTGGCTCGGGCCACCCGGTAACTAGAGACCCCGTGGCGGGGAGACCAAGGGGGGATGGGACAGGGCCTGGGGGTCGTGGGGTGGGCTCTGGAGGATGTGGCCTAGCGGCCCCTGGAGTCACCACCCCACCCCTCGGCGCCCCGCCCAGGAGCCGTGGAGGTCCAGGTCCCCGAAGACCCCGTGGTGGCCCTGGTGGGCACCGACGCCACCCTGCGCTGCTCCTTTGCGCCTGAACCCGGCTTCAGCCTGGCGCAGTTGAGCCTCATCTGGCAGCTGACGGACACCAAGCAGCTGGTGCACAGCTTCGCGCACGGCCGCGACCAGGGCAGCGACCCGGGCAGCGCCTACGCCAACCGCACGGCGCTCTTCCCGGAGCTGCTGGCGCAGGGCAACGCGTCCCTGCGGCTGCTGCGGGTGCGCGTGGCCGACGAGGGCAGCTTCACCTGCTTCGTGAGCATCCGGGACTTCGGCAGCGCGGCGGTCAGCCTGCAGGTGGCGGGTGAGCACCGGGAGGGGGCGCCCCATCCCTCGCACAGCCCCCAGCCCGCCTTGCCCTGACTGCCCCAGATCCCAAGCGCCAGTGCTGGCCGGCCGCTGAGCTCACAGCTGCACGCCCCCTTCCCCCCTGCACCTGCTCTGCCCTTGATGCCTGCACCTGCTTGGCCCCTGCTCTTGACCCCTGCCCTCTGCCGCCCTCCAGCCCCCTACTCGAAGCCCAGCATGACCTTGGAGCCCAACAAGGACCTGCGGCCCGGGGACACCGTGACCATCACGTGCTCCAGCTACCGGGGCTACCCGGAGGCGGAGGTGCTGTGGCAGGACGGACAGGGCGCGCCCTTGACCGGCAACGTGACCACGTCGCAGATGGCGAACGAGCAGGGCCTGTTTGATGTGCGCAGCGTCCTGCGGGTGGTGCTGGGCGCCAACGGCACCTACAGCTGCTTGGTGCGCAACCCGGTGCTGCGGCAGGACGCGCACGGCTCGGTCACCGTCACAGGTGAGCGCGGCGGGGCTGGCAGGTGCCAGGCGCGAAGGTGGGCGAGGGCGAGGGCGAGGGCGAGGGCGAGGCTGACCCTGACCGAAGCGCTCCAGTGTCTCAGGCTCTTGCTTTCGTGAGCGGATCAAACCATGGAGCGTGACGTCCTTAGTGTGATTCAGGTGTGCGTAGCCTGTCACCTGGAGGAGGCGGGGCATGCGCCAGGGTGAGGGCGTGCCTTCCCTCGGGAGGAGGTTCCGGGTGGGAAGACTGCTGAATGCACGGGCACCCTCTGGTTCTGGGCACACACACACACACACACCAGGCACACACCAGGCGCACACACAGATACACCAGGCACACACACACACCACTAGGCTTCTGAATTCGCGGGTACCCTCTGGTTCTGGGCACACACAGGCACACCCAGGCACACACACACAGACACCCAGGCACACACACACACACCCCAGCAGGCTGCTGAATTCACGGGCACCCTCTGGTTCTGGGCACACACACACACACACACACACCAGGCACACACATACAGACACACCCAGACACACACACAGATACACCAGGCACACACACACACACCAGGCACACACACACACCACCAGGCTTCTGAATTCATGGGCACCCTCTGGTTCTGGGCACACACATGCACACCAGGCACACACACACACCAGGCACACACACACAGACACACCCAGGCACACACACAAACACACACACCCCAGCAGGCTGCTGAATTCACTGGTACCCTCTGATTCTGGGCACACACACATGCACATGCACACACAGCTGGCCCCCCTCACACACATGCAGCTGGGACACACACACGCACACACATACACCCACCCCAGGCAGCTGGGCCTTCCCAGGTCGACACACACACACACACATACACCAGGCACACACACACCCAGGCACACACACACCCCACCAGGATGCTGAATTCGCTGGCACCCTGTGATTGGACACACACACACATACACACACACACACACACACACACGCAGCGGGGCCTCCACAGGTCGCCTCCCCTCCAGGGTCAACATCTGCTCCTTAGGGGACTAGTACTGGGACAGTGGGGTTGGCCGGGAGCTGTCTCTGCTGCCCCCTTGTGGTCAGACACTCCGTAGCTTCTCCCTTTTGGCTATATCCGGTTCTGGTTTCCAGTTCCTAGCCCAGGTGGGCAGCGCTTGTGCCTGGCGGGGGCTGGGCCAGGGGGCAGGGGTCGGGGGAGGCTGTGAAGCGGGCTCTGGCCCACAGTCAGGGGGTCTGTATCTGCATTTGGCTCTCAGAGGCCCAGGCCTTGTGCTCTGACCGGCTGGCCAGCCCACCCCTTTGGGCCATCTGAGCTTTGCAGGCAGGTTCTGGCTGGCTAGCTCCCTGTCCTCTTCCCATGAGGTCACCCGCCATGCCCACCCGGCCCCCAGTGTCTGCACAGTACCTCCTCTGCCTCCGAGTGCCCTGGCCCTGACGTGACCTTGGCGTCTGAGGAGCTTAGCGCCGCTCTGCCAGGCTTGCCCGCTAGCCGTTCAGCCTCCCTCCTCCCCCTCCTGGAGGGGCTGATTCCCCTGCCCATCCTCCCCCAAGACTGAGCCCATCTTGCCCCCCCCACGGACTCCTCGGTTTGTGCTGTCGGGGGGGGGGGGCGGGGCGTCTCTGCCCTGGGCTCTTGGGTGTCCTTTTTCTTGCAGAGAGCAGCATGCGATCTGGCATGCGCACAGGAAAAAGCAAGGTGTGTCAGACAGCAGGTGGGCCGGGGAACGTGGGGCTTTCACGGCGGGGGTGGTGGCAGTGGCCCCACCTGGGCAGGTGGGCAATGAGCGAGCCGTGCATAAGGCCTTCCAAGTGTAAACGTGATTGTAGGAGGAGCGTTCACAGAGGGAATCCTTTATTTTAGACTTTTTTTTATAAAGATGTATTTATTTATTTGAAAGGCAGACTTAGTAGGAAGGAGAGATCTTCCATCTGCGGGTTCACCAGGAGCGTGGAGCTCCATCCAGGTCTCCCACGGGGGTGCAGGGGCCCAAGCACTTGGGCCACCCTCTGCTGCTTTCCCAGGTGCATTTGGCCTGGAGCTGGACAGGAAGTGGGGCCGCCGGGACTCGACCCAGTGCCACAGCGCTGGCCCCTCTTTTGCACTTTAGTGGCTGACATTTAAGGTGGCTGCTTTGAGGCCAGTGGTGCCCAGCACACCTCGCGGGTGAGGTCATGAGAGCAGAGGGCACCCCCCTGAGGCTGCGCATCGACCCCCCACCCTGCGCACCTGCTGGGAAGCTGGATAAATGAGAAATGCAGCCGCTTGCATGTTGTGTTCTTGGCCTGTCTGCGCTCCTCCTCGGGGGCCGGGGACCTGGCTCAGCACCCTGCGGTGAGCACGTGAGCCGGGATCAGAATCCAGCTCTGGCCTCTCGGCCTACTTCCTCTGCTGCCCGCCAGCCACTCTCCCGGCTTGGCTGCAGCAGGGCTGGCCTACTTTGGAGCCCTTGGCCTGCATTTTGCTCCAGGCAGCTTTGCTCCTGGTTAAACCTGCGGGATGCAGAGGTTGCGTCCAGCCACCGGGTCTCTCCCTCTTCCGATGGAGGTGGCGGAGTCTCCTGGGAGGGGCCCTTTAGGGGGCAGACGCTGGACCTGTGGCCTGGAGATGTGGGTCGGAGTCCCAGCTCTGTCCTCTCCTCCTGGGAGAGTGACAGCAAGTCTGGTCCAAGTCCCAGCACAGGAACACCAGCCTGGGGGGGGGGGAACACTCAGAGAGAGACCCATCCCCCCCCAAGGGAGTGTTTCTATAGCTCTGTCCCTCCCGCGCTGCCTGCGGGAAAATCCCGCCTGGATTTCCTGGGCTGGTTTCTGTGGGCTGCACCTGCCGAGCCTCCTGGCCACCCCCTTCCCCTGCTCGCGGGGGTCCTGGGCCCCTCCAGAGCCCAGAGCAGCAGCTTTGCCGTGGTGCCCAGCACGTCACTCCCCATGTGCACCTGTGCCAGGGCCTCTGCAGCCCGGGGTGGACGGCAGTGCTGCTGCCCGGGGCACTCTGGGAGGAGCGTTAGGGGGACAGAGCCGGCGCTGGCCCACGCCTGGGCCCCTGCACTCCCTTGCTGTTGACTCAAGCTGAGAGTAGGCGGCTCAGTGTTTCCCATGCTCCCCACAATCCTCCCTCCCTTCTCTGCGGGGCCAGGGCAAAGGCTTAGCGGGTGATGCGCCACCTCTGTTGCTTCTCCTCCTCCTCCTCCTCCTCCTCCTCTTGCGCGGCTACTGCTATTTCTCACGGAGATGCTTCAGTTTAGCAGCCGGGAGCGGCTCGCGGGCTGTGGCTTCCCGGCTGCTGGCCGCAGGAGTCGGGGAGTCTCGGGCTGGGGGGAGAGCGTGGGAGAGGGGATGGCCAGCTGGCCACGGGGGCTGGAGGGAGCCTGTGTGGAGCTCAGGCTCTGCGTGGCTGGGCCGGGGGTTCCTGTAGTGAAATTAGAAGGGCAGGTGCTAGGGGCCCTGTGCCACCCCCAGGAAGACTGGCAGGCTGAGGCCGAGGATTGGGGGCGGGGAGTATGGGAAGGTGGGGGAGGACACTTGGGTGGGGCTGGTGATATGCTGGGGGAGGGGCCAGTTGTGTCCTGGGGGTGGGGCCAGTGGGGTGCCAGGGGTGGAGCTCTGCTGGGGTGGAGCCAGTGGGGAGTTGGGGGTGGGACCAATGGTGTACTGGGGGTGGGGCGAGTGGAGGCTGAAGTTCACGGCTGTCTTCTCTTCACCCCTCCCAGGGCAGGCCATGACATTTCCCCCCGAGGCCCTGTGGGTGACCGTGGGGCTGTCTGTCTGTCTCGTGGTTCTGCTGGTGGCGCTGGCCTTTGTGTGTTGGAGGAAGATCAAGCAGAGCTGCGAGGAGGAGAATGCCGGTGAGTGCGAGAGGCAGTGGGTGTGCAGGTGTGTGCAGGTGTGCGTGCGTGTGCGAGAGTGTGTGTGCTTGTGCAAGTGCGCGTGGGTGTGTGGGTGTGCATACGTGTACGGGTGTGTGTGCAGGTGTGCGTGCGTGTGCATGTGTGCTTGTGCAAGTGGGTATGTGGTGTGCATGTGTGCGGGTGGGGGGGTGTGCTTGTGCAAGTGTGCGCGTGGGTGTGTGGGTATGCATACGTGTACAGGTGTGTGTGTGCAGGTGTGCGGGTGTGGGGGTGTGTGCTTGTACAAGTGCACGTGGGTGTGTGGGTGTGCATACATGTACGGGTGTGTGTACGTGTACAGGTGTGTGTGTGCAGGTGTGCGGGTGTGGGGGTGTGCGCGTGGGTGTGTGGGTGTGCATACGTGTACGGGTGTGTGTGCGTGTGCATGTGTGCGGGTGTGGGGGTGTGCGCTTGTGCAAGTGTGCGTGTGGGTGTGTGGGTGTGCATACGTGTACAGGTGTGTGTGTGCAGGTGTGCGGGTGTGGGGGGGTGTGCTTGTACAAGTGTGCGCGTGGGTGTGTGGGTGTGCATACATGTACGGGTGTGTGTACGTGTACAGGTGTGTGTGTGCAGGTGTGCGCTTGTGCAAGTGTGCGCGTGGGTGTGTGGGTGTGCATACGTGTACGGGTGTGTGTTCGTGTGCAGGTGTGTGTGTGCAGGTGTGCGTGTGTGCGCAGGCCCCTGCGGAAGCGGCTTCATGCCTCATGGTCCTCTCATGGCAGGAGGTGAGTGGCTGAGCCAGACCACGGGCAGGGCAGGGCTCCCCTCCACGTGGAGCCCTTGCGGCCCCACCCCTCTGAAAGGCCCACCGTTTGAAGCCATCCCACCCAACTGGGCACGAGCACCCCGTGTCGTCGGGGACCGAGAGGAGCCACCAGCCACACCCTGGCCAGCGGGCAGTTGGGTGGGCTGGAGAGCGAGCCGGAAGGGCGGGTGTGGGAGGGAGGGTGCCGGTGATGGGACGGGCAGTGAGTAGGGGGCTGCAGGCTGGCTGCGTGTGCGTCCTCCCGCAGGCGCGTCCTCCCGCAGGCGCGGCCGGGCTCTGCCCTGGCCGCACACTCTCACCCCAGGCCCCACCCTCGGAGCCCGGGAAGAGCAGGGCGGGCTGAGAAGGGGCCGGGAAGCGTTTCGCTCACGCTGTGTCCTTGCCTTCCAGGGGCAGAGGACCAGGACGGGGATGGAGATGGCTCCAAGACCGGTGAGTGAGCTTGGAGCTCACGGCCCAGGGCCTGCGGGGCCTGGAGGGACTGGCTCTGCTCCAGGTGTGGCAGGGGTGTGTCCCGGCCCTGAGGCTGCCCAAGCCTGGGGGTCAGCTCTTGGCTCAGGTCAGGCCCCAAGGTGCTGCCCCCGAGTCCCTGCCAGTCGCTGCTTCCTTTGTCCTGCCGGCCTGCCCCTGTCTGCCAGGGCCAAGTCCCCCTGACGGACCCCGCCCTGTGCCTGCCGGGGATGGGTGCAGGGGCTCAGCACACAGGGGAGTTTCAGTTCCTGCTCATAGACACTGATCGGCCCTCAGCCAAGTTGCTGGGCCCCTCTGGCCTCAGTTTTCTCATCCGCAGAATGGGCGTCATAACAGGTTCCCGGGTTGCTTGGGTTCAGTTAAAGGAGACACTGTGCAGAAAGACCCGGGTCCCGGACCTGGAGCCTGGAATGGAGCCCTGTCTCTGGGATGCTCCCTCATGGTTGCACCCGGCACACTGACCCAAGCCGGGAACACCGCATCAACAAAGCACCTGTTTGGCACAGTGCCCGATCCTGGAGTATGGCTTCTGCCACCGCCTCTCACTTTCCCACCATCTAAAGTGGCAAAGTCCTGAGTTGTGCCTTCGGAAGCCGGGAACTGCATGTGTCAGCAAACAGCCCGGGGTAGCCCAGTTCCCGCGAGAGACTCGGCAGCTCTGGGCTGCATGTACCATCAGTAAAGTCACGGGAAGGGGCCACTGCAGACCTGGGACCCAGCACGGGGGTCCCTTCCAGAGACAGCCAGGCTGGGAGAGGCACGTTCCGGTTGACACCAGTTCCCTTCCCACCCCTGCAGAAGGCAGGCAGGCAACTGACACCTGGGACTGCTATAAATTATGCCAATTAATACTCTGCCTGCGGTCGGTGCTGGGTGGCAGGCATGGAGACAGCCTTGGGATCCGGCCTCATTTTTTGCTGCTCAGAGGCAGAAGGGAGGGAGGAGGAAGAGGGGGACTGGAGGTTTGGTCAGTCTTGAGCCCACCTGGGCCGGCCTGCAAATGCGCCAGCCTCTTGTAGCTCCTCCCCACACCGAGGCGAGCTCACAGCGCGTGCGTGTGCACGTGCCGAGGAAAGTGTAGTGGGCTCAGGGCACATGCACCTGCCGAGGTATGTAGAGTGGGCTCAGGGCGCATGCGCCTGCTCAGGCGCGCGGCGTAGGCTCAGGGTGCGTGCGCGTGCTGAGGCGAGCATAGTGGGCTCAGGGCACATGTACCTGCCGAGGTATGTAGAGTGGGCTCAGGGCGCGTGCGCGTCTGGAGGTGAGCGGCGTAGGCTCAGGGCGCATGCACCTGCCGAGGTACGTAGAGTCGGCTCAGGGCGCGTGCGCATCTGGAGGGACCCGTAGTGGGCTCAGGGTGTGTGCGCGTGCACCTGCCAAGGTACGTAGAGTGGGCTCAGGGCACGACCTCATCTCCAGCTCACTGAGCCACTGTCCCCATCAGTGGACAGAGCGCACTGAGGCCCAGAGAGAGGCGCTCTAAACCCCTGGGAAGCTGGGACTCAGGACGGGGCCTTGGGGAGCAGCCTGGGGCCTCTCCCGGCGCTGTGATGTCCCCTCCCTCTGTCCCGCCACCCCCTCCCTTACCAGGGACTCCTTGCTTTTCTCTTTGGCAGCCCTGCGGCCTCTGAAGCACTCTGAAAGCAAAGAAGGTAAAGCCACGTGGGGCCTGGGATGCGTGCACTGTGTGGAGGAGCCTGGGGGGGTGGGCAGAGGTCATCACCTTTCACCCATGACCTGAGGCTCCCTCCCAGGAGACCCTGTGAGCCGGCAGCAGGCGGGGAACCTGGGTCCCAGCTGCTGCAGAGCACAGAGGCCGGCAGCACCCTGAAACCCCGAGTCCTGCAGCCAGGTGCCCTCGCCTGCGCTCGGCCTTGTGGGCACAGCTTCTGCTCCAGATCCAAGCTGTGGCTCTGGGCCCCCAGCGCCCTGCCTGGGCCAGGAAGGGACAGAGGGAGCCCCAGGACCCTGAACTCCAGTGGGTGCAGGGGATGGATGCAGCTTTCAGGGGGAGTGGCCGTGTCCCTGGTCCTTGGCGCCTGCTAGCCTGTGCCAGCAGCCACGGGGCTCTGTGTTGTGACCTCATCATCCAGCCACGGGGCTCTGTGTTGTGACCTCATCTGCAGTTGTTTTGGGAAACGCGGGAGAGAAGACACCCCCAGCCTGCAGCTCAGAACCCAGCGGGCAGGTGGCGTTCTCCGTGCCCCGAGGGCAAAGCAGTGGCCGTCCCGTCCCTGCTGCCCAGTGAGGCAGCCTGGCCCCCAGCCCCTGGCCACGCTGGACGACCACAGGGCCAGCGGCCACGAGTTGTATGAGGATAGCAGAGCCCAAGAACTAACTGGAGAGGGAGGGACAGGGCGTCCCCTGAAGAGCAGGGCAGCAGGGCAGATGGGAAGTGGAGGGGAGACATCCGGGCAGGGGGCCCAGCAGAGGGAGGCGTGTAGGGGGAGGGGTGCAGCGAGTATAGTCTCCATGGCCTGCCTCCGGTACCCAGGTCTGGGCTGCGAGAGCCCCGGTCAGCCCAGGGCTTCCGTGGGACTGCTGGGGTCCGTCCTGCCCACGCGGCCCCCAGAAGTGTGTGCAGGGAGCGGGACTTCTGGCAGCTGGACAGCTAACGCTTCTCTCTCCTTCTCTTCTCGGCATGGCGAGTGCAGATGAAATCGCCTGACCCCGGAGCCCCGGGAGCAGCTGCCCCCGGCCCCGGGCGGGCTCTCTCCTGGGGACACGGGCCTGCTGGGCCAGGTCTGTGCCTCCTGTGAGTGACACTGTGCCCGCGTCGTCCTGCTGCCTTACCGCTCCTCGACACAATCCCAGCGCCTTACTTCTTAGGGACACAGGGCCCAGACCACACCACCTTATTTCTGACCACCTGGCTGCCTTTTTTATTTTTAATCCAAAAGACAGGGCGTTCTGAGCCGGCCCCGCCTCCTTCCTCCTCATACTCACCCCCTGCCTTGCTTCTCACCTCCTCACCCCGCCACAGCGGCCCCGCATCTCCTAGGGTCTAGGGGCTGCCTCCTGCCTGCAGCCTAGCCGGCCCCGCTCTGACCCCGGCCCCGCACGCAGAGGGGCGGACCCACGGCCACGTGCAGGAACACGTGCGGGCGCCCCCTGGTGGTCACCATCGCGGTGCCCTCCCTGCTGCCTGCCCTGCCCCGGGGCAGCCTGTGCTGGTCACACTGGGTCTGGGGTCTGCTTCTCCCCGACTGCAGCTTTTGTTGTTTGCCATCCATTCGGTCACTGTTCACGGGGTGACAGGGGTGTCGGCGCCGGGCTAGGTACTGGGGACCCCGGTGAGAAGACCAGTCCCCCACCCCACCCCACCCCTGCTGCCCACCCCCCACTTGGAAGCGGGGTCTGTGGTTTCCTGGGGACAGCTCTGCCTCTGCCCCCAGCTGCCTGGATACCTCACCCCCATCTCGTCCCCTAATCTTTCCCCGGAGCTTGGGATGGGAGCAGAAAGCAGGAGTAGGGGGACGCGGCCTGAGCCGGCAGCCAGGGCCCTGCCAACCTCGCACAGCCGAGCGTGGGGCCTGTCCTCGCTGGCCACAGCCTGGGATGGGGCAGAGCCAAGAGGGGTCCCTGCGGTGCTACTCCGGGGCCGGGAAGCAGCCTCCCGCTGTCTCGGCCAGCCCCGAGCCCTGGCAGCAAGAACTGCTGAGGCCGATGGCGCCCCTACCCCACGAATGGAGGCGGGAGGGCTTCTTATTTAAGTGTGGGACTCAGGGCTTTTGTAAACCGGGGAGGGGGGAGGATTTGGGGGAAAAATAAATGCCTTTGTAAGAAGCTGTCCCTCTGTGCAGTGTTTGGAGCAGCACGCGGTGGGCCGTGCTCCGTGCTGGACACTGCAAGCGGGGTGGGGGGGGAGACGCCTGGGGCACTGCCCGCTGCTGCAGGTTTCGTTGCCTCAGAATACTCGACCCTGATGCTTGTTTGGAGCCTTTGCTAGTGTTCCCATTTCACAGATGGGGAAACTGAGGCCCAGGAAGACACTGACACCAGGAAGAGAGTTCTGCTGTCCTTGGCTGACCCTGCGCAGTGGGCACCAGGCTCAGGATCGAGTTTCCGTCCTGTGACCCTAAGCAAGGCCCTTACCTCCTCCGGGCCTTTGTTTTCTTGTGTGGAAAATGGGTCTGCAGTTTTAAGCACCTTCCACTTTGAAAGGAGGTGAATCTGGCAGGAGGAGCGGGTTCGGGTTGTGGAGCGGCTGAGCTCACTACTTTTTTGCCCTGGGGACCGAGTCGCCACCCTGGGCCGGCCACCCATCCCGGAGCCCCTCAGGCTCTGGGCCAGGGGCCAGGACACTTAAAGTCTTTAAAACTATGTTTGAAAGGTGGAGGGCCGGCGCCGCGGCTCACTAGGCTAATCCTCCGCCTAGCGGCGCCGGCACACCGGGTTCTAGTCCCGGTCGGGGCGCCGGATTCTGTCCCGGTTGCCCCTCTTCCAGGCCAGCCCTCTGCTGTGGCCAGGGAGTGCAGTGGAGGATGGCCCAGGTGCTTGGGCCCTGCACCCCATGGGAGACCAGGAAAAGCACCTGGCTCCTGGCTCTTGCCATCGGATCAGCGCGGTGCGCCGGCCGCAGCGCGCCGGCCGCGGCGGCCATTGGAGGGTGAACCAACGGCAAAGGAAGACCTTTCTCTCTGTCTCTCTCTCTCACTGTCCACTCTGCCTGTCAAAAAAATAAAAAAAAAAATAAAAAAAAAAATAAAAAAAAAAAAACAACTATGTTTGAAAGGTGGAGACAGTGAGAGAAACAGAGACGGAGATCTTCCATCCACTGCTGCTCTCCCTGAATTCCCGCAGCAGCCCGGAGCCTGGCACTCAATCCAGATCTCCCACGTGGGCGGCAGGCACCTGGGCCATCACCCGCTGCCTCCCAGGGTACGCGTCAGCAGGGAGCTGGGGTCAGGAACTGGGAGTAGAACCCAGGCGCTGAGATGGGACCTGGGCCCCAAGGCGGCATCTTAGCCTTGGTGCCAACCCCAGGACCCTTCACGTTTGATCCCAGCTCCATTCCCGACTTGTGCCGTCTTCACACCTCTGCACCCCGTTTCCCTGTCTGTTAAGTGGGGTGACCAGTCCTGGCCTGAAAAGCTTGCGGGGTGCGTGACAAATGGAGCACCTGTCACAGGTGACGGCTGTGCCGTGAGGCCACTCCCCCTTGCTCCAGTCCCCCGGTCGCCGCTCCGGGCAGGTTTTGGATTGAAAGTCTTGTTCTGATGTAGGTGTGCTGTGGCCCCTTAGGACCCTGTGTGACCTGAACACCTCGCTTCCCCTCGCCGGGTTCCTTCCCGCCCGTGAGGTGGAGACGGCTGTCGGTTCTCCGTCTCAAGGATTCGTTGTGAGACTCGGAGGAGGCGTGGGTAGGAAGACACTGCAGACGGAAGCGCAGGGCTCCTGTCAAGGATTCTTCTCCCCTCCTTGGAGTCGGGGCCGCCCACTGCTGCTCCCAACACGAGTAGGTTGAACACAGGGGCGCTGAGGGAGCTGTCCGTACCTCAGTTTGCCCGACTGTAAGACAGGCCTGCTAACCGGTGCTTGCGGGGAGGGGCCGGCACATGTGCGACTCGCCTGGGGACTGATGAGTGAGGACAGTGGCCACGAAGTCTCCTGGTGACAAGTGCCCTGCAGGACAGTATTTTTAGCTGCTTGCCCGGGCAAAGGTCCAACTCCTGCATTTTAATGGAGAAATAACTCTGCCAGTGTGACAAGCTGCAGCCGGCAGGTGTTCCATTCATAGGGGCGAGGGGACAGAGCCAGGTTCATTCAAAGCCAGGGCCGTGGGGATGCGCCAGGGCCAGTCAGAGAGGAGAGACGGGGAGGAGGGACCCCAAGCCACCCCCACCTCTCCTTGCTTGTCTGGGATCCTCCTGCTCCCCCTTGCGGCCGTGAGCCCTGCCTTCGTGGGGTCTGCTGCCCAGGAGGCACCTCACCTGGTTCCGCCCAGAGGCAGCTGCGGGGGTGCCCCTGAGCAGAGATCCTGACAACATGGCCAAGGCCAAGACCTCAGCCGAGCCCGAGTCTGCGCTGAGGAACCAGGACCCCTGGCTCCACCCACGGGGGTTCCCAGAAAAGCTGCAGCCAGAGGTGGGGGCGGGGGGCAGGGCAGCAGTCAGGGCAGAGATGTATGTGGTGCCTGCCCCCCCCCACCCCGTGCTGCCCGCTGTGGGGCGGCGTCGCGGGGGGTGCGCTGTCCCGCCAGGCTCCCCCCGCCGCCTCCTCTGTTTCCAAACATGACCTCGCACGTAAGCGCTGCGTTCTTCACCAACTTCCCCTTCTCCTCTGTGTACTGCTGTGTAACACACCTCTGTTTTTTTTTTTTAATAAGGTCAATTATTTTGAGGGTTTGGGGTTTGATATAGCACACTATACTCCGTTACTCCTCCTTTTAAAATCATTTATTGGACACAGAGAGAGAGCACTACTTCACTCCCCCAACTGCCTGCAATGGCCAGGACTGGGCAGGAAGAAGCTGGGAGCCAGGAACTCAACCCAGGTCTCCCGTGTGGGTGGCAGGGACCCAGCTGTTTGAACCATCGCCTGCTGCCTCCCAGGGTGCTCATTAGGGGCCTGGAATCAGAAGCGGAGCCAGGACTTGAACCCACTTGACTCCTGTATGAGACAAAGGCAGCCCTGTTGCCATCTGATCTGCTGTGAGAAGCGCTTACCTCCCCCACTGCGGGGTGTAAGACATGCCAGGCCTCCGCGCGGCTTTTACACAAATATCTCCCCCTGGAACCACTGCCCGGAGAAGCCGGAGCAGCTCTGGGGCCCCGAGAAGTCCCACGACTGCCGCTTCCAGGCGAGAGCGCACATACCTAGCTTAGTTCTGCTTGTTCTTAAACTTCCAGTGCCTGCTATTTTGTATCCAGGCCTGCCTTGGGTTTTGTCAGTGGCCGGGAGGGAGTATTGTATGGTACTAATGCCTTTTGCCACTTCTGCAGCGTGGCTACAATGATGCAGACCTGTGCATCGTCTAAGCTTGGGGAGCATTTTAAACCTTGGTGGCGTTGCCAGTGACTCCGGCTGCTTTGTGGCCAGGCCTTGTAGCAGTTAGAAGCCAGGAAAGAACAATACGGAGCCCCCCCTCAATGCTGAGTCCAGACAAGGGCGGAACCCGTGCTTAGCAGCCACAGCCCATTCACGAGGCTGGAGCCCCAGCTCTGCAGTGGACAGGGTCTGTGGTCACCTCTTCCTCCCACCCTTCCACTCCCTGCCCCTCATACATCTGCCTCTGTCCACCACGTCCTCAGTTCCCCGGAGCTGTCTTTGCGTGTCTGGGAGCCCCACCCTGGGGTGGGTGCACCTGCCTCTTGCTGGGGGGAGGGGGTGAGGGTGCAGCGCTGAGGTCTGAGCGTGCACACCCAGAACACCTGAGTGAATCGATGTGCGAGGCAGGGCGGTCAGCCACCCCATCGGTCTCCTGCAGGGCCTTGGCTGCCTCTCACCTCCTCCCCCCTGGCCACTGTGCTCCTCAGGATACAGCCCCAGCTCCAGTGAGCTCCCTGCTTCTCTGAAGTCACTCCGGGGGTTTGCAGTGCTGCTGGTGCCAGGTCCCCCCTCTGAGCCACTGGGATGCTCTTGGTTGAGATTGTCGTTCAATATTTGATCTGCGGGTCCCAGGGGCTCCAGCCTGGCTTGCAAATGAATGCAAAATAGGATGCGGGGGCCAGCCCTGAGCGGGGGCCACCGTCCTCAGAGACCACGCAGTCAGACAAAAGGGTTGGTGCTTTCTAACGGAGCAGAGTACAGAGAACGTGGCAGGCTCCCCTGCTCCCTGAGTTGTGTGGCCGCCGGAGAGAGCAGGATCCCTTCCAAGGCTCAGCCCCTCTGAGCTCAGTCCGGGGAAGGGGGCCTCCCTCCTTCTGCGTGCCCTGCCCCGCCCCTCCCACCCCGCACCTTGATCGAGGCTCCAGATGCATTGTCACGTGGCTGGCCCGCGGGCGGGGGAGGGAGGGCAGCCACAGGGCAGCCATCTGTCCTGCTCCTAGTGCTGTCAGTCTGTGCCTGAGCCCCAGGCTCAGCGAAGCAGCCTCCCCGCCCTTCCCTGCCCCCACCTCAGACACTTCCGCCGCAGGAGGGTCCTGGGGTGCTTGCCATCCTGCGGGCCTGTAGTGACCAGAGCCTGGCATCTCTCCCCGAGGACCTCTGACTGTAGCCCCTCCTCAGTTTCAAAACTCAGCCCCCCAGCCGCCTCCACACCAGGAGCCCCCTCCCCTCCCTGGGCTCCCCTCTGTTTCCAGCCTGAATAGGGTGCAGCCTGTGATCCAGTCGGCCAGCTGCCTGGTTGGATCAGTTTATGCTCTGTGCATGCATTGAAATGCTGCATTGTACCCATCAGGATGTGCAAGTGTTGCATGTTAACAAAAAGAGTCTCAAAAAATATTTATTTACTTGAAAGACACAGCAACCAGGGGGAGGAGGAGAGAGAGAGATACTCCCTTTGCTGGATCACTCCCAAACAGCCGCAAGCCAGGAACCCCGGACTCCATCTAGGTCTCTGAGGGTGGCAGGAGTCCAAGCGCTCGGGCCATCTTCTGATGCTTTTGCAGGGTATTAGCAGGGAGCTGGGTTGGAAGTGGAGCAGCCGGGACTTGAACCACAGCCCATATGGGGTGCCCGTGGCATCGTGGTAGGCGCCAACTTTACCCACCACGCTGCACCTCTCATTGAAGAATTTAAATCGTGAGATGGGATTTCTCCCTCATTCTAAGTTCATCTTCGTATTTGTACCTAAAAAAAACAAACGACACCCATCCAGATCCAGCCTCCCACACCCATCGCTCCAGCCCAGCACCCCAGGGTCCTGCTCTCTGCCTGCTCCTCTGGCTTCCTTGTTCCCCGCAGAGGGTCCTCGCAGTGCTGGCCGGCACAGCCCGCCCACCCTGAGTAGAGGTTTTGCTGTATTTGCTATGCCTTGCATGGAACTCACTGTCCATCTGTCCACGAGTAGACGCACTTCTGTGCTGAGCATGGCCAGGGTGTGGATCCCCCACCCCACCCCCCAGCATGTCTGCGTGTGTCTATTCCTGTTGCTCTCCTGTCCACTGCGGCCAGAGGGTCTGGGCCAGCCCACAGGGGCTGTGCTGGCAGCCAGAGCTCCCCAGTGGAGGCCTCTGCCGCGGTGGGAGAGCAGAGGCCGAGGGCGTGGGGGTCCAGGGAGTCGGGGGAGGTACGGGGCGGTGGGAAGGGGACAGAGATGACTGGGGGAGGGGCAGTCGCTTGTGTTCCTCAGTCCCCCCCCGGGGGGGGGCTCTGAGCCCACACGCCCCCTCCCACAGCCCTGCACTTTGCGGTCCTCGCGGGAGCGCCCCTCCTCCTCCCTGGCACAGTCACCCTCTCCCCCACAGCCACGCTACCCATGAAGAAAGGATTTCCCGGAAAATGAATAATGCAAATGAGGCTGCCCAAGGGTGCTCAGCCTATTTGAAAGAATAATCTATTTTAAAATCTTTTAGAGGCCCCTATTTACCCAGAAACAATTGATATGGTAATTACAAGTCTTTTTTTTTTTTTTTTCTTAACCAGAGAAGGCGCTCTAAGCTGTTGGCCCAACCCCCAGCCCAGGGAGTGAGCCCGGTGCCTCCGCCTCTTGTCCTTGCCGGCTGCACCTGTGAAATGGGGTCTCCGGCAGCGCCCCCTTCCCTGGTCAGTGGGAAAGGACAGGGATTGCTCCTAGAACCGAGCCTTCCCAGGGCCACCACTGCCAGTGGGAGTGTATGGGTCTCAGAAGGTGGTAGTGGGCTGGCTCTGAGCCCCGTGACGGGGCACGTGTGGGCAGGGGGAGGAGAAGCCGGCGACGGAGTAGGGAGGACGCAGAGCAAGGTGCCCCCGGCACACGGGGAAGCAGCTGGGCCTCGGTGCCTTACCTCCTGCATGGGCGGCTTCCCCGGAGGCTTGGGCTCAGCAGGTGCAGCACCGTTCTTGCCCAGGCCCCAGCCGGGTTCTCTCGGCACTCTGTGGTGTGCCTGCACTGAGGGCCTCCTGGGGGTGCTTTCTGGCCCCGGGCACCTGCTCTGCCTCAGCTGCACAGCCCAATGCCCGTGGCTCTGCCTGGATGTGGCAGGAGATGAGGGAGAGAGGAGGGCCGGGATCGCGGCTGTACATCCGGAAACGGTGGCTGCCCAGCAGGGGCCCTCCCCATCTGCTCTCCAGCGGCCGGCAGCCAAGCTCCGAGGAGGGCGGGGCAGCTTCCCCTGCCAGCCCAGGGTCGGGCCCAAGGACTGCAGTCTATGAGAGCCTTCCAAAAGTTCCCAGGAAGTGCTGCCTATGGCGAGACTGGGAGTGGATTTTAAAATCTGGTTACCTCCCCACATATACTTGTTTTCCACGAACTCTTTATTATTATTATTATTATTATTTTGAAAGAATTACAGAGAGTGAGACAGAGAAAGGTGTTTGGTTTTTTTTTTTTTTTTAACAGGCAGAGTTGGACAGTGAGAGAGACAGAGAGAAAGGTCTTCCTACCGTTGGTTCACCCTCCAAATGGCTGCTATGGCCAGCGCTGCGCCGATCCAAAGCCAGGAGCCAGGTGCTTCTCCTGGTCTCCCATGCGGGTGCAGGGCCCAAGCACTTGGGGCATTCTCCACTGCCTTCCCGGGCCACAGCAGAGAGCTGGACTGGAAGAGGAGCAACCGGGACAGAACTGGCGTCCAGACTGGGACTAGAACCTGGGGTGCCGGCGCCGCAGGCAGAGGATTCCGGCCTCCGGCCTCCACAAGCTATTTGAAGCCCGCCGGTTCCTTTAGGGTTCAGCGTGAGGACGAGAGCACAGCACCTGAGAAGCTGCTTGCCGCCGTGGTGGGGCGGGGACACAGGGGGCTTCCCTCCCAGCAGCCCTTCCGAGGGAGTCGGGGTCTCTGGTGGCGTTGGCGGCCGCCGAGTCCCCCTGGGCAGCTTCCCGTCCAACCTCACCAACCTCCACTCAGCTGTGATTTTCCTAGTAAACACCTTTAAAATATTTATGAAGGCAAACTCCAACGATTCCCTTCTAATAGGTACCCAGTCAAGCCCCTAAAGGCGGGCTGCAGCCCCAGGATGGGAACTCAGGGCCCTCGGTTAATGAACTGAGCACTCGAGGCGCAGCGGGCCCGAGAGGGTCCCACGGCACAGGGTGCGGGGTCCCTTGAGAGATGCACTGAACCCCTTGGTCTGTTTGGCTTTTTAAACTCACGGCAGCCCCTTCCTGTCCTCATCTTGCACGATTCCCTGAGCTGCTGTTTTGTCTGCAGCTCTGGTGGTGCCTGGGCAGTGCCCTCCAGGCACAGGTGGGGGACTCATGGTTCCGCCCCATGTCCCTGCCTCTCCCCAGGCCAGAGGGAAAGCCCAGCCTGCCCACTCCCAGCCTGCCCGCTCCCAGCCTGCCTGCTCCCAGCCTGCCTGCTCCCGGCCTGCAGACAGACGCGGGGAGGAGGGCTCGACCTCGCCCTGCTGGCTCCAGGAAGGTCTCCTTCTAACGAGAGAGCTGTTTTCACGGCCATCACCTGAAGCCCAGAGCTGCTCTAATTACCGTCAGGCTGCAAGCCGACAGGAAGCTCCTTAATTATTAATTGGAAGTGTGCAGAGTGTCAGGGATGGAGGAGGGACAGCTGCGCGCTCACAACCGGCCTGTCTGCTGGGACCTCATTAGTGGCCCCTCGGGCTTCCCAGCCGTCCCCTCCTCCACCCCCGGCCGCCTGGCCTCTGCCTCTCCTGCCCAGATCCAGGCTCTGCCTCTCCCGCTGCTAGGTGGGACCTTGCTCCCCTCTCTGCTGCTCCTGCGGCTTCCTTTCTCTCCCTAGGCCGTCAGCCCGGATTCTGCTGTCCCCACTGTATAGACGGGAGACACGGAGGGCCAGGGAGGGCGGGGCTTGGCCACAGGACACCTATGTGTGGTTATGGCCGGGCTATAGGCGCCGCTGTCTGGGTCTCTGGTTGCTCTGTTGTGGACTGTGCGTCCCCCACCGCGCCAGTGGCGCTGGAACCCCGCCCCCTCGAACTGCCCATCACCCACCTGAAGGTGCCCATCACCCACCTCTCACTCTTCCCTCCCCTCCCGCCTCCAGGGACCCCTCTTTTCCTCTCTGCTTCTATGTGGTCAACCGCTGCTGGCCGTGGGCAGGGCAGGTTTCCCAGCCTGAGGCTCCTGGGTTCTCGCCGGTCAGCCGAGGTGGCCCGTGCAGGGCTGGCTGTCACCTTCTCGCTCACGGCTTCCTCGATGTGCTGCACTGGGGAGGCACGGTTCTGGTTCTGGGACCACACCGGTCCCAGGTGAGGGGGCGCCAGGGCCCGAGAACATTTCCTGCTCCTGTTCCAGCAGGACTTATTCTCTGCTCGTCGCTGGCTGGGTCCTGGGCTTAACCCCTGCCTCTCCTTTGTGTGGAGGCTGCCTCTTCTGCCCCTTGTCATTGTCACTGCCTAATTCTGGACCCAAAATTCTGAAGAAGCTGGCGTCTCATGCGTGGCTGCCCCCTCCATCTGGTCGGGGGTACCGGAAGCAGAGAGGCTGCCTCTTAAGCAGAAAGGAATTTAATACAGGCTATTGTGCGCCCTCACAGTGTAGCAGGCTAACGGCCCTCCCCGTAGGCACACGGTCCTAATTCCCAGAGCCTGTGGCAGAAGGGATGCTATCCACGCAAGAATCTTGAGATGGGGAGATTATTCTGCTTCTCTGGGTGGATCCTCGAAGAGAAAGGCAGGAAAGAATCCAAGAGCAAAGAGGTCATCAGAAGACAAAAAGGAGGGGGACGCTGGCCAGCAGCTGGCCTGGGGATGGAGAAGGGGGCCTGGGAGCCAGGAACCGCAGTTGCCTTTGGAATCCGCAAGAGTGGCAACAGCTTTTCCTGGAGCCGCCAGCGGGAGTGCCGGCTGACATTGCAACACGGGCCCAGGTGACGCTCACTCTGGACTCGCCCCCCCCCCCCCCCCCACGGCAGAATGGGTTTGACTGCTGTCTGAGCTGCCAAGTCGGTCGCAGCAACGAGGAGGCTGTGGGAGGTGGAGGGAGCATCTGAGCTTCAGCTACAAGAACGCACTGCCCTAACCCGACCCAGGGCTAGAAACCCGCAGCCAGAACTGTTAGGTAGGAAGTCAGATATGAGCTTACATGTGTGTGACAAAGGCCTGCCGTTCTCCTGTAACAGAACCAGGAAGCTAGACCACAAGGGTCCCACACTGAGCCCTGACCCTGGTCCCACACTGAGCCCTGACCCTGGTCACACACTGACCCCTGACCCTGCTCACACCCTGAGCCCTGACCCTGGTCCCACCCTGAGCTCTGACCCTGGTCCTGGTCACACACTGAGCCCTGACCCTGGTCACACACTGAGCTTGACCCTGGTCCACACTGAGCCCTGGTCCTGGTCCCACACTGAGCTTGACCCTGGTCCCACACTGAGCCCTGATCCTGGTCCCACACTGAGCCCTGACCCTGGTGCCACACTGAGCCCTGAGCCCTGACCCTGGTCCCACACTGAGCCCTGACTCTGGTCCCACACTGAGCCCTGACCCTGGTCCACACTGAGCCCTGATCCTGGTCTACACTGAGCCCTTAAGTTGGACATACACTGAGCCCCACCCTTGTCCTGGACAGAGTCTGACCTTGGCCTCCCTCCGGCCCTAACTCTGGCTGTGGACTGTAGACTGGGCCTGTCCAGCCACTGAGCCATGATCTCATCTGAACTCTGAGGAAGGCCACTAACCGCAGGGCAGTCAGCAGAGGTGGTCACTGAGAGCCGCCTCCTCCACTGCCGGCAGCCCAGGGCTCCCCTCTCCACAGCGCTCGCCTGGTGCTAGATGGATTGTGGGGGGGGGGGAGTGAGGAAAGAGAGGGCCTAGAACATTCCGGTCCCTTTCCTACCCTGAAGAGGCTCCCGTCCTAAGCCTGGAGTGTGTGACCAGGATCAGGGCTCAGGGTGTCCTCAGGGAGGACTTAGCCACAGCCTGGGGACGTCAGCTCCCAGCCGCGGCTGAGCGGGAGTGAGGGCTGAGGACACGCACGAGCAGCACCGTGGGTGGAGGCAGCTGGCAGGGCCAGGCCTGGGAAAACAGCTCACGTGACTGACAGCGGGTGGGGACGAGTGCATGGTGCTGGGGACGGCCACTGTGGTCAGAGGGGAGGCAGATGAATGTGGGGGAGCCCTGCATTGTCCTCTGTACCTGCTACCCCCACCCCCACATACTTTCCATCTCCAGGCTGCTTGGGCCCTGCCTCCCCACACCTATGCCCATTTCCTGTCCTGTCCCAGGGGACAACCAGGGCCCCACCCGCTAGCAGGTGGCCTCCGAGGTGGAGCAGATAAAGTGTTTCTAAGGGGGCAGCATCTTCCAGTCCCCAGGTCTGCAGAGGCTCTGCCCAGCCCTTCCGGCTAGGCCTCCCTTGAACCTTGCTGACCAGGTTCGGGGGTGGGGGGCAGCCACAGGAATGTCCCATTCCTTGCTCCTGAGCTCAGAGGGCATCCCCTAGGGGCCTTGAGAGGGGCCGAACTGCACTGTCGGCCTGCAATGCGATGTGTCCCTGAGCCTCCCTAGCCCCTGCCGCTTTAAGAAAGAGAACCCCAGAGCTTAAGGAACAGGCGCCAGGTTGCAGAGCCGGCAGGAGAGCGAGCGCCAATCCAGACCAGGCCTCTCCTTCCTGCTGGCCTCCTCCGGCCTGGCCTGGTCCTCCCTTTGGTCTGGGGCACAGGCTGCATCTGCTTCTGGCCGGATGTGGTCAGTGATGCTGAGCCTCCAGGACTTGGGACAGCCCTGCCAGAGGTCCTGGTCTCTGCGTGGGAAATTTGGGAGGAGGTCTCTGCCATGGTCAGAGGGTGGGACCAGTGTGGGGCCACACCCTGCCCCTGCTGTGTCCCTAAGGCCACCTCTCTGGGCCCTGACCCCGGCGGCTGAGCTCAGAAGACAGCCAGAATAGGCCCTGTCCCTGGAGGGCTCCAAGTCCGGGCAGGGTCAGGACTCTTGAGTCCAGGCCATGCATCCTTATGGCCCTGAACAGGTGTCAGAATCTCCATTTATCTTATTTTAATTTGTTACGTATTTGAAAGGCAGAGTTACATAGAGAAGGGGGGAGACCGACAGAGAAAGAGAGAGACAAAGTGATTTTACATCTGTTGGTTCACTCCCCAAATGGCCACAGCAGCAGGGGCTGGGCCAGGCTGAAGCCAGGAGCCTCTTCCAGGTCTCCCATGTGGGTACAGGGACCCAAGCACTTGGACCATTTTCCACCGCTTTCCCAGGTGCATCAGCAGGGAGCTGGATGGGAAGTGGAGCAGCCGGGACTCACCAGGCTCCTGGGGCGTCATTCCCTCAGCGTCCTCTTGGTGGCGTGTGAGGGGCCGTTCACACCGGGGGGCCCTGGTGCTGTGCAGTGGCCCCAGCAGGCGCCCTCGCCGCTCCCTCACTGATGGGCCCAGGCGGAGAGGCAAAGGGCCCTGAGCTTGTCCACGGGGTGCCCTGGAGGCCCCTGCACCGGCTGCCTGGGCCAGCAGCTGTCCCGGAGGTGGGAGACACGGGTGCTGACCACAGAGCCAGACCTTGCTCAGCCGGGCCTTCACACGGGGGACTGCAGGGCCAAGGCCCTTGAGTAAGTGAACCCTCACATGACCGACAGCTCACCACGCCCCATGGGAAACCCCGAATGCTTGTGACTTGCCTCTGTGCCTGGGGCCGCTCCAGCGGGTTTGACGGAGCAGCCGCAGGAGTATTGGAGATGAGGCTTCCTTTATAAAAACAAACAAACAAACAAACCTGCAGCTCCATCCCCCAGCCCCCAGCGAGAAAACTTGGGGTGGGGGGAAGTTTCGCAGCAGGATCAGCTGAGAGCTCCCCTGCTTTGCTCCCCACCCCGGCACCTGTCTGTGGGAGTCATGACCCCTCGCCCTGACTCTAGAGACGGCTGGAAGCCCCCAAGGCCAAGGATGGCTTCTGAGGGCAGAGGCAGGAACCTGCTAGGGACCACGTGGAGCCCTGAGCCTGCTCCTGGAGACACAGCCACTGTCCGTGCCCCTGAGGGACTTGGTTCTGCAGTGAGGTGGGTGTCTCTGGGCCGGGGAAGCTCTCAGAGCCCCCAGACACAGCCTCCCTGCCACTGCAGGCAGCCCTGGCACAAGGAAGAGCCTCAGGGAGACCACCTGCTGCTGGGGGAGACTGGACGCCATGCTGGGGCTGCCCCCTGACTCTGCTCCTGCCTGCACCAGACCCGGGGGCAAGGTCAGAGTGCAGTCAGGCTGAGCCCCCCAGGAGCATGTCCCCCAGCAGTCTGCTCGCCAGGGTGGGCTCCTGCCCCCCAGGGACCTCCTGGCACCCCCCCCCCCCAGTGCCTGTGGGCTTGCAGGCTGACCCAGTGCATCCTCAGCGCACAGAGGCTAAACACTAGCTCCTCACTCGCCCCACACGTCTGCTCTCCTTAGCCACCCACAGCTCCCCTGGGTCTTGGGGTGAGTGCCATCTCCCCAGGGAAGCCGTCATTCTGGGGGATGGGGGAGGCCAGTGCTGGGGAGCGATGGCGCCTGCATTGCTGCCTGTGAGAGCTGCCAGGGTGCTGTCCCCTCTGCACGTTCCTGGGTCACCACCTGTGAGTGAGCCCCCCGCCCCTCTCTGCCCCTCCAGGGTGGGCTCAGCCATCGCTGGTCCCCGCCATCAGTCTGTCTGGCTCAGAGAAAGAGCATCCGTCCTCACAGGGTCTCATGGCCAGGGTGAACCAGACCAGGGTCCCAGGTCTCTTTCCACACTTGCTGCACATACTCTGCCTTATAGGACCCCCTCCCCCCCAGCCTGCCCCCAGCCCCATCCTGCAGAGGTAGCCCCTGGGGGCTGGGTTTCTCCAGGAGGGTTTGTCGCCCACAGTGGGAAGCGTCTCACCTCCCCCCGGCCCCAGCTGGAACAGGGGAACAGGAGCCCAGGAGCCCCAGGCAGGTGTGTGAGCCTGAGTGTACCCGGCAGGGAGTCAGATTCGATCAGTGTAGTGCTAGGGCCGTGGACAGCGTGGCTTGTAGTCACCCACGGAGAGCCCGCCGCAGTGTCCTTGGCTGGCACGGAGGGCACAGGTGTAGGGGGAGGGGCAGTAGGTGAGCAGAATCAGGTGGCAGCAGCGTCATAGCCACCTGGTCCCCAGCGCCCCACTCCTGGGGCTGGGGCAGGGGGAGAGGTGCAGTGCTCACATCGTGGTGGTGTGGGGTGGGATGGGGGTGTTTGGCTGTACTGGGAGGATCCGACTGTTGTTCTTTTCTTTTTTTTTCTATTTGACAGGTAGAGTTATAGGCAGTGAGAGAGAGACAGAGAGAAAAGTCTTCCTTCCGTTGGTTCACTCCCCAAATGGCTGCTATGGCCAGCGCTGCGTCGATCTGAAGCCAGGAGCCAGGCGCTTCCTCCTGGTCTCCCATGCGGGTGCAGGGCCCAAGCACTTGGGCCATCCTCCACTGCACTCCCTGGCCACAGCAGAGAGCTGGACTAGAAGTGGAGCAGCCGGGACTTGAACCAATGGCCACATGGGATGCCAGTGCCGCAGGCGGAGGACTAACCAAGTGAGCCACGGCGCCGGCCCCCCAACTGTTTTCCATGCACTCATACCTCCGTGTGTAACTCATGCCCAGTGTGCCGATGCCCCGTGGTTCTCTGCCCATCACATCGGTCTCTACTGCGTGACGTGCTACTGAGTTGTTTAAAAAATGCTTTTCTATTTTAAAGGCAGAGAGATATCGATGGAGAGAGAAAGAGCGGGAAAGAGAAAGAGAGAGAGAGAGGAGAGAGAGAGAGAGAGATCTTCCATCAGGGCTGGACCAGGCCAAAAGCGAGGACCCTGACATTCCGTTCTGGCCTCCGTGCGGCCAGCAGGGAGCCAAGTACTTGAACCATCACCTGCTGCCCCTCAGGGTCTGCATCAGGAGGAAGCTGGAACCAGGAGCAGAGCCAGGGCTCAAACCAGAAACTCCATACAGGAAGCAGACGGCCCAAAAGGGACCTTAACTGCTGTGCCAAATGCTTGCCCCCGGCCCCTGTCTCAGAGCACAGGGGCGCCCGGCCTCCCTCCCCCCGGGCAGGCGGGGCTGCTCTGAGCCCTGCTAAGCTGCTCCCCGCTGTCCTGGCCTGTAGTTCGGCAAGATGGCTTTCTCCCGTCTGCCGCACAGGCACTGCGGGCAGCGCTTTTATACAAAAACGAAAACATGTTTCAGAGGCAGAGACAGACACTTCCTGAGTACCCACCATGGCCAGAGCCGCGCCAGGCTGGAGCTGGCAGCCAGGTCCCCCGCATGGGGTGTCAGGACCCCAAGGACTTGAGCCATCACTGCCGCCTCCCAGGGTGTGCACGAGCAGGCAGCCGGAGCCGGAGCCGGAGCCGGAGCCGGAGCATCAAGCCCAGGTATTCCGACGGGGACACCTCTTAACCACCAGGCTAAACGCCCACCCTCTCACCTGAGGTTCCACCAGCCCTGTTACGCCACCCATTCCCACTCCCAGGCGCTCACTTCCTCCTCCAGGTAACCCCTGCCCCTCCCCCGCCCCCCAGCACCAGGCAAGCCTACACCAGAGAGGGCCTGGGCCTCTGCTGGCTGAGAACAGGGCCCGTCTTGCGGCTCTGCCAGAGACAGGAGGCGAGCCAGGGACCCCCTCCCCACCCCGGTCCTGGAGCTGCTTGCCTGCTGAGCCCCCAGAACCGGAAGTCTGGCCCACCGTCCAGGGCAGCAGGTGGCCCTGCCTGCCAGGGACGGCAGCTCCTCCACGCACAGCATTAGGAGTGACAGTCCGGCCGGCACCGCGGCTCACTAGGCTAATCCTCCGCCTTGCGGCACCGGCACACTGGGTTCTGGTCCCGGTCAGGGTGCCGGATTCTGTCCCGGTTGCCCCTCTTCCGGGCCAACTCTGCTGTGGCCGGGGAGTGCAGTGGAGGATGGCCCAGGTGCTTGGGCCCTGCACCCCATGGGAGACCAGGAGAAGCACCTGGCTCCTGCCATCAAGATCAGCGCGGTGCGCCGGCCGTAGCAGCCATTGGAGGGTGAACCAACGGCAAAGGAGGACCTTTCTCTCTGTCTCTCTCTCTCGCTGTCCACTCTGCCTGTAAAAAAAAAAAAAAAAAAGAGAGAGAGAGAGAGAGGAAAAAAAAAAAAGGAGTGACAGTCCTGGCCTCTGGCTCCGCCACGGAACACGGTCCCCATTGGTGCATTGGTTTCACCCTGGAAAGGTGTGTGGTGAATCCGTTGACTCAGTAATCACCCGGTGACCTGTTCTGTGCCGGGCCCAGCTCACTCTGTCACTGCGTGTTAGTGCCGTGATGTGTTGCTGTGCGCTGGGCTGTCAGGAGCTGTCAGCGTTTTGCACAGTCCCAGCTGTGGAAGAGGTGCCAGGTGGGAGTGGGCGGAGCTGGGGGCGGGGCTGGGCCTGCGTCTCCTGGATGTGCGACCCGCTGTGAACTTGCCTCTCACTCCAGCTCTCCTCACAGGGGTACAGTCTGGGGTCTCTGAACAGCTTGCGCCCCTTCCGCCCCTTGGCACTGTCAGACCAGTCCGTCGCCAGTACAAGGGGACAGCCCTGGCCCCGGCTCTCCGACTCCCGGGCCCTGCTCCACACCTGGCCTAAAAGAAGGGTATCGGGTTGAGGGTCTCTCCCCACAGCTCCTCCCCTTTCTGGCCCCTCCCCCCCCCCAGGGTGGCACCTTGCTGCCTTCACTCTGCACAGCCCAGGCTGTCCTGGGGGAGGCATGCACACCTGCTTGTGCACAAGCACCATGGACCTGGTGCACAGAGCCACCCCCACCCCCACGGCCGCCGTCAAAGCTGATTGAATGCATGCACAGTGGGTGATCCTCTGTCGGTGTAGCTCATTCAGTCATCCAACAAACATCTGTTGTTCCGCTTGTCCCTTTGGGGCTCTGGGTCAGGGGTTGTGACACTCAGGTTCATAGTAGCCAGGTTCTCCCAAGAGTCCCTAGGCACCCTCCTCCTGATGTCTGCACCCTCACCCAAGCCCCAAGGCCCGCCTGGCCTAGGATACCCAGTGCCGCCCCCTGCCGCACAGCTCAGAGCCCCAGCGTCCCGTCTCCTGTTTGCAGCGTGGGATGAGTGGGTTAGAGCGAGCTTTAGTGCACAGCACAGTCGCCTGTGAGGACAGAGCCTGGCCCCTTCCTGCAGGAGGCCTGGGTGACGCAGCACAGACACTGGCCCAGGTTAGCAGCAGGGAGGGCAGGACGCGGGCTGACCCCTGCCCAGCAGGTGCATCTGGAGGAGGTCCCGCGGGGATGGTGGGGTCCGCTGCAGGGACCGGGAGCTCACCAGTGACATCAGCTCTCCCTGGGTGGCCACAAGCTGTGGGGATCCCACCCCTCGGCAGTGAGGCCGGGACTGGCCTCGGCAA
The DNA here is from genome assembly GCF_051225735.1 of Oryctolagus cuniculus. Taxonomy (NCBI): domain Eukaryota; kingdom Metazoa; phylum Chordata; class Mammalia; order Lagomorpha; family Leporidae; genus Oryctolagus; species Oryctolagus cuniculus. The sequence continues at coordinate 109,586,827 of NC_142878.1, read as the reverse complement.
AACGATGAGGACAACGCGTCCGGACCCCCATTCCAAACCCACGCCCCTCCTCCAGGACGCACCTGCGCCACAGCCGCGTTTACAAGTAGCCTGGTGTGTGTGCGCGTGTGTATATGTGTGTGGGGGGGTGACAGGTCCTGGGCTTTCTCGGAGGCCCTGGCTCTGGCCCTTGGTTTCCTCCTCTGTGAAATGGGTTTCTTCTCCCCGACTGGTGAACAGAGAGACTGAGTCTGAACCTCTCTGGAGGAGAGCGCGGGTCTGTCGCAGAACCAGGTGGACCCACGGCTGGGCGGGGGCCGCCCCTCCTCACCGTCAGGGAACAGAAGCCACCTCTTCCCACGGCCAGGGAGCCCCCGGCCCTTGTCCTGGTCGACCACAGCTAGGAGCACCTGGCTCTCAGGCTGGGCTGGGAAGAGCCGAGTTTCCACATTGCGGGGGGCGGGGAGGGGGACTGCATCCTGGTGACCTCTGGAGGGCTGCAGAAGAGACCCCTCCCCACCCAGCCAGCACCTCGAGTCTGCCCCAGTGGGTCTGCTGCCGGATCCAGCTGTCTCCCCACGGCTGGGGCTGGACAGCACCTCCTGAGCAGAGACAGCAGCTGCCGCCAGGCCCCCCTGGTGCCGGGAAAGCTGCCTTCATGGACACGGAGGCCCAGAGGAGGAGCCCTGTCCTCGCTGTGGACCCAGAGCTGGTGGACCCAGCGGTGGCTCCCCGCTGGCTTCTCCCCACCCACTCAGGGACCCTTGCCCCAGAAATCACAACAGGCACCTGCAGCCCGTTCTGTCCATCAGGGCCCCCTGGCTTGTGACAGCTCTGCCACGGCCAGTGAAGACCGTCGGACTCATTCCATTGACGGGCTCAGAGAGGCGGGCGACCGCCGGGCCCACGCCACACAGAGCCAGACAGTGGGGCCCGGAGCAGCTGCGGACGCCCCGCACCTCCTCATTTGTCAAAGCGGGGACAGTGATGCTCCCTGTGCTGTTGGCCATGGCGATTCGGAGAGGGAGGCTGGCCGCGCCGGGCAGGTGTGCAGGGAGCTCCGTGACCGCGAGCAGCCCTAGGTGCTCACGCCTGAGCCTGCTAAGGTGGTCTCGGCCGGGAGCCTGGCTGTGGCCCTGCTTTCTCAGGAGGAGGCGCAAGGGATCCAGGGCCACCCCCGGGCCCCCAGCCCTGCCATGTCCCCAGCACTCCAATGTGCACCTGGGACCTGGGCCATGGCTGCCTTGCAGGCCAGCAGCCAGGCCCCGCCCCGCCCCTCCCCGCTACACACCCCATAGGCATCCTCTCAAAACACCCCTGCAGGGGCCCTGTTCCTGGCTGTGCCTCCAGGCTCACCTCGGCCCAAGATGAGTGCCGGGGGCCTGCGGGCCGGATCCTCGGCATTTTAAAATTTTATTATGACTGCGATTATTTAAATATATATATTATATATATATAGCTCTATGTGCCTGCCCGCCCGCCCCTAGTTCTTGCCCTTGGCTTTCTGCCGGGCAGCCGTGTAGGGCAGCGCCGTCTGCGTGCTCTTGTCTGACACCGTCTGGGTGCTGCTGTTCCTTGTGCTGTTTCTCCTGAAGTGGTCAGGGGCCGCCGCCGGGCCCGAGCGGCCGCCAGTCAAGGGAGGGCGCCGGGGCTTGTGGGGAGCTGGGGCCGGCTTGAGGGGGCCGGCGCCGTGGCCCTCGGCGTGGGGGAGCTCGGGAGGCGCGCCCCCCTCCTCCTCCTCCGCCGCGGCGGCCGCCTCCTCACCGTCTCCCTCCTCGTCATCGCAGCACAGCGCGTGGTAGAGCACTTTGTCGCTGAAACGCACCCTCTCCCGCGTGCCCGGGGTCCGCTGGGGCTGCTGGCCCTTGGCCGGGCCAGCGCCGAAGGCCTCCTCGCTGGAGGAGTCCGGGGTGTCCACGCGCGGCCCGTTGGGGACGGGCAGGCCGCCGTTCATGAGCCGGTAGTCGGCGCCAGCGCCCGGCCGGGCCTCGGGGCCGTCCACAGAGTCCGAGGGCGTGGAGGCGTCGAGGAAGGAGCAGAACTCCCAGCTGTCGGAGAGGATGTCCGCCGTCACGAAGTCCAGCTGGCCCAGGTCGAAGGGGCCGCCCGTGCCCGCCTTGTCGCTGCTCGAGGTGCTGCTCACCGTGGCCGTGGTCCAGTCGTCCGGCTCCAGGTCGAAGTCGAAGTCCGAGGTCAGCCTGTCGATCTGGCTCACCACCTGGCGGGGGGGGGGGGTGAGATGGGAGGGTCCGTGGGGCTGCGTGCCGGCGAGTGTGCCCCCCTCCCCCAACCCCGGCTGCTGAGCTACAGGAGGGCGGTCGGGCTGGCGGTCACAGGTTCGTGGGTCCAGCTGAGGGTCCAGACCGGGCCCGACGGAGCTGGCTGTGGCCCTCATTCTCCCACCCAGCTACAGCCCTGGTGATGGGGCTCCGTTAGCCTTTGATTGACAGAGAGAGCTCGGTCAGAAGGGCAGTGGGGGGCCTGGCGCGGCGGCATAGTGGGTAAAACCCCAGCCTGCAGCACCGGCATCCCATATGGTCACAGGTTCGAGTCCTGGCTACTCCACTCCAATCCAGCTCTCTGCTGTGGCCTGGGAAAGCAGTGCAAAATGGCCCAAGTGCTTGGGCCCCTGCATCCATGTGGGAGACCCCAAAGAAGCTCCTGGCTTCGGATCGGCACGGCTCTGGCTGTTGCAGCCATTCGGAGGAGTGAACCAACAGATAGAAGACTTTCTCTCTCTGCCTTTGCCTCTCTCTAACTCTGCCTTTAAAAACAAATAAATATACCTTTTTTTTAAAGGGCAGTAGGACCCCAGAGTGTCCCCAGGACTCCCCCCAGGGAGGACAGGATTCAGGGTAGCCACAAGGAAGGCCCTGTCCAGGTTTTTGTACAGCACCTGGGACCACCAGCAGCCCACCAGCCACTGTCCCCTCCAGGTCTCCCCTAGCCTTTCAGGACGAGGGCAGCAGGCGTGTGGCACTGGCTGGTCACCCTCTTCCTGCACCCACCCCCCACACCCCCTGTGTGTCCTCCCTGGGCCCCTGGCTTGCGGGGAGAAGGACTCAGAAGAAGTCACGCTCCCGGGCTCAGGGCTGGGGCCAAGGGCACCCAGTGAGAGCCTCACCCTGCTCTCCCCCCTCCCACCCCCACAGGTGCCTGCCTGCGCCTCTCCCCCTCCCACCCCCGCACAGGTGCCTGCCTGTGCCCCTGCCTGCAGAGAAATCAGGGTGAGAGACCCGGTGGGAAGACGTGGGACCCAGCTAGAGACACAGGAGGGGATGGAACCAGGGATGGTAGAGGGGAGAGTCAGGCCAAAAGCAAAACAGCAGAACCGCAAATGCAGAGCAGACGGGTCCACTCCAGGCCGGCCACGGTGGGCGGGGACAAAGACACAGGGAACATCCAGACCAGTCGGCTCCCAGCACGGCCCCAGGCTCTTCCCCAGGAGTAACCAAGCAACCAAGGCAATCACTCATTCAGCCCACATCCACAGTGTGTGTGTGGGGGGGATTGAGGGTTGGTGAGGGTGGGCTGGTGCAAGCCCCAGAGTGGGAGGGGAGACCCCATCTGGGTCATTCCCAGGTCTCAGTTTCTCCCTGGGGAGGGTGGGTGGCCCAGTGCTCCACCAAGGTCCCTTCCGCCTCTGAGAGTCCAGGAGGAGATTATGGGGGTGAGCATGAGAAGCTGGTTGGGTGTCCATGCCAAGGCGCAGGCCAGGAGAGGACGCCCCACTTGCTGGGGGCGCAGAAGAGCTGGGGAAGTGGGGACCCCCATGAGGACCCCCAGATCAAGTGAGAGCCCTGGGAGGCCAGGCTCAGCTTCCTGTGTTCGGTGAAGACAAGGTTGGGGTGCATCTGGCTCAGCTGCAGCAGGACCCGAGGGGGTGCTCAGCTGGGGGACCCCGGAGCCTCAGGCTGCACACACACCGTCCCCAGAGATCCCTGGCTGCCCTGTGGAGGCCTTGGACTCCCCCCCACCCCCGTACCCCTCCCCCACCCCAGGGTTATGGAAGGAGAGGAGCCCAAGGCCGTGGCTCTTCCCCACCAAGCCTCGGCTTCAGGCCTGTGCCCCGGCCCCGGGCCGTCGGGCCCAGAGCAGACACTGCCTGCTTTCATGGGCAGCAGCAGGACGCCACACCCTGAAGGCCCTGGGCTCTGCAGCCAGACTTGGTGTCCAGTCTGGCTTCGCTGCCCACCAGCTGCCGAGTTACTTGGCTTCCCCGGGCCCAGTTCCTTCACGCACGGATGATTCACCTGAGAGGGCCCTTGCGAGGACTTAATGACAGTACGCTTCAGAAAGTGAGCAGAACGGTGTAGGCCACCGACACGCACTGTGCACAGGCCAGGCCCCGCGTAGACTAAGGGGACAGCCCTGCGATGGGGACCTTTCCTGTGACCGTGGGGGCTTCCGGCACCCAGCCCACGGGCAGCCCAGCCAGGCAGCCCCCAGGTGGGACAGGGCCACACAGGTTCCAGAAGCCAACCAGCCACGAGGCCGACGCCAAAGCTGGCTCAGGCTGCTCCGGGGGCACGGGTCACAACCACCGGATGGCCACGTAAGGGACGCCACGTGCCCAAGTAAACCACGACTGCGCAGGACTGGGTCAGCCCACAGGCCCGCTGCCTTCCCAGGTGCCTCACTTCCTGGGGCCAGTGGGCAGAGCAGGTGTGGGGCCGGCCTGGGCAACCCGCCTCTCTCTTTGGATATCATGAGATGATTTTTTTTTCTTATTTGTTTATTTGAGAGAGGAGAAAGGGAGAGGAGAGGGGAGAGAGGGAGGGAGGGAGGGAGAGAGGGAGAGGAGAGGGGAGAGAGGGAGGGAGGGAGGGAGGGGAGAGAGGGAGGGAGGGAGGGAGGGAGAGGAGAGGGGAGAGAGGGAGGGAGGGAGGGGAGAGGAGAGGGGAGAGAGGGAGGGAGGGAGGGAGGGAGGGGAGAGGAGAGGGGAGAGAGGGAGGGAGGGGAGAGGAGAGGGGAGAGAGGGAGGGAGGGAGGGAGGGAGAGGAGAGGGGAGAGAGGGAGGGAGGGAGGGGAGAGGAGAGGGGAGAGAGGGAGGGAGGGAGGGAGGGAGAGGAGAGGGGAGAGAGGGAGGGAGGGAGGGGAGAGGAGAGGGGAGAGAGGGAGGGAGGGAGGGAGAGGAGAGGGGAGAGAGGGAGGGAGGGAGGGGAGAGGAGAGGGGAGAGAGGGAGGGAGGGAGGGAGGGAGGGAGGGAGAACCATCTGTTGGTTCACTCTGCAGATTCCCACAGCAGCCCCCAGGCAGGGGACTGGAACCAGGAACTCAATCCAGACCTCCCAGGATCCCAGTCCCTAGGGCTGTCGCCACTGTGTCCTGGGGTCTGCATTAGCAGGAAGCTGGAGTCAGGAACCGGAGCTGGGCCTTGAACCCGGGCACTCTGGTATGGACCAGGAGTATGCTAACTGCTGGGCCGAGCGCCCGCTCCTCTGACTTAGACTCATTTTGCCCATGTGGCAGGTGGGATTTCCTTGCAGCTACACACACAGAAGGAAAGACGCTGGGGCAGAGAACTGGAGAGAAGCAGCAGCATAAGCCACAGAGCCACAGAGCCCGCAAGCCAGGGGCCCGCCTGTCTCCTTGTGCCTGCCGCTGGGGACGCGGAGACCCAGAGCCTGGAAGAAGCTGAGCGGAGAGCCTGGCGCCTCCATCCCATGAGCACTCGTGCTAGGGGCTGGGAAGGAGCCCCAGGGAGGAAGGGCGGCCCTGGCCCCAGGTCCTGCCTCAGAAGTCTCCCCAGCCACTGTCCTGGTCACAGCCTCTCGCTCCCCTCACCTGAACAACCGCATCCTCCTGTGCTTCCCACTGACGGCGACTTCCTGTCCAGCTGTGCCCAGAGAACTTTCTGGTCAGCCAGCCGCAGTACCAGGCTACTACTCTGCTTCCAGCCCCTCCCAAGTCTCCAGACACAGCCCCCTGTCCTCGGCAACAGGCAGCCTTCGCCCAGCAGCCTCCGGGGGACCCCGCCTGTGCCTCCCCGGGAAGCCAGCCGACCCTGTGCCCTGCTGTCGGCTCTCAGAGCACCTGCCCCACCCGTCAGGACCCTTCTCGTCCCTCACAGCTGCACTTCTGTGCACGCCGGTGGTATTGTGGCCGACGCGGGGCTCCTGGCGAAATAGCGAACCCTGGCCCCAGGAGCCACACCACACACCGCAATGTCAGCAGCCAGTGACGGGGGGCGGGGAGGAGGCGGCACGGAGGGAGGGCTGATGAGAAGCCGCTGGGGATTTCTGTTTGCTGCATGGCCTGCACACCCCAGGACAGCCTGGCCCCAGCCCTCCCCTCCAGCCCCCTCTCCCAGGACTCGGGGGTCCGGCACCCTTATCTGCCCCTCTTCACCCCTCCACAACCGCTCCTGGCTCCCTTGCCTCCAGCTCCCTGGGGCAGCTGGTTACATAACTGGGGATTCTGCATTATTTATGACCACTGATTATTTTTTAATTCTGTGATTACGTTGTTTATTATCTTCCGGGGGGTGGGGGGAGGATGCTGGGGGTTGGGGAGGGGCGGGATGAGCTGACCGTGAGTCACGGGCTCTCAGCTTGCAGTTTGACCTAATTGGCCGGGGAGCTTCGGTGAATCTGTCCGGAGGAGGAGGAGGAAAGGCAAGCGTGAAAAAAATAAGAAACCCGCACCGTTCTCGCTGAGCGGTGGGTGATGGGGTGACCCACTTTGGCACGGCTCCGTGGTCCCTGGCCACTTGTGCTGCTTCCTGGCCGGGCCACGCTGCTCTCACACTCGCACCGCCCATGGCGTGCCCTGGCCGGAGCAAACACCTGCCCCCGTGGCTGTTCCCTAAGGGCATCAGACAGGGGACTCCCTGCCACCCCCTGGGCTGGGCAAAGGGCACGCCACACCTCCTCCATTGCTCCCGAGGTGCTGGGGCTGAGGAGGCAGGTGTGCCCTGGCACCAGGGGTCTCCCCAGGAGTCCCTGAGGATATAGGGGCACGGGGTCAATTTACGGATCCTACCGGAGCCTCCCGGCTCAGCAACATCGTGGGGCAGGGGGATCCCAAGGAGGAGGCAGCCAAGTACCTGCTCAAGGCAAGCCCGACACCGAGGGCCAGGGAGAGCATCCGGCCGGCGGGGGCAGGAGAAGGCGGGGCAGGCAGAATCCCACCAGAAACACGGGGGCTCCTGGACAGCGTGGGCCCTCCCCGCAACACATCCAGGTTTCTGGGGGTCATTTCTGATATCAATGGAACCCCTGCGCCTGCCCCCCACAATGCTTTCCTCCTCTATCACACCACGCCCCTGCACAGGCCTCCGCCCTGACCCGGCACACCCCGCCTCTCCAGCCCGCACCCTGGCTGCCTCTCACTGCACACGCACCTGGCTGTGCCCTCGCTTCCTTTGAGTCTCTACTCCAAAGCCACCTTACTGGAGACCCCCTCCCTGTCCCCATCACTACCCCTTTCCCCACTGGCTCCCCAGCCAGGAGGCCAGCACCCAGCCCTGCACTCCCAGGTCCAGGCTAGATCACTGGGGAAGACGGGGCTGCGGGCGGAGCAGGCACAGCCCGGAGCTAACACTGCACACACGACACCCCCTTTCATCCTCACAGGGACCCTACCCGAGAGGTCGCAGTCGGAGGACGGGCTGGGCAGGGAGACAGGCACAGAGAGGCGAAGTGACTTCCCGAGCTCACACAGCTAGGAAGGGCTGGAGCTCGGAACTGAACTTGAATGGAGGCATCTGGCCGTGGAGCTGGGCTGGGCTGCTTGTCGCAGAGAGCCTGTGGGGACTGGGGCGGGGGGACCTGGAGAGATGAGGCTCATGAAGGTCTGACGTCCCCAGCAGCCCAACTGCAGCTCGCAAGGCACCGTCACCGCCTCCCTGCCTGCGTCCGGGTAGTGATCCCCCCATGGACGGGGAGGGGGGCGGCTGGCTGAGCTGCGCAGCAGGGATTTGGGAGGGTGAGAGGGACCCGGGAGGGGCAGCTCCACACCCTCTGCGGGGGTGAGCCCTGGTTAAGATCACCGTGGCCCCCTCCCCATGTCAGAGATGAGCACACCAAGCTCAGGGACTCTCAGCCTCTGTGAGCAGCGGGTGCTGGGGAATGGGGTGGCACAGGGGAGCTGAGCCTGGACGGCTCCCCCGCGGCACAAGCACCGCCCGCCCGTCTCCACCTCCAGGCCTTTACTTTCCCTCCAGGTCTCCGGAGCTGGAACCCTGACCCCTGCCCACCGCACAGGAAAGTGGTCCTAGCTGTTCTTCCTCTCGCCTGGGCCTCCCAGAGCCTCCCCTGCCTCCTCCTGGCCCACTGCCCTTTGCCCCCACTCCCCCACCCCACGCCATCCTGGGGCTTGCCCCTCCCTGGGGGGGGGGACACTGGCAGCGGGCACCTAGGTAGACTCTGGTTGCTGTAGCAACCTGCCCAAGTCTTGGGAGAGGCCAGGGTTTGTGGGGGAGGGGACTCCTCCCTCTCTGGCTGGGCCAGGGTCTCCTCCAGGTGGAATGTGTGAGTAGGGGACCGTAGACAGGAAGAGAGGGACCTGCTAACAAGTGCTGGTGCCACAGCCTCACAGCAGTGCACAGGGCTCCTGACACAGGGTGACGCAGAGGGCACCGGGGGCCCACCCAGCCCAGGAGGGGCATCAGGACTGCGTCCCAGGCTTGCAGTTCTGCCATGGGTGGGCTGTGTGACCTGGGCCAGGCTCCTCTGCTTCTCTGGGCCTCTGTCCTTTCAACAGCAAAGAAACAGCTTGGCACACAGGGGCCCTGGGGAGCCTGGAACAGGCTCAGGCGGGAGGCGGCCTGGAGTCAGGTCCAAGTTGGCTCCCAGGCCTTCTGGGAGGGCCTCCCAGGACAGACAGCGTCCTGCCCGACGGAGACCACACAGTTCCTACGCCCCACAGAACCATCTCTGCAGCACAGCTAAAGAACGTGGGGGTCCGGAGGGGGTGGTTGATCGGAGTCCTTGGATCCCTGAGACCAGAAGACAGGCTGCCCGGGGGCAGGGGCATCTCGCCTCCGCCCTCCAAGTTGCACCACCCAGAGATGCCTGGCCAGACCACGGGCAGCAGCGCCCCTGCCCCTGTCTACCTGAAGCAGCAGTCACGACCCCGTCTTCATACAGGACTTCCTGGCGGCCAGCTCTACTAGGCTGAGAGTCAGCATGGCCTGACCTCACTTCCTGTCCCAACATCTCTACCTGTGCCCCTCCCCTCTAGGCCCTGCCACCTCCAACCACAGCTGCCGCCAAACAACCCCACGGCTCTCAGGCCAGCTTGGAGCTGACACCCACTGTCCCCGCAGCCTTCCCAGGGCCCCCGTGCCCAGCACAGCTGGCTGCGGAGAGCCCGGGCCCCTGGTTACCAGGAGTTGGAATATGCCTAAAGCCCACTTGGCTGGCGACATGGCACCCGGCGGGCAGATTCAGGCCGGCGGCCACCGTGCATTTTGGGCAGGACGGCAGCTCAGGGAGCAGGTCGAGGACATGTGTACCTCACTGCCCCAGCAGTGTTCATCTGGGCTCCGCTAAGAGACAGAGGTGCACACTCTCCCGCGTTTCTGGGGGGCCGTTCAGCTTTGCAAGCCCCCAACCCCACTGTTTCCTGGATTCCAACACCTGCTAGCACCCATGCCTCAGCCCTGACACAGACACACACACACACACCCACACACACACACACGGCCTCTTCTGATCCCAGGACGGGAGGGCTCAGCTGGCTTCTTCCTGCAGTCTAGGGAACGGTCTGAGCTGGGCCTCAGGCAGCGGGGACTGTCCCAGTAGAGCCATCTGCACCTTCCCAGGGCCTCTCGGCAGAGTCAGGAGGCAGAGGATGGCCTCAAAGAGGTCAGCTCAGGTCCCAGGAGAACAGCCGTGGCCGACGCCACCTCGGCTGCTCTCGTGCCAAGAGCCAGGGGCTAGGGACCCGCTGACACGGTACCTAGGACACTCCCGCCACACCAGCGGCCCTCCAGCCCTGGAGCTCAGTGATGGTCTTAGGGACAGAAGAACGAGGCAAGAGTGGCACCCCCGAAGACGGACACGCACGGACACGGCTCGGCACGGCTTTAACACGTGAGGGCAAGCGAGCCTGCAGCTCTGGGTCGAGGCCAGGCGCAGGGGCAGGCGTCACCCCCGACTCACCTCCCTCAGCTCCTTGGCCACCTCCTTGAGCTCCTGCAGGATGTCCTCAAGCTGCCCGATGACCATCTTCATGCGCTGCCGGATCCGCTCCCGCTCGCCGCCGCTGCCGGGGTAGTCACTGGGCTGCCCGAGTTCCGGGGCCCCCCGAATGTTCATCCTTTACCACGTGGCCACAGGCCTGCCCATACTCCCCCCTGCCGGGCTCACGCTGCGCCTGCCTCCACGGAGCCCCCCTCGGCCGGGCAGAGCTCCACATCTTAACGGCCCCCAGCCCACGCCCCCGACCCCTGCCCCTGCCACCCCGCCTCTTCCGCCTCTGGGTGGGGGAACGCAGCCCCCCAGAGGGAGGCAGAGGCTGCCGGACTCTGGCAGGGGGCAGCGGGAGGGGCCTCAGGCCCCAGGAATGGCCTCAGCACTGGGAGCACCAGTGGGCGTGCGCGCCAATGTCCCCCGGAGCCTGGACTCCGCGGCCCGCCGGGGCGATGACACTGCAGGGACTCTGGGTGAGAGACGCCCTTGGAGCGGGGGAGGCAGTGGCTTTCCCTGTAGGACTCCCGGCCGGCTCCCACGGCAGAGGTCTGGATGGAGGTGGCTGACACCTGAAGAGGGAGGGTGGCCAGGGTCTTCCAGACAGCGGAGGGTGCTCCAGCTGGGGGGGGGGGGCTACTCCGTGCTCCGTGCTGGCGCTGGAGCGGGTGACAGAAGGGCAGCCGGCTGCGGAGAGCGGGGAGCCTGGCGTCAGCTCTCGGGCTGCAGCACCGGCGGCGCCCTCCTCGGCACTCCTGCACCCTCACGCGGGCCACCGGGCATCTATTTATCTTAGGGAGGGCTGTGCAGGCCACGGCTTCCAACGCGGCTCCTCCTCTGGAGGGGGGAGGGAGCCCCCGCTGCCAGGGACTGAAATCCTCAGCTGCTCCGGGGGCGCCCGGCCACGCCACGCCGCCCCACCCCCACGCCCCGGTGCCTGCCACCCCCCCCTTTTGCATCCCTGGATGCCCAGGGCCCCTTGGGGGGGGGGCGTCCTGCGTCTCAGTCCCCGCCCCCCCGCCCTCGGAACCCGTTCCCCGACTCACCGAGGGTGGGGGCGCTGGCGTTCTCTCCGAGCCCCAAGATGATATTGGGGGACCTCCCCCCAACAAGGCTCCCTAGGGCGGGCTCCTCTCTCTGGACCCTTCAGCTTCTGGCCTGGGCGAGGTCTTCCGCGCCGGGGCCCGGGACATCTGGGCGGCGGGAGGGAGGGGGCGGGGCAGGACCGAGAGCCCTCAAGCCCCACCAGGCTCCAGGTGGGCAGCGAGCGAAGACCTGGCCGGCTCAGGGCTCCGAGGCCACAGGTGACCCGGGCGCAGGGCGGCCGAGGCGACTCCGGGCCGGTCCCAGCGCTGGAGCTCAAGTCAGCGGCCGGTAGGGTGCAGGGGGTCCTCAGCCCAAGCCCGGCGCCCCCGGCCGGCAGCGTCTGGGACTCGCTCTGTCCAGTGCGCCCCGGCGGGCCAGGGCTCCGCGAGCTCCGCTTGCCCTGCCTGCCCGGAGCGGGCCGGCCGCGCTGGGCGCCCGCGCGCACTCAGCCCAGAACCCGACGTCGGCGCTCCGGCACCAGCTAGGGTCCGCTCCGCCCAGCCTCGCTCCGCTCAGTCCACGTCCCGGAAGGTCCGGAGCCCGCGGTCCCGGGGGAGGGGCAGCGCCGGCCGCCGGGACCGGGTCCCCCGCAGGGCCCGGCCGAGAGCGCGCGAGGCTGGGGCCCGGCCCGGCTGGGTTCGGCGCCCGGCGCAGGGAAGGAGAGGAGGCGAGGGGAGGGGAGAGAAGCGGAGGGGAGGGTTCGAGGGGAGGGGGCGAGGGCAGAGGGAGGGGCGGGGAGGGCGCGCGCCGGGCCGGGCCGGGCCGGGCCGGGCCGGGCCGCGGGGCGCACGGGCTCGCAGCCTCCGCTCAGCCCGCGCGCGCTTGCCTCCCGTGCGCCGCTCTCGGCTCCGCGGCTCCGCAGCCCCGGCCGCCGGCTCGGGGCCGGGCCTCGTCGCGGCCTCGCCCAGACCTGCTCCGCCGGGTTCCGCGGGCTCCGGGGGCTCCGCGGCCTGGGCCCGCTCCCGGAGGCCGCGCGCCCCGGCCCCGCCGCCGCGGGACTGGCCGCCCGGGGCGGGCGCTGGCTCCCTGCGAGGCCGCCCGGCTCTCCCCGCTCAGCTCGCCGCGGCTGCCGGGGAAGGGCCGGCCGCGCGCCGGGAGCGAGCGCTTAAAGCGACACGCGCGCCGCCTCCCCGCGCGGGCGCGGCCGGGGTCTCAACGCCAGGAGGGCGAGGGTCCTGCTTTCGCCGGACCTGGCCGGGCCGGGCAGGGCCAGCCAGGCCCGCGTCCGCTGCCCCGGGGCCCCGCAGGGGCAGTGGCCGGGGGACGTAGTGCCTCGCACCCTAGGCACCCCCATCGCCCCTTGCCCCGACTGCGGTGAGCTCTAAGCTTCCCTGCCGGCTGTTTCTGGAATCCAGACCCTCCCCACGCCCCTGCAAGCTACCCCAGACCCAGTTTGCTCTCTGGTGAATTCGGAAAAGAGAAGCCAGCCAGGCTGAGCACCTGCTGCCTGCCCAGCTCTGGGTAGGGCCGGGCTGGGGGCTGCTGGGTGGGGTGACAGGTGTGCCGCGGACACCAGCACTTTCTCCAGTTGTTCACCCATGTTCTCAACACTGATTGAGCACCTTCTGTGTACACATCGCAGGAAGGCAAAGCAGGCAGGCTCACAGGGACCCTGAGCGGACAAGGACGAGCAGGTATGCTCAGCCCGGCAGGTTCTTCCCGGGAGGCAGAGCCCTGGAGCGGCTCTCAGAGTAGGAGTTACCCCGTGATTGTCAGTGTGGGAAGAGGTGGGGAGTGGCAGCCCGGCAGGGAGCAGGGTGCGGGTGCGGGAGTTATGTCAGCTGAGACGGGGAGCAGGGAGGCTCAGAGGAGGCCCTGGTTCCAACCCCCTGCCAGAGGTGGGGAGGCAATGGTGGTCGGGAAGTGAGCTGGGCCTGCCTGCCTTCTTAGGAGAGCCCCCTGGGGGCTGCACGTGGTGGATTTCGGGGCCACATCCATTAGGAGGCTTTTGGAAGCTGAGGACTTGGGCAGCAGTTTGAGCCATGAAGCTGGGTGGACGGCTGTGTGGGGAGGGGGAGGAGAACCCGCCAGGGGCAGGTAAGACGCTCCAGGTGATGGGAGAGGCAGGGTCTTGGGGGTGTAGGGTCGGTTGGTTTGGCCACCAATACTGACAGTGGAGAGGGAACAAAAGCCATGCGTGCAGGTTGGGACCTTGGGACAAGAGCTTGTGGGTGAGATGGGGAAGTGGCCCAGGAGGGTGGAGAGTGGGCCCCGGGAGGCAGGTGCTCCCCAGTGTCCCAGGCTCCAGAGAGCGGCTGTGAGAGAAGCAACGGGAAGGGCCCCCTGGCCTGGTCCTTAGGCTGTCACCGGTGATGGCAGGGGCGTCTTGGTGGTGCTGGAGTGACAGGAGCCACGCTGTTGGGCCTTGAGGACTGACTGGCTGGTGAGGAATGGGGGGCAGTCAGTGGGGACGGGTGACATTTCCCAAAGTTCAGCTCTTAAAAAAATGATTTCTTTATTATTTCTTTGAGAGAGATCTTCCATCTGCTAGTTCACTCCCCAAATGACCACAGTAACCAGGGCTGGGCCAGGCAGAAGCCAGAGCCAGGAACTCCATGCGGGTGCAGAGCCCAAGCACTTGGCCCATCTTCTGCTGCTTTCCCAGGCGCACTAGCAGGGAGCTGGATCAGAAGTGGAGCAGCCGGGACTTGAACTGGTGCCCATATGGAACACAGGTGTCGCAGGTAGCGGCTTAACCCACTACGCCCCAGCGCTGGTTCCTCGAAGTTCAGCTCTTGAGCGAGAGGCAGATAGGGGTCGAGAGAGGTGGTGCTGAGGGTGATTCGAGGCTGGCTTGAATTCCGGGGACAGGGATGGGATCGTGGGGACCAGTGAGCACTTGGTCTCCGAGTTCTCTCCGCAGCAGAAGCACTAGGGACGGCTCCTTCACGGTCAGAGGTGGACCAGAGGCGAGGAGGGGAGGGCTCCGTCACCTGGGGCAGGGGCCCACCAGCCAATTGTTTTGTCCTTAGTGGTGTGAAAGGCACACACAGACGGAAGCTTTGCCGTTCCAGCCACCAGTCTGCACAGCTCAGCGGCGCTGAGAACGGGCCCCTCTGTCCATCTCCAGAGCTCTTTCATGCCCGACTCGTGGGACCCCGGCCCCTGCCCCCCGCCCCCCGTTCCGTGTTCGATCTGTCTGCACTGCAGGCCTCCTGGACCCAAGTCCGGTCCTGTCGTACAGTGCGATCCCTTAGACTGGGTCGCTCACCAGCACTGGCAGTTTATTCTGGAGGCTGGGAATCTGAGATCAGGGGCTGGCATCCGGCGAGGGCCTTCCGGCTGCACGCACCGGGCTGCGGAAGGCGGCGGAAGGTGGCAGAGTGTGAGAGCGGGGGAGGCAGGCGGTCAAGCTCGTGGCTTCATCAGCTGCCCCCAAACACCGGCCCTGCACGGGGGCCCTCGTGGCCTGTCACCTCTTAGGTCTCCACCTGCCAGCGCCATGGCCTTGGAGCTTAGGGCACTGCTGCCTGCATTTGGGGTGCATATCCCCACTGGAGCACCCTGCACGTGGGATCCCACAGCCCCTCCGGGCACTTCTGTGGACACTGTGGGGGCGACAGAGACGGGGGCAGGGAGGGCTTGGGTGGAGAGGGTCCCTCACTGACCCCGGGCCTCGTGAATAGAAGAGGAGTGTTTAGACAGAGGGAGGTGACGTTTCTTCTGTCGCCCATGTGGACCAAACCATGCCTAGGATCTCGGGTCAATGGGTGTGTCACCAGGAGGGGGCAGCGGGGACAGAGGGGCGAGGGGGCCGGTCAGGGCAGACACAGGGGAAGAGGCTTCTGATTGTAAATGTGAGCGGGCAGCTGGGTGGTCTCAGCTGGCCGCCCTGAGCCGCTGGGGCCGCCCCTCCCCCTTCCCTGGACCCTGGGTCTCTGCTGAGGTGCACTGTTGCGTGGTGCCTTCAGAGTAGCGGAAGCTCTTGGGGCCTGGAGCCAGCGCTTCGCAGGACGTGCATTTGATACGCCGGTTGTGTGACCTTGAGCGAGTCACTGAGCCACTCTGAGCAGCCCATAAACATTTTTGGTTTTCCTGAATTGGTTCTCTTGCTTAAAAAAAGAAAGTCTTTTTTTTTTTTTTCCTGGTCTCTCTATCTCGGAGAACTAGAGCCGATGATAATGCCCACTTTCCGGGGTCATTGTGAGCTCCGTGTGAGACAATGCTGGTGGCAGGCTTGGCCCGGTGCCCGGGCCTGCTAAGTGCTGGGTCCGTAGCAGCTGCTATCAGCTCCTGTTAGGGAAGGCACTCAGGGCTGCGATGCTGAGAGCTCCCCATTTCGGGGTCTGTGTGTCTGCACCTGTCCCACAGGGACGAGCACAGTGGACAGCCAGGGAATCTGCCCTGTCGTCCGCAGTCCCACGTCTGCCCTGCCTTTCCTCTGGGAATTGTCCCTGTCGTCACGTCATCCTGGTGGTCATCAGTTAAAGTGCCCACCACTCCCACCCAACACTGCCCGGCGCCCCCAGACCGCATCAGTGTGAAACCCCATCCTCCAGCGACTGTGATTGGCCCAAGAGGCAGGCACAGAACCCCAGCAGAACCAATCAGACGCTTGCCTGGGATTGCTGGGTGGATGCTGGCAGGAAGAAACTCCTCCTACTGGGGGTGGGGGCTGGGTCTGAAGCCCCGTGAACTATCTTCCCACCCAGTGTCTGGGCCGAGCATGGACAAGAAAGGAATTTAGAGCACACGCTGGCTGTGGTGAGGGTCAGGTTTGGCTCTCACGGCCTTGGTGCCTGCAGTCCTTCTTTGAGGCCTGTGAGCTACACCGATGTCCACCCATAAACTCCCTGTCTTGGTCCAGCACGTTTGGCTGGACTTCTGTCTCATGCGACCACCAAGAGCCTGGAAATTGCCAAGAAGGGCTCAGTGAATGGACTACGTGGCGTAGTGGGTAAAGCTGCTGCCTGCAGCGCTAGCATCCCATAGGGCGCCGGTTCAAGTCCTGACTGCTCCACTTCTGATCCAGCTCCCTGCTGATGACTCGGAGACTAAGTGGTTGGGGTCCCAGACAAGGTCAGGTGTCTAAAGACCCCCAAAGCCACAGGGTTGGGAACTGCTGCCCTGTGGGTCTGAGGGGAGGAGGAGGGGTCCCCGGGAGGTTAGTGCATCAGGCCAATGTGTGCCCCAGGGCTGTCATCCCTGAGCCCATGAGCTTGGGCAGCACACCTGCCCTCTCCAAACTCGAGGGTCCTTATCTGTAAAAGGAGAGAAGCAGTAGAGAATTCAGACTGCAGAGGTGGTGAGAGTGGACCGAGATAAGGGGGAAGCAGCTCCAGGCCCTGCCCGGGGTGGGGGCAGGGAGGTGGGGGCTGGCGGGGGGGCTGCTGGTCTGAGCTGGCAGCTGGGTTTGTGTTCAGCCTCAGTCCACTGTGACCGGTTCCCCAGGCCCGAGACGGGAGTGCAGCTCAGGAGGGACCGGGTCCCGTCTGCAAGCAGCGTCTGTGGAAGCCGTGGGTGTGGGTGCAGGCAGGAGAGAGGCAGGCACTCAGGCCGTGGGGTGGGCTCAAGGGCCGGCTCTTCTGTCGACCATGTGACTCACTGAATCTTCCTGAGCCTCAGTTTCCCCGGTAAATACCTTCCTGCTGGCTGTCTTGAGGACCCCATAACACAGTCCGGGTCCTGGTCCTGCCCAGGGCTTGGCAGGCATTCAGCGTTAGCTGTGGCTATCAGCATTTTGGACCTAGGGCCATTTCCTGAACACAGAGGCCGGGCTCCCCCCTGCTCCCCCCCCCCCCCCATAGCTTGTCCTTGCTGAGGCTGGGGCTGTGGCTCTGCAGTCCGGCATCCTCTCCTTGGTGGCCACCTGCGTCACCTCCTTCCTGCTTCTCAGGGCCCCTTAAGTGTTGGCAGCCTCTGGCTGCTCACCCAGACTCCCTTCCCACTCCATACACCTGCCCCAGGCACGCACTCGCCGAGGTCCCAGGTCCCTACCCTGCTGCCGAGGATGGAAGCTGCCAGGGCCGCAGGCCACCTTGCTGCCTGCCTGCTGGACCTGGCCCGAGTCTCCCCAGGTGTGCCTTTCTGTCTTCCCCACCACCTTCACCCACGCGCTGGCCACCACCCCTGTGCTCCACTAGTGAGTCCCGGGCGTGCTATAGACAGCTTTCTCCTGCCTGCCGGTGCCCGCACCAGTCAGCGGCCTCCTGCCCCTCGGACTCACCCTGCAGTCGCTTCTCCGTCGGCCCGCTTACACTCAGCCGGCGGCTTCGCTGCCCCACGAGGCAAGTCCCATCTCCCTGTGTTCGCGTCCCTTGCCCTGCCCGGTGCTACGGCCTCACG
This sequence comes from Oryctolagus cuniculus, assembly GCF_051225735.1. Lineage (NCBI taxonomy): Eukaryota > Metazoa > Chordata > Mammalia > Lagomorpha > Leporidae > Oryctolagus > Oryctolagus cuniculus. Next base: position 109,569,341 of record NC_142878.1, on the reverse strand, counting down.
GCTCTGTGGTTTTGCCACCTGAGCCGTCCCCGCCCTCCTTCCACCTGCCTGCGTGCCCCCCTTGCCTTCTGTGAGGGCCCAGTATGAGGGCCCCCACTGTACCCCCCCAGAGCCTCTCCCCATCACTAGGACAGTGCTTGTCACACTGCCCCGCAGTAGCCACAAAGCAGACGCCAGCTCCTGTCTCTGTGCCCTCGGAGTCTGGTGGTGTTGGTGGAAATCTGGCATGTCCCTGAAGATGTGGCTCCACCTTCTCTTCTCGTGGTCAGTGCCGTCTCAGGGGACGTGGGAGCGTGGCTGGATTCCCCACCCGAGCTGTGGCCAGCCTCTACAACATCTGTCCCGGACTCCACGGTGTTGAGTGGCAGCCAACACAGCTTGCTGGTCCACTCCCTGCTTACAGATGGATCCCGGAAGCCACACTCTGGAGAGAGTGGTGCCGGTGCCGCGGGTCACCACCTGTCAGTTGCCTGGAAACAGTGGGCGTGTCTCCTGCCCAAACTTCACTGCCCTGTTTTCGATCCAGCTGCTCCTGGCCCTCCTGGTCGTGGGCTGGGTGCGATGTTGGCAGCCTCTTCTCCGTCTCCGCAGTGTCTGGTTACCCACAGCCACCCTAACTTCTGTTTCCTGTCACCCGCTGCCGTGTGCCCCCCAAGGCACAAGGTCAGGCAAAGTGGGGGGCCGCGGGGTGGGGGGCGTGGCGATCTGCTGGAACCTATTTGCAGCATGGTCGATGTCTCGGTTCCCTCCCCGGCACACAGCAGAGCAATTTCCCGCAGCCCGATACGATGTGGGACTCTGGGCTTTGCTATGTTTTAGTGCAAGTATCCAGGGACAAATGTTTCCACCAAGACACCCGAGAGACAAATTGCTCGATTGATCTGAGCGGGCTATCGTCAGCTTCAAGGAGTGTTTTGTGAATATCGATTCAATCTCTAAAATACATGTTTTTTCACCTCTTTATTAAACGACACCTTACTTTTCAAAGATTTGTTTCATTATTTGAAAGGCAGAGCCACAGAGAGAGAGGGAGGGGGAGAGAGGGGCGGTGTCTTCCATCTGCTGGTTCACTCCCCAAAATGACTGCAACGGCCAGAGCTGAGCTGATCTGAAGCCAGGAGCCAGGAGATTCATCCGGGCCTCCCAGGTGGGTGCAGGGCCCCAAGGACTTGGCCCATCTTCTGCTGCTTTCCCAGGTGCATTCGCAGGGAGCTGGATCAGAAGCAGAGCAGCAGGGACTGGAATGAGCACTCTAATAACAGGATGTTGCTTTAGTTCAGTATGCAACCACGCCGGCCCCATAACAATACCCTTTTAACATGAGCTGAAGATGGAAAAAGTGGGAGGGAGGGGGCCTGACACATTGTCCAGTCCTCCCTCCCAACCTCTAACACCCAGACTCTGCCTCCCTAGAGAAGACCCGGATGCCGTGTGACTTTAACTGGTCACACACCCTCTCTGTGTCTCTGCCTACTCTTCTGAAAGTGGGACATTGGGCTCTTCTGAGAAAATGATATTCTGCAGGGTGCTTGCACACATAGGACAGACGGACAGCGTCTGCCACTGGCAGGGCAGGGCTGGGCCACTCCCACCTCTCCTGCCTTTTGGGCAATTTGAAGCAATATGTCGGTCCCTCACCCTCTACTCTCTGGATCTCTCTCTCTCTCTCTCTCCCTCTCCCTCTCCCTCTCCCTCCCTCCCTCTTCCTTTCCACCTGCTCTCTGCACCTCCCATCTCAAAAGTAAGATCCCACCCTATCTGTTTCCTCTCCTCCTTCTGCAGCCGAGTGGATCCCGAGTGTTGGCACCCTGGCCTGCCTTACCTTCCTGGGGCACCTGGCACCCACCTCCACCACTCTCCTGGAAAACCCAAAGCACCAAGGTCATGGTGACCCCCAGGATGCTGGATCCATGGAACACGGTTGGTCCTGGCCAGTCGGTCTTCCCGCTGCACTGGGACTACCACCATCACCATCTCCATCGTCACCTTTGTCCCCATCGCCACCACCATCACTGTCATCACCATCGCCACCACCACGGCCACCATCGTCACCACCAGCTGCCTGGGTTTCTGCAGGCCTGCGCCTTCCTCTGCAGCGTCCCACCGTGTCCATCCCTGAGTGCTCTCGTTCCTTCCTGTGTCCCACTTATGGTGGGGGACGCCAGACAGGTTCTCTGTCCCTGAGCCCCTACCCAGTCCCCAACCCTGGATCTTTCCCGGCAACTCCATTCCTAAGCAGCCATGGCTCCGCATGCCTCCTCTCCTGCTTCTGAGTTAATTCTTTAAAGAAGCTTTTGTGGGAAAGGAGAGGGGGAGGGGGAGGGGGAGGGGAGGGGGAGGGGGAGGGGAGGGGAAGGGGGAGGGGAGGAGGAGGGGGAGGGGAGGAGGAGGGGGAGGGGAGGAGGAGGGGGAGGGGAGAAAGAGAGAGAGGGAGAGGGAGAGAGAGAGCAAGCGAGTGAGCACCCCATCCACTGGCTCGTTCCCCAAATGCCTGCCAGGGCCGGAGTCAGGGACTGGCACCAGGAAGCCCATCCAGGTCTCCCGTGTGGCTGGCAAGGGGCCGTCCCTTGAGCTGTCCCTGCGACATCCTGGGGGTTAGGGTCGCGTCAGTGACAGGGACAAGGCCGGGAGGGATCACAGACTTCTGTGCCAACTCCTGCCCAGCCTGCCCTCCTGGACGTGGAAGGTGAGGGGCAGGGGCTGGGGCTGGGCTGCTGGGAGTGGGGCCCTGGGGGCTGACCTGTCGGGGGTGGGGGCGGGGCACAGCAGCAGCAGGCTGCCTGGTGCCTGGGAGGCTCTCGGCTTGCAGGTGCTGCATCCACGGGCGGGTCTGCAGCAGTGCGTCGCTCGCCCGTGTGTAGACAGCAGCTTCTCCTGCGCCCGGAGGAAAAGCCATCCCCTCCACAAACTGTCAGCTGACAACGAACAGCGCTAGCCCCCGGGCACAAGCCAAATCCATCCCCAGCCGCGCCATTCCACCGCAGGGCTTTGTGCAGATGGGGGGCCCTGTGGGGAGGAGGGAATCAAACAGCCCTCCCCCTCCCCTGCACTGTGTCCTTTCAGGCCTGCCCCAAGCTAACCCAGGATGCAGGCAGAGCTGGACAGGTGGGCACTGCCTGCACTGAGAGGAGACGAGTGATGGCAGTGGTGGTGATGGTGGTGATGATGGTGATGATGGTGATGGGGGTGGTGGAGGTGGTGATGTGATGATGGTGGTGGTGACAGTGGTGGTGGTGATGATGGTGGTGATGTGATGATGGTGGGGATGGTGGGGATGGTGATGGTGGTGATGGTATGGTGGCTATGTGATAATGGTGGGGATGGTGGGGATGTGATGATGGTGGAGATGGTGGAGATGGTGGGGATGGTGGGTATGGTGATGATGGTGGTGGGGATGGTGATGGTGATAATGGTGATGGTGAGGATGGTGATGGTGAGGATGGTGATGGTGGTGATGGCAATAATGGTGGGATGGTGGTGATGTGATGATTGTGGTGATGATGGTAGTGATGTGATGATGGTGGTGATGATGGTAGTGATGTGATGATGGTGGGGATGCTGGGTATGGTGATGATGGTGGTGGAGATGATGGTGGTGATGGTGACAGTGGTGGTGGTGGTGATGGTGGTGATGGTAATGGTGGCTATGTGATAATGGTGGGATGGTGGTGATGTGATGATGGTGGTGGTGGTGGTGGTGATGATGGTGGTGATGTGATGGTGGTGGTGATGATGGTGGTGATGGTGACAGTGGTGGTGGTGATGATGGTGGTGGCAATGATGGTGGTGATGTGGGTGGTGATGTGGTGATGGTGGTGGTGGTGATAATGGTGGGATGGTGGTGATGTGATGGTGGTGGCAATGATGGTGGTGATGTGATGATGGTGGGGATGGTGGGGATGGTGATGATGGTGGTGGTGATGGTGATAATGGTGATGGTAGACCACAACAGATGACCACCTGCTGCTGTGTGTGCCTCTTTTGTGCAATTGTATTATTAGGACTACTATAGTGTTTTTTTTTAATTAATTGATTGTGTTTATTTGAAAGGTAGAGAGGACACACAGGCAGACAGAGAAAACTCTCATTCAGTGGTTCGTTCCCCAAGTGCCTGCCATAGCTGGAAAGGGCCAGGCTGGAGCCGAGAGGCAGGGACTCCACCTGAGTCCCCCCGACCGGCGGCAGGGACTCGCTCACCAACTCCCAGGGTGCGTGTTAGCAGGAAGCTGGGATGGGGAGCAGCGCGGAGACCCCAACCAGGCACCGTGACGGGGCTCAGGGTCCCAAGTGGTGTCTTCCCCTTCAGTGTTCCCTTCAGACCCCGACATGTGACAGCCCCCAGCCACGTCCCTGTGAGCCGTCAGCCGGGCCCTGTCCATGCTGGGAGACACGGGGCTGCTCAGCACAGACCAGCGGAAGGGCCCTGGAGCCGGGCCTCCTTGTGTGTCCCTGGAACGTTCCTCCAGCAGGACACCGCTACGGGGCGGGGGGCTGCCGAGAGGTCAGGATGGAGGCTCCTGGGCAGAGAAGGCAGTGCCCACCATGTGCCGACCACAGGCAGCCTGCAGGCCACGTTCCTGACCCTGAGCACGCAGCCCAGATGCGTCTGCGGTGCACATCCACCTCGCATGCCCGAAGCTTCGTTTCCAGTGCTGATTTTAGAAGAATCAGAAAGCCAAGGGAACAGAACTAGCAAATACATAAATCACCCCTAATCTTCTCTCCAGAAAAATCCACAGGACGGGGGCGGGGGCAGGGGAGATCGCGCCTGAAGCTCAGCCCCTCTCCAGAGTCCCACGGAGACGACATGGAGGTTTAGGGGCCAAGACGTTCGGTGGAACCGAAAGGTCTCCGAAGTCTGAGGGCTTTCCCTGCTCCCTGTCGCCCCCTCCGAGCAGGCTCCCGGCGTGACCTGGTGGGCTCCTCCCCTTCCCACTGACCACCTCTCCCTCCCTGTCCCAGTTCCCAGCAGAACTGCGAGAAGGGGGTTCCTCCCTCTGTCGCACGCCCAGGCTTTGCTCTCGTCCTGTGTCTACAGCAGCTGACCAGATTAACCTGCTCCCTGAAGACGCCTTCCTGTCGAGGGAGGATTTGATGCCAGCTGTTAAGATACAATATTTTCACCTTGTTTCATGAACACATTTATATTTTTAGAAACAGAATTATTCCGTACACGCTGGTGCGAAACGTGCTTCTGTTCGATGGCAATATCGAGTCAGCACATTTCTGTGTCGATAGACAAACCTGTGTTCTCTTGTTTGATAACTAATGCATATTAGTCCTTATGATTTCTGTAAGCCATCTCCCTTTTCCCCTTTGCGATGCATTTAGGCTGTTTCCAATTATTGCTATGATAACACCCACACGTCATGTCTGCACATTTATCCAATTATGTCCTTGGATGGGTCCTCAGAAGCACAATTCCCAAGAAGCCACTTCCCGCAGCTCTTGTCACGTTGCTCAGGGCGCCAGTTTAAGTCCTGGATGCTCCACTTCCACTGGGAAAGCAGTGGAGGATGCCCAAGTCCTTGGGCCCCTACACCTGCATGGGAGACCCGGAAGAAGATCCAGGTTCCTGGCTTTGGATTGGCCCAGCTCCAGCAGTTGCAACCATGTGGGGAGGGAACCAGCGGGTGAAAGACCTCTCTCTCTCTCTGCCTTTGCCTCTCTCAATTCTGCCTTTCAAATAAATAATTAAGTCTTTTTTAAAAAAAAGAGCTCTCATGGCCAGTTTGTAGGGAATAGCAGCAGCTACTGAGAGATCCCCCGAAGGGTGCAGAAGCAAGATTCGGGGTGTGGGGGGACTCAGCCGTCCTTTTCCAGTGTGGATCCTTCTGTGTCTTCTATGGACAGATCTGAAATGGGTCAACTTCATGACGGAAGGCATTGCTTCCCTGTAAATGATGGGGATGGGTGGTTGTAGCGTGTGACAGCTGGAGGCAGTATCCGGGGTGGTGGTGGGCAGGGTCAGTGTGGAGATGGTGGTGGTGATGGTGAGGCTGGTGTCTGTGAGAGATGGTGGTGGTGGTGATGGCGGGATGGTGATGGTGGTGGTGGTAGGATGGTGAGGATGGTGGTGGTGGTGGTGGTGATGGTGAGGCTGGTGTCTGGGAGAGATGATGGTGGTGGTGATGGCGGGATGGTGATGGAGATGGTGGTGGTGATGGTGAGGCTGGTGTCTGTGAGAGATGGTGATGGTGGTGGTGGTGATGGCGGGATGGTGATGGGGATGGTGGTGGTGATGGTGAGGCTGGTGTCTGTGAGAGATGGTGATGGTGGTGGTGGCGATGGCAGGATGGTGATGGTGATGGTGGTGGTGGTGAGGATGGTGTCTGTGATGGGATGGTGATGGTGGTGGTGGTGATGGCGGGATGGTGATGGTGGTGATGGTGATGGCGGGATGGAGGTGGTGGTGGTGATGGTGAGGCTGGTGTCTGTGAGAGATGGTGATGGTGCTGATGGCGGGATGGTGATGGTGATGGTGGTGATGGCGGGATGGTGATGGTGATGGTGGTGGTGGTTGTGAGGATGGTGTCTGGGAGAGATGGTGGTGGTGTTGATGGCGGGATGGTGATGGTGGTGGTGGTGGTGGTGGTGATGGTGGTGGTGATGGTGAGGTTGGTGTCTGTGATGGGATGGTGATGGTGGTGGTAGTAGTGGTGATGGTGGTGATGGTGGTGATGGCGGGATGGTGATGGTGGTGGTGGTGGTGAGGATGGTGTCTGGGAGAGATGGTGATGGTGGTGATGGTGGGATGGTGATGGTGGTGGTGGTGGTGGCGGGATGGTGATGGTGATGGTGATGGTGGTGGTGAGGATGGTGTCTGCGATAGAGATGGTGGTAGTGGTGATGACTTGTGATGGCAACAGTGATGGTGGTGGTGACGCCAGCATCCATGACATGGGAAGGGAGGGAGGCTCGTCCTAGTTACAGGACCCAGCAGGAGTACAGGAAGCTGCACGCTCTAGACAAGAGGAGAGGGTCCTGGCCAGGGGGCAGTGGGAGAGAAATTGGGGTGGGGGAGGGGCTGGACAGGCTCTCAAAGAGGCGCATGGACTCCTGGGGGCAGCACCAGTGATGCTGGGAGGAGGAGGGGCCTGAGACAGAGGGCGCAACAGCAGCCACTGTGGGCCTCCCTGCTGGCCCCAGGGCAGGGCACAAGGTGGGCTGGGCCTGGGTCCTGGGTCCTGGGTCCTCCCTCAAATGGAGGAAGAGGATGTGAATTGGAGCCCACAGGCCCAGGAAGGACCTGGGCCCCTCTGCTGCTGCCCCTCTGGTTGGACGGGGAACAGCCCGGATCTCCGGCTCCTTCTGCAAGTGGGACTGGGGCCCTCCCTTATCCCCAGCAGGAGCCAAGTGGGGGCTCCCTTGGGGGCAGGACTTCTTTTTCCCTCTCCTATTTTACTGGTGCTGGTGACCTCACAAGGTTTCCATGGTGACAAGGCCAAGAAGCCAGGGGGACTTGGTGAGCGAGACCAACTCCCCCCTGCCCAGTCTTCTCCCGGACTCTGGGCTTGGAGGGGAGGGCAGGAAGACAGGGACCGAGTTTGCAGAAAGAGCAAGGCTAGGGGCAGAGGGCAGGAAGGCAGAGCCCCCATGAGAGACCCCCAGCCTCCGCTTTCTGTGCCCATCCTGCCCTACGGAGCAGGTGCAGCCCCTCCCATGGGCACCCCAGGGCACCCATGGCAGGGCTACTCTGATCCCTAAGGTAGGAAGCACTAGTAGGGGCGTCCAGGGACCAAGGAGGTAGCTCTACAGCGTGGGCCAGGTCTTCAGTCAGTGCCGGGTTTGAGTCCCAGTGTGCACAACACCTTTGAGCCGTGGCTGTGGGCTTCGGCAGGGCTCCTCTCCCTGCCCCTCCCCCTCCCCGTCTCACCGCTCTGCAGAGGCGCGGCTCTGAGGGACTGGACCTCACCTCCTGCAGGGGCTCCAAGGCCTCCCGTTTTATCATCCCATCGCCGGAAGCCCACTGCGCCCTCCGCGGCTTTGCACCAATCCTGCCTCCGAGGGCAGCCTCGCGGCCGGAAGTAATAGTCCAGGCCCAGGAGGGGCCGTGGCGCCGCACTTCCTGCAAGGGGGCGCTTGTGGGTGAGGATGGACGAGGAGGGCGGTGGGTGAGAGAGAGCTGGCCGCCCTGACCTGACCCTAGCAGGGGTCCCAGCTCAGTGAGCACCGGGGGATGGCCCAGGCCCCATTGCCTGAGGGGCTTGTCCTTAGCCGGGCAGCTCCCCGTGCAAGCCTCTCTCCTGCCAACCCTGGAAGATGACTCTTCTTCCTCCCCTTTCCCGCAGCTCCAGCCGCTGCTCCCCCAGAGGCCCCCTCAGAGCTGTGGGGCCCTGGGGTTATGGGCGGGAGAGCTCGACACAGTTCTTGGGGGGATGGGCTTTGCCACCTGACTCCAGCTCCCTGCTAGGGCGCCCCTGGGAGGTGGCAGTATGGCTCAAGTATTTGTGTTCCTGCCACCAACACGGGGGCCTGGATTGAGTTCCTGGCTTGGTCCAGAATGAGTTGAGTTTCTTGCCCAAAATTTTGGAAATCTACGCATATGAAGGGTGCCCGGGAGGCTTGGGACAGGCATTTGATGTAGCGGGCTAAGCCGGCACCAGGGATGCCCGCATCCCACATCAGCATGGGCTTGAATCCTGTCTCCACGTCAGGTTCCAGCTTCCTGCTACTGCATACCCGGGAGGCGGCAGTGACAGATCGAGGGGTTGGGTCCCTGCCTCCCACCTGTGAGGCCTGGACAGGTTCCTGGCTTTGGCTTGACCCAGAAGTGGCTACTGTGGGCATTTGGGGAGTGAACCAGTAAATGGGAGATCCTTGTCTGTCTCTCCATCCATCTCTCTGCCTTGCAAATAACAGATTTTTTAAGTGCATGGAAATACATATTATGAAAAAACTGTGCATGGATTTCAAAAGTTTTTGTCACAAAAACAAACTTTGCTTTTAATTCCACGTTTTCACATAGTACCCTCATATGGAATCAAGAGTACCCATGAGGGCCGGCGTTGTGGTGCAGCGGGTTAAAGCCCCGGCCTGAAGCGCCGGCATCCCATATGGGTGCCGGTTCTAGTCCCAGCTGCTCCACTTCCGATCTAGCTCTCTGCCATGGCCTAGGAAAGCAGTAGAAGACGGCCCAAGTCCTTGGGCCCCTGCACCCATGTGGGAGATGTGGAAGAAGCTCCTGGCTCCTGGCTTCCGATCGGTGCAGCTCCGGTCGTTGTGGCCATCTGGGGAGTAAACCAGCGGATGGAAGTCCTCTCTCTCTCTCCTTCTCTCTGTAACTCTTTCAAATAAATAAAATAAATCTTTAAAAAAAGAGTACCCATAAACCACTGTCTCACTCTTTTCCTTAAATTCTTTTCTTCTCAATATTTTTTAGCTGGATTTTAAAAAGATTTATTTATTTATTTGTAAGGCAGAGCTAGAGACAGACAGAGATCTTCTGTCTGCTCATTCACATCTCAAAGTGGCTGCAATGGCCAGAGCTGAGCCGATCCGAAGCCAGGATCTTCATCTGGTCTCCTCTGTGGGTGCAGGGGCCCAAGGACTTGAGCCATCTTAAGCAGATTCCCCAGGTGCATTAGCAGGGGGCTGGATGGGAAGTGGAGCTGCTGGGATTTGAACCAGCGCCCCTATGGGATGCTGGCACCACAGGCAGTGACTGTACCCACTACACCGCAGCAACAGCCCCTCTAACTGGGTCTTGCCAGTTCCTTACTCTGACCACCTCCCCGTCTCTCTTCTCTCTTGTTGGTTGTGTTGTTTTCCGGAATGGGATGCCAACATCACAGGCAGTGGCTTCACCCGCTGCCTCCTAGTGCCGTTCTAGCGCTGGGTGTGATGTCAACTGCTGGTTGTGCATATTTGTGCATTTTTTGTTTTGTCATTGAAATGTTCTTTCAGTTGTACTACAAGTTTCCGCCACACTCAACGTTCTGTTCTGTGTTGAGGGCCTCCGCGGTCTTCCCTCTCTGGTGGGGGACAAGGATTAATTGTGTGCTGATGCATTCTGGTCGGGAAGTGGGGCGGAGTCTGGCTGGGCAGCGCCCTGTTTGTCCCTGGCTGTGACTGTGCCACGTCTTGACCTCCGGCACACACGGGGCAGAAGGGAATCGCAGGGGGCACACTGTGGGGGTCCTCCAGGGAGCTGGGTGGGGACTCAGGGGGTCCTGGGTGGCCCCCGCTGCAGGCGCGCACGGTCAGACCCTTCCCCAGGGCTCTCCCCGCCTTCAGCAGGGAGCCCCCTTCCAGGCCTCCCAGCACCGGCTCTGCCACACAGCCCTGGCAGGAAGCAGCTCCCTCGGCACCCCCTCACCTGCCACCCCAGCTTGGAACCGTCCCCCGCCCCGCCCCCCCAGCTGTCCTTTGAGGGAGGGCCCTGGCCAGGAGACTCCGCAGCCCCTGAGCTCTAGTCGGCTCTAAGGCCCCTGCTGGGGAGGGCAGTGTCCACCTTGGGTCATCTCCAGGGGCTGTGGGAGGCTGTGGGCTGGGCTGTGGCGGCCCAGTGCAGAGCCGGCCCCATGACACGTGCTGCTCAGTCAGCCCCAGGGCAGGCAGCTTGGCCCTTTCACACACACACACACACACACACGCACGCACACACACAAGTGTGTGCACACACACACACGCAACTCATGTACACGCACACACACTCATGTACACGTGCGCACACACATGCACATGTGCACACACGCTCGTGCACACACGCGTGAACACACACACATGAACACGCACATGCACACACATACACACATACATGCACTCACACACGCGCGTGCATGCACACGCACACTCATGTATACACATGTACACATGCGCACACATGCACACATGTACTCATGCACACACGTGCACGCAACACACACTCATGTACACGCACACATGTGCACACACGCACGCCTGTATTCCCCACCCTGGGCTCAGCAGGCAGCTGCAGCTCCCAAGAGCCTCTTTAGAAAGCATGGGCTCCGCACAGCGGGGGGGCCCCTGGGGAGCAGCCCCAGAAGCTGCCTTTTGAGATGCGGGACAGGGAGGGGGCCATCGCAGGCTGGGCTCTGGTGGGCTATGCCGCCCCGGTTTCCTGCACGTCCCGGGGGGCTGCTTAACCCTTCTGAGCTTAGCTTCCTTGTGTGTGCAGCACAGCCCCCACCCGTGAGGACGGCAGGAGAGGACCCAGGAGCTCATCCCCCCCCCCCCCCCCCGCCAGGAGCTCTGTCCAGTGACAGGTCGGAGTGGGCAGGGCTATTGCTGGCACCGCCCACACCTCTACGCCCCATTGGCAGAGGGAGACACTGAGGCCTGTGGAAGGCGGGAAGCTCCCGTCCACGGTGGGGGAGGAGGGACTGCTGGGACCGCTCCCATCACAGACTGGTCAGCAGAGTCTGGGGTCTTGGGCTGTGCCCCAGGCACAATAAACCTCTCCAGTGCACTTGCCAAGTGCCGGGCGCCGTGGTCAGCCCTGTGTGGATCTTCGCTTCACACACACAGTAACAGCATCACCCACGTGGGGCCCCGGAACCTGGGTCCCCTCACCCAAGGCGCCCCGACTCAGCGGTGCACACAGCATGGCCTGGGGCCGCTGTCCCACGGCTCAGGGAGGGAGGGAGAAGGGCCGGTTGTGGTCCCTGTCGGTCCACAGTGCTCATCATGGCCTCGGGGGCCACTCTGAGACCGGGGCTGGGGGTCTGGGGTGAAGAGATGCTGGAGCAGGGCCGAGTTCCCGCGATGTTCTCTGAACGGGGTCTCGCGTCAGCATAGTCGTGACACAGGGCACCGCTGAGATCCGAGTCCCACGGCCTGGGGTCTTGTGGGGTTGCCCCGGCCCTGGCTCCACTCCCTTCTCCGAGCGAGTTCACCCCCAGCAAGGAGCTGCCTTGGACCTTCGTGGCCGGATAAGGTTAGGGATGGGCAGGGGTGGGGGGCAAGGGCTCCGGGTCCTTTCTAGACACAGGCTGGAGACAGCCGCCGTCACTGTCCCCACTTTACAGAAGAGAGAACTGAGTGGCTGAGCGGCTGGCCCAAGGAGGCAGCAAGCTGGGGTGGGGGGCCGCTTCGTGCCAGGAGGGACTCAGGGCCGAGGACCCCTCCTCAGGGGCACACAGACCTGGCCCCGTGCTGGCATCTCCCACAGTGTCTGGAGCCCTGGAGCCTGCCTTCCCCGCACACTGTGACACCCGGGTGCCCACGGAGGCATCCTTGGTGGGGGGAGGGAGTGTGGCTTTGTCCTACAAATGCCAATCAGGGGACAGGGCACCTCGGCTGCAGCGGGATTTCCCTGGAGAGGACAGTGGGGACTTGGGACAGAAGGGCTCCTCGCTATTCAGGATAACCGCACTATTTAATCAACATTAATAACGGCGCTCAGTCAGCCTCCTCTGGAGGGGGAGGAGAGCGGAGAGGATCCTCTCCCACCCCCTCTGCCTCCCCGCCTTCGGATGCCATGATTCAGCTGTTCAGGGGTTGGAGTGGGAGAAACTGAGGCCCGGCTCCTGCTGCGAGCCCTTCCCCGCCTTCCTGGTCCCTGGAGTCACCCCCCAACCCCCCACCAGACACCTGGAGGGGAGGGGTGTGGCTCCGTGCTGTGGGCGGAGCCTCAAGCCAGAGGCCTGGAGGCTGTGTTCTGGGGAAGGGAGAGGAGGGGCGGGGAGGGGAGGGACTCAGTGCTCTCTCCGCCCAGTTCCCCCGAAGCCGTAGGCAGGGCTGGGGAACCCAAGGAGCTGGGAGCCTTCGGGGACCCAGCTCCTGCCCTCTGCACCCAGTGGGGGTCCCAGTGTGAGCAGGTGCAGAGAGGAACAGAGCGTGAGCCCGGGCGGGGGTGTCCAGGAGCCTGGAGGGAGACAGCTTTCAGGGGGCCGGAGGGACCGTTTCTGGCTCCTCTCTCTCCGCCTTTCCAATACATGGAAATAAAGAAATAAAAATTTTCAAGAAAACTACAGTGACGTGTTTTCCTCCCCACAGCTTTAGCCGAGGGCCTCCTGACCAGGACAAAGGCAGGAGCTGAGGGCTCCGCCTTACCTGGCTCTCAGGGGCCAGGGAGTGTGGCCCTGGATCGCCCATTTAGGATGGCGCCAGGATCCCAGCACCGATTGCTCTCAACTCTGCCTCTCAGACAGCGATGCCTGCGGCACCTCGCTGAGTTCCACCTTCGCCGCAGCCGGGCTCGCTGAAGACAGAAGTCTTCTGTTTTTGAAGACGTATTTATTATTTATTCAAAAGGCAGTTACAGTGGGGGGGGGGCAAAGAGAGACCTTCCACCTGCTGGTTCACTCCCAAATGCTTGCAACAGTCAGGGCTGGGCCAAGGCGAGGCCAGGGGCCCAGAACTCCACCCGGGCCTCCCACATGGGCGGCAGGGGCCCCGGAGAGCCGCTGGGACTTGAACTGGCGCTCCTATGAGAGGCAGGCGGCGGCTTTACCCGCCGCTCCACAGTGCCGCAGGCCCCAAGACACAAGTCCTTTTCTCTCTGTCTTCCAACTGTGCAGAGCTGCAGGGCAGTGACCGGGACCCCCCAGGGCCACGGGAGGAGCCTGTCCCACACCCCTGTCCCTGGACCCGGGCCACAGCGGGAGCCCACTATCCGCACTGGGCAACCTCTCCACGCCCCACCCGTCTGCACAGCCGGCTGCTTGGGCCCGGGCCCTGGGAAACCTCAGTGGTGTCCACCTGCGGCACGGGCTCCACCTCCCGCACACCGCCCGCCCCGTAGCACGCAGGGCCGTCTCAACGGGAGTTGGAAGGCCCCGTCTGGGCGATCACCACACCGCTGCAGTATTATTAGCCTCTGATAGGCAGCACTGCCTTCGCCAGCGACTATAAATACGTGGGGCCAATGACTCAGCAAATCTGTTGCTATTTTTCTTGCAGAGCCGTGCGGATCCGTGTCTGTGTACACCGTGGCCCCATCTCCCGGCAGCTCCCAGGCGGGTGCGGGCTCGTAGCCATGGAAACGCCATCCTCCCCAACTGTGGTGCCCTGGCTGACAAACACCCGGGGAGTCTCCCCGGACCCCTGCCCCACCCTCCCTCCCAGCCCCACACGGGGAGAGAAGGAGCATGGCCTTGCTGGGGAGGCCGCCACTCTCGAAGCTGCTTCCAGGGCCCGGCCATGCTAGGCTGAGGCCTGGAGCCTGCTGGGGGAGACCCTGCCTGGGCCCCTGTGGCATGCAGGTTGGCTGGGCAGTGTGGCTGGGGAGCAGTGGGGAGCCACGGCAGGTGCGAGAGGGAGGCTGTGGCAGGGGGATGGAGGTGCCACGTGGGGCGTGCTTTGGGGGCCCCCTGCTGACCTCGGCTCTGCCACAGAAGCTGTGTGAATCTCTCCTTGCCCCCCCTCTGCCTCCCCCATCCTTTGCCGTGCCCCCCCCCACAAACCCTCAGTTCTGAGCTGGTGTGGGGACCTGCCCGTGACTGGGCACCGGGTCCCGCAGCCCAGGGCCTGGCATCTCGGGAGAAGACAGAAGACCTTGGGTGCCCAGGAGCCGAGGGGTGGGTCCTGGAGCTGGGGGGGGGCACTGCAGGGGGCCTGTGGGGGGAGGGGCGGCCCTGGGGAGCCAAGAGGCCCCAGTGGAGCTCCCCGGAGAAAGTCACCTGCCCGGTGGACGACCACGGGCTGGCAGGGGACGCGCAGACCCCGGCCCGACGCTGTGCTGACCACGTGCCCCGACTGTCCGCAGGCCCCCTACCCGCTACCCTTCGAGGGCGTTCTGATAACCCACAGGGCTGGGCTCGATGGCGTTTAGGGCACGGGGAAGATGCCTCCAAACTGCCTCCCACTAGAAGGGCTGGGCAGTGGAGCCATCAGGGAGCGACTTGGCGAGGGGTGGGGGGGTTAGGGGCAGCAGCGTGTGGGCAGGGCCACCTGTGGGCCTGGCATCCTTCAGGCAGTGCCAGCTGTGGGCAGGGCAGCTTGTGGGCGGGGCCTCCTGTGGCTGGGCGTTTAGGGCCGTGGTGGAGACCCATTTTGGGATCCCCCCATCCCACATGGGAGCCTCCTGGCTCTGCTCCCAGTCCAGCTCTCTGCTAACACACAGCACAGGGAGGCCTCAGGTGACGGATCAAGTACTTGGGGCCTCTGCCACTCATGTGGGAGACCTGGGTGGAGCTCCTGGCTCCTGGCTTTGTCCAGGCACAGCCCTGGCTGTCACAGCCATTTGGGGGAATGGACCAGTGGCCCAGCGGATGAAAAGTCTGTGTGTCTCTATTTCAAATAACAATACTTTTAAAAGAGGAGCAGCTTGCTTCTCCCCTGCTTGGGGAAAGCGGGGCCTGGCTGATGTCACGGCTGCCACCCCCATGGGGTGTGGAGGAGCAGGGCCCCACCCCTCCCTCGGCGCTCCCAGCATGGCTGCAGAGGCCGCAGCAGGGAGAGCTGAGACGCAGCGCTGCCTACGGCCCCTGTCTTCCACCTGAGGTCAAGGCCACGGGGCTGAGTCCTTGGCCCGTCCCAACCCCAGACCCTCACTGTTCCCAGGCTGAGGCTCAGGAATCCAGAACCCCTTTTGGTGGTCTCACTCTGAGCCCTCCACGAGACCACCCTTCTGCCCCTACTCTGCAGGCCTGCAAACGGGGGCTCACGGGGTCTCCGGGCTGGCCTGAGGCCACCCAGCCGCCGCAGTGGAGCCAGGATCCGTGAGACTCCAGTGCCCACGCTCTGCACCCACCCGCCGGCACTCAGTAAACCTCCTCGGATCGGCAGAGATATAAATAGCACACGGGATCGTGGAGAGGAAAGCAAGTTGCCACAAACACCTGCGGGAGAAACCAGGGGGCCGTGTGCATGTGTGTGCGTGTGTGTGCTTGCATGTGTGTGCGCATGTGTGCGTGCGTGTGCATGTGTGTGTTTGCATGCGTGAGTGCATGTGTGTGCACACGCGTGTGTGTAGTGAGTCAGCGGCCTGGGTGGGGCTGCTGCGGCCCAACCCTGCAGTTTTCCTGATGTTTCTCTCTGGAGGGGGCGAGGGTGGGAGGAGAAGGCGACGAGTCCTCCAAGGGTCCAGAACCTTCCAGAACTGGTGAAGTTCTTGCAAGAATGAAAAGGTACGAGAGCAGGTCAAAAAATTCTTGGAAAATTGAATTGAAAGGTCAGTTTATTTTGGTGCAAAGAAATTGTAATTATTTTGTTTTGAATGAGATTTTTCTGTCCGCTGGCCCACTACCTCCTATGGCTGCAATGGTCGGGGCTGGGCCAGGTTGAAGCCAGGAGCTCCAGCGGGTCTCCCACGTGGGTGCAGGGGCCCATGCACAAGCTGCTCTCCCAGGTGCATGAGCAGGGAGCTGGATCGGAAGCGGAGCAGCCGGGAGCAGGGAGCTGGATCGGAAGCGGAGCAGCCAGGACTCGAGCTGGGGCTCCGACAGGGGTGTGAGCGTCACAGCACTCACTAAACCTGGAACCAGCAAGGGTGACTCAGTGACGACCCGGACGCCTGCTCCCAGCACACGCGGGTGAACAGGTGCCTCCTGGGGTGAGAGGGGCACACACACGTGCACAGACACATGTGCACACACACGCACACACGTGCGCTGCGTGCAGCCTTGCATCTGTGGTGACAAATGCAGGGCTCCAGGGCTGCAGGTGCTCCGGGGCCCAGGGGGGAAGGTGCAGCCCCTCTGGGATGAGGGAGAAGGGGTGGCAGTGATCTTTCGGAAGAGACGTTGGGACCCAGTCTGGAAGGACACGGGGGAGGCTGCCTGAGCGTGGTGGGGCCGGCGCAGTGGGTGGGAACAGCACAGGTCTTCCACAGTGGACGAGGGGCCCGTGTGGCGCTTGAGCCCAGGGTCCCAGGGCCGTTGCTGACGCCTCAGCCTTCAACCTGGCCCCCAGCGCGTTTCCTGCTCCCAGAGGGCCCTGGGCCACCCTGCGTCGGAAGCTGCTTTCCCATCTCTTCCAGCAAAAGTAACGCCAGGGGCCAGGAAAGAAACGCTCCTGCAGGCCGGGCCCAGCGTTTCTGAGCTGGAGGGGGGAGGGCGACGACTCGGGCTGCTGGAAGTTGGGGGGCCCTGGAGCAGGGTGCCGACTGGGGGGTGAGGCCGTTCGCTACGCCCGAGGATGCCCAGACAGGGCTGCCAGCGGTCCAGGCCCCGGGCTCCCTCCACCACCAGCAGCAACCCTGTGTCTTCATGCCTGCTGCCTCCGGCTACGTCACCTCCAGACCCAAGTGCTCGGTTCAGGCAGGAGGGGGCTGGGTAGGACGCCTTTGAAACGAGGCTCCTGAAGCCCCGCCCAGAAACCTCACTTCTGTCTCAGTTTTTGTCAAAAGAGAGCCCCACGGCCTGTCTGGACCAGTCTGGGCCGTAGCGGGGGAGGGAGGGTGTGGGCTGGTGGGATCTGGGGCAGGTGGGCATCCGTCCCGTCAGGCACAGCTCCAAAGCACCTGCTTGAGTGTTGGACCCAGGCTGAAGGTGTATCCCTGCACCCAGTGACTGCAGAAGAGGGACTGTGGTGCGTCCCCTCCCCGCAGAGTCCTCCAGGGCGGAGCCCAGCACCCTGGGCCACACTCTTGACCTTGGCCTTGCCCATCGCCTCCAGGGTGCCCAGGATGGGCTGTTTTCCCCCTCACCTGGAGAGTGCAACAGGGGCTTTCAAACTAGGCCCCCTGCATGTGTGTGCTGAGGTCAGTCCTCAGCCGTGGGTGTGAGGGGGCCGGCGGGAGGACCCCCAGCCCCTTCTCAGGCAGAGTGGGCAGGAGAGGCGGCTGAGCAGGGCGTGGCTGGGTCCCGCAGTTGGGACTGTGCCGCTGGGCATGGAGACTTTCTTCCGTCCTTGGCGGAGCCACTGGAGCACTGCGCGTGGTCTTGGCTCTCAGTGGGCACACGGAGGAGCCGGCGAGGGGGCTGGCGAGGAGGCCTGGGCAGTGTGACAAGGGTGAGGGCGAGAGGCTGGGCAGAGAAACAAGAACATTCCAGCGGGGGCAGGCCCGGGCCCCGGGCTTCTTTCTTGTGGGCCGCAGAGCGTGAGGTCACAGGGGATCGGTTAGCCTGGCAGTGGCACCCTGAGCAGGGCTGGTTGGTGTGGAGGGACTGACGGGACGAGCGCCCCGCCCCATCGCAGGGTCTGGACTCCCCCAGGAGACCCCTTACCTCCAGAGCGGCTGAGACGCCGCCCTTCTGCATTGACTGGCGTAGTGGTGTTGGCAAACCCCAGCGCCCTCATCCATAGAGCAAGGGGTGGGGGTGGGGGTTGTACCAAGCTCCCAGGGGTGAAGGAGGCTTTGAAAAGGACCATGCAGGGCAGGTGCTAAAACGCTGCTTGGGACGCCTGCATCCCGTGCCCAAGTGCCTGGGTTCAAGTCCCGGCTCTGGCTCCTGACCCCTGACTCCAGCTGGCTTCCCGCCTGTGCACACCCTGGGAGGCAGCAGGTGATGGCTGGAATGACAGGGCCCCTGCCGCTCACATGGGCAACCTGGATTGAGTGCCTGGCTCCTGGCTTTGGCCAGCCCAGCCCTGGTCATTGGGTGCATTTGAGGGAGTGAACCAGTGGATGGAAAATCTCTCTCTCTGTCTATCTCTGTCTCTCTGCCTTCCAAATATAAAATAAATTGATTTAAAAAAAAAAAAGAAAAGAAAAGAAGACAACACGTTTAAAATGCACAGGGCAATGCCTGGTGCAGGCAAGTGCTCCCCACAGTTAGCTGTTATTAGGGCTGTTATTAGGGCTATTATTAGGGCTGTTATTAGGGCTGTTATCATGGATCCCGTGGGGCACTGTTTTTCAACCTTTTAAAATTCCGGGCTGCCTGTGATGAGTGCGCAAGCCGCAAACTCCGCCCTTTAATAGGGCAGCATTTAATATGTCAAGGAAATAAAAGGTTAAGGCAAAAAACAAGTCACAGCACTGGTAATGTGGGACACAGAGCAGCCTCCCCCGGGGGTGGGGCCGAGGAAGGTGGGAGGGCCTGGGCCTGGATGTGCAGGGTCTGCTCCCTCCGGGAGCCCCGGGGGACACACACAGGGGTCTCCGGAAGCCAGGCCTGCTGCAGCTCTGGCAGCCACGGCTTCAGCTTCGAGGGGAACACGGGAGGGGCCCTGGACACTGTTCTCAGGATGCCGAGGGCTGCTGGCAGGGAAGCCGCCAGCCCACGCCTGGGGTCTGGGGCAGTGCCAGGCCTCTGGGGTCCCTCCCAGGGCAGCTGCTGGGGTCCAGCCTGGAGCCTGAGGGTCTGGTGAGCCCCCTGGTGTTGGGATGGATCCCACAGAGGCCCCTCAGTGCCCCCCATCCCATGCCATCTCATGCTGTCACCATCTCAGGTGACCCTCACTTCACAGCCCATGGAAATGAGCCCCCGACCTCCGCACTGTGGGGCCGGGGTCCACGTTCAGCTCTGTGCCTCCGGGGCTCTGCTCCACGGCCTGCGTGGGACACCCAGGGCGGGGGGAGCGGCATGAGGTTTGGTGCAGGCAGAGAGCTGGGCTCTGAGAGGCACGGGAAAGGGACCAGAGCTGATGGCTCGGTCTAGCCGGCCGCCTCCCCCACACGCTGATGCCGAGTCGCCACCCAGGCCAGGTTGTGGTCTGGGAGTGGATGGATCCAGGCAGGAACTCCTGGAGGATGTGGATTTTGCAAAGACTCCCTGATGGTTTTCTCTGGCCTGCCTGTGGGCCCGCCGCAGATTGCACAGCCTCCCCCTGCTTTTCATTCCGGAGAACTCCTACACATTCATCAAGACCCAACCAAGGCCCCTCCCCGACCCTGCCAGGCCAACTCCCTGCTCCGTGTTCCCTCTATCCCAAACCTCCGTGACCTCCGGTGTGGCTCTGCCTCCTCCCTAGGCCAGGGAGTCCCTGGGGGCAGGGGTCCAGCCTCGAGAAGTATCTGCAGGACGAAGGGGTGAGGCCCGGGGCTGGGAGCTCCGGTCTGGCAGGAAGGGGCACTGAGGGTAGCAGGGATGGGGAGGTGGGGTCTCCATGCTCAGCACTGTCTTCCGGGCGTGGTCCTGGGGTGGGGGCAGGGAGCCCGTTGACCTGTGGACAGGTGCAGTGTGGCCGCGCGGGGGGCTGTCACCCCTGGTGCATTGCGGGTGCTTCTTAAGGGCCCCAGCAGGGTGGAGAGGCCACCCCTGGCTGACTCAGCGCCCGCCCTCTCAGGGGCAGGTCCTGCCCCAGGTGCTGGCATCAGCTCCCAGGAACCCAGAGCCAGCACCCCGAGGGGCAGCGGATTCACGGCCGCGAGTCCCTTTCCCAAGTCTCCCTGCCCAACACGAGCGTCCCAGGGAGAGGAGAGGGTCTAGGGGGACGCAGGAAGCCGCAGCCGGGGGAGTCATTCAGGGACTTGTGTCCTGAAATTAAACCCCACGGTCCCCGAGGGAGGGGGAATGAGGCCTGGCGTCCCTGGGGTGCAGCGGGGAGAGGGAAGTGGCTGAGGTTTGATGGGAAATGCATTTTGCCTTAATTGTATTGTGCACATTAAGCCACGGCAGCAGGAACCAAGCAGTGGCGAGGCGGAGGGATAGAGGGCCGGGATGAGCCGGCGGGCGGAGGGGGGGTGCGTCTGGGGACCGGAGATCGAGGGCGTGGGCTTAGGAGCCTCCGGCCAGGGCTGGGCTCTGATGGAGCAGGGAGCGGGCAGGCTGCGGTGGAGGACCCCGCCTGGGGGCCCGGCCTGGTCCCAGGTGCTCTCGTGGCCCTGCTGGCATAGGAGCCGCGCCACATGCATTGCCAGCATCACCCCCAGACGGGGAGGGGGAGCAGAGGCCAGGCCCTCACCGCCCCCCAGCCCAGCCACGCGGCCAGCCAGGAAGGTGGATTCACTTGTTCCCGCTGTCACTCACGCCCCCCGGGACCCTGCCTCCTGGATGAAAACACGGAAAACGGCCCAGGAACAGGAGGCACCTGGGTCCCTGGAGCCCCCGGGGAAGCGTGGAGGGGCCTTTGGGAGGGCCACCGCCCTGTCATGTCCCCTCTCGGCTGGAGGACGGGGCTGGAGGATGGCCCTGTGTGTGTGGGTGGGAGGGCAGGGTTAAGACCATCCTGGAAAGACTCAGGCGGGCACCGAGCCTGGGCAGGGCCGCATCGCGCGCACACTTGCACAGGGCGCCTGGGAAGGGCCCTGGGATGGCTCCCTCTCTCCTGACTGCCGGCAAAGGCCCCCACCGGCCAGCAGGGCTGGTGAGCTGGGCTGGCAGACCCAACCCTGCCCGCCTGCGCCTCTCCAGGAGGCCAGGTGTTCCCTGTTCCGCTTCCCAGGCCACATCCGGGCTCCAGGCCTCCGAGCAGACACCCGTGCCCCCGACCCCCAGAGCCTCCCAAGGCAAGGGCTCCTCAGATCCTTACAGGGGGCCGGGGGTAAGAGTGGAGCCACGTCACAGGGTTCACGGGCTCCCCCAATTCCATCGGTCTACAAATGGAATGAAGGGTCCCCGTGTGTCTACAGGAGTCCAACAGCAGGTACCTGCTCAGCAGATGGAGCTGCCAGCACTGATCTGAATATGGCCGACAGCAGGGCCCAGTGTGGACCAGGGTCAGGGCCCAGTGTGTGACCAGGGCTCAGTGTGGGACCAGGGTCAGGGCTCAGTGTGGACCAGGGTCAGGGCTTAGTGTGGGACCAGGGTCAGGCTCAGTGCAGGACCAGGGTCAGAGCTCAGTGTGGGACCAGGGTCAGGGCTCAGTGTGGGACCAGGGTCAGGCTCAGTGCAGGACCAGGGTCAGGGCTCAGGGTGTGACCAGGGTCAGAGCTCAGTGTGGGACCAGGGTCAGGGCTCAGTGTGGGACCAGGGTCAGGGGTCAGGGCTCAGTGTGGACCAGGGTCAGGGCTCAGTGTGGGACCAGGGTCAGGGCTCAGTGTGGACCAGGGTCAGGGCCCAGCGTGTGACCAGGGTCAGGGCTCAGTGTGGGACCAGGGTCAAGACTCAGGGTGTGACCAGGGTCAAGGCTCATTGTGGACCAGGGTCAGGGCTCAGTGTGGACCAGGGCCAGGGCTCAGTGTGGGACCAGGGTCAGGGCTCAGTGTGGGACCAGGGTCAGGGCTCAGTGTGTGATCAGGGTCAGGGCTCAGTGTGGGACAAGGGTCAGGGGTCAGGGCTTAGTGTGGACCAGGGTCAGGGCTCAGTGTGGACCAGGGTCAGGGCTCAGTGTGGGACCAGGGTCAGGCTCAGTGCAGGACCAGGGTCAGGGCCCAGCGTGTGACCAGGGTCAGGGCTCAGTGTGGGAGCAGGGTCAAGACTCAGGGTGTGACCAGGGTCAAGGCTCATTGTGGACCAGAATCAGGGTTCAGTGTGTGATCAGGGTCAGGGCTCAGTGTGGGACCAGGGCTCAGTGTGGGACCAGGGTCAGGGCTCAGTGTGGGACCAGGGTCAGGGGTCAGGGCTCAGTGTGGACCAGGGTCAGGGCTCAGTGTGGGACCAGGGTCAGGGCTCAGTGTGGACCAGGGTCAGGGCCCAGCGTGTGACCAGGGTCAGGGCTCAGTGTGGGACCAGGGTCAAGACTCAGGGTGTGACCAGGGTCAAGGCTCATTGTGGACCAGGGTCAGGGCTCAGTGTGGACCAGGGCCAGGGCTCAGTGTGGGACCAGGGTCAGGGCTCAGTGTGGGACCAGGGTCAGGGCTCAGTGTGTGATCAGGGTCAGGGCTCAGTGTGGGACAAGGGTCAGGGGTCAGGGCTTAGTGTGGACCAGGGTCAGGGCTCAGTGTGGACCAGGGTCAGGGCTCAGTGTGGGACCAGGGTCAGGCTCAGTGCAGGACCAGGGTCAGGGCCCAGCGTGTGACCAGGGTCAGGGCTCAGTGTGGGAGCAGGGTCAAGACTCAGGGTGTGACCAGGGTCAAGGCTCATTGTGGACCAGAATCAGGGTTCAGTGTGTGATCAGGGTCAGGGCTCAGTGTGGGACCAGGGTCAGGGGTCAGGGCTTAGTGTGGACCAGGGTCAGGGCTCAGTGTGGGACCAGGGTCAGGGCTCAGTGTGGACCAGGGTCAGGGCTCAATGTGGGACCAGGATCAGGGCCCAGTGTGTGACCAGGGCTCACTGTGGGACCAGGGTCAGGGCTCAGTGTGAACCAGGGTCAGAGCTCAGTGTGGGACCAGGGTCAGGGCTTAGTGTGGGACCAGGGTCAGGCTCAGTGCAGGACCAGGGTCAGGGCTCAGGGTGTGACCAGGGTCAGAGCTCAGTGTGGGACCAGGGTCAGGGCTCAGTGTGGGACCAGGGTCAGGGGTCAGGGCTCAGTGTGGACCAGGGTCAGGGCTCAGTGTGGGACCAGGGTCAGGGCTCAGTGTGGACCAGGGTCAGGGCCCAGCGTGTGACCAGGGTCAGGGCTCAGTGTGGGAGCAGGGTCAAGACTCAGGGTGTGACCAGGGTCAAGGCTCATTGTGGACCAGAATCAGGGTTCAGTGTGTGATCAGGGTCAGGGCTCAGTGTGGGACCAGGGTCAGGGGTCAGGGCTTAGTGTGGACCAGGGTCAGGGCTCAGTGTGGGACCAGGGTCAGGGCTCAGTGTGGACCAGGGTCAGGGCTCAATGTGGGACCAGGATCAGGGCTCAGTGTGGGACCAGGGTCAGTGGTCAGGGCTCAGTGTGGACCAGGATCAGGGCTCAGTGTGGACCAGGGTCAGGGCTCAGTGTGGACCAGGGTCAAGGCTCATTGTGGACCAGGATCAGGGTTCAGTGTGTGATCAGGGTCAGGGCTCAGTGTGGGACCAGGGTCAGGGCTCAGAGTGGGACCAGGGTCAGGGCTCAGTGTGGACAAGGGTCAGAGCTCAGTGTGGGACCAGGGTCAGAGTTCAGCCTGCCGCTGGGTCAGCAGATACTGTTTCTGGGCGCTCACTTCCGCTTGGGGCAGGGATTCCCCGGGGACTGGGGGTGGAGTAGGGGCTGCCCTGGGTCCTGGCCTCTCACCCTAGGCAGCGTCCTGAGCCCCCAGCCTTGCTGGGCTCATCTGAAAACCAGGATGGAGGTGTGCACGTGACCCAGGTCACTCCACTGCCAGGACCAGATCCTGAGACGGGAGCTGAGGGTGGACAGCAAGGTGTCCGCACTCCATTCTGGATCCACAAGCAAGGGGCGGGCACCTAATGAGTGCGTCCTTGAAGGGGAGAGACAGACAGACAGACAGACAGTGGAGGAGATGAGACCGGCTGGGAGGGAGGGAGAGCTGACTGAGGCAGGAGTGGGCTGGGCGAGGGGCGCCCCGGGGACTCTGGCCGCTAACCTCAGGTGAGCGCAGTAACCCGGACCCCTGTCCAGACGCTGCCCCCACGGCCCTCAAGCCAGACCCTTGCGGGCACATCCCAGCCCGCGTCCTTCAGGCTGCGTGGCCCCGGGCAAGTTCCTCAAACTCTCTCTGCCTCCGTTTTCTCGTCTCCGGAAAAGGCTCTTTCGAGGCATCCAGGAGAACTGAGCATACCCCTGGCCGGGGGAGGCACCGGTGCTTATCGCGGCTGCTGTGTGCGGCAGGGCCCCGTGTTCATGACAGCGCCCTCTAAGGGTGAACTATGAGCACACCTCCTAGTCACCAATAGGATTCCTCTCAAAATTCTACGCACGTGCTTGGTGCTGATATGTGCTGTATTTACAAAACACTTACGAAGTGGTAATTTGCATATGTTTTATCTTTTAAAAATATTTATTTGAGAAGCAGGGTGACAGAGAGGAGAGAGAGAGAGAGAGAGAGAGAGAGAGAGAGAGAGAGGGAGAGAGAGAGAGAGAGGTCTTCCATTCGCTGGTTCATTCCCCAAATGGCCACAAAGGCCAGGGCTCGACCAGACCAGAGCCAGGAGCTTCTTCTGGGTCTCCCATGTGGGTGGCAGGGGCCCAGGCACTTGGGCCATCTTCTGATGCTTTCCCAGGCCATTGGCAGGGAGCCGGATCAGAAGCGGAACCTCTCCTACTTTCAATACGGATGCTGGTGTCGCAGGTGGTGACCAGGTTAACCCCTGGACCATAGTGCCCGCCCCCAAAAAGCAATTGTAAAGGGTCGGATGCAGAGTAAAATAGAACCAGAAATTCTAAGCTGAACTCGACACCAGCGGGCAGGGCAGAGTCTTCAAAATGTTCCTGCAGAATGCACGTAGTCTAAAAAATTCTTTTAATTTCGAAGGCAGGGAGACAGACAGACAGACAGACGGCACTGCCTCTGTATTTCCACTTCTGTGAGCTTTCTGAAAAGCCCTTGCGACAGGCACATGGTAGGGAAGCAGAGGAGAGGCCTGGGACCCCCTGTGGGAGCCGGGGGTGGCGGAATGTGGGTGCTGGAGTCATTTGCAAGAATCGATTCGACACAGCAGCGTGTCTAACGGCTCCACAAATAGCAAGGCGGCGGGCGAGGCCGCTGAGGGGCACAGGCCAGGGCTTGGGTCGGGGCACACGCAGCCCGGCCTTGCTGTTCAGGCTTGCCACAGCTCACACGCACACTCCAGGCTCTGGACCTGCCCAGCGGTTCCTCTGAGTTAGTCCCTCCTCCTCCTCCACGGGCGACAGAGGTCAGACAGACATCAACAACCCGTGGCTTCCGATCTTGAATCACCACCTGAAATTCCTAATGGCAGCGGAACGGCTGTCTCGGTGGAGACGTGACGGCGATGGGCCCGGTGGGGGCCGGTGACGCACTTGGACGGGCGCTGCCCTCTGCTGCACCGGGCCCCGAGCCGGCAGAGCCGGGGTCCAGAGCGCAGCCTGCGTCTGCCTGCCTGGGAGCTCTGGCCAGCGACCCAGCGATGTCACTGCTGGTGGGACGGTCATGCCCCTGCTCTCCTGCAGAGGCCACACTTGTCAGTGTCTTGTTACGGCTGCAGAGGGGGCTGGACAGGATGGTGCAGCCAGCTCCGCCCCGCCCATCGGAGCCCACAGCGGGGCTGGCTGGGGTAGGGGAGAGCAGAGGTATTTCCTGGGGCGCCCAGCCCTGCAGAGGGGGCCTAGGTGACCAGGAAGTGACCACTGTCCCAACTCGCCTGGAACGTCCTGTGTGGAAACCAGGGAGGCCCCTTGGGCTGCTGGACCGACCCAGCCCTAGTCAGGCCTCCATCCATCCAGGGAGGAAGGAGCTGTAGCCGAGGCTCCTCCCTCATGGGTGGGACCTCTGTCAAGGCCCGGAAGGAGCAGTGCCCCCTCCCCACCCCCTCCCCAGTCCTTGATCTCTTTGGCTGGACAAGGTGCATTCTGCCCAGCCGTCTACACTGCATGACCCCTGACCCCACTCCACACCTGCCGCGTTCCTGGCCTCAGTTTCCCCATATGAACATGGGCCAGGTAGGGTAAGCCTGGGATGAGGAGCACAGGTGCGGGGCAGCTCCATCCCCTGGGAAGCCAGTCCCGATGGTTGGGGGAGGGCCAGGGGCAGGTGTCCTGCGCATCCCCTGCCCTCCCCCCAGCTTCCCACCCTGCAGGTGTATTTGCAAATTCCTGGCTCAGGCAGCTGTGAGGACCTGAGGCCTGGCAGCCGGGGCCCACCCACGGCGAGCCTGCACGGCAGTGGGGCAGGTTGGGCTGTGGCTGTGGCTGTGGCGGCCCGGTGAGCAGCCGAGGGTCTGGGCTGGGGCCGGCTGGGGAAGGGGAGGCCCTGGGGAGCAGGAGCTTCCCCTGGGCCTCCCGACCTGGCTTCTGTCCACATACTCATCTCTTCTCCACAGAGCAGCCGCCTCCAGCAGGCCCAGTGCTGGGGGCCTAGGGGTCTCAGGTGGGGAGCAGATCCGAGCGGCAGGGCTGTGGTCCCTGGGCCTCTGGCCTGGCCACTGACTTCTGGAAAGCAAGGCCTGGGCCCCTCCCTGTCCTGGGTCGTGGGGCGTGGCCCCGGCCTTTGCCCCGTACTCGGGCTGCAGATGCTTCTGCCTGGGCTGTGGTCACCTGCTGCCCGCCCCCCCCCCCCCACTGTGCCCTCCTGGCCAAGGCTGCCCTGTGTCACTCTGAGCCGCCGTGTCGGTGAGGCTGGGCTCCCGTGGAAGGCAGGTTTCCCCCGGCAGGCCCTGCACGTGGAGGCCAGTCCTGCCGCTCCTCCAGCATCCTGGCCTGCGTTTCCTCTTGACGTGAGCGTGCAGCGGCGTCCAGACCCAAGCTGGGTCCGTCCTCCATGGGTGTCAGCAGCTTCTCTTTGTAGGTGAGTCCAGCAACTTGTCCAAGGTCACGGCCAGGGTGGTCCTGCCTGCGACTGAGCCGTGGGGGAGGCAGGGCCAGCTGCCCGGAGCAGACCCGGCTCTGTCCTGAGCTGGGAGTGGCTGGGGACTCCCTCACGGAGTCGGTGACGGGGCACCGGGCACATGGCTTTCTCCACTGGGGTTCCCTTGGGAGCAGAGTCTGAGCCCAGAGCTGGGGCGTGCGGTATGGGAGAGGGAGCAGAAGTGGGGACTGGGGGCCATGAGATGGGGGAGGAGGGAGAGGGGGTGAAAAGGCATTGACAGAGAAGCCAGCGTGGGGAGTGGGGAGTGGGGCTCTACTCCCTGACTATTTGCTTAGGGAGGAGGGATAGCAACCCACCAGCTCCCCCCCGCACCGTCCTTGAGCCAGGAGCTGCCTGGGGAGGGCTCATTGCCTGACTCCGTCCTGGACTGCACCACCCATCATGAGGACCAGGGACGGACCAGCGGCAGGTGCCGGGGGTGGCCTCTCCCGCTGAGCATGGCTGGGCCAGGGCAGGGGGACTTCTGCTGCAAGGGACGGAGCAACATGACATGCGCTCCCCAGCCTCCGGCTGCCACCCAGGACCCTGCCTCAGTGACCCAGGGGCCAGCGTCCCCGAGCCGTTCCTGGTCAGTGCCCATTGCAGGTTGCTCTGGAGCCACATCGAGAGGGGAAAAAGAAGGTATGGCCACGGCACTCCGCCACTCTGCTGGGGGCACTGTCCGTGGCCCAAACGCCTCCCTTCCCGGCTGGAGGCCATCCGTCCGTGTCCTCGGCCCCAGCACATAGCCTGGCACAGAAGAGCCAAGGAACGCCGTGCTGGAAAAATGAGTCCCAGTGTGCTGACCCACCTAGGGCTGCCCAGGGGGTCCCTGGAGGGCCCTGGCTGTGGGGGCGGGGAAGGCCACCCCTCGCGCGCTGGGTGTCTGATTAATGCCCACCAAGGAAAAGCTGTGTCCCCAGTCTCTCTCTCTCTGCAAGCTTCCAGCCAGTCCTCCCCATCCCCCGCCCCCCGCCCCCGCCTGGCCATCTTTCTGCTGGGCCAAAGGCAGATGATGCCCAGAACTGGGGGCTGGAGTTTCCTGTCTGTGCCATCTGCAGGCGGGCAGGAGGCGCCCTGGCCTGGGACCAGCTGTGGGGCTGGCACAGGGAGGCGCTCCCAGCTCTAATTCCCCAACCCAAGGGGGTTCAGGGACGCACGGGTTGGCTGAAAGGTGGGGCTGCAGGGGAGGAAGGAGGCAGCGCAGCCCGCACCAGTGCCTTGGCTGGGCCCCGGGGAGCCTCAGCAGGGCGGCGGGGGTGTCTCCCCAGCCAGCCGCCCGGGGGCCCAGGGCCCACAGTTCCATCCGTCAGTTCCCTGGCTGGCAGTGCCGCGGACAGCATGGACCCTCGGCTGCTGCATCAGAACCTCCCAGCTGTGATCTGAGCTCCTACCTTCCTCGCTCTGGGCCCTCGGGTGAGGCACTGGGCGTGTCCCTCACAGCCCAGCCACACACACCCCCCCCTCTTCCTCCATAGCAGCTGCGGCTGCGCACCGGCCGGCACTGTCCTGTGTGTGAAGCCTGGCTCTCCCAGGGTGCCTGTGTTTGGTCCACTACCATGAGCATGGCATGGAGAGGGAGCTCCGGGGAACTGACCAGGCCGGGAGGCAGGAGGAGCTCGGGGGTCCGCGTGGTGGCAGCCAGCTCGGGCACTTGCTCCAGTCCCTGGGGACTTCCAGCAGGGAGTGGGGAGCCCGGGGCCCCGCCTCACTCAGCTGCACTGCCCACATCTGCAGAACCCGTGTAGGGGGATTCGAGCAGGAAGGGGGCTAGTTACTCACCCCCTGAGTCCTTTAAAAAAAAAAAATTCTGTGTATTTGAAAGAGCGACAGAGATAGACAGAGTTCCCATCTAGTTTACTCCCCAAATGCCCGAGACAACTGGAGCTGGGCCAGGCCAAAGCCAGGAGCCAGGAGCCAGGAGCCAGGAGCCAGGGGCTCCATCTGGGTCCCCCACGTGGGTGCGGGGCTGCAAGTACCTGGGCCACGGCGGCTGCCTCCCAGGGTGTACATCAGCAGGAAGCTGGAGTCGGGAGGGAGCCAGGGCTCAACCCCAGGCCCTCGGCTGTGGGAATCCTGGCTCCCCACGTGGCCTCCCGCTGGCCCTCTGACTTGGCACCCTCACCACCTCCACCCCTCTCTCACCTTGAGACCAGGAGGCAGGAAGCGTGCCTGCAGGCCCCCAGCCCCCCGCAGCCTGGGGCCGGGCTGGGGGGGTCTCCTGCCAGCCCAGCCAGCCCTGCCCCAGCTCCGAGGGTCTCAGGGGCTGCCGGCCCCTCCAGCCTCTCTGCCTTTTAATTGCTTGCAGACAGAACCGGTGGCAGCGGGAGCTCAGCCGTGGCTGCTGCTGGAGGCTGGAGGCTCTGTCTGCTCCCAGCACCGCGTTTCCGCGCATTTATGCCGCAGACCGAGCGCTCTCCCGCGGGAGATGGGAGTTTGGAGGGTGGGGGACGGCGCCTGGGTTTATTTAGGCCTCCGAGAGCCCACGGGAAGCCACGCCGGGGAGAAAGGCATGACAGCATCCAGTAATAACAGCCAGGTTCCCCTCCAGCGTTGCTGGGAAGATTAAACAGCTCCTTGCTTAGGAAGCAGCCAGCAGGCCTGTGCTAGTCACAGCTCAGCACCCACCAGGCCCTGCTCGGCTCAGCTGCAGGCGGGGCCGGGGTGGGGGGAACCGCAGAGCACCCCCTGACCCAGCTCCACAGCCTGTGAGGGGATGGGGCTCAGGTGCAGAGCTGCAGCTCCCCTCTCTCCACCCCCCACCCCGAGACTGGGCTCAGTCAGAGCAGTCAAGGAGTGCTTCCTGTAAGAAAGGGCCTGAGAAGCAGCTGAGTCTGAGCCTGCCCCACAGCCGTGAAGAAGGGAGGGCGGACAGCGCAGCTAGGAGGCAGGAGTCCCAGTTTGGAAGCCTGCGTGGTGGCGCCATCTCTCCCAAGATGGACTTTGAGCCTGCAATGGCTCACTCATCCACCCTCCTGTCTACCATGCACAGCAGAAAGCAGGCACGGAGGCCTGTCAGCAACCGGGCAGGCGGCCTGCAGGCCCCTCACGGAGCCCTGTACCTTGGGAAGGCCACCAGCCTGGGGGACTCGGGGCTCCGTGGGGGAGAGGTGCCGATCAGAGGTGTCTTGCGGTGACAAGAGCTGCGCTCAGCAGGCTCACGGGGACTGGTGATCATAGCCACGCCCCCTGCTGATTGATTGATCGATAGGAGAAAAGGCTCCGGGTTTTCTTGGCAGAGCGGCCGTCTGTCTCCCAGGAGGCCGGCTCTGCGGAAGTCAGCTGATCCGGCAATGCTGGGTGAGGAGCCCCATGGAGGAGCCCCGCACGGCCTGTGGGGGCTGGGGGCTCGCCTGGCCTGGGGGTGGTCCTCCCTGCGGAAGAGACACCTGTGCTGAGAGGCTGGGCTGAGCTGGGCAGGCTGCGGGGCCCGCCCCCGCTGTGACCCCCGCCCAGGCTTAGCGGACGCTGGTGTCTCCTGCCTGCGTCTACGCAGCCTGCAAGGGAGCTAGGAATGGCTCTCACATTCTTCATGACTGGGGGCGGCAGGGGTGGGGTGGGGGGAATCCAGCGAGAATAATGTTTCATGACATGTGATAGTTGTACGGAATTCAGATCTCGCTGCCCTGAACTAAAGTTGCGATGGCTCGCGGCCGTGCGGGCGCAAGACGCTGCCTCCCGTGGCTGCAGAGCTGAGCGGTGGCGACAGAGGAGGCCAAGGCGCTTGTGCGGCCACCGGCTTTTCTGCCCCGTCCTTTGCCATGGCTCATGCACCTGGCAATAGGCAACCCCCTCTGCCCCTGGCGACCAAACCATCTGGGGCACGGGAGCTGCCCAAGATGTCCAGTCACGCATTAAAAAAAAAAAAAGATTTGGGGCCGGTGCTATGGTGTAGTGGGTTGAAGCTGCAGTCTGCAGTGCCGGCCGGCTCCCTTATGGACACTGGTTTGAGTCCCGGCTGCTCCATTTCCGATCCAGCTCTCTTCTGTGGCCTGGGAGAGCAGTAGAAGATGGCCCAAGTGCTTGGGCCCCTGCACCCACGTGGGAGACCTGGAAGAAGCTCCTGGCTCCTGGCTTCAGATGGGCTCAGCTCCGCTGTTGCAGCCATTTGGGAGTGAACCAGCAGATGGAAGACCTCTCTCTCTCTCTCTCTCTCTCTCTGTATCTGACCAAAGCCAGGAACCAGGAGCGTCATCAGATCTCCCACGCAGGTGCAGGGGCCCAGGGACTGGGCCATCTTCCGGTGCTTTCCCAGGAGCATTAGCAGGGAGCTGGATTGGAAGTGGAGCAGCTGGGACTTGAACCTGGGACCCAGGGTCACAGGTGGTGGCTTAATTCCCTCCATCACAGCACTGGCCTCCAGTCAGACAACTGTAGGCAGGCGCTCATCAGCACGTGCTGACCACTGTCCGAAGACACCGCCAGTCACACGCACACGCACACATACACACACACGCACAGGCATGGCACCACCGATGTCAGATGCTTGTTTGCATTGTCCCATTGCCCAGTGTCACCCGTCCAGCCCAGCCTCCCACACGTCACCCTGTCTGTCCACCCTCAGAGGCCCCCACGTCTCCCTCTCGGGAGCATCCCTCCCAGCCGTCCACCTCGTCGCTGGCCTAGTCAGACGTCGAAAGGCATGTGTGTGGGCGTGGTGTGTGTGTTTGGTATGTGGGCACGTGGTGTGCGTGTGCATGGTGTGTGTACATGTGGCATGTTTGCTGTGTACATGTGGTGTGGGCATGTGCCTGTGTGTGTCATGGGGGCAGGTGGGTGACCTCCCACAAACCCCAGCAAGGTTTGAAACATCCATCAGAGGCGCAGGACGGGGAGAGGCCACAGCCCCTGCAGACCGGGTGCAGGGACCTGCGTGGCATCGTCTGTCTCCGGCCAGGATCCCTGCAACAGAGAACAGGCACAGGACTGCGGCCACCAGCGGCCTTGCTGCTCTTCAGGGCTAGTGTGAGAGAGAGGGACACAGCAGTGGGAACAGGGAGCAGAGCCCGGGATGGAGCAGGCAGCCTGCGGTGGCCAGGAGGAGTGGGGAGCACCCAGTCCTCCTCCCAGGAGCCTCTGCCCTGAGCCTGTGTGGCTGGCTGGGTAGAGAGTGTGGCTGGGGGGCCTTGGCATGGGTAGAGAGCTTGGCCGGGGGGCCTTGGCATGGGTAGAGAGCTTGGCCGGGGGTCGCAGGGGCAGTGTGGCCGCAGCTGTGCTCACTCAGGCAGCCAGAGCCCTAGGCACTGACTCCCATGGTCCTCTCACCAGCTGGGCACCCCCCCACCCCAGGGTGCTGGCTCTGGGAGGGGCTAGGGAGACGGCGCAGGATTGGGCCTGGGCTTTAGGAGCGCTTGGAGTGATAGGCCCCTCAAAGATGGGGGAGCAGGGGTGCTGCCTGCACGGGGGTCAGAGCCCCAGAGCCAGCTCCCACCCAGCCCGACCCTGCGTCTGATCCGGCTCCCATTGGCTTGGAACCTGAGCCGGGAGACGCCCAGGCACTGAGGTGCTGGGCAGGAGCAACTGGACCCCTCCCCCATCATGGCTGACCCTGCTCCAAACTGCCCCCAGTGGGCCCGGCTGGCAGAGGCGTGGGCAGAGGGCGTGACGCTTGCTTGTGGTTAAGCAAAGCCGGATATCGACTCCAAGGACAATGACTGCCTTTGCTGCCGCTGGCATAGACCTTGAAAGCCGGGAGCCCTGGCGTCCCATTTTATGGATGGGGAAGTCGAGACATCGGGTTAAAAGAGCCAGGCTCAGCCAGGAAGGGCCTCGGGCCCCCTGACCTTCCAGAACGTCCATCTCTGCAGAGAGGCAGCCGGGGGGCCTGATGCTGGAGAGACAGGCGCCCCACGCTGACCTCCTGTGCTGGGTGGGCTGGGTCTCAGTCTCCTCGGGAAATGGGAGCGCCCAGAGGAAAACTGGCCTCAGCGAAGCTCCCCGGCGCGTGTGGGTCTCTGCTGTGTGTCAGACACTGGGTTAGACAATAGGACAAACCCCTGGGCAAGGAGATCCCTGGTGGTCTCGGGATGACTGCAGCAGAGGACACGGGGCCCGGAGCAAGGGCAGCAGGTGCACTGATACCTGAGGGTGGGCCGGGGGGAGGGGCTTCCAGAATGTTCCACGCGGAGGGCACAGCATGGACAAAGGTGTGCGATCCTTCAGGCAGGTGGCTCCCACCAACTCAGGGGACCCCCTGTGCCTCCCCACTCTCAGCGGGAGCCCTGGGAAAGCAAAGGGCTTGACGTTTGCTGGCGCCAGTTCACTTCAGCAGATTTTCTCGTGGAGAAATTGTTCTGCATGAGGGTAAGTACTGTGGCCTTTGGAGTTGTCTGGCCGCTGCCTCTGCCAGGAGAGACAAGCAGGTTCTGAGGATGAGGGACTGCGTCGGAGGGGCCTGCTTCTGTGTGGCCTCCACCAGGAAGTCCCCTCAGCTTGCACCCTCGCACGGACACACACACATACACACACAGTCATAAATACAGACACACACATGACGTATCCACAGGCACAGACTCACACAGGGACTATACACACCTGCACATACACACATAAACTCACATACAAGCACACACGTGGGCCTGTTCCCAGGGCTTTCCTGGCCTCTGCTATTCCTAGAAGCTTCCGGGTGTTGGGGAGCAGTGGCACTGGGGGCCGGGACCGTGAGAGCCCCAGCTGGCTCTCACTCAGCCCATCCCCGGGCTGGGGGTCCCTGCACATTCTTGGCTGTGCAGCAGGCAAGATGCCCACCCTGGGTGCCACAGGGACACGGAGGTGAGTGCTGGCCATGGGATGCCTGACAGGAGGAAGGCCTGGGGGCTGGGGAGGCACAGGGGCTGGAGGGCTGGGGGGTGTTGTAGAACAAGGCTTGGAGACCAGGAGACCACTGGGCACCGGGCTTTATCGTGGGTTGCACTTATTTAACCCCCACATCAACCCAGGCACGAGGAAGCCAAGCGTCTTGCTCCATGTCACGCAGGTTGGACGTGGCAGGGCTGGGATTTGAACCCCAGACAATCTAGCTGGATTGTCTGGAGGAGGGGTGGAGGGTGTGGGAGAGGCTGTGACAGCTGAGCTAATGGGTGGTGACAGCCAGCGGGAGAAGTGGCGGCCCCTGCAGGTCACCCAGCACCTTCCCAGAGTTGTGGGCTGGGCGGGACTTGTCTCCCTGCCCCCCCCCCCACTGTGTACGACACGCCCACCCTCCAGCAGGTCCCCCCCCCCCCCCCCGCAGCCTGTGTGCCTTTCGTTAACAGGAAGCGTCCTGGGGGAGCCTGTGCCCCCACCCCCGCTGTAATCAGAGCTGGGCTCCTGCCTGTGCCACCTGAGTAAGCCAGGAGCCACTTCAGTGGACACTGGATGGCACGTTGTGTGCCAAGTGCCGAGTGACGGGGCCTGGAGACGACCCGGGGGGTCCCCACTCCAGCAGCCTGCAGGCGCCACAGAGGGTGCAGACGAGGCTGGGAAGACCGGGCCGGCCGGGGCCATCTCCTCAGCTTTGCTGGCAGGAGCCTGTGCCGGCGGCCTGGGGGCTCGGAGGCGCGGGGGATTTGTCCCAGGGCTGAGAACAGATGAGAAAATCGATGCTCACAGGACGGAGGAGCGGGGATGAGAGTGTGGTGCGTGGGCGTGCACGGGGAGCTGGGGCCCCGCCGACTGACTGCTCAGCGCGGTCCTCCGTTCTGTCTTGGCCCAGGCGTTGTGGGAGCCCCAGGAGCCCTGGCTCCACGCGCTCTGGGAAACTACAGTCGATATGTTGGCGGTGGGGCTGCTCACAGGACACTAAACAGAGCCCGCGTGCCTGGCAGTGCGGGGCTGCCTGCTGCGTTTCTGACGAGGGAAGCCACCGAGCCCAGAGCTCGGCCACGGCGGGCCCCACGGGGTGAGGGGCGACTTCCTGGAAGACGGAGGACCTTGGGGGGGTCTCCAATGACAGCCGGGCGCCTTATCTCCTTTGCATCTTTCTCTGTGGCAGCAGAGAGTCGTGGAGGAGAAAATCACCCCGAGAGGTAACAGAGAGGGAGGGCAAGAAGTAGGGGCCGGCGCGGAGGCCGGGCTGAGGGGCCTGGCCGGGCGGGTGGAGCCCACGACGCAGTGACACCGTGTGTGCCGTGCCTCCCTTAGGGGGACTGAGGCAGCCGTGGTGGACCCAGCAGGGGCACGGGCAGGGGGAGGGGTCACCCTGTGGGCCCAGCACCTGACTGCGACTGGGGTGGGGGATCCGAGACGGGAACCCTGATGCGGAAAACGCACAGAACAGCCAGGCGGCCTTTGTAATTAACTTCCGCCCCCTCCCAGCGTCGTTTGGAGTTAATGGTTTCTTAATTCAGTGCTCATTTGGTGACTTTAATTTCCAATTAATTTTGCCGAAGTTCTTTGAGGTGCTCATGGGGCGATAGAGAATTCTCGCCCAGTGCAGCTCCACCCCTGGGCAGCAGGGGGCAGAGTGGGGCGGGGTGGGGCTGAGGCTGAGGTCAGGGTCAGCCATCAGATCCTCTGGGTGCAGGAGACCCTCGGGAGAGCCGCTGTGAGAGGGGCTGGCCGGAGCTGGTGCGCAGGGAGTGGGACCGGGAGGGAGCCCAGCGGGGGTTGGGGGGGAAGGGCCAGGGCCAAGGACAGCGCCTTCCCTCCCAGGCGTGGCGGGAGGAGGGGTGTTGAGAGTGCCCCCGCTGACCCCACCGGAACCCAGATGCTCTCGCTGGGCCAGCACGCGTGGACGCAAGGTCAATGCCCAAGGTCAACCCAGGCAGAAAGGGCAGAGCAGGACTGGGAGCCTGAGTGCCAGGGAGCCGCCCTCGGAGGCCGGGACCAATGTCCTTGGCCAGCAGCCAGTGGCACAGGTACCTACCACAACCTGCAGGCATCCGCGCTCCGTGCTGGAGGGCCATGCTGTCCACGGTGCCATGGGAGAGCCTCGATGACAGCGGCCGCTCAGCACCCGTGTCCGGGATTCTCGCTCATCCACGGGCAGGGCCCCGTCACTCACGTCTCCCAGCCGAGGGCCACCCCGGAGCCGCATGCACGGCCTCGCTGCCCCTTCATCCACCTTCGCCCTACCTGCCACGCAGGGCCACACCCCGGCCCCGCCGCCCAGCCCCCACACACTGCGGGTTTTGGGCTCCCTGTACGTGGGACCAGAATCTGCTGCGACCACCGGAAGTCGTCACGGGGCCTTTGCCACTCTGATGCCCACAGCGGTGGGGCCACTGTGGAGGCCCTGGCTCTCCAAGCTGCTGGGCTTCAGGGGTGGGGGCCCCTCAGAGGAGCAGCGCCCCCTGCCCCCAACCTCAGACCCCTGAGGCAGGGCTGGGGCCAGGGAGGTGGTGAGGCGGGTGGAAGGGGTGTCGAGGCTACTCCTGCCCCATCCTTCTTCTCTCTTCCAGACCTGTGTAGGGCTGGGTCTGTGGGCAGCTGCCTGCCCGCAGGCCAGGGAGGCAGGACGGGGGCAGGGCAGCCGTGAGCGGACACCAGGACACTCACACTCTTGGGAACAGCTGTGTTCCCAGGGCGCCGGTGGCTGCAGCCAAATCCGGATCGATCGGAGCCACGCAGAGGAATGACCGCCACACACCCAGACGCTCCAGGGTGCAGCTTGGGTGAGTTTGGGGCCATCTGGGCGGTGACAGCACCAAGGCTCAGCAGCAGCTGGGGCAGCAGGGGGAGAGGGTGACCCACACCCCGGCTCCTGCCCCCTCGCCGTCCATCAGCAGGAGCACACGTGGGGCACGCGGGCTGCAGCTCCGGCGCTGAGCAGGGGCTGCAACGGAGCCGCAGATAAAACACCGATTAAAATAGAGATTACCCTTGAATTTCAGAGGAGCCACAAATCCTTCCGTTGTGCCACATTGCACTGGACATAATCATATTTAAAGTAAAAGGCTGGTTGTCCCTCTGCAGGGGGTGTTGTTGGCCACGTCTGGCAGCCTGCCCCAGAAGCAGCCCAGAGACAGGGGTTCCCGTCTGCACGATCGGCCCTGCGGCTGTGCCACGCCCCGAGCTTGGACAAGCACCGGAGTCACCAGGGAGCTCGTTACACTGCCACCCTGCAGGCAGGTTCAGAGCAGGGCCCAGGGGTCTACATTCCCAACCGGCTGCCCAGTGCTGCTGGCCACAGCCTGGGTCAGGAGGGTGGGGAGGGAAGCAGAGGGGTTGAGGGGGCCTCAGGGAGGCCCTTCAGTCCATCTTTGGGGGCTGATGAGGGCTTCCTGGAGGAGGTGGTTCCTGGTGGGTCTTGGCTGGGAAGAACTAGGATAGGGAGGTTTGTCAGAGCCTCCCAGGCAGGTGCAAGTGTGCTTCCAAGTCCTCCCTCCCTCCCTCCCTCCCTCCCTCCCTCCCTCTTTGGTGGACAGATCACCTGCGCTGTAGCCTGTGGCCTCTCACTCCCGAGCCTGCAGGTCCTGGCTTCCCTCAGTGTGGTCGTGACGCCGGGTTCTGGCCAAGCAGACGTAAATGAACGTCAGTCCAGGCACAGCACGGGAAGCAGGTGCTACTCCGGGACTGGAAACACGCAGGGGTGTGACAGAGGGCATCCCAGGCAGGCCGGGGGCTGACGGCTCAGGGACGCGGTTGGGAGTT
The DNA here is from genome assembly GCF_051225735.1 of Oryctolagus cuniculus. NCBI lineage: Eukaryota > Metazoa > Chordata > Mammalia > Lagomorpha > Leporidae > Oryctolagus > Oryctolagus cuniculus. Next base: position 109,531,706 of record NC_142878.1, on the reverse strand, counting down.
CTGATCCTGCCGTGAAGTCGGAGCCGTCCTGATCTGGCACACGCCCCTCGCTGCTGCCCGCGGCCCCGCCCCCGGAGGCCATGCTGTGTCACAGTCACCACGGTGCCTCTTGTTTGCCTGCAGCTGGGGAGCAGGGGCAGTGGCGTGGACCCACGTGCCAGGCTCAAGGGTCTCATCTCTCTGCCCCCACCTCTGTGCAGAGGGTGGGCTTAGGACAGGGGCAGAGGCCCGCACTGGCCCGGGCCACGGTTTCTGTCGGGAGCAGGTGGAGGTGCAGTGTGGGCCCAGGGTCAGGGTGGAGCAGCATCGTGGATGGGACTTGGACATGGGCTGGGCTCAGCCTATGACAAGGACCATAGCTCTGGCTGGGACCGGGGTCTGGGCTCCGATTCGATGGTGAGAAAGTTCAGCCAACACGGGTCGGGGACGAGGGAAGCAGACCCCAGGTGGTGAACAGGACCCGGTTCTCTCTGTGGCTAAAGAAACAGCTGCAGCCCAGCTCGAGGCCAGTGGAGCGGGTGCCCGGCGCGGGGCGGGCTGGTGGACGCCATGCTTCCCGCAGTGTTCTGGAGACGAGCCCGGGTCACCCTGAAGCCCGCGGGCGGACGGCTGGAGGACTTGACCGTGGGGACGTCCCAGATTAGCACCCTGGGCGGCAGCCAAGGCTGTGTGGCTGGGGAGGAAGGTGGGGATGGCAATTCGCCAGTTCCAAGGGGCGGAGCCGGGACAGCTGAGTGGCCTGGAAGGGCGGGGACCCCGCAGGCCCTGGCGGGGGTATGCTCAGCCGCTGAAGGAAATCCGAGTGACAAAACCGGAAATGCGACTGAGGCAAGAATGATAAAAGCTGTCCCCCAGGCTACGATGTTTTGAGCAAGGTCACGGGAGAACCCTGTCCTGGCCACGGTGCAGCCGGCCAAGGGGACGCGTGGGAAGCAGCCAAGCTCTGTGGAGGACAGCGAGCAATCCGGGCTGCGGGGACAGAGACCGAGGCCAGGGACAAGGGGGAACTCCCTGCAGAGGAGGGCGGTGGGACTGGGACCCAACTGTGACCTCGTGCCCTTTCTCCAAGGGCGCATGGTGGGATCCCAAAAGGTTTGTGAAAAACGGGGAGTCAAAGTATGATGTTTATTCTACCCACTGGTTCATCCCCTAAATGCCCTCTGCAGCTGGGCTGGGTCAGGCCAAAGCCGGGAGCTGGGAGCTCCGTCCGGGTCTCCCACGTGGGTGGCAGGGACCCCAGCACTTGAGCCATCGCTGCTACCTCCCAGGGCGCATCAGCAGGGTGCTGGGAGCGAGAGCAGAGCGGGGATGGGAGCCAGGCGCTGGGGAAGGGGCCTGGGCCCTGGACCGCTGCACTAATGCCCCTGTCTGTGAGCCTGGCACGGCCCCGCGTGGGCGCCCGCTGGGCAGGCTCAGACACAGGGCCCGGGGCAGCCTGGCTTCTCAGGGCTCTGTGGGAATCAGGAATGGCTCCATCAGCAAAGGGGGAGGTAGCTTTTGTCTGGGTAGGGGACAGAGGGGTCTCACCTGCCCGTCAGAGCTGGGGGCGGGAATCCGGCCATGCCCTGGGCGGGGGGAGGTGTTGGGGGTGTGGATGTCACCACACCTGGGCCCTACGGGGACATCCCCGGGGGACACCTCCTCTGTGTGGCCATTCCCTGGATGCACAGGGGGCGCAGCTGGGCTGCCTGGCCCTGGACTCTCCAGCGGTCTTGAAGCAGGGCAACCCCGGGCCCCGGCGAGCGCCCGTCAGAGCTGGGCAGGCGTCTGGTCGGGAGCTCTGCCCGAGATGGCAGCGGCCGTGTCCTCCAGCCCCCGTGGCCCCGTCCTCCACATTCCGTGCCAGTCCTCCGTGCTGGTCGCCGGGGCAGGCTGGGAAAGTGGAGCTGGAGGTTGGGCGAGTTCCCAGGTTGGCAGCAAGAGACGAGACTCGCGGTGCCAGGCGGCTGGCTATTGGGTGCCTGGGGACCGAGCATCCAGAACTCGGTGACGGGCAGGGCCCACGGAAAAGCTCAAGAAACTACTTGAAGAAGTTTGTCGTTTCCTTGGGAATTGGAACCACGAAAAGCAACACTCGCGTGTCATCTCCCGTGGCACAGGGGAGCTGGGGGAATGCAGAGCCGGCTGGAGCAGTCAGTGCAGGCTGCCTGGAGGAGGCGGGCTTGAACATGACACTTGCAGGGTAGAAGGATGGTCCTGGGAGGTTAGGAGAGGGGCCCGCCTTCTGGGTGGGCTCAGGGCAAGAGTACGTGGTGCGGAGAGGTGGGAATGGATTCTCAGAGGAGGTTTCCTGAGCTTCAGGACAGAGCCAAGTTCAGGAGGTGGTCCCCGCAGAGGCCCAGTCCTCATGGGCCAGTGTGTGCCTTCCCCGCGTGGACACATAGCTCTGCAGGGGTTCCGGCCCGTGGCCCGGCCTCTGCAGACTTCACTTCTGGGACTGGGTCCCCTGGGCCACGGGAGCTGCAGCCAGAATGGGGTAGTGAGCGCCTGTGTGGAGCTGGCCTGGGGAGGCCCCGGCCGGCCTGCAGCCCCTCCTGGCGGTGAGGTGTGCATGTGGGACAGGCCTGCACCTGCTCTCTGTGCAGGGGAAGTCCCAACGGAGGCGCTGGCACTGCCACACCCAGGACATGCCGTGGTTCTGGACGCCGAGGAAGGTGGGGGCACTGCCTGAGCCCCGAGGGGGGCTCCCTCTGGCCAGCTCACCACCCCCCTGTCAATCACTCCCTGGTTGGGGGGGTGGGCACAATGCCGTTATTTTGGTGCCAAAATATTTGAAATTCCAGCATATTTTTGATAACACACATTTCCCACGGGCTTTCAGAAGATCTCCTGTATCCATAGATCTCACCATTTTCTTTCGCACTGAAATAAATTGATCTCTCAATTCTATTTTTCCCATGAACTGTTTGAAGCGCCCCGGTACAGTCACACCTCTCCCTGCAATTCTGAAGGTTAGTCTCCCCTACAACCCATTCTGCTCCTTTCTTTTAAAATGTATTTATTTTTGGTGGGAGAGCAGGAAGTACCACTATGTTCCTAGATCTGTATGTATGAAATACATGAAACTTGTGTAACTTAAATGCAATTTTAAAAATGTATTCATTTTTGTGGGACAGAGAGATCGTCCCTCTGCTGGTTCACTTCCCGAATGCTTGCAGAGCTTGGCTGGGGCTGAGGCTGGGAGCTGAGACGCCAATGCCGGCGTCCCCCGTGGGTGGCAGGGACGCCGTGGCGGCTGCCTCCCGCGAGCAGGAGGCTGAACCAGAGGCCAGCGCCGGGAACCAAGCCCGGGTCCCCAGAGGGGTGAGCACACAGCCCTGCTGCTTTGTTCACTGCATGGGCATCGGGGCGCCTTCAGCTCCTCCGTCCACGCCCACAGGCGCCTGGTGCTCCGGTGCAGGGTGCCTTGTCTCAGGAAATCCCAAAAAGCAGGACAGCGAACCAGAGCCCTGCACGCCCGCCCGTCAGGGGAAGTCGTGGCAAAGGAGAGGAGCAGTTTCCTACTGGACGTTTGGAGGATCGTCCTTGTGGTTTATTGAATAATGTTTAAAGTCTCGGTTCCTAGAAGATTTTTCTTATGCCTGCCATAGTTTTCAAAGTTTCTTGACAATGGTGAATTTTCTTTTTTTTCTTTTTTTTTTTTTTTGACAGGCAGAGTGGACAGTGAGAGAGAGACAGAGAGAAAGGTCTTCCTTCCATTGGTTCACCCTCCAATGGCCGCCACGGCCAGGGCTGCGCCCATCCGAAGCCAGGAGCCAGGTGCTTCCCCTGGTCTCCCATGTGGGTGCAGGGCCCAAGCACTTGGGCCATCCTCCACTGCACTCCCGGGCCACAGCAGAGAGCTGGCCTGGAAGAGGGGCAACTGGGACAGAATCCGGCGCCCCGACCGGGACTAGAACCCAGTGTGCCGGCGCCGCTAGGTGGAGGATTAGCCTAGTGAGCCGTGGCGCCGGCCGACAATGGTGAATTTTCAACTTTGAGCTCGTCTCTAAATCTGATCTTAGCAATCGTGGATTCTGAAGATGGCGTTCAGCTGCCGGGTGCCGAGGTCCAAGGCTATCACTTCTGTTTTCCACTGGACACAAGTTAACATAAATCAGGTATTTTTACAGTCACTCCCCTGCACCTAACTGTGTTTTGAGGTGGTTTACAGGAAAACCCGGCTTCCCTAGAGCACGTTTGAGAGGAGAGTCGGACACGACTCACAGAAACAGGTCTCAGATGGCAGCTTGCGTAAGGGTCGGCTCCGGGAGGCATCGTGGCTTCCTCTGTGAAGCCACGCGTCCCATGTGGGCACCAGTTCCTGTCCCGGCTGCTCCACTTCCGATCCTGCTCCCTGCTAACGCGCCTGGGAAAAGCAGCGGAAGATGGCCCATGTGCTCAGGCCCCTGCACCCATGTGGGAGACCTGGATGACGCTCCTGGCCCCTGGCCTTGGCCTGGCCCAGCCCCGGCTGCTGTGGCCCTCTGTTGCATTAAGGCCTAGGGATTAACCCTTTGGAGGCTTGCACAGAAACCGTGCCAGGGCCTCAGTGTGCTGAGAAGCTCTGGATCCACGAGACAGGCTGGTCTCCAGGTTCTGCGCTCCTTGGCAGGGTTCCCTGGTGTGGCAGAGGGGCTGGGGGTACTGCAGGCCCAGCCCTTGGAGCCGACACCACCCAGGCTGGCTGTGCACAGTGCCCCTCAGCCCTGCCCTGCTCCAGCCTCCCCCCACGCGGCGTGTGGCTCGTGTCTCTTCCTTTGGGACCAGAAGGGACTGGCAGCTCCCGCACTGCTCTGGCATGCTTTGTCAGAGGGTTTGCTCCAGGAAGGTCTGGGCCAGGAGGAAGCAGAGGGGGAGGGTGGGAGGCTGGGGAGCAGCCAGCGTCCGTGAGCCCGGCCCTGCGTTCAGTGCTCAGAGGCGCGGCCGCTATGAGCCAGCTGCTTGTGCTTTCTTTTTCTTTTTCTTTTTTTGACAGGCAGAGTGGACAGTGAAAGAGAGAGACAGAGAGAAAGGTCTTCCTTTTGCCGTTGGCTCACCTTCCAATGGCCACCGCGGCCGGCGCATCGCACTGATCTGAAGCCAGGAGCCAGGTGCTTCCTCCTGGTCTCCCATGCGGGTGCAGGGCCCAAGCACCTGGGCCATCCTCCACTGCCTTCCCGGGCCACAGCAGAGACCTGGACTGGAAGAGGGGCAACCGGGACAGAATCCGGCGCCCCAACTGGGACTAGAACCCGGTGTGCCGGCGCCGCAAGGTGGAGGATTAGCCTAGTGAGCCGCGGCGCTGGCCCCTTGTGCTTTCGGCTGCTGGTCCATCCCCAGGTCAGCACCATAGGCCAGGACCAGCCCTGACGGGAGACCAGGGCCGGCCCTGATGGGAGACCAGGACCAGCCCTGACGGGAGACCAGGACCAGCCCTGACGGGAGACCAGGGCCGGCCCTGACGGGAGAACAGACGCTCTGGGTTTCTTTGGCCTTTCACAGAATCCCTTCCTTTCCTTTCCCAGCTTTATTTCAGGGGCTGGTGCTGTGGCATCGTAGGTTAAGCCTCCACCTGCAGTGTCGGCATCCCATTCGGGCTCCGGTTTGAGGCCCAGCTGCTCCACTTCTGATCCGGTCCCTGCTAATGGCCTGGGAAGACAGCAGAAGACGGCCCCAGTGCTTAGGTCCCTGCACCCAAGTTGGGGACCTGGAAGAAGCTCCTGGCTCCTGGCTTCTGATTGGCCCAGCCCTGGCAGTTTCAGCCATTTGGGAGTGAACCAACGGATGCAAGATCTGTGTGTGTGTGGGTGGGTGGGTGTGTGTGTCTTCCTCTCTCTGTTTGTAACTCTGCCTCTCAAATAATTTTTTTAAAAATAAGATTCATTTCATTTTGATTTGAAGAGCAGAGTAAGAGAGAGAGAACTTCTATCCATTGGTTCATTCCCCAGATGACCGCAACAATGGGTCTGGACCAAGCCAAAGCCAGGAGCCGGAAACTCCATCTGGTCCGAGACCAGAGCCGTGGCGCGGCTGCTCAGGCTGGGGTTCCTGGGGCAGCGGCTCCTGTGGTGCTGAGCGCCGCATTCTCTCCCCTCTGTGTGCTTTGTGGGAGCCAGGAAGCCGCAGAGCTGGACTTCAGGGAGCGGGGAAAGGAAGGAGGCCGTTCAGGGCTTGGGGAGGCCCGGCTCCTACAAGGGGCTGGTGTGCGTGAGTCCGTCACTAGGAGTAAGTGACACACACACACCGTCCCTGGGAGCTCTCAGTGCGGCTGGGGAGGCAGAGCAGCGTGTGGGACAACACAGGATGGACGCCTGAGACACTGTGGGGACCCAGAAGTGGGCACGGGTGATCCGAATGATTCCCGGAGAAGGAGAAGCTGGAGCCAGGCCCCCGACGGGCAGACGGGTGAGCAGGAAGCCGGTGAGAAGCTCCAAAGCAGGCCCAGACGCCGGACACCTTGTTGTATTTCTTTCTAAATTTTGAAATAATTATAGACTCCAAGAAGTTGCAAAAATACCAGAAAAGGACCCCAGGGCCTGTCACCCAGCGTCCCCCGATGTGAGCGTGGGGACCGGCAGCACAGCACCAGACGGGAAGTGGGAGCAGGTGCATCACCTAGTGCTTAAGATGCCCGAGTCCCTTGGCCGGCACCGCGGCTCACTAGGCTAATCCTCCGCCTTGCGGCGCCGGCACACCAGGTTCTAGTCCCGGTCGGGGCGCCGGATTCTGTCCCGGTTGCCCCTCTTCCAGGCCAGCTCTCTGCTGTGGCCCAGGAGTGCAGTGGAGGATGGCCCAGCTGCTTGGGCCCTGCACCCCATGGGAGACCAGGAGAAGCACCTGGCTCCTGGCTCCTGCTTTCGGATCAGCGCGGTGCACCAGCCGCATTGTGCCGGCTGCAGTGGCCATTGGGGGTGAACCAACGGTAAAGGAAGACCTTTCTCTCTCTCTCTCTCTCTCTCTCTCTCTCTCTCTCTCTCTCTCTGTCTCTCTCTCTCACTGTCCACTCTGCCTGTCAAAAAATAATAAAAAAAAAGATGCCCGAGTCCCACAGTGGACTCCCTTCCTGGCTCCGTGTCTGACTGCAGCTTCCTGCTAAACGCAAGGCAGCAGGTGACGGCTCGAGTAATTGGGTTCCTGCTGTTCACACAGGAGACTTGAGCTGAGTTCCTGGCTCCCAGCTTTGGCCTGACCCAGCCGTGGTCCTGGTAGGCATTCAGGAATCCAACCAGTGAAAAGGCACTCGGCCTCTCTCTCTCTCTCGCTCTCTCTATCTCTCTCTCTCTCTCTCTCCCTCTCTCTCCCTTAAATAAATACATTTTAAAGAGGAGCCGCCATTTGGCATGGCGGTTTGCTGCCACTTGGAACGCCAGCATCCCCTACCAGAGTGTCTGTGTTGGAGTCCTAACTCCACTTCCCATTCCAGCTTCCTGCTAGTGAGCACCCTGGGAGGCAACAGATGATGGTTCAGGCAATTTGGGTTCCTTCCTTCCACATGGGAGACCTGGACTGGGTTCCTGGCGCCCAGCTTCAGCCTACCCTGCCCAAGTTATGATGGGCATTTTGGGGAGCAAACCAGCAGGTGAGACAGCTTTCTGTCTGCCTCTCCAATAACCAAGATCCTTTTTTTTTTTTTTTTTTGACAGGCAGAGTGGACAGTGAGAGAGACAGAGAGAAAGGTCTTCCTTTGCCGTCGGTTCACCCTGCAATGGCCGCTGTGGCCAGCAAGCTGTGGCCGGTGCACCGCACTGATCCGAAGGCAGGAGCCAGGTGCTTCTCCTGGTCTCCCATGGGGTGCAGGGCCCAAGCACTTGGGCCAACCTCCACTGCCTTCCCAGGCCACAGCAGAGAGCTGGCCTGGAAGAGGGGCAACCGGGACAGGATCCGGCGCCCCAACCAGGACTAGAACCCGGTGTGCCGGCACCACAGGTGAGGATTAGCCTAGTGAGCCACGGCGCAGGCCTCCAAGATCCTTTTTTAAAACCAGGAGGCTGACATTAACTCAACACAATTCTGCTGCAGCCCTTACTCAGCGTCTCCCACTTCTCATGTGGACTCCTCCTCGTGTGTGTGCGTGTGTGGTTCTGTTTATCCTGAGTTTCAATCCCCATCAACACCACCACAGTCAAGGTGCTGAGCGATTCCACCGCCCCCTTCAGTTGTCCACACGGTGGCCTGCACAGGCACCAGGGGTGCAGCTGCCATGTGCCCTGAGCTTTGGGCAGGCGAGCCAGAGCCTTTGTGTCTGGGGGCAGGGGGTGGGGGCTGGGGGAGGCGCCCTCTCAGGCCTTCTGCCAAGGGCCTCATCTTGCTAGCTTCTTGCCCAGGAGAATGGGGACCCTGAAGATTGGGGCCTCCCGACATAAGGCTGGAACGAGCCCCTGGAATTCAGCACCCTGGACAGATCTGGGGCGGGGAGGGAGGGGCCGTGTTGGCAAGAGAGGGCGAGGCCGCTTTCCTGGGTCGCCCCTTAGCCCTGGGAGAGGCCCCCACCATGGGTGCGTCCCGATGCGTCCCCTCCCCCAGGCCAGGGTCCTGCAGAGGACATCTCAGGAGCACAGGGCCCTGCTCCTCGGGCTCGTCTCGGCCTTTCGAGGCTCCTGTCTCGCGGATCTTTCCTTGACGCTCCCAGCTCACTGGCTCCCTTCTCTGAGTTAATCTACCCAGAGAGCTGGCACAGCCCTGGAGTGGCCGGAAGCCGCTGTACGCGCCTCTCTGCCTGCTCCCGCCAGCATGTGAATGTCTCCAGTGCCACCAGCCAGCCCCTCCCCGAGCCCAGGGACCACCCCCCACCCCCGTCCCCAGTGTCCCCGAGAAGCCTGGCCATGGATGCCGTGCTCTCCACCCCCCCTTCTCACCTGGCCCCTCAGGGATGGGGGACGGCAGGTGGGTGACAGCCCTCACGGCTCAGCCCCCAGGGACTGGCTACCCTGAGAAAGCAGCCCTGGCTCAGGTACCAGCCCCTCCCCAGAACAGCCCTCCCCTGCTGGGTGAAAACCCCACCCTACTCCACCCTGACGCTGGACAAGCCGGAAGGGTCAGCTCAGCTCCAGAGCCGCTGTGGACCGGGCAGAGGCCTCCCCATGAGTGCACTGCTGCCTGGCTCCCCCCGCCCAGTCCTGCTGCCTCCCCTCCCCCGAGTCCAGGTCTTCGGCATGGCTAGCAACCGTGTCTGGAATCCAAAGTGCAGCCGTCCTGGCGCTGTGGGATGAGGCCCTGCGACCCCCGCTCACTGCTGGCCTCTCGGACCCCGGCCCAGCAGACTGAAGAGGAGAGCTGCCATCAGAGTCGCGTGCCTGGCTCTCCTAAAAGGTGCTGCTCCTCCGACAGCTCTGACCGCGGGGTCCACACTCCGGCCCGAGCGGAGCTGCCCCCAGTGCGCAGAAGCGAGCCCCACGCGTGTCCGTTCCCCCTTCCTGTGAGCCTGGGGACGCTATCTAAGGATGTGCCAGTTGCTGCTGCGACATTAGCGCAGCACTGAGTGTCCCAAGCACGGAGCGGGTTCCGAGTCTCCTGGAGAAGTTTTGAATTGTCCTGGGCGTGGCTCGGGGAGTGGCGTGAGTGCCCTCGCTTGTTTCCTTGCGCTGGAAGTCTTGGCTCCATCACAAGCTCCCCGTGGACTGTAGGACACGGTGGGTGTTTTCCTTTTATCCCATTTGGGCCTCCCCCAGTCCCAGATGGAGCAGAGAGTGTGTTCCCTACAGACACCAGCACCAGCCCCTCCTCCTGTGCAACAGGTGAGCCGCGTCTCCCAGGGCAGAGACCTGACCTTGGCCAGACGGTGCGTGAGCAGGCCACTTGTCTGTTGTTTTAGGAAGGTACAAGGGGACTTTAGAAGTTAAGTGGTAGGGACAGCGCTGTGGTGCAGCGGCGTAAGCCCTGGCCTGAAGAGCTGGCATCCCATATGAGCGCCGGTTCTAGTCCCGGCTGCTCCCCTTCTGATCCAGCTCCCTGCCATGGCCTGGGAAAGCAGCGGATGATGGCCCAAGTCCTTGGGCCCCTGCACCCGTGTGGGAGATCCAGAGGAAGCTCCTGGCTCCTGGCTTCGGATCGGTGCAGCTCCAGCTATGGCGGCTACCTGGGGAGTGAACCAGCGGATGGAAGACCTCTCTCTCTGCCTCTCCTCTCTGTAATCTGACTTTCAAATAAATAAATAAATCTTTTTAAAAAAAGTGAAGGGGTGAGTTTAGGTGCCTATGTTTGGCACAGGGGTTAAGATGCCTGGGTGAATTCCTGGTTTGGAGTTCCAGCTCCATTCCCAATTCCAGCCTCCTGCTGATGCACCTTGTGGGAGGCAGCGGGTAAAAGCCAACATTTGGGCCCCTGCCACCCATGTGGGAGGCCCAGATGGAGTTCCCGGCTCCTGGCTTTGGCGTGGCCAACCCCAGCTGTTGTGGGCATTTGAGGGAGATTGTGTGTGTGTAGGGGTGTGTGTGTGTGTGTGTGTGCCTTTCAAATAAATAAATCAACACAAAGATGGTCCACTCCTCCCAACACCTCCCAGGGGAGGCCCTGACCCCGGGCATGCTGCCCCCCAGAGCCGGGCCTCCTCTGCCCGCCTTGGCCCAGCACGCCCTGTGCTCGGTGGCAGCAGCACCACGGCCTGGGCTCAGCGTCTCTGAGAGGCCAGCTCAGGGCAGGCAGCGTCTGTTCCGGGGCTGGGGGGGCCGGTCCTCCCTCGTCGCCTCCGTCTCCGCTCTGTTGTCCTCCCACCTCTCTGCTGCGTGGTCTCTCTGGGTTTTCTGCCGCGTGTGCATTTCTGCTCATCTCTCCGTCCCTCCGTCTGCCCCCGTCTCTGGTGGGATCCCATTCTAGAGCTGCGCTCTCAGACCACTTCACAGATACACACTCCAGCCTGCACCGCACCGGGCGGCCTGGGCTCTGGGGGAAGAGCAACCGGGGGCGTGCCCTGCCCTCCTCTCCTCCACACGCCAGCTCCGCCCCCTTCCCTGCCTTTAGGAGCTGGGGCTTCTCTCCCCCTCCCCCCCAGGATCCCAGTTCCCACAGCAGAGAGGAGGCTTGGTGCTTCTGGGGGTCTGGGGCAGCAGAGGCCAGGGCCATGCTGCCATCCAGCCCAGCCCAGAGACCTGGCCTGGGCCCTGCAGCCTAGACTTGTTTTCATTTAAAAGGCAGAGTTGCAGAGGAGGGGTGGGGAGAGAGAGAGGTATCTTCCACCTGCTGGTTCACTCCCCGGATGGCCACAATGGCCAAGGCTGGGGCAGGCCAAAGCCAGGAGCTCCTTCCATGTGGCTGCAGGGGCCCAAGTCCTTGGGCCATACTCCACTGCCTTCCCAGGTGCATTAGCAGGGAGCTGGGTTGGAAGCAGAGCCGCTGGGACTGGAATCAGTGCCCACGTGGGATGCTGGCACCGCAGGTGGTGGCTGAACCTGTTACGCCACAGCACCTGCCCAGAGCGGCCCTATTTACAGCACTCCGGCGTCCACAGTCGGGCTTACCGCGGTCTGCAGCTGTGGGGTGGGTTGGATTTGGGGTCAGCGGGATGAGGAAGGAGCAGGCTGCGGCCCCCACTGCCTTGTGGGGGAGGGGACGGGGTGTGTTCGCCTTCCAAGGGACTTAAATGCGGGCTAAGACTGGATGCCAGAGAGCAACCACGGGAAGCAGGCTGGGGATGCCAGGACGGACAGCAGGCCATGGTCCCTGTCCCTCGAGACACTCAGGAGTCACAGAGGAGAGGCCCCTGCCGAGCACCCAGGGCAGGCACCCGCTCAGGGCTGTCATGATGCCACCTCGCGCCCGGCCCCTCAGCCTTGCAAAGCTGAGGTCCCCCACACTGACTCCGCCCCCTCCTTCCTGGCTCCACCCCCTCCTCCCTGAGCCCCCAGCCCTCCCCCACCTCCTGTCCCAGCCCCTGTGCTGGATTCAGCCTGACCTGTGCTTTAGCACCCGGTGTGGGCCCCCTGTGCACCTGCTGGGGTCCTCCCCCTCTGGGACCCTCCCCCTCTGGGACCCTCCCGGCAGCCCGAGTGTGTGTGATGGACGTAACCCAGTGATTCGCTTTTGATGAATCAGTGCCTCGTGGAGCAGGTGCCCGGCCTAGCGGCTGAGATGCTGTTAAGGGTGCCGGGGTCCCCATCAGAGTCCCTGGATCCCAGCCCTGGCTCTGCTCCTGTCTCCGGCTTCCAGCTAATGCAGACCCTGGCAGGCCGCAGTGATTCAAGTGCTTGGGTCCCTGCCATGCACGAGGGAGACCCTGATGGAGCTCCTGGCTCCCGGCTGCAGCCTGCTCCAGTCTTGGCCACTGCACCTGGGGAAGTGAACCGTCAGATAGGAACGTGCGCGCTCGCTCTCTCTTTTCTCTGTGTCTCTCATTTCAGATCGGTTTCCACGGTGCACGGGGTGCTACGAGGATTTGCAGGTGTGTGAGCTCATTCCCTGATCAGCCTCTTGAATCCTGCTCTGTAGCTGAGGACCTGAAGGCCCCGGATTGCCTGAAGCCATGAGGTCGGGCTGGACCAGGAGCACACAGCCCCGGCCTGTGAGTGACAGGCGGGCAGCACGGGCACAGGGCCTGGGTCCTGCTCAGAGAATGTTGAATGTGAGATTCGCAGGCCTCGCTGCCCTGGCCAGCTTGCAGGAGAGCCGGAGCCAGCCCTGCAGGCGCCAGCACGCTGCGCCAAGCCCAGGGCCTGGCTTGGCCCTTGGCCCAGCAGAGGGATCCTGGCTCTGGGCCTGGTGGGCACAGCCAGGGATGCATTCCGGGTCAACAGGGGCGAGAGAGGGCCCTGGGGAAGGCGGGACACAGAGGGGGCAGGCGCCGAAGGTTCCCAGCGAGAGATCCCTGCTCTCCGAGGGACCCCAGCCCCCCAGCTGCTGTTCCTGAGACCTGGGCCTGCGACGTCTCTGCCTCGGATGCCACACTTCCAGGTGACCAAGCCTACAGAGCCCCCAATCCACCCCCTCCACCTCCTCTGCCAGCTTCCTGCCTCCAGGCCTCTCCACTCGTCCAGAGCTGCCTCCCATAGCCTCAGTCCCAACCCCTCCCACTACTCAGGGACGCAGCTCCCAACAACCCCCAGCCTCCTCCCCTCTCCCCAAGACACCCCCAGCGGCCAGCCCCTCGGAGCAAAGTCCCCCTTGTTCTTGTCACACACGCACACACGTGTGCACACACAGGCCCCTCTCCCGGGGCACAGAGCGCTGCCTGGGCGTGTTCTCCTCCCCCTGGGCGCCCTGGGTCAGGTGAGAAGAGAGGGGATGGACGACGAGGAATGCAGGGCTCAGAGCCGGAGCCAGCCCGGCCTCCGCACAGCTGCAAAGCTGCCGGGACCCAGTGCAGGGGGGGAGGCAGGGGTCTGGGGGACCCTCTGGCCGCACCCCGGCTGCTGCTCCTCCAGCTGCGCCTCCAGGCTCTTGGGTCACTCACATGGTGCTGGGACACCCGGGAACAAGGAGGCACAGGGGTTCCGGGTGTAGGGTGGGGGAACGCGGGGTGACCAGGCATCGCCCAGTGCCGAGACTGAGGGCTGACACAGACATGAAGGCACCGTGGAAGGCGGCGGTGGTCCCTGCCCCGTTCCCACCCCAGCCCCGTGACAGTCAGAGTCAGAGGTGGACGGACCATGCCCCGTCCGATGGCGACGGGCCCGGGAAAGATCTGCTCCGGCTCACAGGTGGCTGAGGCCAGAGACGGGGCCACCCGGGCCAGGCCTCCCTGGGGACCTCATGCTGCTCCTTTGGGGACCCCTTTGCCTCCCAGGCCTTGCAGGGGCCCAGGTCCTCTGCCCCCTCCCCCTGTGACTCCCGACCCCCAGGCCCACCCGGGGCAGGGGTCAGCGAGGTGGAAAGGGTGGCACTCCTATCTCGGTGGTGGAGCTCCCCGCCCCAGAAAACAGGAAGAGGCCAGAGCAGCACAGGCGTGAGCAGGACTGGTATGCGGGGCTGAGACGCCCAGAGAGGACAGAGGGTGGTGTGGACTGGGGGAGCCAGGGAGGGCTTCCTGGAGGAAGGGGCAGAGGGGCTCCGCCGGGCCTCCCAGGAGGTCGTTGCTACTGCAGCCAGTGTGGGCCTGGTGGGTCGGGGGTCACAGGGTCCCTGAGGCAGTGGCACCCCGCTGCTGGGGACAGCCCCAAGCACAGAAGCCCAGCCCCGGACAGCCGACAGCGGGCGGTGGGGGCCACGCGGAGGCCCGGGCAGCTGACAGCGGGCGGTGGGGGCCACGCGGAGGCCCAGGCAGCCGACAGCGGGCGGTAGGGGCCACGCGGAGGCCCGGGCAGCCGACAGCGGGCGGTGGGGGCCACGCGGAGGCCCGGGCAGCCGACAGCGGACGGTAGGGGCCACGCGGAGGCCTGGGCAGCCGACAGCGGGCAGTGGGGGCCACGCGGAGGCCTGGGCAGCCGACAGCGGGCGGTGGGGGCCACGCGGAGGCCCGGGCAGCTCCCTTCTGTTTTTGCCCGGAAGGACAGAGCACAGAGTTGACGACCAGACGACCCAGACACGAGCCGTGGGCGACCGTGTGCCTGCTTCTAGCAGGGCAGAGGCCGAGGGAGGGAGCCCGAGGAGTCCCGCTTCCTGCCGGCGGGGGAAGGAGACAGGAATCCTGCTCTGCCCACGTCTCCTACATCCGTCCATCAAGCTGCCCCCAGGGCCACGCCCATGGTGTCCGGGCCACGTCGGGGCTGGCAGGGCTGGACTTTTTTTTTTTTTTTTTTTCAAACTACCCAGCAGGAAGCGGCAGTGCTGGGACTGAACACCCGTCTCTCCAAGGACAGCGCTCAGCGTCTCTGTGCCACTGCAGGCCCCACCGGGCATCTGTGCTGCACAGCCTGGAACGGCTGAGCCAGGGAGGAAGCAGCCGCACAGGGAGGGGGGCAGGGTGCAGGTCTGGCTGCTGGCCCTGGCCATGGCCACAACCTGGCACCCCTGGGAACTGGCCCAGAGGCCGCCCCCACCAGCGAGAGCAGGGGTCTCGGCACGCCCGGCTCTGCTTCTGCTGATCCGGCCACAGCTGTCTGCGCTCAGCGCTTCCGGTCCACGCGCTCAGTCGTCCAAACGGACTCCTGCAAAGGATCCTCTTCTAGTCAGGCTTTGTTGCTGAGGGAAGTGGAGGCTGGAGGGAGTCCGGCCCCCAAAGCTTGGGTCTCCTGCAGGCCGCACTACCCACGGCCTGCAGGTGAGAAGAGACGTGCCCCTGCCCACCGCAGCGTAGGGGAGCTGCCTGGGCGGGGGCGCGGGCACTCCTGACCATGGGGGAGGCGGGGAGGAAGCCATCGGCAGAGTTCTCCTTAACAAGCAGTGTTCACCGAGGAAGGACGCGCACTTAAACACTCCCTACCTAGGGTGGCTGAGTTCTGCTTACAGATGTAGTCACGCAGGAACGACCGTTACGCTTCTGTCAGTCAAACGTGGATGAACTCGAGGTGTGAAAGCCAAACTCCTCCAAGCGATCAGTGCCGCTTACAACTTCATTAAATGTGCTTAAACAATTTCAGCTGCACGTAAACAGCTACAGTGTTTGATTTTCCTATGCAACTGAAATGTCTGATTGAACAAGCAAAACCTTTTCATCAGGTACTCGGGACACTGCTGTCAGCCTAATGCTGTGACTGTCACAGTGTCGTAAGTATCACAGCACCGCCGGTGTCGTGGCCCAGTAGGGGAAGCCACCGCCTGAGTCACTGCAGCATCCCACGCGGGCAACGGTTCTAGTCCCGGCTGCTCCACTTCTGATCCAGCTCCCTGCTGACGCACCTGGAAAGCACTGGAAGAGGATCCAAGTGCCTGGGCCCCTGCACCCATGTGGGAGACCCAGAAGAAGCTCCTGGCTCCTGGCTTCATCCTGGTCCAGCCCCGGCCATTGCAGTTTTTTGGAGAGTGAACCAGCAGATGGAAGATCTTTCTCCCTCTCTCTCTCTTACTCTTTCAAATAAATAAAATATTTAAAATATTAATTTAAAATATTTAAAAATAAAATATTTTAAAAATATATGATTATGGCTGGCGCCGCAGCTCACTAGGCTAATCCTCTGCCTTGTGGCGCCGGCACACCGGGTTCTAGTCCCAGTCAGGGCACCGGATTCTGTCCCGGTTGCCCCTCTTCCAGGCCAGCTCTCTGCTGTGGCCCGGGAAGGTAGTAGAGGATGGCCCAGGTGCTTGGGCCCTGCACCCCATGGGAGACCAGGAGAAGCACCTGGCTCCTGCTATCGGATCAGTGCGGTGCGCCGGCCGCGGTGGCCATTGGAGGGTGACCAACGGCAAAGGAAGACCTTTCTCTCTGTCTCTCTCTCTCTCTCACTGTCCACTCTGCCTGTCAAAATACATATATATATATATATATATGATTATGTAGTCAGATTGAAAGTAAAAGGATTAAGAATAGCATGAAACATTATTTAAAAAAAACACTGGAGTGGCTATGTGAAAATTCAGCCAAAGTAGATTCCTGAATAAGGAAATTTATATCCAGAGGAATATTACATGAAGATAAAAGAATCAATTCATCTAGAAAATGTAGCAATTTAAGGGAGTATGTCCTCAACACTAGCAAAGAACACACAGCAAAAAAGATCGACATAATGGAAAGAAGAGACGGAGAAATGCAGCTACCAGTGCAGATGAACGCTCACTCCTGCCGGCTGATGGCCGGTCGAGAGGAAACCAGTGTGGCTGTGGAAGACCCGGCATCTGGAGCACACTGCCAGCGACGGCAGAAAGCACATTATTATCAAGCTGCTCCAGTGTAGACCAACTTCTGGGTCATCAAAAATTAAAATTGAAGGGGCCAGCGCTGTGGCGTAACGGGTAAAGCCACCGCCTGCAATGCCAGCATCCCATATGGATGCCGGTTCGCGTCCTGGCTGCTCCTCTTCTGATCCAGCTCCCTGCTAATGCCCCTGGGAAAGCAGTGGAAGATGGCCCAAGTCCTTGGGCCCCTGCCCACGTGGGAAGCCTGGATGGAGCTCCTGGCTCCTGGTTTGTCCTTGCTCATCCCTGGTCATTGCAGCCATCTGGGGAGTGAACCAGCAGGTGGTGGACCTCTCTCTCTCTCTCTCTCTCTCTCTCTGTAACTCTTTCAAATAAATTAATAAATAAACCTTTTTTAAAAAATCAAAATTTAAAATGACCACATTTGTCCTCTGACCATAATAAAAATAAGCTAGAGTTGAACAAGAGAGAGAGATCTGGAAATCTCCCCCAGATACGGGAGTTAAGCAGCGCACTGCTAGCCGCTCTGTAGGCTGGGGGCCTGAGGGGCTGGGAGCGTGGCCAGGAGCCTCCTCCCCTAACCGCTGAGGCCACACAGCCTCGGGGGAGGGGCCAAAGGCTCTGGAATTGGCAGCGTGGTTACAGGGGCACCCACTGAAGGATTTCCACACACAGAGCAGAGCAAAGAGACAGGGCTGGAGTTGTGCGTGTGTGCGTGCGTGTGTTTTGCACACTTGTGTGTGTGTGTGTGCATGCATGAGTGCGTGTGAGCGGAAGGGGCGGCCCAAATGTGCACTGATTTTGCACCAGGGTTTCTCAAGGTTTCTGCACCGAGACCCTCCCTCCCTCTTCTGCAGAGGCTGCCTCCAGTCTTCCTGGGACCCCCGCGTGCCAGTCACGCAGGCAGCTCGAGTGGGAGGACCTGGTCCCCACCACCGGGGGCTTGCTGAGCCAAGGGCACTGCAGTCCACAGAAGGGGCTGTGGCCTGTGTGACTTCCCCGGACTCTCGGCTTGTTGGGGGCAGTAGCTGGGACCCGCGGTCAGCTCCTGTCACCTACTCCTAATGAAGCCACCGTGGTGAGTGCATCCCCATCCGCACTGACCAGGCTGCGGTCCAGGCCGCAGTGCCTATTGGGAGCTCCAGACACCAATGGCCACACCACTTCAGGAGCCGTCAACACCTTCTGTAGTTCTACCGGCGCTGGCAGCCTGGAGCCCACCGTCGACGAGGTTCGCGCTGGGCACCTGCCGCCAGCTCCTCTGCACCCTGCAGCTCATCCCGGGCAAGGAAGATGCTGCTGATGACTCTGCCCCGGGCCGAGCGCTACAGCTCCGACCTCACCACACTGGAGCACCCTGATTGTGCCTTCCTGGTAGACACGAGCCATCGTGGGAGCTGTCATGAGCCGGCCAACCACGCGGTGCTCTCCACGGCAAAAACTCGGCTGCTGCCGCTTGTACCGCAGGCTGACCAGGCTGCCATTGCCACGGTCAACACCAAGCACACACCGGACCGGTGCCCCAGTGGCTTCTGGGATGGCATTAACCACCACTGCGGTAGCCGGTGCAGACCTGGCCAGCGCCCAGCGAGCTGGGTGCGTGCTGAGCAGCACTTCGGCCAGTGGGGGGCAGGTTTGACTGGACACGTGCCTCATGGGCCCGTGCTCATGGGGCGTGGGGGAGGGGAAGGAGGAAGCAGAGGCGGGCCGATCATCAGAACTTGAATGTCAATGTCAGCCCAGAGGTCTTAGGGCTCTCTGGTCAGCGGAGGTCTTGGCCCAGCTGTGATTGTGTCTGTCTTTCCCAAGACTCTTCCATCGTGTCTGAATGAGAAGGTTTTAAGGCAAAAAAAAAAAAAAAAAAAAAAAAGGGAGAGGGGGAGTCACTGGCTTGCGGCCCTGGACCTGTCTGTGCCTCCATCTCTCATCTGTTCCAGGCCCCCGGCCTTGGGCTGAGCCTCCTGGGGAAAAGTGATGTCAGGGAATCAGAGCCCCCCGCTCCCGGGAGCTGCCCCGGACCCTGGTGGAGAGCTGGGGTCGGAGGAGCCCCTGTGGTTTGGAGGAAGGCCCCGTACGTGGAGACTGACGGAGGAGCAGACTTCGCCACCGCCGGCGGGCAGTGGGGGCAGCCCGGGCACATCAAACCTCCCCCCGCAGACTTTGATCCGCCGAGATGACAGGGCAGGCGCCTGTTCTCTTTGAAGCTGCGGACAGATCAAGCCTGCTTCTTATCTCAGCCTGCCCTGGCAGCACGTGCTCCCGCCTGCTGCCGACTCGGAGAGGCCAGAACAGAGCAGCGTAGCCCGGCCCTGCGCCGGCCCTCCAGCCCCCTGCCCACCCCGGGGCACAGGGGATGAGCGGAACCAGCCTCGCCCGGCCTCAGAAGCAAGGAGGTGCAGGGGTGAGACGCAGAGCCCAGGGCCCCACAACTAAGGATTCCCCGCACCTGGGTGCCCCCTCTCTTTCCTCCGAAGTCTAGCTTTGAACTTCACCTTGTGCCGGGATCTGAAGACGCTGGGCCTGGAGGCAGGCGCGGGATGCTGGTGCCAGGTCCGCCTCTGATTTTCTGCGTGACCTTGACCGGGCTCTCGGGAGCTGGCACGCTCGCTCTGTGATGTGGACTTACTGCAAGTGTCCCCGGGCGCTCGGTGTGCGACGCTGGGGTTGGGAGCTGCCTGCAGCTGGGTTAGGGCTGCTTTGCGTGGGGGGCAGCCTCTGGGGCTACAGGGAGGGCAGCAGCCGGCGGGCGGGGCCACTCTGCCCCCTGCGTGGACAGAGGCACGGGGTTGGGTGGTGGTCCCAGGACCTTGGGCTCCTGGCTGCTGCGTGTTGGTGGCTGCACCAAGCTGCTGAGCTCTGGTTGGGGTCAGACATTGACCCCGGGCAGGTACAAGAGTGTCAGGCACTAAAGAAGTCAGTTCCTCTGCCTGCTCCTGGAGCAGGGCCCAGAGACCCAAGGGGTGGGAGCTGCACCCAGGTATTCACCTTGGGGGAGTCCCACTGCGAAGCACCCTGGTTCTGCCCTCAGAACATGGCCAGGACTGCCTGTGGAGCCAGTGCAGACCTCCCCGCCCCGCCCAGGGCCTCCCGGGGGGCAGAGGGAGAACAGGTGCCGAGGCCGGAAGATCAGGGAGCGAAGCAGAGAGATGCAGTTCAGTGTCTGCCTCTGCCCGGTGCTGGAGTGGGCCACGTCCAGAACCTCCTCTGTGTCTCCTGCACCAGAGGGGGGTCACTGTCATCTTCAGACCCCCCGTTGCCTCCCTCAGCCCAGCTCCGAGGGTCCCCTCCATCATCCGTAGCCCTGGGGGACCCCCTGCTCTGCCCTGTGCCTCACCCTGCAGATGATGCGAGAGAGAGAGTGGGGTTCACCCCCCAGCCCAGCCCACGCAGCTGTAGGCCGGCCTCCCTGCCTCCCGCCCCCCCAGGAGCCGCTTCATGCCGCTGGAGCTCAGACCGCGTGCAAGGGAGGCAGGCAGGGGCGAGTGACCACGCCCTGGCCCAGAGAAGGCCCCCACCCTGGTGCAGAGCCGCCTGCTCCGGGCTTGGAGTTGCAGCTCGGAGTGGGGGTGGGGGCACCTACAGACCTCCACCTGCGCCGGTGCTGCTGGAGCCCAGCTGCTGGGCACCCTCGGGAGGAGGAGGCTGGGGGAGGGGCTCGGGGGAGGTGTACAGGGCAGGCCTGGGTGGCCGCTCCCTGCTGCACCGGGAGGCCCTGCCCAGTCCTTCTCTCCAGATCGAAGTTGCAAGGAAACGGCATTCTTTTCTCATTAAAAATTCATCTCGGCCTGGACGGCGACCAGCCGCGACACCACTGCTCTCCACCAGCGTCCCCGCCGTCTCCTCTCCAGCTCGCTCTGCCACGTGCTTCGTGATCTGGGTGGAGGACCCCTCCCAGGCCCCCCTCCCACATCCTCAGGGTTGAGACTGAAAAACAGCCTCTGAAAATCTGTGGAGAAACCGGCGCCGTGGCTCACTAGGCTAATCCTCCGCCTTGCGGCGCCGGCACACTGGGTTCTAGTCCTGGTTGGGGCACCGGATTTTGTCCCGGTTGCCCCTCTTCCAGGCCAGCTCTCTGCTGTGGCCCGGGAGTGCAGTGGAGGATGGCCCAAGTGCTTGGGCCCTGCACCCCATGGGAGACCAGGAGAAGCACCTGGCTCCTGCCATTGGATCAGCGCAGTGCGCTGGCTGCGGCGGCCATTGGAGGGTGAACCAACAGCAAAGGAAGACCTTTCTCTCTGTCTCTCTCTCTCTCTCTCACTGTTTAACTCTGCCTGTAAAAAAAAAGAAAGAAAAGAAAATCTGTGGAGAGAGTCGTGACCGACTCCCTCTTGTGTGGGAGCACAGTTGCCCCAGCCAGCAGGGTCCACAGGCCCGCGGTGGGTGGGCAGGTGCATGTGAGGGGGGGAGCCAGGCAGGTGCATGTTGGGGGGGAGAGCCAGGCAGGTGCATGTTGGGGGGGAGAGCCAGGCAGGTACATGTGATGGGGGGCAGAGCCAGGCAGGCGTGTGTGACAGGGGAGAGCCAGGCAGGCGTGTGTGACGGGTGGGGGGAGAGCCAGGCAGGCGTGTGTGACGGGTGGGGGGAGAGCCAGGCAGAGCAGGGAAAGTGCCCTGGCTGGGGGAACCCCAGGCGAGGAGCTTAGTCCTCTCTGAGTGCTGCTGTTCACAGTGTGTTCAAAGCTTGCACGCACATAGGGGGCGTCAGAAAGTTCACGGGAAGTGAAATTCAAAGATAAGTTTATTTTGGTGCAAAAAAAAAAAAATCCCTGAAATCCGTGCATGGCTGTTTCTCAAATGCATTTCCAGATGTATACAACAAGTGTCTAATAAAAGGCAGCTGTGGCAGCGATGTCCTGAGAAAAGAGGGGGCTTCTGGTGTGCAGTGAGCAGGGGGCTTGGCCAGCAAGACAGGCCTGGCCTCGGCCCCACGCCTCAGGGCCCTGGGCTTGGTGGGGTGGGGCAGACGGCAGGGAGGGCGAGCAGGGCGCCTTGGGTGGCCGCCCTCGGCCAGGCACCTGTCTTGTCCGAGTTGCTCCCATGGGTGACTTCTAGCGACAAGACCATTGGCTGCGAGGTGGGTTCAGCAAGGCTATGGCGCCCCCACTAGCCCGCAGGACTTCCAGGGCGGCCAGGTCCCTGCTGAGGCCGTGGGGGCTGTCGACAGCGGTGCCCAGAAGAGAGCTGTCTCTGCCCTCCTGGCCCCTAACCCGCTCCCCTCTGGCTGGTCTCCAGCCTTGTGGGAGACGCCAGACTGCAAGGTGCCAGGGCAGGAAACCCGATGCAACAACATACACTCGGCGGGCGTCGAGGTGCAGGGGGTGAAGCGCTGCCTGAGACACTCGCATTCCATAGCAGAGCACCGGTTCAAGTCCCATCCACTCCGCTTCCAGTCCAGCTCCCTGCTGATGCGCCTGGGAAAGCAGGGGAGGACGGCCCTAGGACTGGGGTCCCTGCACCCACGTGGGAGACCCAGATAGAGTTCCCGGCTCCTGGCTTCCGCCTGGCCCAGCTGCATCTGGGGTGTGAAAGGTGTGTGGAGATCTCCCCTCTTCTCTCCCTCTCCCTCTCCCTCCTCTCCCTCCCCCTCCTCTCCCTCCTCTCCCTCCCCCTCCCCTCCTCTCCCTCTCCCTCCTCTCCCTCTCCCTCTCCCTCTCTCCCTCTCCCTCCTCTCCCTCTGCCTCTCCATCTCTCCCTCTCCCTCTCCCTCTCCCTCCCCCTCCTCTCCCTCCGCCTCTCCATCTCTCCCTCTCCCTCTCCCTCCCCCTCCTCTCCCTCCCCCTCCTCTCCCTCTCCCTCTCCCTCCCCCTCTCCCTCTCCCTCCCCCTCTCCCTCCCCCTCCTCTCCCTCCCCCTCTCTCCCTCCCCCTCCTCTCCCTCTCCCTCTCCCCCTCCCCCTCTCCCTCTCCCTCCCCCTCTCTCCCTCCCCCTCCTCTCCCTCTCCCTCTCCCCCTCCCTCTCCCTCCTCTCCCTCCCCCTCTCTCCCTCCCCCTCCTCTCCCTCTCCCCCTCCCTCTCCCTCCTCTCCCTCCCCCTCTCTCCCTCCCCCTCCTCTCCCTCTCCCTCTCCCCCTCCCTCTCCCTCCTCTCCCTCTCCCTCCTCTCCCTCCCCCTCCTCTCCCTCTCCCTCTCTCCCTCCCCCTCCTCTCCCTCTGCCTCTCCATCTCTCCCTCTCCCTCTCCCTCCCCCTCCTCTCCCTCTCCCTCTCCCCCTCATCTCCCTCTCCCTCTCTGTCTCCCTCTCCCTCTCCCTCTCCCTCTCCCTCTCCCTCTCCCTCTCCCTCTCCCTCTCCCACACATACTGCCCTGTCACTCTGCTTTTCAAATACATACATAAATAAATCTTGTTTAAAAGCTCTGAACTCATCCTGGCTCTCCCACAGGAGGGAAAGAGAAAAAGTCCCCTGCAGTTTTAGCAGCGAAGCTCCGTGGCTCTTCGGAAGGAAGCAAACTCGGGTGTGCGTGGTTTACATCAGGAGTTACTGGCCCCAGGCGGAGACGGCATGGGCAGGGGTCCTGTCGGGGGGCTGCACGGAGCCCTGCCGTGTGTGCTGCATTGGCGTGAGGGGCTGGGGCCAGCTAGGGGTTGACTCTGGCCTCCTCCTCTCCCCAGAGCCCAAGCAGGAAACGGCCAGTTCCTGGGGTCTCTGACCTCCTACCCGGAGGATCCCCCTGCCTCGCAGAAGCCTTCGGCCCCTCGGTGCCAGTCCGGCACCCCCGCGGCGATCTGTGTGCCCGACGCGCGCCCGTGATCACAGCGAGGACCCCCAGGCTGGCACTGGCTGACCAGCAGTGGGCTCCTCCTGTGTCAGGACCCACAGTGGGCTCTTGCTCAGCCCTTGCGTTTCGGGAGCTGTGGCCTCTCCCTGGAGCGCCCGTGCGGATGCTCAGGCTGGGTAAGAGATGGGATCAAGCAAACGCCCCCTGGGGAGGAGCCCTCCCCCCACCGGGGACAGCAACTGCACGGGTTACAGGTGTCGCCAAGATGTCACCACGCACCACTCACACAAGCCCGGGACAGGGTGCTTTCCTCGCAGATGAGGGACAGGGCGGGGTCAGCGTCCACAGTGGGTGCTGGAGCCCCCGGCCAGGAGTCCCATCTGGAAGCTGCCACAGGGCACGGTCTCCACGGAAAGGAGCCCCTCCCCCTCCTCACCTGGAATGGGCTTCAAGGTGAGGCTGGCCAGGTGCCAGGTGCCGGGTGAGGCAGGGGCGTGGGCAGAGCAAAGGGCTGGCCGAGAGCTGGAGCAGGAAAAGGTATCCCCACCCGCGACGCCAAGTCCTGCCCCCACCATGCAAGCCGTGGGCTCGGAGTCTCCTTCCTTGGGAATGGCTCAGGGCCCAGGTGGCGCCTGTGAGCAGGTGTGGAGAGAGGCGTGCACCCAACAGTTTTCCCTTGTTCAGGGACCGACGTCACACGGCAGGGTCAGGGTGGCAGGGTCAGGGTTTGGACCTGGGCCTCTTGGGCACCAAAGCCAGTGAGCTTTCTCACCACAGCTCACCCCATGTCTCAGGGTGAGCGCCCCCCCGCACCCTGCTCGGCTGCCCTCCCCTCCCCCCTCACCACCCCTGGGACAGGGGCTTCCCCCACCCCATAACGTCTTTAGTGCAAAGCCCTAGAACAGAATTTAAAGACCTGGGATTCTGGGGGCTGGCGTTGTGAGGTAGCAGCAGCTAAAGTGGCTGCCTGTGGCGCCGGCATCCCCTGTGGGCGCCGGTTCCAGTGGCTGCTCCTCTTCCGATCCAGCTCTCTGCTGTGGTCTGGGAAAGCAGCAGAAGATGGCCCAAGTCCTCGGGCCCCTGCACCCACGTGGGAGACCCGGAAGAAGCTCCTGGTTTTGGCCTGGTCCAGCCCTGGCCATTGTAGCCATCCGGGGAGTGAACCACTGGATGGAAGACCTCTCTCTCTCTCTCTTTTTTCTCTCTCTCTGCCTTTCAAATAAATTTTTTAAAGCACTCAGTTTTTTAAAACTTTATGTCATGCATTATTTTTTAGAAATGGCACATGTAATCTCTTGCAGGAATCTGTGCGTGGCAGGGGTGCGCATCAAGTCCTCAGTGTGGGGTGGGGGCACCGCGTCTCCACGTGGCTGCTCTGAGAACTTCCCTGAACCAACTGGGCGATTCCCAGGACGGCCACGCAGAGGGCAAAGGCAGGCCCGGTGCTGACCTTCTCCCGAGCTCACACCAGAAGCCGTGCGGGATCCCCCTCCCCTCCCAGGGACAGACTGCTGCAAATTCGCAGTTATCTGCAGCGTGGTGGGCGCTGACACATCCTGACCGTGAGGTCGTGAGAGCCAGGGGCTGGCTGGGCTCCCATTGCAGGGCTGGGGCCTCTGTGGCTCTGTGGATTTCAGGTCCAAGTTCAAATGCCAACCCCAGCTCCTGATTCCAGCTGGGCTCCTCTACTTACAACGGCTCCCAGTGAGGAAGGCTACGTCAAAGTCTGGGCTGCACTTTGGGCGGAGACGTGCAGGGCGGAGCCAGGAGGAGGCACAGCCTCTGAGCACCTGCCACAGGCAGGCCAGGGGTCAGAGGTGGGCGTGCCCCATCACGCCTCCAGGAGGAAGAGAGAGAAGGGAGAGGCCCTCACGTGTCCTCCTATCCAGGTGAGTCTTGCATGCGGGGGTGGGGGTGGTGTCTCAGGGGCTCAGCGATAAGTACACCTGGTCTCCAAGCCTGGATCAAAGCCCATCCCCGGCCCCCCAGCCCACACCCCCGGAGCTGCGTCTCTGAAAGTGGGAGCCAAGGAACCTGCAGCTGGGGTTCTGCGGCTCCTCCAGGTTTGGATCCTGGTCTGGCAGAGTCAGTGGCTAAAGGGGCTTGGAGGAGGAGCTGGAGCAGCCCGCCCCGCCCACACGGACCCCCACACCCTCCGTTGCATATCCCACCCCGGGGAGACCAGTGGGGTTAGCGCCTGTGGTCCCAGGTGTGTCTCTCACAACATTCTTGTGTTCCAGGGCCATTGTGATGACGGCTCCGGGGACCCTGTGATGCGCAGCTGACTGGCTCTGTGCCCTGGGGGTGGGGGTGGGGGTCAGAGAGGCCCAGTTCCTCTTGGGAAGGCAGCCCATCCCCTTGTACGGAGGGTCCCCGCTAATTAAGCCTCTCCAGGGCTCCACGCGGGCTCTGGCCGGAGGCGGCTTCACAGACACTCTGCAGGGACCATGACCACTCTCTCCCCGGAAAACAGCCTCTCCGCCCGGCGCTCGGCTTCCTTCATCCTGGTGAGTGCCCCGCTCGGCTCTGGGGGCCTCCAGGCCCTGCCCGCTGGGCGGGAAAGGGGCTGGGATGGGGTGCTGCACCTGTCTTCCCATCCGTGCCAACCAACATCGGGACTGGGACACCAGAGCCCTCTTTTACCTCCCCTGCAAGCCAGAACTCAATGGCCTTGCAGATGCTTTTTGCCAGCAATTTCGGCATGCTGCCACCAGGTGGCAGTAATGCTAGAGTGAGCAGGTGGATCCAGACCCAGCAGATCCACGCAACATCTCTTCAAAATCCTAAGCTCTAACCATCAAGAGCCTGGCCAACATCCAGTCGGATTGATACTAGCGACTAAGAGCATGATACACAAGGGCTCAGTGGGCGCCTCTCCTGGAGCTCCGGTCGCTGTGGCTTTGTTCCACTGGGCCTGGATTATGAATCTCCTGTGTATCTCTCTCCGCTGCTCCGAGCCTACGGAAGCAAGCTGTCCCTCAGCATGTGCCATGCATCGTCTTCACAAACCCGTCAAGTGCACGATGCTGCACCCTCCTCGAATAAACAGGGACACAGCGGCCCGGAGGTGCCGAGCCTTGCTTGCAGGCGCCCGGCTAGGAGGCGGCAGACCCCAGCCAGGGGCTCTGTGTCCGGACCTGCAGCAGGTGGCACCCCCTGGGCGTGTAGACACCACGCCGATTCCTGGGCCCCAGGAAACTGCAGATGGAGCCCAGAGCCCTGCACGGGTCTGGACACACAGCTGGCCTGAGCGTCCCCGGTCTTCATCGGGACTGCCAAGCGCACACCGGGGCCTCTGCTGTCTGTCGCCCGGGATTTCCAGGACGGATCTGCAGCCGCGGGCCCGGCCCGGGAGCTTTGCTCCGAAGTCCCACCTTCTTGTCCTCACAGGTGAAGAGGAAGCCGCCCATCGACAAGACCGAATGGGACAGCTTCTTCGATGAGAACGGCCACTTGGCCAAGTCCCGGGACTTCATTTGCGTTAACATCCTGGAGAGGGTACGGTCACCCCGCGCCGCCCTGTGTGGCGGTGCCCCGGGCCCGGAGGGCATGGATGGACAGGGCCGCGCGGGGCCCCACCTCCTGACCCGCTGCCCCCCACGCCAGGGCTTGCACCCTTTCGTGAGGACGGAGGCGTGGAAGTTTCTCACAGGCTACTACTCATGGCAGAGCTCCCAGGACGAGCGGCTCACGGTGGACAGCACGAGGAGGTAGGGGACCCTGGGGGAGCAGGTGCTGCCCTCCCCACCTGAACCCCTCCCCCTCCCCCACCCCACGGGGGGCTCCTGACCCTGGCCCTGCACACAGCATGTACAGCCGGTT
Source organism: Oryctolagus cuniculus (assembly GCF_051225735.1). Lineage (NCBI taxonomy): Eukaryota > Metazoa > Chordata > Mammalia > Lagomorpha > Leporidae > Oryctolagus > Oryctolagus cuniculus. Next base: position 109,504,552 of record NC_142878.1, on the reverse strand, counting down.
CTTGCCGGTACTTTCTCTCCCTGGCTCCACAACCTGCCCAGTGAGCACCCCGCCTGCATTTGCACACCTCCCACCCTTGGCTGGCACTTTCTGTTCCACCCACATGCCAGCCACAAACCCAGCCTTTCCTTCCAGGCCTGGATGGGACAGGGTACCTCCTCCAGGCAGCCCTCCCAGGTCGACTCCAGGTCAGCGAGGCACTGGGTTCAGTAGCTAACACACACGCACACACACAGGCTTTGAACTTGGACAGCCTTGGTCTGGGAAGCTGGCTTCATATTTAGCCATGTGTACACTTGCCCAGGAAGTCTCCTCCCGCTGTCTCCGTCTCCCAGTCAAATGGGAGCCGTGTGAGTCTCACTGGGGGCTGGGGCGGCTGGATCGGGAAGTCCGAGTGAGGCAAAGGTGCCCAGGGGAGGGGCAGGACTTTAGGACCCACGGTTTGCACCCCTCCCATGGCGAGCGTGGGCAGTGAGAGGTTGGAGCCTGCCTCTTCCTGCCCAGGCTGCAGCGGTTGGGGCTGAGCCCCCCACCCCCACCTCCACCCTCTCCAGACCTCTGTCACCGGAGGGCCCACTGTGGATTCCTCCCCATCAGAGGTGTGGGCCTGGGAGCCAGCGAGTGGGAAAGGTGCACACAGCAGGGCCAGCCAGGGAACAACCCCGGGGGGCAGGGCCGTGAGCCGGGCCAGGGCGCTCAGCCGCCCTGGCTGTAGCCGCCGCCCATTCAGCCCACGAGCCAGGGGACGCACGCTCCAGGGCTCATTCTCCCAAGTCCCTCCTGTTGCTGTGGGCGAGGACCCCCTGCCCTCCCCTGGCACCATCCTGCTCCTGGCGGCCCTGGCACTCCTTGGCTGTGGCTGCAGCCCACCCCCCTACACAGTGCCAGCCCCCAGAGGGTCTCATCTCAACCGCCCTGCCAAGACCCCATTTCCCAATAAGGCCGCAGTCCCAGGCATGCGCTAGGTTTCTGGAGGGCGCTATTCAGCCCAGGAGGACAGCACAAAACTCCGCCTCCCCAGGGCGTTGGCTTCTGAGCCGCAGGTGCAGGGTTAAGCCCACTCTCCAGTCAAGGACACTGAGGTTGAAGAAGGGCACGGGGCATCCCCAAGGCCGGGGCCCCGGGGACAGACCCGGTGAGCAAGCCCTGGGGCCGGGGCACGGAGCTGTGCATGCGGGCAGGGGCAGCCAGTGGGGCGGGCACGGCCTGGCACGTGGCTGCTGCTCGAGGGCTCCCCGACTTGTTCAGCCCGTGTCTGTCCTCGCAGGAAAAACTACGAGGCCTTGTGCCAGGTGTGCGAGAGGCTTCAGCCTATGTTGGAAAACCTGCACCGGAACTTCGTAGAGACTCGGAATATCATCGGTGAGTGGGGGGGGGGGCAGGGGAGGCAGGGGGAGGTGCGGGGAGGCAGGGGGAGGCAGGGGAGGCAGGGGAGGACTCGGTGCCACCCCGTTCCCACTCAGAATACTATCGGTGAGCGGAGGTGGGCGGGGGCAGGCAGGGGGAGGCAGGGGGAGGAAGGGGGAGGCCTTACGCCACCCCGCCCCCACTCGTAATACCATTGGAGAGCAGAGGCGGGTGGGCAGGCAGGGGGAGGCAGGGGGAGGCCTCGGCGCCACCCCGTTCCCAGTCAGAATACCATCGGTGAGCGGAGGTGGGCGGGCAGGCAGGGGGAGGCAGGGGCAGGCAGGGGGAGGCAGGGGGAGGAAGGGGGAGGCCTTACGCCACCCCGCCCCTACTCAGAATACCATCAGTGAGCAGAGGCGGGCGGGCAGGGGGAGGCAGGGGAGGCAGGGGGAGGCAAGAGAGGCAGGGGAGGCAGGGGAGGCAGGAGAGGCAGGGGGAGGCAGGGGGAGGCCTCGGCGCCACCCCGCCCCCACTCGGAATACCATCGGTGAGCGGAGGAGGGCGGGGGCCAGGCAGGGGAGGCCTTATGCCACCCCGCTCCCACTTGGAATACCATCGGTGAGCAGAGGTGGGTGGGCAGGCAGGGGGAGGCCTTACGCCAACCCGCCCCCACTCGTAATACCATTGGAGAGCAGAGGCGGGTGGGCAGGCAGGGGGAGGCAGGGGAGGCCTCAGCGCCACCCCACCCCCACTCAGAATACCATCGGTGAGCAGAGGCAGAGGGATCAGGCAGGGGGGAGGCAGGGGCAGGGGGAGGCCTCAGTGCCACCCTGCCCCCGCCCCCTCCTGCACATGTCCAAGGAAGCTGCCTTGGCGTGGGCCTGAACCGTGCCAGCCCAGACTGGGCTAATCCACCCACCAGGGGCTCCCTGTGGGGTTCCCCGGGCCACCTGCTGCTCTTGCTCCCTCACCTTCCTCCCTACCCGACCTTGAACTTGGCTGGGTTTGAGTTGGGCAGGGAGGTGGGCATTTCTGGCTAAGGGAACGATTTAGGGGGTTAAATTTAGGGGTTAGGCAAAGAGACACAGCTTGGGGGTGGAGAGGGGCTGAGCCTGGGGGAGCCGGTGTGCCTGTCCCAGCCCCGGCCCCAGGCCCGCCCTCCCACGAGGAGGGAACCCACTCAGCCACAGCCCCTCTGCTGCGGCGACCCGGGGCTGCCTGCCTGTCTCACTCCCAACCCAGCATACGACATCAAGAAGCTCTACGACAAAGACCCCCTGGGGAACGTCCTCGTGGACAAGAAGAGACTGGAGAAAGTCCTGCTGCTGGGCTACGTCTGCAACACCCAGACAGGTGAGAGAGTGGGCGGGTGACCCAGCGGGCGGGTGACCCAGCGGGCGGGTGAGCCAACAGCTGGGCAAGCAAGCAGGCAGATGAGCCAGTGGGCAGGTGGGCTAGCATCCAGGTAGGTCAGTGGCCAGGTCGGACCCTGCACTGCCTGGCCCCTCCTGCTGACAGCAGGTGCCCCCCCGACCCAGCCTGCCCCCACAGAGTGCCAGCGGCCAGGTGAGCCCCTGCACAAGGTGCCCCCTGACCAGCCTGCCCCCACAGAGTACCAGCGGCCAGGTGAGCCCCTGCACAAGGTGCCCCCTGACCAGCCTGCCCCCACAGAGTACCAGCGGGGCTTCCACGAGATGGCCATGCTCTTCCAGCTGATGGTGGAGCACGACCACGAGACGTTCTGGCTCTTCCAGTTCTTTCTGCAGAAAACAGTGAGCAGGGGGCCTGGGCTCAGGGACCCTCCCCATCCCCCCACAGGCAGCCCCAGCCACGCCCTGCAGCTGCCAAGCAGCCACAGGGTGACCTGTGAGGGCGACGCCAAGCCCAGGGCATGCGTGCCAAGAAGGAAGCAGGCCTGGGCTGGGAGGAGGGTGGGGGGCCGCTGGCCAGGCTGGGGTGGCACTGGCTGCCGGCATGCCCCTCCCTAGCCACGCTCCCAGGGCCCCGGGAGGAAAAGCAGTGACCCTGCCTGGCACTCAGGGCCTGCTCCCTGCAATTGCCTCTCATTGCTCCTGTCGTGGGGCCTGCGCTTCAAGCGCATGGGGCCGTGGGGCGCCCAGGTTGGGGGGCTTGATGCGCTGCTGCCTGGGGCAACCTCCCTGGACAGCCTATCCTCATGACCTCCCAGAGGCTGCCAAGAGCCCCCCTCACCCCTCTGTCTTCACCACAATGTTCTTGCTGCACCTTTCCCTGTCCTGATTGGCTCGGGCCAAAGGGTGTGCGTGAGATAACTGAGCTTCCATGATTGGGAGCCACGTGAGAGACATCTCTGCACCCCTGCCGCACGCACCCTCACATGCACACACACCCCCACATGCACACACACCCTCACATGCACACACATGCACACACACCCACACATGCACACACACCCCCACATGCACACACACCCTCACATGCACACACCCTCACATGCACACACACCCTCACATGCACACACCCTCACATGTACACACACCCTCACATGCACACACACCCTCACATGCACACACCCTCACATGCACACTCACCCTCACATGTACACACATGCACACACCCCCTCACATGCACACACACCCTCACATACACACACACCCTCACATGCACACACATGCACACACCCCCTCACATGCACACACACCCTCACACGCACACCCCCTCACATGCACACACACCCTCACATGCACACACACCCTCACATGCACACACCCTCACATGCACACACATGCACACACCCTCACATGCACACACACCCCACATGCACACACATGCACACACCCTCACATGCACACACACCCTCACATGCACACACATGCACACACACCCTCACATGCACACACACCCTCACATGCACACACCCTCACATGCACACACCCTCACACGCACACACATGCACACACACCCTCACATGCACACACATGCACACACATGCACACACCCTCACATGCACACACACCCTCACACGCACACACACCCTCACATGCACACACACCCTCACATGCACACACATGCACACACACCCTCACATGCACACACACCCTCACATGCACACACCCTCACATGCACACACACCCTCACATGTACACACCCTCACATGCACACACCCCCACATGCACACACCCCCACATGCACACACCCTCACATGCACACACACCCTCACACACACACACCTACACAAGCACCCATGATGCACACACGTGAGAGTGCTTCAAGCAGCTCATGGGAATGGAATGAGAAGAGAAGTCTCGGGGCGGGCACTTGGCCAAGTGGTGACAGTGCCACTCGGGACGCCGGCACCCACAGCAGAATCCTGGAGTTTGAGTCCCGGCTGCTCTGCTTCCAATCTGGCCCCCTGCTGGTGTGCACCCTGGGAGGCAGCCATGATGGCTGCCACCCACGTGGGAGCCCTGGGTGGAGCTCCCGGCTTCCAGCTGCAGCCTGGCCCGGCCCTGCCTGTGGTGGTTATTTGGGGAGTGAACCAGCAGGTGGAGGAGCGCTCTCTCTCTCTCTCTCTGATTTTCCAATAAACAAAACAGACAACTAAGCATTGTATCAAAGCAGCGTTTATTGGGTGTAAGACGTGTTTGACATTGTGCACACAGGGGTCTTGAAAAAGGTCATGGCCAATGGCTGTGCACTGATTACAAAATACTTTTTGCACCACAATAAACCGATTCTAAAATTCCATTTTCCAGGGCAGCCCCTGCAGACGCACTTTCTGCGAGGTCTGTGAAGCCCCCGGGTGCACCCTGGTCACAGACAGAGCCCCGTGCACGCACGCACACGCAGCCATGCACAGACACGTGGGGCCCGGGGCCTGGGGCCAGGGTGGGAGGAGGGGGTGCAGGGCTGGCGCCTGAGCGGGGACCGGGTGCCCGCCCCCTGCCCTTTGCAGGAGCACTGCTGTGTCATCAGCGTGGGGGTCGGCCGGAACCTGGACATGCTGAGCGCGCTGATCGGCTTCCTGGACCCCGTGTACGCCGAGCACCTGAGTCAGTGCCGCCCGCGCCTCCGGGGGGCGGGGGCAGCGGGGTGCGTCTGGCCGCGCGCGGAAACTCGGCCTCCCCTGACCCTGGCCTCTGCCTCCCTCCCCGCAGAAGGGAAGGGCGCCGGGGCCGTGCAGTCCCTCTTCCCCTGGTTCTGCCTCTGCTTCCAGCGCGCATTCAAGTCCTTCGACGACGTCTGGAGGCTCTGGGAGGTGAGGCGCTCGGCTGGCCCGCGGGACAGGCCCCTCCGTCCAGGGGCGGGCTTCTCCCGTCCTCCCCGGCTTGGGTGGGACGCAGCTCCGGAGCTCGGCTCTCACTCGGCCGGCCACCCTGCGCCCCCTGGCGGGAGCAGCCGGAACCTCAGTTTATCGGTTGGTTCATCCCTGCAAAGGCCCCTGGGCTGGGCGCCCTGCAGGGCACTCAGCCGCCCGCCGCCCGTCCCCAGGGCACCACGGCACCGCGGCACGCCCTCTGCCCGACCCAGCGCAGTGCTAACCTAGCACCCTGTGTCCCACGCGTCGGCTCTCACCCACTGGGCCTGCTGCTCTCCGAGCCCAAGACCATGGCCACCCTCATGTCCTGGATTGCTAAATTCCCAGCAGCCCTTGCTTTGCCAAATCTCCACTCCAAGGCTCCAGGCGGTTCCCCAGTCCCTCTGTGTCAAGCTCCTACCTGCCTCATTCATCTGGGTCCCTAGTAGCCAACGCACACCTGCCTGCCTGAGTGACTGGGGGGTGGGGTGGGTGATGGGTGGGTGGGTGAGCAGTGGGGGCCACTGCACGGGCCGGGGGATAGCTCGCCACGCCCAGGGCCCGCTGAGCCAGGTGCCTGCAGGTGCTGCTGGCAGGGAAGCCGTGCAGGAACTTCCAGGTGCTGGTGGCCTACAGCATGCTGCAGATGCTGCGCGAGCGGGTGCTGCTGAACGGCATGGGCGGGGCCGACATCCTCCTGGTGAGTGCCCCCCCAGCCCTGGCGGGCCAGCACGGGCCAGCACGGGCCGCACAGCACGCACCTGCAAGCCTCCCCACACGCCCACGCCCAGGCACCGGGACGCCCAGGTCTGGGGCCGTCTGGCCTCTCGGCCCTGGGACCCTCCCGTGGGGAGACAGCGTCTTCCAGCTCCTCCGAAAAGCACGCTGGTATCCTCCGTGGCCCCCAGTGACACCCCAGGTCCCTCCTAGAAGCCGTGAGACACTCGCAGGGTGGAACCCGGGCCTCCCCGGAGCCCAGGCCACCTTTGCCCTGCCCGGAACACGGAGCCCTGGAGGCCGCCCGCTGCCGAGCGCACAGGAGGGCGCGTGGGCCTCACTCGCCTCCGTCCCCCCCCTCTGCCAGGCCTGCAACAGCCTCGTGGACCTGGACGCCGACGAGCTGATCTCGGCCGCCTGCATGGTTTACGCTGAGCTCATCCAGAAGGCCGTGAGTTGCCCAGGGAGGCCTCCTCCCCTCCCCCCCTCCCCTCCCCTCCCCCTCCTCCTCCTCCCCTTCCTCCTCTCCCATTCCCCCTCCTCCTCCCCCCCTTCCTCTTCTTCTTCCCCCTCCTCCCCTCCCCCTCCCCCTCCCCCTCCTCCCCTCCCCCTTCCTCCTCTCCCCTTCCCCCTCCTCCCCTCCCCTCCCCTCTCCCTCCCCTTCCTCCTCCTCCTCCCCTCTCTTCCTCTTCTTCTTCCCCCTCCTCCCCTCCCCCTCCTCCCCTCCCCCTCCTCCCCTCCCCCTCCCCCTCCCCCTCCTCCCCTCCCCCTTCCTCCTCTCCCCTTCCCCCTCCTCCCCTCCCCTCCCCTCTCCCTCCCCTTCCTCCTCCTCCTCCCCCCTCTTCCTCTTCTTCTTCCCCCTCCTCCCCTCCCCTCCTCCCCTCCCCCCTCCTCTCCCTCCCCTTCCTCCTCCTCCCCCCCTCTTCCTCTTCTTCTTCCCCCTCCTCCCCTTCCCCTCCCCCTCTTCCTCTTCCTCCTCCTCCCCTTCTTCTTCCCCTCCCCTCTCCCCCTTCCCCTTCCCCTCCCCCTTCCCCCCTCTCCCCCTCCTCCTCTTCCCTCTCCTCCCCTTCCTCTTCCCCTCCCTTTCCCCCTCCTCCTCTTCCCCCCTCCCCTTCCTCCCCCTCCTCTTCCCCCTCCCCTTCCCCCTCCTCCCCTCTCCCCTTCCTCCCCTTCCTCTTCCTCCTGCTCCTCCTCTGAGAAGCCTTCCCTGACCTCCCCAGCCAGCCCACGGCAGGTGCACCCAACTTCCAACACGGGCTCCCGGCCACCACCCCGTGGAAGGTGGTCTGTGTGATTTCCCCGCTGTGTGCGAGAGTGGCCCCTGGGCAGGCTGCACTCCCCGAGACCTGGCCCTTACCCCTCACCCCTGCCTGCACCTCAGTGGCTCACAGGGAGGTCGCTGGCCGGGTGAGGAGTGAGAGTCCCTGCTGGAGCCCTTCTCTTGCCCAGGTTCCCCAGCCGTTGAAGGACTTCCTTCTCTGAGGATGCTGGGGTCCACAGAGGACGGGCGCCCCCAGGACAGACGGAGGCACTTCCTGGGACACGAGGAAGAGGACCCAGCCGATGGGGCGCGGGGTGGGGGAGTATTTAATACAGCCGGACAGAAGCCCCCCGGAGTGGCAGTTTGTGACGTGAGGGCTGAGGCAGGGTGGAACAAGAGGGAGAGTCGGGTGAGCAGACCCCTCAGGAGGCTGGGGGGCTGGGGGGCGGGCAGAGGCTGGAGCGCAGCTGTGAGGTCGGCAGCTCACCTCCCGCCGAGCTCCAGGGCTACAGCAGTGCCTGTCTGGGAGCAAGTGCCCAAGGGGCCTTCCAGACTCCCGGGGGAGCCCATCCTGGGACTCACCCACTCCCGAGAGGAGGGGCTGGCTCCCATGCCCCACCCACTGATCCCCCAACTCCCAGTGCACCAATTGTCCCCCAGAGCTGCCCCCTGCTCTGTGGAGGGGCACAGCCCAAACCCCTGGTCAGCAGGTCACCCCTCCCCGTTTCCAATCTCCTTCATAATGGCAGCTTCTGCTCTCAGCCCAGGCCCCGTCCCGGGACTGAACTGTGCCTGCCACACTCAGGATCTCTGAGTCAGCATCTTCACCCTCCCTGGGGCTGGAGGCACTTCCCACCTGCCCCCATCTCCCCATCTCTGGCACAGCCCCAAGCCGCTGCCTGGCTGCCGGAGGGGCATGCTGTGGGTGGGCACGCAGGCCTGACCCTGCAGAGGGCTTGGGCTGGCTCGTGCCCACAGCTGCTCAGCACACACACACACACACATGCATGTGCACACGCATGTGTCACTCCCCTGCGAGCCAGGGAAGAAGTGACGTCAGAGGGGCCAGGCTCCCACCCCAGCCACACCGCTGGGCATGACCTGAAGCCGGCATGAGTCCCTTCGCTCGGAGCCCAGAGTCCTTGTCATCCAGTGACGTCCACTGAGAGACAGACTGGGGGAGGAGGCCCTGAGATCCCGCCTCGTCGGCTTGCCCGTGACAGGGACTGTTGCCCCGAGTAGGCTGTGTCCACTTACACACACAGGGCAGCACCTTATTCTTAGGCTGGGGGGTTTCTTTTGTTTTTTTTAAGAGGTGTTTGTTCAAATGGCAGAGTGACCGGCGGCGGGGTGGGGGGTGTCTTCCATCTGCCGGTTCATACCCAAAGTGGCCACAACAGCCAAGGCAGGGCCAGGTGGAAGCCAGGAGCCAGGAGCTTCTTCTGGGACTCCCACATGGGTGCAGGGGCCCAAGCACTTGGGCCATCTTCCTCTGTTTTTCCAGGCCATTAGGAGGGAGCTGGATCAGAAGCAGAGCAGCCGGGACACAAACCGGCCCCCATATCAGATGCTGATGTGGCAGGTGGCGGCTTTACCCACGACACAGCCATGCCACCCCCCCCCCACATGTACTCTTTCCCCGCTACTGGCATCCAGCATCCCCAGCACGGCCCACTGGGGGCTCCCGCTGGTCCTCCTCAGGGCAGGCCCCCAGCTCTGTGGGTGGGCTGAGACTTCTGGGGCCGGGAGGGGCACTGGAGGGGAGGCCAGCTGCAGCTGGACAGGGCTCACCTCTCTGCCGAGCGAGACGGGGTAGAGCGAGTGCGAGGGGGTGGAAGGGAGTGTCCATCTCGGGCCAGCGCTGTCCACCCTGGAGGCAGCAGGTTCCTGTCTGAGACCTCCAGGGAAAGCCTGAGTTCCAAACGGTCCCGCCAGGCCTTGGGGTGGGGGCGGGGCCCATGGCAGGGGAGGGGAGAGGTGGGGGTGGGCAGCATCTTGCAGGCCAAGGCTTGCCAGTCACAGCGGAGCTGTGGAAACCAACCAAGGCCCAGTGCCGCCAGGCCCCTCGGACGCCCCCGGGAGCTGGGCCAGGGCACTGGTATTTGCACAGAGCTCCCCTGTGATGCCAAAGTCTGGTCTGGGAGGAGTCCCCAGGCTGAGTAGGACCCCGTCACCCACGGAGCAGGGGTCTAAGGCCCCGGGGAAGGGGAGGGACTCACCACATCTCACAGCAGTGGGGGCACAGGTGGCCACACCAGAGAGCAGGCACTCCGCTGTGCACCGCCTGCCCTCTCCCCAGGCCCCCAGAGCCCACCTCCCCACCTTGGAACCCTCCCACTGGGCACAGAAGAGAGCCTCCTTAGAGAACTAATAAGCACCAGAGGCCTGCAGGAATCTCCCCCACAGGGCTGCTGTGGTCAGAGCTAATGAGATGCAAATATATGCGACTATTATGGAAACAAGGCAGCCCCCACTCCACCCCTCAGCCAGGCCTGGCTGTCGGGGAAGGGTCAGCTCTCAGGCCAGGGGGCAGCTGTCCCCAGCCTTGGCTCGAGTTCAGTGCTGGGCACCCGGCTTCGGGGAGAGGCTGGCAGGATGGGGTGCTGGTTTTGAGGTCGATGCAGCAAACCGCACTCCGAGAGCTGCAGCCCGGGGGAAGATAAGGCGGGAGCCAGGGGCGCCGCTGGGCTCTACCCCTAAGCCGCGGGAGGAGGAGCCTGCACTGCACCTGACGTCCTGCAGAGGGCGCGCCCCGCTCGCAAGCGCAGCGCAGGAGGACTGACCAGGCGGGCCCTGGCGGCGGAGGCACCTGCTGGCGTAGGGAGAGACCCGGCCGGGGCGAAGGGGCTGCCCAGGAGGCACCGCCTGGCCGGAGCAGCTTCGAGGCTGGAAGGGGGCGGGGGACAAGGGATCTGTTGGTGTTCACGGCTCTCAGAGGCCCTGAGCCTTCCACTCGGGCTGTGATTTCCTGGGGGGGAAGCGTGGGGCCTGGGAAGCCGTGGGCACACCCCCCGCCAGGCATCTTTGGCAGCTACAGTGGGGCCCACACCCCCTTCCTTGTCTCAGAAATACATACACACACACACACACACACACACACACACACACGGCAGCCAGGGAGCGGTAGCCTGCAGAGGGCTAACAGCCCAGTCCCTCCCCATGAACTGCCCCCTTGGCCAGTCCAAGGCTCCGTCCCAGGCACTGGGAAGCCCCATGCAGTGGCTGGTGGGGGAGGTGGAGGGCTCTCTCCTCCATGTGGGGCGGCTCTGTGGGGCCAGCACAGCCCCCAGAGTCTCCTAGGAACCAGGAGCACCTGCTGGGCAGGTCAGCCGCGCGTCCACCCCTGGGCCCCTGGCTCCCACAGGCTCTCCCCACGTGGACTTCCGCCTTCGGGCAGCACGGCGTCTCCGTCCCAGGGGCATCAGCTTCCCTGGCTGCGGGAGCACCTCACCGCATACTTGGTGGCATTAAAACATCCACCTCCTGTCTTCCACGTCTGGAGGCCGGGGGCCCAGGGGCTGAAGTCACGGTGTGGGCAGGGCCGGCTCCCCTTGGAGGCCCCGGGTGCCTGTTCCTGTGCCTTTCTGCCTCGCCTCCTCCCTGCAGGCCCTTGGCCAGCCCTTCCCGACCCAGGCCGCACAGGGACAGCCTCCGTGCCCTGCTCACTGGCGCCCCCGCTGGGCGCACCTCCAACCTGCTGCGTGCATCTGACCCCGCATTGCCCCTCCGCCCCAGGCTCCATGCCACCACCCTCCCCCTTGACGCCCACGGTGGGGTCTGCATCCAGCCTGACCCAGGGCACCACGCAGGCCCACATGTGGGTGTGGCTGGAGTGCCAGGGGGATTCACCCTGCGAGCATCCCCTGGTGGGACACTCTGAGGCCCGATCCACACAGACCCCCGACTGCCCCTTCCCCACTTGCGCACACACTCCCCGGGGATGCCGTCACCCTGACCCTCATGCACAGGCCTTGTGGAAGAACAGAACCAACAGCACGAACCTCTCAGGTCTGCAAGACCAGGGCTCGTCCGTGAGCCTGGCACCTCACTCTTGGACCACCCGGGGTCGCTCACCGTCACCTGCACCCCCGGGCCCTCTCCACAGTGCCCGCACCCCCTTCCCCACGACCCCCGTTCCACGACCGCCCAGGAGAGACTTTTAAGCAAAGAACGGCCATCAGAGACGGAGAGAGACCAGGCAGAGGCGGGGTGGGGGGTGCAGCCGAGCAAGCCCCGCCCAGGGCCCAGCCGTCTGCCACGCCCCCGAGGTAGCCAGGAGCCACCGGAAGTTGTGGGCCTTGGACAGCGCTAAATCCAGCCACTTCCAACAGTGCACTGTGCAGTGACTCGCCAGGCGAGCGGATCCGAATCAGGTGAAAAATATTCAGGCAATTAACTTGCTAATTGATTGATTGTTTCTGAAAGGAATTCCCTCCCAAGGCTCCCTCGAGTTTTTAATTTTCCCGTCTTAAATCCACCTGCTGAGGGAGGCCCGGAACTCAGAGGGCGGGAGGGGGCTCGGCGGCTCTGCCTGGCTGCAGTGGGCACGGCCCTCACGCCAGGGACCCCGGCGGCAGCCCCCGGCCCTCTCCGCGGTGTGCGGACAAAACTGTCCACAAGTTTTCCCGATTCTGCACACGGCTGTGGAGAGAAGGCTCCCAGTGCAGCGTCGGCAACTGCAGCTGGTTTTCTGAGAACAGGAGAGAGACTCCCATCCACTGGGTACAGCCAGGAGCCCGGAACAGCACCCAGGTCTCCCACGTGGGCGCCAGGGCCCCAAGCACTTGGCCTCGCAGGGTGCACATCCGCGGGGAGCTGCAGGCAGGGCCCCGAGGAGGGGCCGTCCCAGCTGCCCGGACACAGGCCAGCCTGCAGGGCCCCAGCCCCCATGCTAGAAGCACCCGCAGAACAAGGGCGTGGGTGCGGGGGGTGCCCTGGCCTGGAAGGTGCCCTTGGTGAGCCCTCTTCTCCCACCACAGCCTGCGGTACCCACAGGCATCTCCTGCAGGAAACACATGTCACATAGAGCACATACAACACACTACCCCACACAACACACAACACGCTACCACACGCAACACGTACACACAATAGACCTAGAGCACAGTACCACAAAGCAACACAGAACACACATACTGATGGAACAAGGATGCACTTGATGCCATCGACAGTCGGCAGCCTGGGAAGCCGGGCTGGCTTCCTCACTTCTCCTCTGTTCTCTGCGGTGGAGGACTGACTCCATGCTGTAGGACTCTCCGTCAGCATGTATAGTTCGATCTTTAGACCTTACGTAAAACAGTTTGGGTAAGCCAGTCTTCACGTTTGATCTTACATCGCTTTCCTCATGGGCGTCTTATCTCACAGGAAGGGTATTATCATAAAGTGCCCAAGACCACAGATTTCTAGCTTAGGCCACCAAAGATCAGGGACGGGACTAGCGCCCCCTTGGCTGACGTTGCTAAAGGCCTCCTCTGCGTCCCACCGTAACAGAGACCAGGAGAAAGAGGAGCAACGTGGGGATAGGTGGCAGCCAATTAATGGCTGCTTCACACGTGACCTGCCATCCAGGAGACCCCACAAGGCCAGTCCACTCCCAAGGGCACCTGTTTTTGATGTGCGGAGTCGGGGCATTGGGCAAGCAGCTGTCTCTCTGCCAAGAGCCAGGCCACGGGCCACGGAGCCACACCTGCGTCAGAACTGCAGCCCTTGTTGGCTCCAAGCTGAAAAAGCCCCTCCCTCTGCCCAGCTTCCAAAGTAGCCACGCCCACCAGGAAGACAGCCTGCGCTCGGGAAAGCCGTGAATTTGGTTTTAGAGATGTCGCCTGTCTGATACACACCTCCTACGCAGGCCAGCCCTGCCCCCCGGCCAGCTACGTAACGGAAGCCAATGGGGCGCCTTCCCGCAGGAGGGTCACGCCTCCCTTATGATGCCGCATCCAGTACCCATGGGAGGACACACAGGTCTCCCTCACAGATACCTGGCCGGGCCTGGATGCGCACCTGATGGTCAAGCCCCTCCTGTCAGTTTCTGTTTGCCCCTCAATGGGAAGACGCCCTCCCGGCCTGGACAGCGCCTGTCTTAGGTCCTCTGTCCTCAGTTTCAGACCCTGGGAGTCTCATCTGCTTGATCGATGCGTGTGCTCCAGGCAGTAAGAGTCTGGGTGGCCGTGCACCTGAACCCTCGAATGCAGGCGGGCTCTGTGGGCTGGTGCTGCCGCCCCTCGGAGGCCCCCGCTGGAACCCGGGGCTGGATTCCGGTCCCTGCTCCGCCCCCGCTCAGCTGGGAGAACTCAGCCTCAGGCCTCGCCCAGGCCTCTGACAGCAGCCAGGGTTTCCATAAGCAGAGCGGGGAAATGAGCCCAGGACTAGACGCTGGCCAGGCTAGCGCCATCCCACAGCCCCTGGCCAGCACGCACACACTAAGTAACGGGAACGTTCTTTCCTGTGGCCACCAGGCACCCGGACAGGACTCCTGTCTTCCCGTCTCCCGCTCTGTCCTCGCGTCGGCCAACTTTTCCACCACGGGCAGTGTCTCTAGGATCTCCTTTTATCCGCACAGCCATAGCGCTCCTATTTCTGCCATGTATAATCAACTTATCCCAAAGGTCCTTGCAGGAACGAAGGACAGCCATGTCACGACCCGTCACGCGGGAACAACACAAGACTGCTGGGTCTAGACCCTCGCCCCACGTCTACACCCCATGTCAGCAGGAAGTCGCCGGAAAGAAACCGGCGCCCCATCTCCTGGTTATCTATGCTCGGAGTCAGGACTGACGGCACAGGACAGCAGCCGCAGCCGTGCTGGGTTCTGGCCGCCGCTGCGTCTCTCAGACCAGTCCAGTCTCACCTGCTGTGTTGTCCCCACCCCACCCCCCGCATTCTCCCCCCAGGTTTGGACACCAGGGGCCAAACCTGAAGAGCCAGTATGGGGTCACTCACCCCCACCCCAGCCCACCTAACAGAAAGGGCCCAGCCCACTGGGGCTGTGAGCGTGGTCGACCTCTGCGGAAGTGTTTTCTCTGAATAAATTCAGTCTGGCTGCGAGTCCGCATTCTGTCTCCTCTCTGCTCTGTGCCCTTCTTACATTTTGGGGCCCCGGGTGAGGAGGCACCGATTACACACTACACACACTACCACACAGACACATCATACAACTCAGCACGCATGAATGCTACCACGCACACTGTGTCGCACACAACACGCGTGATGCACACACACACACCACAGTACACTACCAGACAACAGGACACACACCACAAACACTACCCACAGCACCACCGGCCTACAACCACCACACACCCACACACAGCGGGCGTGTGCGCGGGCCAGAGCTGAGGACGGAGCAGTGGAGGAAGGGGCGGCCACACAGCTCTGCCCCCGCCCCTGGCCCACCTCTCAGCTTCCCCGCAGGACCAGCCCTGCGCCCTGCGTGTGGAGAGGCTTTGGCGCCCTCTGCTGGCCACAGTGCAGCCTGCAGCCACATCTCTCCCAGCGGCAGCCCAGGGAAGTGCAGGGAGGAGGGAGACCCGAGGGAGGGGTGGGAAAAGAGGAGGGGGAGGTGAAGGGAGAAGAGATGAGAACTAGGGCCATTCTGTCCCCAGAGCCAGCAGGATTGAGGATGTGACCAATCACCGCAGCCTGGAGACCCTTGGAGGGGGGACCGGGGAGTGCCTCGCTCTGGCTGGGGCATGGGAAGGTCCGAGTGACAGAGCCACAACCCCTACTGGGCCACCTGCTCTGGAGTCGCCGAGGCCCCGCCCATCATCCTGGAGCTGGGAGAGCTGGGTGCCCAAGAAAGACGCCCACCCTGCCTCCCTAGACACCCCCACCCTCTCTGCAAAAGGAGAGGGGGACCCAGCGGCTGAGCGCACACACACAGCAGGTGCACAGTAAGTGCTGGCTGTTATTTTAAGTGAGGTTGTGTGTCCTGGTCCCAGGCCCTTGGACAAGGGCAGGACATGGTCTCAGCGGACCCACCAGGAGGTGGGGGCACCGTGGGGTGGACGGAAGGCCCCAGCGTCAGAGCCTCCGTCCAGGACCAGGCCCGTGCCTCCGGCTGAGCTGGGCAGGGGCCTGCTCTGGAGTCTGACAGCCCCGGGGGCCCCCTGACACCTCAGCGTATTCCAGGAGTCCTAGACAACACCCGCTCGGCTGGAGCTGGCAGCAGCGGGTCAGCCTCACGCCTGGCTCTCCGGCAGAACGTGGCTCAGCGCTCCAGACCTGCCACCCCCCAGCGCCTCCACCGCCACCCCAGAACGCTGGGACCTGGGCGTGCTGGAAGGAGAGAAGCACTCTGGTTGGCGTGTAGTCATTGCGGCTGAAACCACTTCACCTAGGGCCTCTGTCCTCTGCAGGCAGCGGACAGGAATGTGCTCCCCGCCCCCAAGGCCCCTCCCCAATCTCCATCCCCCCCCCACCACTAAAAAAAAACTCCAAAATTTGTTCTCAAGAACAAAGTGTTTTCAAAATACCAGGTTCATTGACGTCTCAATAGGCGGGGAGTCTCCACGTGAACCAACACACCAACCCCGCCCCCTGCTGAGGTACAGGGACCCCGGGGCAGCCTGACACCCCCCACCCCCCGATGGTGAGGTGCAGGGACCCCGGGGCAGCCTGACGCCCCCCACCCCCCGATGGTGAGGTGCAGGGACCCAGGGCAGCCTGACGCCCCCCACCCCCCGATGGTGAGGTGCAGGGACCCCGGGGCAGCCTGACACCCCCTGCCCCCGCTGCTGAGGTACAGGGACCCCGGGGCAGCCTGACACCCCCCACCCCCCGATGGTGAGGTGCAGGGACCCCGGGGCAGCCTGACACCCCCTGCCCCCGCTGGTGAGGTGCAGGGACCCCGGGGCAGCCTGATGCTCCCCGTCCCCCGCTGGTGAGGTGCAGGGACCCCGGGGCAGCCTGACACCCCCTGCCCCCGCTGGTGAGGTGCAGGGACCCCGGGGCAGCCTGATGCTCCCCGTCCCCCGCTGGTGAGGTGCAGGGACCCCGGGGCAGCCTGATGCCCCCTGCCCCCCGCTGGTGAGGTGCAGGGACCCCGGGGCAGCCTGACGCCCCCCGCCCCCCACTGGTGAGGTGCAGGGACCCCGGGGCAGCCTGACGCCCCCCCAGAACCTCCCTGACTGCCGTCCATCACCCACCAGAACAGCCTGCTCCCCGCCCAGCAGAGCCGGGGCCCCGCCCTCCTTGCTGCACGCCCCAGAGGGAGGGGGCATCTGGCCCGGACCCCTCCTCCCTCCTCTCCTGGGGGCTCTCGGCCTGCGGGGCTGGGAGCCAGGGGGAAGCAGCTCCCGGGGACTGTGCTGTCACTGCCTGCAGGAGGTCCCCGTGCGCTCCCTGGGGGCTGGGACACAGGCAGGGCAGGCCTGTCCCCTCCGCCCAGCCCCTCACAGCGCTCACCCCATCCCCATTCCCTGTCCCTTCTCAGGCGGCTCAGGGCCACCTCTGCTTCTCTCAGGAGAAATCCTGCCTGTGGCATCTGGGAGACAGCACCCCCCTGCCCCGAGTGTCTCCCAGGAGCCCGGGGCACAGACACACTGCCCCCCATACGGCTGGCGCCCCCAGCTGCTGCAGGAGTGGGGAAGGGTGGGCGGTGCAGACCACGCAGGCGCATCCCGGACTGCAGGGGCAGGGTCCCGGGTGACGGTCACTGTCACTCAGCTCTGGGTCCTCACAGCACTTGGGCGGAAAATCCCCACACAGACCCCACAGATCCTGCCTCCTCCCAGACCCCAAATGCCGAGAGAGAGAGAGAGAGAGAGAGAGAGAGAGAGAGAGAGAGACATGGAGAGAGAGAGAGAGAGAGAGAGAGATGGAGAGACTCAGCCTGAAGCCAGGACAAATGGGGTCTCTGTAGGAGGCGCACGGCCAAGCAGGCAGGGGGACCCCTGGGAGCCCAGGGCAGCGAGCAGCAGAGGTCCTGCAGCACCCACAGCCCCAGTGGGGAGGGGGTGGGACACGCACAGGAGGAGTGCACCCTGCAGACGCCTGGTGCTGGGTGGAGGCCTGGAGAGGTGCCTGAGCTGGCTCTGCCCAGGGTAGGGTGGGCTGGGGAGGGGGCTCCTCCCTGAATCCATCTCCCCCATGACGAGCACCCCGTCCACTGTGAGGGTGGACACGAGGATGGACCCTGAGTCCACGGGAGAAAGAGGGAGAGACGGCCACAGCTGTGACCTGGAGTTGTGACCATGGGCCAGGCTCGTCCCTGCCTGAAGACCACAGAACATTCCAGAACGCAGGATGCAGGCCATGTGTGGTTCCACCTTCCACACGGGAATAAACGCTCAGAGATGTGCTCTTAGCAAGCAAGGCGGAAGTAAAATCAGAACACAGAGCAGGAAAAGACAGCGGCGGGAGCTGGTGTGCAGCCTGGAGTGTCAAGGACCCGCTATGCCCGCGTCACCTGGGGCAGAGCCAGGGCCCAGTCAGGAGACAGAAACCACGCCAGGCCCTGCCCACGGCATCCATCATGCCGGCTGCTGGCCCAGCTCTGACCGTGGGCAGCACAGGCAGGGACGGAGGGGGGCTGGGGGAGGCCGGGGCATCCCGCCTGCCCTGTGCCCTCACAGTACCCTCTGCGGTCCCAGCTGTAGCCTGGACCCTGACCCCAACACAGCCCACAGGAACCGCATACAGAGGCTGGCACATGGCACAAAGACAGAGTGGGGGCCCGAGTCCCCAGACAGCTCCTCTACAAGTCCAAGCCACGCGCAGCCGGAGGAGGCGTTGGACAACAGAAGGCCAGGGAGAGCACTGCATGGTTACCATTGCTGACGGACACATTACCCCACGGCTGCACGGTCTAAAGCAGCAGTCGGGCTGGCGAGGTGGCATGAAGGGTTAACTGCCACCCGCAGAGCCAGCACCCCATGTGGGTACGGTGCCAGCACCCCACGTATGCTGGTTCAAGACCTGGCTGCTCCACTCCCCATCCAGCTCTCTGCTGATGTGCCTGGGAAAGAAGTAGAAGATGGCCCAAGTCCCTGGGCCCCTCCACCCACATGGGAGACACTGATGGAGTCCCAGGATCCTGGCTTCAGCCTGTGCCAATTCTCGCTGTTGCAGCCATTTGGGGGATGAACCAGTTGATGGAAGCTATCTCTCTCTCTCTCCCTCTCCCCTACCCCTGTTGTCTCTCTCTCTGTGTCTACCTCTCTGTTGCTGTCTTTCAAATAAATAAATCTTAAAAGATACATGAAATACATGCATGTTTTTTATAAACATATTTTTTTCTTTTTTCTTTTTTAGATTTATTTATTTTTTGAAAGTCACACCTACAGAAGAGGGAGATCTTCTACCTGCTGGTTCACTCCCCGGATGGCCGCAGCAGCCAGGGTCAGGCACCAGGAGCTTCCTCCAGGTCTCCCACGAGAGTGCAGGGGCCCAAGCACTTGGGCCATCTTCAGCTGCTTTCCCAGGCCACAGCAGAGAGCTGGATCGGAAGAGGAGCAGCCAGGACTTGAACTAGCGCCCTTATGGGATGCAGGCATCACAGGTAGCAGCTGTACCCGCTCTGCCACAACTCTAGCCCACAAACATTTTCCGTGAACTTCTGAACAGGCCAGGTGAAAGTGAGTGAGGAGTGGCAGGTGGGGTGGCCGGGAGCGGTTCAGCAGCTCTGACCCGGGCGCCACTGCCGCGCGTCGTGGAAGTAAGTGCCACACACTCATCCGCTCATCTGTGAAGCAAAATCCACCCAAGAGCCACAGCCAAGGACCCCTCAGCGCTGCCTAGTGGCTGGGTCTCACTCCATTAACCCGATCGCAGGGCCCCGAGGGATTCCCGGTGCACACAGCCGGAGCACTGTGCAGCTGCTCACTGGTCCACTCTGGTCCCAGTGCTTGCCCTTGTGTCCCCGTCCCCCCCCCCCCCCGCCCCGTCCTGCCACCAGCGGGCAGGATCGACAGCAGCGGGGACGATCTTCCAGGAGTGGCACAGGGGCCAGTGGGCTGTGTCCACACGCCGGTCCACACCCTCGTGTCTGTCCACGGTGGGATCCAACCAAGCACAGGGCTTTGAAAGGCAGAAGTCACTCGGGACACTCAGCACAAGGATCTGAGACGTTAGGAAGTCAGGGGTTCGTTTGGATTTCACGCGGAGATAATCGCTTTCTCTGCCTCAGAGTCATGGTCTCACCCGTCGCCACACGTGAGGATCAGGGCGACGGGGTGGGTGTTGTGGCGCCGCAGGTTAAGCTGCCACCTGGGACGCCCGCACCTTACATCGGAGAGCCTGGGATCCAGGGCTGCCTCTGCTTCTGATGCAGCTCCCAGCTTATGCCCCTGGGAGGCAGCAGATGACGGCCCAAGTGCTTGGGGCCCGCCGCCCACGTGGGAGAGCTGGACATGAAATTCCCAGCTCCAGGTGTTGCCCTGGCCCCGTCCTGGCTGTTGGGGACTTCTGGGGAGTGATCCGCAGATGGAAAATCCCTCTCTCTCCTCTCTCTGTCTCTCTCCTCTCTCTCTCCCTGCCTCTCTGCCTTTTAAATAAATACAGAAATCCTTTTTCAAACAAGTACATGCAATCCCAGAAGAAAATCCGACTACGAACGCGTACGTTCTTGGTGAAGGCAGAGCTTGTGCACAAGGAAGCTTGGGAGCACCCGGGAAAGAGCAGAGCGAGCAGACAGCTTGCACAGGAAGCAGCAAAGGGGCTTAAATGCATCACATCGTACGGATCAGGGTGAACCCTACAGACAGGAGTGGGGAACACCCTCGTCCATCCACGTGACAACCACTGCAGCAAGCAAGAGAGGTCCCTGCCCCACCCCCACCCCCCGGGAGCTTGCCCACTACTGCTGGACAGAGGTGACCAAGGCTCAGCTGGGTACAGGACGGTGCTAAGTAGAGGGGCGGGGGTCTAGGGGCGGGGGCAGGAAGCCGCGCTAGGATGGGCAGGGTCTGGAGCGCTCAGGGCCCGTGCAGGGCAGAGCCGTGCTGTGCTGGAGCCGGCTGAGGGAGGCCAGCCCACAGCTTCCCTTCTGAGCTGATGGGGAGCCCCAGCGAAAGGGTGGGAGCTGGGGGTCGGTCCCAGAAGGGCTGTTCTGGCCCCTGTTTTGAGGAGGGGCTTGCGGAAAGGCATGACTGCCTGGGAGGGCAGCAGGCGTGAGACGGGTCCCTTAGTCTCTTACAGAATCAGGGAAATGCAACTCGCACCCCTCTTTACTTGCTTTCAATCCAATATGTATATAAGGCCGCCACAAAACACATCAAACACCGGAGTAAGGGAAAGGGTTTTTGGGGGAAACCCGACAGACGGAGGGAAGGGTGAAGAAGGAAAAGAGGGAGAGGGAGAGGGAGAGGGAGAGGGAGAGGGAGAGGGAGAGGGAGAGGGAGAGGGAGAGGGAGAGGGAGAGGGAGAGGGAGAGGGAGAGGGAGAGGGAGAGGGAGAGGGAGAGGGAGAGGGAGAGGGAGAGGGAGAGGGAGAGGGAGAGGGAGAGGGAGAGGGAGAGGGAGAGGGAGAGGGAGAGGGAGAGGGAGAGGGAGAGGGAGAGGGAGAGGGAGAGGGAGAGGGAGAGGGAGAGGGAGAGGGAGAGGGAGAGGGAGAGGGAGAGGGAGAGGGAGAGACACCTCTTAAAACTTTGCTGGGGGAGGCCGGCACCGTGGCTCAATAGGCTAATCCTCTGCCTGCAGCGCTGGCACACCGGGTTCTAGTCCTGGTCAGGGCGCTGGATTCTGTCCCGGTTGCCCCTCTTCCAGGCCAGCTCTCTGCTGTGGCCCGGGAGTGCAGTGGAGGATGGCCCAAGTGCTTGGGCCCTGCACCCGAATGGGAGACCAGGAGAAGCACCTGCACCTGGCTCCTGGCTTTGGATTAGCGAGATGCGCTGGCCGTGGCGGCGGCCATGGCGGCCATTGGAGGGTGAACCAACAGCAAAAGGAAGACCTTTCTCTCTGTCTCTCACTATCCACTCTGCCTGTTAAAAAAAAAAAAAAAAAAAAAAACCTTTGCTCCGCAAGTAGGAGCAGTGAATCCCTTTAGGATGAGGGCGGGGCTGACACTGGTGGTTGGGCCATGGGGTCACCTGGCCTCCAGCCACCGTGGCGGGGTCCAGAGCCTAGGATGGTGTCCGGGAGTAGATTGCACCACAGATAAGACTGCGCCATTTCACCAACAATGTATTTGAAAGGCAGAGTTACAGAGGCAGAGACAGAGGTCCTCCATCTGCTGGTTCACTCTCCAAATGGCCACAGTGGCCAGAGCAGGGCCGATCCAAAGCCAGGAGCCCGGAGCCTCTTCCAGGTCTCCAATGCAGGTGCAGGGCCCAAGCACTTGGGCCATCTCTGCTGCCTTCCCAGGAGCTGGATGGGAAGTGGAGCAGCTGGACTCGAACCAGAGCCCACCTGGGATGCGGGTGCTGCAGGCAGCAGCTTTATCCACAGCGCAGGCCCCTTCTTATTCCCGTTTTCCAGAAGGGAAGAAGGTCCAGGGAGTCACGCAGCCGGCCCACGCGGGCACACTGACTGGTGCAGGCGGTACACGCATTCCTGAGCGAGCGACGCCTTCACCTGGGATCTGCCGACACAATTCAGCCTTAGAAATCGAGAGGAAAGCCAGCTTTGCACAGGGCCTGGCCTTTATGGGTTTGTCCCTGAAGCTTCCCATCTGGATCCAGGTGGCCGCTGAGGCCGGGCACGCACTCCGGGGTCGTACACCAGGCTGGACACCGGGCAGTGTGCCCTTGGCCTTGTGCACGGTGGGCGGAAGCTTTGCAAAAGTTAGCTTTAAGCACTGAAGTCGCAGGTTCTCTGCTTCCAGGGTGGACCTGCTACACACGTGGGAGATCCAGGTGGAGATCCGGGCTCCCGGCTTCCAGCAGGCCCAGTCCTGGCCGCCGCAGGCATTTGGGGAATGAACTGTGTGTGTGTGTGTGTGTGTGTGTCTTTCAAATAAGTTGATTAATTAAAACAAAAGAAACACACTTTGAGTCGCAAATCCCAAGCATCAGATGGGTCACTGTGCCTGGGACACAGGTTCTGGGGAGCCTAGGCGGGCCTGCCAGCAGACCCCGGGCCCTTGCCCACCCCTCCCAAAGACCCCCTGCCCTTCTTCAGTGCTCTTGCATGGATCCCCGGATAGTGAGGGAGGGGAGAGCCACAGGGGGACAGAGATGGGTGGGCCACAGGGGATGGAGACAAACGCCTTCCAGAGAGCCAGTGCGATGTCCTGACCACCACCCAGCTCTGCCACCTGTGTCACCCCCAGGGCCAGCCCGGGAGCTCTTTGGGGACCCGGCAGGAGGCTGTCAGAGTTCAGGGGGTGTCCTACTGCGGGGCTGACCCGGGGAATAACGGGGTGAAGTGAGAGGGCTGGGAGGGAGTAGGGACAGGCAGAGGCAGAGAGAGCCTGCAGGACCGGGCGCGTGGCTGGCTGGCTGAGATGGAGAAAGGAGCCCTGGGAGGGGGGAGGGCATTGAGAAACCCAGACAGCACCCAGAGAAACGGAGGCAGAAAGAAAGGGCGGAGGGGAGGAGCCTCTCCAGGCCCCCTGCCTTAGGGTCCCTCCGCGTGGTCTCCACAGCTCCCGGCCTCTGTCCCCCACCACACCCTGGCTGAGGACTGAGGGCCTTCCTGCCCAGCAGCTGCCAGCCAACAGCTTCAGATTCCTCAACCCCCCCCCCGCCCCCTGCAGGGGAATCCCTCCCCCACCCCACCCCTGCACACTGCAGGCCCATCCCCTGATGCAGATCCCTCCCCGTACCCCTCCCCAGGTCCTTGCCTCCTCCTAGGTGGGCAGTCTGCCCTCACTGGTGCTGGCCCTGGAGCCACGCGGTGGGGGTGTGTGTGTGCAAGGAATGCACCAAACCCCGGGGAGCCTGGGGCTCAGCAGGGGGCCGAGGAGGGCCTGCCCATCCCTGGCTGGTATTTCCACTGGAAGGAGGGCTGGAGGGATGGGAAGAGAAGAGTGGGCCCAGAATCTCCCCTGGCTCTTAGTGAGGGATGGGCTCCTTCCCTCTACCCCACCCCCACCCGGCCCAGGACAAGGCCCTGGCCTCACCTCCCCCTCTCCCAGGAGTCCCAACCAAACCAGAGAGTGAGGTCCCCCTCCCCCACCCGCTCTGGGGACAGAGGTCTCCCGTGCCTCCCAGCACCATTGCGCCACATGTGGCTGCGGGGGAGGGGCAGGCGGGGGGGCCCAGCTGGCAGCGGCCGCCCGGTGGTCCTCTCCCTGCGAAGTCAGCGCTTTCCGTGCCAGCTCGCCAGGCCTCAGCACTTCCTCCAGCCCACTTTCCAGAGGCGGGGCTGGGGGCTTCCACATCCCACCTCCCAGGGAGGTGCACAGGCCACCTGGGCCAGCAAGCCTGGGGAGCAGGGGGGAGACCACGGCTGGGAGATGGGGGGGCGGCAGCATTCAGGTCTGCCCTCCTCCCACCCCGCCCCACTCACAGGCGCTGCTGGCTGCTCCATGGGGAGCACACAGTAGGTGCTTAAGAAAGCTGTGCTACCTGGCTCTGCCCGTCCCCCTGGGAGGCCCGTCCTCCTGCTGGGAACTGACACCCTCCTCCCTCCCCTCGCATACCTGGCCCTTAAAGATCTGGGTGTGTCCCAGCCTGCAGTGACAGGGCCCGGCAAGGAGCTGTGTGCCCCTCCCCCGCAGACACCCTGCAAGGCCTGGCCTGGCCTCTTTTAGGTTTCTCTGTGGGTTCAAGCCCCTGGGGAAGTGGCCCTGCCTGGAAGCAGGAGGAGGACAGGAGGGAGGGAGTGGAAGGGACTGGGCAGGGGACGCCGGATCAAGACTGGAGATGGTGAGGGAGGAGGGGCGGGGGCCGCCCTTGGCAGATACACCACCACCACCCCCAAGTCAAGAGGAAAGAGAAAACAGCAGCCGTGGGTCTCCCGATCCTCTTGTCCCCTCCCCCCTCCCCCACGAGGCCACCAGAAAGGGCCTGTCACCCCCAGGCCACAGAGGGGGGCTGTGAACTCCCCTGGCTTCCAGGGAGCAGCGGGGCCAGGCCAGGAGCTGGCTCTAGGCGTCCCTGACTCGGATCTCGGCAGGGACGGGTGGCTGGCAGGCGTGCCGGCCTGGCCCGAGCAGTGTTCGGAGCAGTTTATTCAAACACGGCCTAACAGGAAACTTGGCTCCTCTGACTCACTGGGATTCGACCTTATTAAGAAAAAAGAAGGAGCAGCGGGAGCCGGCGGGTCGGGTTTCAGGCCAAGAGCTGGCTCCGAGGCAGAAGCCTGGGCCCTGATCGCCCCCACCCAAATCCCGAGGCAGCCCCTGCCCGCCCCACCCCCGTCTGGCTCCAGGAGGGGGTCCTGGGGGCCCCGACCCCGAGCCTTGCTCTGTGCTCTCCCGCACACACTCCTGCCCATCCCGCCTGGGGGTGCCCGCCTCCCCCTTCCTCTCCCGCTGCTGCCCCGAAGGACCCCAGGGATTCCAGGCAGCCGAGGCCAGCATTGCAGGGGGCACGCAGGAGGGAGGGAAGGCTTAACCCTCTAGGTCCCGGCCTCGGCCAGCCTGCCTCAGTGTCTCACTTGGGGAAGTCAGCCGCCTCAGCCACCGGCGCTGGGTGGGTGCTGGCCGGGGTACCCCCTCTCCCACCTCCCTGGTAGTCAGAGAGGAGATGCACCCCCAGACGTGGGATCAGATCTCCACCCTGAAGGAAAAAAATGCAATGGATGAGCAGCCCCTGCCGGCACGGATGGGGGCAGGTGGGGGCCCTCGGCAGAGGGGTGCCTGCTCTGGCTGCCTGCCCCATCCCCAGACAGAGGAGGAGGCTGCGGGGGTCCTTCTGGTCTTGTCTGTGGGCATGAGCGAGGGGGATTTCTGCCATGGATGCTGGGAGCGAGGCGGCAGAGGGCAGCGCAGGAGAAGCCTGAGTGGCATCCTGCCCAGGGTCACTTCCTGGAAGCTCCTCTTGGAGCCCAGAAGGGCATCTGAGTGTTGGAAGTGGCAACTGGGCAGCCGAGGGGTAGAGGGGCTTCCCTGGGGTCACCCGCAGCTTAATGGCATGGGAGCAGGACTCCCGAGCCCCCTGCCCTGGGTGACCGTCCTGATCCCTGGGTCTCACCGACCCTTGCATGCACTCAGGTTATGCCCCGGCTCTGCTCACTGGCACAGAGGTCATGGGAAAAGCAGATCTCTTCCATGATCTCACACTCCTGTTCTGTCCCACCCAGGACCCAGCCACCCCATTCTACAGACGGAGAAGGCGAGGCCAGGAAGTTTGCCAAGACTGAACCGCGGAAAACATCTTCACACTCAGGCTCAGGAACAGGGGGTCCTCCCCTGGGGCCCTGTAGACATCTGACTACAGGAAGGAGGGGTCCTGGGGTGGGGGGCGGGCCATCTAGACCTGGGGGGAGGGGTCAGGGGCTCCTTCCAGCCCTGGAAAGAAACCAGCAAATCAAATGGAAACCAGAGAGGGGCAGGCAGAGCAGAGCTGACCCCCCCACCCACCCACAGCCCCGCTCTGCCTGCCCGGCCTAAGGTCACACTGGCACGGACCTACTCCCTGCCTCTCCTTTAGGAGGGCAGGCTGGGAGCTCTGGGGACCGAGGGAGGCGGGCAGCTGCGGGACAGGCCACATAGCTAAAAGCCGGCGGGCCATAGGGCCGCGCGGAGGAGGCCCCAGCAGGCGGACCCGCCGACCCGAAGCCTCCCCAAGCTCGCAGCCCGCTGCTTATTCATTCGGAGGGGGGAAGCGCCTGTCCAGCGGCCAGCCAGTTGCGGGGCTAGCCATGTAAGGCCCCCCGGGTGGCCCTGCCCGCGAGCGCGCGCTTGTGCCCTGGGCACCGCCCCTGCCCTGCCCTGACCCCTTGGCCTCGACATGCTGTCATCGGAGGAGCCGTCCCGCTCGGGACAAGGCCAGAATGGACAAAGCTAGAGCCGGGGCAGGCAAGGAGTCCGTGGGAAGAGAAGCGCGCGCGCGGGGGCGCGCTCCAAGACAGCCGACCGGTGCACCAGGCCTCTGCGGGGCCACCATGGCTCCGACCCCGGCCGGCTGGCAGCTGGGGGCCCTGGTGTGGGGCGCCTGCCTGTGCGCGCTGGTGCGCGGGCAGGGCTCGGACCCGGCGCGTTGGCGGCAGATGATCCAATGGGAGAACAACGGGCAGGTGTACAGCCTGCTCAACTCGGGCTCCGAGTACGAGCCGGCGGGGCCTCGGAGCGCCCAGGCTAGCTCCCGAGTGCTGCTGGCCGGCGCGCCCCAGGCCCCGCCGCGGCGCAGCCACGGGAGCCCCCGGCGTCGCCAGGCGCCCTCCCTGCCCCTGCCCCTGCCCGGGCGCGTGGGCTCGGACACCGTGCGCGGCCAGGCGCGGCACCCGTTCGGCTTCGGCCAGGTGCCCGACAACTGGCGCGAGGTGGCCGTCGGGGACAGCACGGGCATGGCCCGGGCCCGCACCTCCGTCTCCCAGCAACGGCACGGGGGCTCCGCCTCCTCCTCCGTCTCGGCCTCGGCCTTCGCCACCACCTACCGCCAGCCGCCCTCCTTCCCACAGCAGCAGTTCCCCTACCCGCAAGCGCCCTACGTCAGCCAGTACGAGAACTATGACCCCGCGGCTCGGACCTACGAGCAGGGCTTCGTGTACTACCGCGGCGCGGGCGGCGGCCTGGGCGCAGGGGCGGCGGCCGTGGCCTCGGCCGGGGTGCTCTACCCGTTCCAGCCGCGGGCGCGCTACGAGGAGTACGGCGGCGGCGGCGGCGAGGAGCAGCCCGAGTACCCGGCGCAAGGCTTCCACCCGGGCGCGGAGAGGCCGTACGCGCTGCAGCCGCAGCCGCAGCCGCAGCCCCCCGACGGCCTGGACCGCCGCTACTCGCACAGCCTGTACAGCGAGGGCGCCGGGGGCTTCGAGCCCGCCTACCCCGACCCCGGGCCCGGCCCCGACGCGGCGCCAGCCGGCGGCGGCGACCCCCGCCTCGGCTGGTACCCCTCCTACGGTAACGCGCCGCCAGAGGCCTATGCGCCGCCGCGCGCCCCGGAGCCGCAGCCGCCCTTCCGCGTGCTGGAGCCGCCCTACCTGCCGGTGCGGAGCTCGGACGCGCCCCCGCCGCCCGGTGCGGAGCGCAACGGCGCACAGCAAGGCCGCCTCAGCGTGGGCAGCGTGTACCGGCCCAGCTCCAACGGGCGCGGTGAGTACCCGCCGCCCCGCGACTGACCGGGGCCTGGACCCTCTGCAGGGCTCACCTCCCAGCCCTCCCTCTCCACCTCCTCGCGCCTGGGGGGCCCCCCGGCGGTGGCCAGGGCGGCCTGGGATTGAACCCCAGGGATGGGGGGACCAGCCGGGCTCTGGGAGGGGAGGTACCTTCCAGATCTGGCTCTTAGGTCCCCTGAGGACAAAGGAAAGGGCCCAGGAGATGCCCCGGCCAGCTCCCCGTGGGAGGCAGGGAGGGGTCCCTCTCTGGGCATCTGTGAGTGCCTCCACTAGCAAAGCAGGAGAAGGGGCTTCCTCCCAGGCCGGACGGTTGGCCTAGGCTGCAAGGATTTAAGGAGATGCCCAGGCTCTCAGTAATCAAGATAAGCACCACTTCCTGCATGGGGAAAGTATCAAGAAATCCACCAAGGGAGAGCATCCAAAGGTTCGATCCAATCAGATCCAGGCACCCTGAGCCACAAGGATCCTGTGTTTGTCTGAATTGTGGGTGTTTTGTTCATCACCGACTTCTTGCATGCATTTTGATTTTAAAAAAAATATTTATTTATTGGAGAGGCAGAGTTACAGAGAGAGAGATCTTCCATCTGTTTGTTCGCTCCCCAGGTGGCTGCAAAGGCCAGGGCTGAGCCAGGTGGAAGCCAGGAGCTTCTTCCTGTGTCCCACGTGGGTGCGGGGACCCAAGCACTTGGGCCACCCTCCGCTGCTTTCCCAGGCCACAGCAGGGAGCTGGATGGGAAGTGGAGCAGCCGGGGCTGAGCCGGGTCCGTATGGGCTGCTGGTGTCACAGGCAGCAGCACGGCCCTGCCCTGCTTTGGTTTTTTATTTAAATGGTGCCTTAAATACCAGTTCTCTTGGTTACACAGTTTTTTGGATGCTCCCGAGATGGGTGCCTTCCTGGCCTCACTCCCCTCACCCCAGTCCTGACCCGGCCAGGGGAGTGGCGGGAGTCACAGGCCAGGTGGACAGTCACTCTAGCTTTCTCTGGGTGCACAGATGGCCTGGTCTTGGGGAGGCCTTGCGTGACACTGTGGGGTGGGCGGCCCACCCCCCGCTGTCCCAGACTCCCCTTCTTGCTGTCCCTGTGGGGTGGCTGCTTTTCAGTCCGGGTTCCTGGTGCACGTGCAGCCTGGCTGCCCTCCTTCCCATGATCCTCTGCTCTCCTCCTTGTCTCCAGCCCCACTGGCTTGGGTGCTGGGCTGCTGTTGAGGGTGCTGCTGGACCCCTCGCCAGGGCAGAGGCTTGTCCGGGGACTCGTGCTGAGTCCCACTTGAGAGCCTCAGGAGCTCAGGGTGAGGCCGGCGGCCCCTCCGGCAGAGGTGCCCATAGCCACAGGTGTGCTGCACCTGTGCCTCACCTGCTCAGAGCCCACCCCAGGGGGCTCAGCTTTGTTGGGAGTGTGTTGCTTAGAATGCAAGCCCTTGGCTGTATGAGGCTCGGCCACAGGGGCCCCGCCTCTGGGCAGAGGAGGGAGCGAACACTGCCCACGTCCGGTGCTGGCAGAGCCGGGCCTGGACCTCACATTTGGGCTCTGAGCCAGCGGGCTTTCCGAGGCCCCTCTTTGCCTGTCTGAGCTGCTGAAAGCCCAGTTGGTTGTTAGGAGCAAGGTCATGTTGCGGGAGTGGAAGGGCAAGGTCATGTTGCGGGAGTCGGGGGGTGCTTGGTGCTCAGTGGGACCTCGGCCACTGCCCCTGAGCCCCCCAGTTCAGTTGGGTCAAAGACGCTTCTGCGCTGGAGGCGGTCAGTCACGCCTCAGGTGCCTGGAGTCCAGGCCTGGCCTGAGGGAAGCAGGCTGTGGTAGGTGAGCACGGTGGGGAGAGGGGTGCTAGGCAGGGGCTCAGGGGGGACTTCCCGGAGGAGGAGGTTCTCCAACCATCTCTAATTATGGAGGCCATGGGGTGGGGGCAGAGTGGGAGCAGTGGTCCCCCTGCATCTCCTCGAATTCCCCCCTCCCCACCCTGCTAGCCCAGGACCGTGGAAAATCCCAGCACAGAGACGGCCAAGCCTTGTACTTGAGATCAGACCCCCAGCCCGAGTGTGGGAGCCCAGGGCGGATTCTCAGAGCCTGACTTCATCTCTGCTGGCCGCACACCCAGGGGTCTGAGGCTGGGCGCTGGCAGCCTGCGCGAGCGTGGGCGTGGACGCGGCCTCCCAACACCAAACACATGTGACCGCCGCCCACGCCTGCCCCACAGGTGCCTTCCCCTCCTCCTGGGCGTCCTGTGATGCCAGGCTGCTGTCTGCAACTCTGAAACACATCCCAGACAGAAGGCAAGAAAGAGGCCCAGCTCGGGCAGCAGATCCTGGCCGAGAGGCCGGGAGGGGCCGCCGCGTCCCCTGCCCTGTGCCGCTGCTGGCCTCTCCTCTCCCAGCATCCTCCCCACGAAAGCCACAGCTGCCCGGCCAGGACCTTCCCCTCACAGCCCCGCCGATGCACCGGCCGCGGCTGGCCTCCAGGGGCATCTCTGGTGTCTGCGCCAGCCTTGGCCTCCCTGCTGCATCCCCCAGCCTGGCCTCTGGTCCCAGTCTCTCCATCCTACTTGTGGAGCAGACAGAAGGTTGCTCTCGGCTCTGCTGGGGAGAACGTTGGGGCTCCCTGGGGGCCCCAGCACTGCCTTCCTCCTGCGCTGGGACCCCACATCCTGAGCCTGTTGGTTGCATCGTCCTGTACCCACTGTGCTTCTGGGGTGTCCCCCCATCACGCCTCAGTCCCTGAGAGCGGCCCTGGCTCCCTGCATCGGAAGGAGCTCCCAGGCTGTGTGCCGCGTGTGCAGTGCACAGCCCCCTAACTCCCCAGCCTCTGCCTCCCGGGCCCGGGCTGCCCATCTGCAGCGGGGGAAGGTTAGGCTGCTGCACACTTCCCTCCCAAGTGCAGAATAACCACGCAGTCCTTTTTTTTTTTTTTAATGTTTTGTGCATCAGCCTCATCCATGTGGTCACTCAATCATTCAACACGCTGCTGTTCATTATAGTCCAGGCCCTGACTGTGACAGAGCAGGGTGGGACAGTGAGTGTGAGAGACCCCAGGAGCCCGAGGCCAGCCTCCCGCCCCGGCCCCTCCCGGCGTGGTGTCAGCGAGGAGCCCCGTGTGGCCCCGGTCCCGGAGCCGTCAGGTGGACTCCCTTGTCCTGAGGTGGGGACCCGGTCACCCATTGTGCAGATGGAGACACTGAGCCCTGGCAGGTTGGGCGCTGGGCCCTGGAGCCAGTCCCAGCTCAGCCTCCTCCCTGAAGCCACCAGGCTGCTCTTCCGAAAGAAATGGAGTCTCCGGGCTGGGGGTCTTGCACGTGAGAGTCAGGGCTGCGGAAAGAGGAGCCTGGGTCCCCCGGTATCTGAACACACAGGCGCTTCCCCTCGGTCGGTGTTCATTGTTTGGGGTGTCCATCCCCTGGCAAAAGTGAAAGTTGGCTTTTTGCATCTGGGGGTTGGGGGAGTGGGGAGGGGGCAGTCACTGGTGCCTTGGGTGGTGCCCGGCTGCGGACTTGGTCTGGAGTTCAGGCCTTTCGTCCCCTCTCCCGGTCTCCTGACCCCGGGTCCCTGGTGTCCTCTGCTCTCAAAGGGCCCCTCCCCAGGAGCCGCCAGTGCCGCTCCTCCCGGAGCCAAGAACACGTGGAAAACTCCCGCGGGCGAGGGAGGGAGGGGGAGGAGGCAGCCGCACCTGCTTCCAGTTCCTGTGCCCGGCATTCCTGTGGGGCTGCTGGGGCCGGAAGGAGAGGCCCAGACTGACCCCTCCTCTGGCGCTCGCCCAGCGCCTGGTTACCACAGGCAGCTGGAGCTGGCGGGCTTTGGTTGGGATCCAGGATACGGAGTGAGGGCTGGGCCTGGGTCTCCCTCCCCTGCTGATGGGTGCCCCAGGAAGTGGGCGTGCAGGACCACCCAGGAACAGGGAGTGCCAGCCCAGGAGGGGCTCAGGGTGGAGAGGCAAAGGCCCGGCTGTGGGCTACCTGGAGCCCCGGCTTTGCCAAGCCCAGAACTGATCCTCTTGCCCTCTGGAATCAAGCGTAGCCTCAGCCTGGTAACGCGTCACCAGACCCCAGCGTGGGGTGTTCATTCGTGTGCTGCCCTCGGTGTGCAGGTGCCAGGCCCCGGGTCCGGTGCAGGCTCAGCCCTGCTCACATGCAGCCCACCAGCTCCTGGCCCCCTGCACCCGCTTCATCCTGTGAGACCTGGGCACAGGCAGAGGGACACTAGCGCCCGCCCTGTCCCCATAAGGAATGCAGTCATTCCACGAGTGTGCAGTGGCTCCCTGTGTGCTGGGCACTTTCTGGCACGGAGCTCGCAGCGGTGAACGGGCACAGAATCGTTGCCCTGTGGGTCTAGGTCTCTGTGTGTGAGCGGCATCAGCGAGGGGGTGGAAGCAGGTGGTAGGCGCTGTGGGGGAAGTGAGGCAGGCAAGGGAGCGCAGGAGTGGGGTGGGGGGAGCAGCCCGTGCAAGGGTGGGTCCGGAGGCCAGGGCTCAAGTGCTGCTGGGGGGCTGCCCACTGACCCTTGGGTTCAGACTCCTGGAGAGGCCAAGTTGAGACCCCAGAGCACCCCAGCGCCTCATCCTGAGCCATCAGGGCTGGGTTCTGGAGGCAGCGGGGAGCCATGGAAGGCTCTGGGCCCAGCTTGTGTGCCCTCGTAGCTCATCCGCCGGGCTGCCTGCCCCCGGGAACAGGTGTGGCGCCGTTGGCTGGCGCTGACAGGGCTCGTCTTTATTCCAGAATGCCCTGGAGAGCACCCACCCACCCGCCCACCTGCTGAGCGGAAGCACCCGCTTGGCTCCTGTTTGTTTATCTGTAGCCCCCAGCCCAGGAGAGTAGTGGGCAACATACCTTCCAGATCCAGGCAGCAGGCTGAACCCCCCCTCCCCGGAGACGGGGAGCTGAGGGAGGGAGGGGCACACACAGCTCACACCCAGGACGGGGCAGCAGGGACCGTCTGTGGGTCCAACCCAGGGTGGAAGGACTGGGTGGGCTTCTCCCAGCAGCCCCTTTGTCGGGGCCCTCCTGGAGCATCTGGGGGGGGACACTGATCCTCCATGCTGGCTGCCTTTGGGGGCTGATCCGCTGTTGGTCAGCCGACCCGAGGACCTGACCCCGCGCCCTTGACCTTCTGGCCCAGGCTCTGCACAGCCTGTCGCCAGCACTTCCCTGGACAAGCACCTGGCAGCTCCAGGCCATGAGTGCAGGGTGGGGGTGCAGCACAGGGGAAGCCATTGGAAGTGGACAGATGAAGGTGGTGAGGCCTGGAGAGGGGCTGGGTCTGCCCAGGGCCACTACGAGGGTCTCAGAAGAGGAACCCAGGCTCCTGCTTTCCTCCCGGGAGCAGAGGACGGGACACTCCCTGGGGAGCCCGAGCCAAGCCACCCACACACCCTTCCCTGGATGGCTGGGGCTTGGGAGGAGCTGAGCATGGTTGGAGGTGACCCAGAACTCAGGGAGGGAGCTGGGCCAGAGCCCTGGCCGGGCTGTCCAGCACCCCGAGTCCTTGGTGACAAGCAGCTGGGGTGGGGGCGGGGGCGGGGGCGGGGGTGGGGGCCGTCTGCGCCAGGGAGAGGAGCAGGAGTGGGCATCCACTTCAGGAGTCACACCCACCTCCACCGTCTGGGTTCAAAGCCACATCCGACAGCCCCGGGAGAGCAGGAAGGTTAAAAATGAACAAACAAAAGCTGAATGAGACAGGGAGGGGGCCCTGGCCAGATGCGCGAGGATGGTGGCTTTGCTCCCAGCTGGGGGTTGGCTCACTTCCTGGGTGGCCAGGTCCCCTGATGGATCCGTCCTCTCTGAGCCCGCATGGGCAGCCCCCCTGGGGTGGAGGCTGGGTGACTCCATCTGTGTGCTGGGCACGAGGCTGCAGCCCTTCCTCAGAAAGACCCTCCCCCCAGGACCTTCCTTCACAATGTACTCCGCCCCCCACCCTGCTGGGTCCAGCTTCACTCAGCCCTGCGATGGCATATAGCCAGGGAGCACAGCACAGCTCCCTGGAGCGCCTGCCAGCCTGGGGCCTCGGCAGGGGTCCTGAGGAGGGGGGTGGAGGGACCTGGGCTGCTGCCTCTGGGGGCACAGGAACACAGACAGCCACACAACAAGTGGCTCCCCCTGGTGTCCAGGCAGGTGTCATTCATCTGTGGCCATTCAGAGTCACACTGGTGACTCCTGGAGGTCCTGGGTGGGGGAGGCGGCTGTGACTCACAGCTTAAGGGTGGAGGCAGTCACCACTGTGTGCACCCAGCAGCTTACCCGATACAGTCTGTATATTTGTGCAGAAGTCATTTATTTATAAAATGAAGAGTGGCTGTGCGTGTGTGTGGGGGCCAGTATTGGGCATAGGTGGGGCCTGGGATCTGCTCTGTGGGCTGCCCAGACTCATGGGGTGACCGCAGGCGAGCTCAGTGCCTTCTCCCGGCCTCCGTTTCCTCTTGTCTTGGCAGCAGGGGGCGGTGCGTGGCGGTGGGTGTTGGGCCAGTGGTCCTTGAGGCAGTGGGAGGGCCTTGAGCCAGTGGGTCAGCCCTGGAGTAAACGCTGCTGGCATCCAGGCTCTGTTCTTAGGGAGGCTCCCATCGGTGGGGGGGGATGCGGTGGGTATGGTGAGGCCTCGCTGCCTGCCAGCATGGCCTGGGGTGTCACTGCCCACCAGGGAGACTTCCTGCCCCAGCCTGGTGTTCCCCAATAGTAAGAGGACAACGATGACCATGGCCATGGTCACAGCCAGGAGTATGATCAGGGTCAGGGCTCAGGATGTGTCAGGGTCAGAGTTCAATGTTTGATCAGGATCAGAGCTCAGTCTCTGACCAGGATCAGGGCTCAGGGTGGGACCAGGATCAGGGCTCAGTGTGGGACCAGGATCAGGGCTCAGTATGGGATCAGGATCAGGGCTCAGGGTGTGTCCAGGATCAGGGCTCAGGGTGTGTCCAGGGTCAGGGCTTAGGGTGTGTCCAGGATCAGGGCTCAGTGTGGGACCAGGATCAGGGCTCAGTATGGGACTAGGATCAGGGCTCAGGGTGTGTCCAGGGTCAGGGCTTAGGGTGTGTCCAGGATCAGGGCTCAGTGTGGGACCAGGATCAGGGCTCAGTGTGGGACCAGGATCAGGGCTCAGTATGGGACCAGGATCAGGGCTCAGGGTGTGACCAGGATCAGGGCTCAGTGTGGGACCAGGATCAGGGCTCAGGGTGTGTCCAGGATCAGAGCTTAGGGTGTGTCCAGGGTCAGGGCTTAGGGTGTGTCCAGGATCAGGGCTCAGTGTGGGACCAGGATCAGGGCTCAGTATGGGACTAGGATCAGGGCTCAGGGTGTGTCCAGGGTCAGGGCTTAGGGTGTGTCCAGGATCAGGGCTCAGTGTGGGACCAGGATCAGGGCTCAGGGTGTGTCCAGGATCAGAGCTTAGGGTGTGTCCAGGGTCAGGGCTTAGGGTGTGTCCAGGATCAGGGCTCAGTGTGGGACCAGGATCAGGGCTCAGTATGGGACTAGGATCAGGGCTCAGGGTGTGTCCAGGGTCAGGGCTTAGGGTGTGTCCAGGATCAGGGCTCAGTGTGGGACCAGGATCAGGGCTCAGGGTGTGTCCAGGATCAGGGCTTAGGGTGTGTCCAGGATCAGGGCTCAGTGTGGGACCAGGATCAGGGCTCAGTGTGGGACCAGGGTCAGGGCTCAGGGTGTGTCCAAGGTCAGAGCTCAGTGTGGGACCAGGATCAGGGCTCAGTGTGGGAACAGGGTCAGGGCTCAATGTGGGACCAGGATCAGGGCTCAGGGTGTGTCCAGGGTCAGGGCTCAGTGTGGGACCAGGGTCAGGGCTCAGTGTGGGACCAGGATCAGGGCTCAGTGTGGGGCCAGGAGCAGCACCAGCCCTCGCTGCCCTGGGCCCCTTCAGATCCTGCAGAGGGAGGGTCGGCCACAGGGCTGTGTGCAGCCATCTGTGTAGGATTTATTGGCCCTGGGCCTGGTCGGGGCGGCAGGCTGTCTGGTGCCGAACTCTCGGGTCCCGTGAGGCTGTGGGCCAGCCGCCCCACCCCCGCACAGGGCCGAGCCAGGCCCTGGAGGACAGGCAAGGGGACCACTCCTCTCTTCCTCACCCCTCCCCCAGGCTTCTGGGAAGCAGAGCCTGAGCAGCGGCTCCCAGCTGGTTTGGGGGCCTGAGGGTCCCTTAGGAGGGACTGCAAACATTCCTGGGGGCTCGAGTAACGGGGCCTGGGCCGGCCAACAGCTCCCCAGCAGCCAGGAGCCACCTCATCGGCACCCACCCTGTGCTCCAAGCTGCCTCTCCTTCCAAGTAGGTGTGGTCAGCCCGGCTGCCTGACCGGCTCCCCACGAGGCCCAAGCCCCAGGGAGGGCAGGGCCGAGCCGGGCACCCAGGGTGTGCCCAGGGAAGGGCAGGCGCGTCTGTCCAGGGCTGGAAGCCCAAGCGCCCCTCCTCGACTGGGCCTGAGGGAGGCTCCTACTTGCAGGAAGGAGGCCCAGGGCAGTCTGCAGCCCCTCAGCCCTCTCCCCAGACCCCTCCCCCTTAGGTGGGTGGCTGAGCCCGGATAGGACAGGACTCCTTGCCCCCGCCCCCGCCCGAGCCGGCCGCTTCCTGTTCAGCATGCGGTCAGCACACCTGCATCTCGTTTCCACTCATTCCAGGGAACTCTGGCTGAGACGCACGCTCGCACCAGCAGCGGGGCGCCCAGACCCCTGTCTCTCTGTGCCGCGTGCTGGGTCCAAGGGTTCACGAGAGCTGGTGCCGTCCCCAGACCCGCCCTGTGTGCTTGGTGCTGGGCTCTGCAGGGGCCGCAACTTGGACACCAGGGGAGGGCGTGAGCAGGGCTGAGGGCCCGTGGCTGGGAGTGGAAGGGGTGCCATGCGCCTGGGGGACGGGGACTAGGGCCTGCCTGGAGGGTGGGGCTGAGCCCCGCTCCCCACCGGCCAAGGACCCTGCCCGCCTGGTCCACCCCTCCCGCCAACCAGCGTCCACCTGGCGCTGCCCAGGAGCCTTCTGGGACCCACTCCAGGCCAGCCCCGGGCTCTCTCGGTGGCTGGGGGAGCTGGGGACACTGGGAGTGGCTCCAACAGGAAATGGCTGGGTTCACTGGGTCCTGCCTCCAGGCCTTTGTTCACTGCTGCTCCCCTGCCAAGAATACCCTCTCCTCCCTCTGCTCCTGCATTCCACCGCCCTCTCTGGCTTGCTCACGTCCCCAGCCCTCCCGGAGGGTTTCCGGGACTCCATACCCCCCCAAGAGCACTGGCTGCCTCACTTCCCGGGGTGCAGGGCCCGAGGACACTGGCAGGGGGCGACTGTCTCTGGGCACGGGCACTGGCACAGCCGGCCTGACTCCGCTCCCTCCCCCCAACCTCCCGCCCGCTGCAGGCCTCCCTGACCTGGTCCCCGACCCCAGCTATGTGCAGGCGTCCACTTACGTGCAGAGAGCCCACCTGTACTCACTGCGCTGTGCCGCCGAAGAGAAGTGTCTGGCCAGGTAAGCCCACCCCAGCCAGGCTGCCCAGGAGCTACGAGACCCTGGCCTGCCCCCAGGGGACTGGGGGCAACTGGCATTTCTGTGTTCATCCCTACACAAGGAAGCGGTGACACCCACCACGCGGAGGAGCCAACGCCTTTCCCACCTGAGCTGTGCTCCTGGGGAGGTCCCCTAAGGTGGAGGACCTGGGAGCCCCAAGCACAGAGGCCAGCTGCTTCTGCCAGGTCCCAGCGGGGTGCATGGGCGTGGCTGTCGGAGGGGACGCAGACCGGTCTGCTTAAACCCAGTTTCCATGAGGGCGGGGGAGCTGCCGGCCCTCTCATTCCTGGGAGGGTCGTCCTCCTGCACAGCTCGGTTTGTGTTCCGTCCCCGTCCTTGGGGGATGGCTCCCTGTGCTCAGAGCTGGCCAGGGAGTATGCTGGTTTGCTGCTGTACCTGGCATCCCAGGGACAAAAGCCCTTGTTTTTCTCAATGACTTGCTTTAAAAAAAATTTTTTTGTTTATTTTTTTAAAGGCAGAGCTGGAGAGAGAGAGAGAAAGAGAGAGAGAGAGGGAGAGAGTTCTTCCACATGCTGGTTCACCCCCCAAGTGGCCAGAACAGCCAGGGCTGGGCCAGGCTGCAGCCAGGAGCCTGGAACACCATCCAGGTCTCCTATAGAGAGGGCAGGGGCCCAGAGACTCGGGCCCTCTTCCACTGCTTTCCCAGGTGCATTAGCAGGAAGCTGGATCGGAAGTGGAGCAGCCGGGACTCAAACCCCTGTTCAGTTAGGGGGTGCCTGGTGCACCACAGTGCTGCCAGCCCTCCTTGCTTTGTTTTTGACCTTTGAACTCCCTCTTTGCTTTACTTTGAAACCTAGGAAACTTGGAGCCCCAACCTTTTCTTGTTTCTAGAACTTCTGGTTCACAGGCACTCAGCATGGTGGCCACACACCCCTGCCCATGAGGGACAAGGCAGGGAACTCACCAGGAGGTAACTCGGCCCAGTCTGGCTTACAGACAGAAGCAGCATCTGGGACCAAACAGGGCTGGTTTATCTCCTGGTGATGACGGTGCATGGTGTCATCTACCGCGCACTGCTCCACGGCCCTGCCCCTTCCCTGTCCTGACTCCTTGTGGCTGCCCTGCCCCAGCCTCAGCTGTCACCTGCGGACCCCCGGGGCATCGCACGTGCCCAGGGTGGGAGGGAGGAGGTGGCGGCAGCCTGCCCTGCCTGTCCCCCTGGGGACCTCCTAGCCTGGCTGCAGATAAGGGCTCCTCACTCGCACCCGGAGAGCGGAGACAAGCCGCAGCAGCGGCTAGGAGCCAGAATGAGTGTTCCCAGGCCAGAGGCCGTGCGAGGTCAGACCGGGGAGGGGGTGGCACGGGGGTGGCAGACCCAGCGCAGCCCCCTCCCGTGCGGGCCGGCTCACGCCACGCTCCCTGTGGCCAGGGTCCCGCTCCTCGGCAGGGCGTTTTCCCACGGTGAGCAGCGGGCAGGGCGCCACGAGCAGACACAGCCCAGACCCAGACGGATTCCCAGACACGGCCTGGCAGACGGGAGCCCCTGCCTGCCGTCCAGACATCCTCCCCAGAGCTGAGCCTCCACTGGCCACCTCACGTCCCAGACCTCCGTGACTGCCAGAGACGCGCCCCTGAGGCCAGCCAGGACAGCTGTCCGCGGTCTGCGGGGGAGGGAGGGGCCTCCGTCAGCCCTCCCGCCCCAGCTGCTCGGGTGGGCGCGCACTGTGTGCCCCTGTGTCTCCCCAAGAGGCTGGAGGCTGGACTTGCCTGTGCGTGGGGCTCAGCAGGTGTGCTGTGAATGGGCAGATCAGACCACTGGCCATGGGCCATGCACTTGGGGACAGGTGGCCTGGGCACACCCAGCCTGGCGCTGGGCACGTGTAGCATCACGGCATGCTGCAGGCTGTGCTGTTGGCGTTCACAGGCAGTCTGAGGCCTCTCGGTGGAGCAATCAGGGCAGACTCACTGGAGGAGGAGGCTGGATGTGGCCTGGAGTTTGCATGGGCCAACACGTGGATTAGGGAAAGAGCTAAATGTGTTTGCTGGAACATGGGTGTGGGAAGACAAACGGAACCAGGACAGTGCAGAGGCTCCACCCACTTCCCTGGGACTCAGGGGCCCTCGCAGAGCCTTCACAGGATGGTAGAGCCCCCCCTGGATCTGTGTCTCCTCCCCACCAGGAGCCAGCCCTGGCGACGTCACCTGGCAGCTGCAGGGGCCGGGCCAGGAGAGAGAGAGGAAGAAGGAGGGGTGGGAGGGGGCCGGGCAGGGGCGTCTGTGACCCACTGGGGTCTCCCCTCCCGTCCCTCAGCACAGCCTACGCCCCCGAGGCCACCGACTACGACATGAGGGTGCTGCTACGCTTCCCCCAGCGCGTGAAGAACCAGGGCACCGCGGACTTCCTGCCCAACCGCCCGCGGCACACCTGGGAGTGGCACAGCTGCCACCAGTGAGTGCGGCAGCCGTGGAGCCACTGGCTGCGGGGCCCCGGGGCAGGTTTGCAGGGGAGCCTTAGCCAAAGCTTCCGTGGGGGTGGGGGCGGTCCCCCACTGGAGGGGGCCTGATGAGGAAGCTCAGAGGGCCCAGGCAGGTGGGGGGAGCGAGAGACGCTGCCCCCGTGGCAGCCAGACAGACGACCGCAAAGGCCCTGGCGGTCACCGCGAGGTCACCTGGGGCTTGTCTCAAGGGGACAGGAGCAGAGACCCTGGGGGGGGGGGAGCTGGGGGTGGGAGGGGAGACAAGGCCCTCCCTCTCCTCTCCTCTCGCCTCTGCCCCCAGACACTACCACAGCATGGACGAGTTCAGCCACTATGACCTGCTGGACGCTGCCACGGGCAAGAAGGTGGCCGAGGGCCACAAGGCCAGCTTCTGCCTGGAAGACAGCACCTGTGACTTCGGCAACCTCAAGCGCTACGCGTGCACCTCCCACACCCAGGTTGGGCTGGCGCCACCGGCCTGGAGCACAGAGTGCCAGGAACGGGCCCAAGCCGGCGGCGGGGGGCAAGGCCAGCTGAGGCGGGCTCACCACTCGGCTCCCGTCAGAGGCAGGGCCCCCTCTCCTGTCCCCAGGGCACCAGGTCCTGCCCAAGTCCTGCCCAGGTCCTGCCCAGGTCCCCTCCTAGGGCTGGCGCCTGGGTGGCACACGCCCCAGCTGTCTGTCTGACGCACCCCTTACTCTAACCAAGATGGCCAGGGCAGCCACATAGGAAGGAAGAGGGGTTCCTCCCTGCTCAGAGTCGGGCGGTCGCTGAGGCTGGTGCATGGAGGACGGGCCCGTGATGAGCGGGGAGAAGCTGGGCCACGCTCTGCTGAACCCACCCCCTCTTCTGGGGAGACCCCTCCACTGCCCACAGACCTCCCTGCTGCACCCCGCAAAGAGATCAGCCCTCCACCCTTAACCTTTAACCCCAAACACCTGAGACTTTGGGGTGTAGACACCTGCGTGAGTTGGGGGAGCCAGGTCCAGTCAGAACCATGGCCTCTCCGTCTGCCCAGGTCCCTCGCTGCCCGCCTGCTGCCCGTTCCTCCCTCCGCCTCTCCCAAGCATCTCCCTGGCTGCCTCCAGCCCTTCTGGCCAGTTCCCCTTCACTCTCTGGTATTCCTGTCCATGGCCACCCTCAGCAGCTGCCCCGGACAGGGCAGGGTTGTGGCAGGCCTCGGGGGCGGCTCCGAGCAGCCCCCAGCCGCCTCCTCCTTTCCTAGGGCCTGAGCCCAGGCTGCTACGACACCTACAACGCCGACATCGACTGCCAGTGGATCGATATCACCGACGTGCAGCCGGGGAACTACATCCTCAAGGTGGGGCTCCTGCTCTGGGCTACCCCTGTCCCCCTCCCACACACACCCCGCCCAGAGCGGTCCCCGGGGACCCAGCTGTGCGTCCATCTGAAGCTGAGGTACGGGACGGGCGCTGCCTTGTTTCATGACAGCCCCAAGGGACCATCAGCGGTTGTGACACAGGACCTGAGAGCAGGGGCCCGCGGGCCCTGTGGTCCACAGGCAGAGGGGGTTTCGTGCCGTCTAGGGGAGGATGGGAGGGGAGGGCCAGCCGCAACTCCTACAGGGGCCCCTGCACAGCTGAGGGCTCCTGTGGCTGAGAGCCCCTTCCCGCCCCCCTGAACTCGCCTCGTCCTGCCCTCCCTTGCTGAGGAGTGAGCTAACGACACAGCACGTCTGTGAGTGTGGCCTCACCTGGGAAAGGTAGCCTCAACCCCTCCCTTCAGGCACCCAGTAGGGGCGGGACCCCGGAAGAGGGCGGAGCAGGGCTGTCTCAGCCGCACCCTCTCCATCTCCCGCCTCCCGCCCTGTCACTCAGTGTCCATCTGCCCGTCAGCCCCTCCGCCACTGTCCCTAGTGAGCAGGTGAAATGCAGCCCCCTCCTCCCTCCCTCCCTCCCTCCTGTCGTCTCTCTGCAGGTGCACGTGAACCCCAAGTACATGGTCTTGGAGTCGGACTTCACCAACAACGTGGTGCGATGTAACATCCACTACACGGGTCGCTACGTCTCCACCACAAACTGCAAAATTGTCCAGTAAGAGCCCGCCCAGCCCTCCCCGCCCCAGTGCCCGCCCTGCCTCCGCAGCAGTGCGGGAGACACCTGCGCTGCGGGTCACCCCGAGGGCCCAGCACAAAGAGCTTGTGTCTGTGCTGCCCCCAGCGGAGGGCTCATGGCGGGACTCGGGGACCGGAAGTGGCTCTGGCTGGAATGAGCCCTCCCTGCTGGCCGTGCTCGGCCCCTGCCATCCGTCCCCAGCTGGCTCGCATCAGCCCCTCTCACGGCTCCACACAAGCGCTGTGCACACTGACCCCGGCTCCCAGCAGGCCCAGGCTGCTCCCTGCGGATGTCAGATGTCTGATGAAACGAAAGCCACACTTTGCCGATTCAGAGCAGTGTCTGTCGTCCGAGAGCTCCAAGCTCTGGTGCACAGCTGGGGACAAGCGGGACAGACTCAGAGGCCACCGTGGACTCTGTCCCGAGTGTGTGCTTAGTAGTGGACGGCAGGGGAAGAGGTGATGCCTGTGATGAGAGCCAGGCCCAGAGTGTGACCAGGGTCAGGGTCAGGGTCAGCGTGTCCTCACGATGGGTGACAGTTTAGAGTAGCCCCACTGACCCTTGGCCTTCCCTTCCATCCCCAGTGTTCTCGGGGGCTCCTGGCTTGCACCCTTGGCATCCCACACCCAGGCCTCCTGCTGGGGGCCGCCCCATGGTGGTTCTCCAGTGGGGCTCGGACAGGGTTGTCCAGGGCGCAGAGAGCGCCGGGGGCGCCCGCCTCCTGCCCCATCCCCCACAGGCCTGCTGCAGCCCTCCTCTCCCAGCGCCTGTGTCAGGCGCTTGTGCCCAGGTTGGGGAGGCTCCCCAGGAAGTGGTCCTGGGAAGGCGGTAGGGGGGCTCCTGTGAGCAGGGTCCCCCGCGGCCCCAGGCCTGCAGCGATGCCTCCCCCGGCCCCCTCCTCGTCCCCATACCCCCCACCCCCCGCCCAGAGCTCTTTACATAAGTGCTTGGCAAGGCCGAGTCTCATTAGAGCGGCCCCGTGACCCTGACCGCAGGCGGCCGGCTGGGCCAGCGTGCACAGGAAGCCGGACGCGGCGTTCCCAGAAATGACTGACGCCTGTGGGTTTCTGAGCAGGAAGAAGGAGGCTTAAGGAAAAAAAATAATACTAATAAGGAAGAAAGTATTTCCAGACTACAGCAGGGCCGCTAAATGCCCAGGACGCAGTGGAGGGCCGGGGCTGGGCGGGGCGTACGCGGACCCTGCTCTGGGCAGCAGGGGGTCCCCAACACCCTTCCTATATGGCAGCGCCGCCCGGGCCTGGGCCCCCACGCAGGGCCAGGAAGGCCAACGACCCTGACCTCGCAGCCCGCCCTTGACCTGCCCTCCACCTGAATCTTGTCTTCGCAGATCCTGATCTCGGAGGGACGGAAGCCGGTCTCTCCCCGTCCCAGGAGGCCCTGCTCCCAGGCAGCGTCCGCCGAGGGGCCCGGACCCCAACCCACGAGCGGGCTGCAGCTGGTGCTGGGGTGGGGGCGCCCCTTCCTGCGGGGGCAAAGGGTCACCGAGGGCCGAGGCCGCGGGCACCCCCAGCCCGCTAGGCCCTGTTCTGCCCCTTTCTCTGCCACTTCGTTTTGTCAGTTGTTGGTTTTTGTTTTTATTTTTTGTTTTTATATTTGGGCCCCGGGTCCGTGCTGAATAAAACGAGGGTTTTCTACTCCGTGGCCCTGCACGTGGTCCCCAGGTGGGTGGGGTTGGCCACACTTCCTGGTGGGCTCAGGGACCCACCTCACCTTTGGCCGTAGCTCCACGGCCACCTCCAGGGGCCAGGGACCAAGAATGCAGCTCTGGGAGAAGGACAGGAGGGGTGGGCAGCCCCCGCGCCCTTGGCCCTGAGGAGGGGTGGACGGCCCCCGCGCCCTTGGCCCTGAGGAGGGGTGGGCGGCCCCCGCGCCCTTGGCCCTGAGGAGGGGTGGGCGGCCCCCGCGCCCTTGGCCCTGAGGAGGGGTGGGCGGCCCCCGCGCCCTTGGCCCTGAGGAGGGGTGGGCGGCCCCCGCGCCCTTGGCCCTGAGGAGGGGTGGGCGGCCCCCGCGCCCTTGGCCCTGAGGAGGGGTGGACGGCCCCCGCGCCCTTGGCCCTGAGGAGGGGTGGACGGCCCCCGCGCCCTTGGCCCTGAGGAGGGGTGGACGGCCCCCGCGCCCTTGGCCCTGAGGAGGGGTGGACGGCCCCCGCGCCCTTGGCCCTGAGGAGGGGTGGACAGCCCCCACGCCCTTGCCTCTGCACCTTTCCCCCCCTCCCCGCTTGCTCAGCCCCCAGCCTCACCCCTGCCGCTGACTACGCCCCTGGACCCCCATGCAGCCCCTCCCTCCGCCATCCACCTGCCCCCTTGCTGCTGCGTGAGCTACAGAATGGCACACGCTAGGTGGGCGTTCTGTCCCTGGGGGCCTCCCCTGGTGGGTCCTCCTTCCAGGAGGTGGGGGAACAGCATGGAGCAAAGGCAGGTGGTTGGGGCGGGGGAGCCTGGGCTGCCGCGTTCCCTCTCCTGCACCTGCCTTGGTGTCCCGGGTCCTGGGCGGGGGGGGGGGGAGGATGGGCCCTCACTCGCAAGCCCTCAGGGTGCCTTGGCACCCACCTGCCTCCCACCAGCTCCCTCGCTCCCCACAGGGCAACCCTGGTGGGAGAGGGTAACCGGGGCTCGGGGCGGGGCCGGTTCCACTCAGCGTGCTCCACACTGCCCATTGGAGTGATCCCTGGGCCTCTCGCCAGCCCAGGCCGCAGCCCCTTCACCCAGCACCCAATGGAGGGGGATGGGGGACCTGGGTCAGGTGCTGCCCTTGCTGCTGTCCACCTGGGCCAGGGCCAGATGGGCTGAGTGACAGCTGGAGCTCAAGCCTGGGGCCGGGGGTCCCCATTCTGCCGCTGCCTTGCCCCGAGGTGCCCCAGGAGTGGACAGGGG
The DNA here is from genome assembly GCF_051225735.1 of Oryctolagus cuniculus. Taxonomy (NCBI): domain Eukaryota; kingdom Metazoa; phylum Chordata; class Mammalia; order Lagomorpha; family Leporidae; genus Oryctolagus; species Oryctolagus cuniculus. The sequence goes on along the minus strand of NC_142878.1, from coordinate 109,459,985 downwards.
TCAGACACGTGCTCAGAGCACCCTATGGGGTGGGGTCCAGGACCCAGCTGCTGGGTGGGAAAACCAAGGCCGTAGGTTGAGTTAGAGGTGGCTACAGGGCTGGGCCGGGAAACAGGACAGGGTGACGCCCGTCACAAGCCTGCTCACCTGACGTGCAGGTCCAGGGCCCGCATGCTGGCAGGACCCTCTAGGACGGGATCTCCGGGAAGGGGCCGAGGAGGCTTCCACCCAGAGAGGGGGTGACAGCCACACTGTGGGGGAGCCAGCAGACCCATCTCAGTGCGGCTCGCAGTGTGGCCTGGCCCCGAAGCCCTCTCCAGGAGGAGCAAGGGTGAGGATTGGAGCGGGATGGGATGGGGGCTCTCTCAGACTCTCCCTGCCTGCCCCCTGTCCCTCTGGCTCCAGGCGGGAGAGGGCCAGCCCAGCAGAAAACACCAGGAATGCGGGGCAGCACTGACTCCTGGGTATCTAAGAGGCAGAAACGTGGGGCCAGTGTGTGGTGCAGCGGGTGAAGCTTCCACGGGCAACACCGGCAACACCAGCATACCATATGGGCACCAATTCCAGTCCCGGCTGTCCCACTTCCAATCCAGCTCCCTGCTAATGCACCTGGGAAAGCGACGGAAGATGGCCCAAGTGCTTGGGCCCCTGCACCCATGTGGGAGACCCGAGGAAGCTCCTGGCTCCCGGCTTCAGATCAGCACAGCAATGGCCATCTGCAGAGTGAAGCAGTGGATGGAAGACCTCTCTCTCCCTCTCTCTCTCTCTCTCTCTCTCTCTCTCTCCGTCTCTCTCTGTGTCTCTGTAACCCACATGGGATGCCAGTGCCGCAGGTGGCGGCTTAACCTACTACGCCACAGTGCCGGTCCCCAGAGCTGTTATTTCTAAGAAAGCCGGAGTGTGGGTTCTTCCAGACTGAAGGAAAGTGTCATTTCTGTGTGATTTTAACTTTCCCGGAACAGAGGGGTTGGGGATGGGGGAGAAACACCCTGACAAAGCCTCACCTGGCGTTGCTGGCTGTCCCAGATAGTCACCAGCTCAGGGACCCCCCCGCCCAGTCCCTCATGACAGCCTGGCCCCTGCACCCCAGATCTGATCCAGGGCAAAACTGGAATCCTACAGCCAGGTGCAGCTGTGTGCCCACTTCGTGGGGGTCTCCGTGCCCCTCTGAGGGAGCAGAGAGAGAGGAAGACAGGGACGGGGCACGGGTAGGGGGTGGGAGTGTGCAGTGGCTTGCAAAACACACACACACAAAGGCCAAGGGTCAGGGGCCGGCTGCGTGCCGGGAACTTGCGGTTAGCCGGCTGGTAATTGGCTTTTCCTCTTTGAGAAGCTGTGGAGCCTGCTTCGTTTTGTTTTCGGAGGTCACAGTTCTCTGCTCCCTGCAGGGCTCAGAAACATCTAAGTAAATAAGCAAACCCAGGAAGAGGCAAATCCCACGGTGCACGTCCCCCAGGCTCCCGACCCTGCAGAAGGGAGCTGGCCTCTCTGCCTGTCACTGCACGTGGCGGCCACCAGGGGGAGCAGGAGGGGTGTTGTTCCAGGAGAAGCCCCTGTTCCTGCCTTCGTGGCACCAGCGGCCCCCAGCCCACCCTGGGTTTCAGATTCACAGCCCTAGCCTCCTGGCCTTCCTCTGTGGGCTCTCGGGGGCTGCCTTGCACACAGCAGGATTCGCCCTTTCTGTGTGGATGGTTGGATGCGTTCCTCGGTCAAACTGCACGCAGCCGCAGTACACCCCACCCCCACGCACCTCCCCGGATCTCCCAGAGGGCAGGTTCATCTGCGAGTAGCCCTCTTTCACTTAGTGTTGTGGATTATTTATTTGAAAGGCAGAGTTACAGAGAGAGAGAGAGAGAGGTCTTCCATGCGCTGGTTCACTCCCCAGATGGCAGCAGTGGTCAGGGCTGGGCCAGGCCAAAGCCAGGAGTCAGGAGCTTCTCTGAGTCTCCCACGCGGGTGCAGGGGCCCAAGGACTTGGACCCTCTTCTACTGCTCTCCCAGGCCATAGCAAAGAGCTGGATCAGAAGAGGAGCAAGGCCGGTGCCGCGGCTCACTAGGCTAATCCTCTGCCTAGCGGCGCCGGCACACCAGGTTCTAGTCCCAGTCGGGGCGCCGGATTCTGTCCCGGTTGCCCCTCTTCCAGGCCAGCTCTCTGCTGTGGCCTGGGAGTGCAGTGGAGGATGGCCCAAGTGCTTGGGCCCTGCACCCCATGGGAGACCAGGAGAAGCACCTGGCTCCTGGCTTCGGATCAGCGCGGTGTGCTGGCCGCGGCGGCCATTGGAGGGTGAACCAACGGCAAAGGAAGACCTTTCTCTCTGTCTCTCTCTCTCACTGTCCACTCTGCCTGTCAAAAAAAAAAAAAGTGGAGCAGCTGGGTCTCGAACCGGTGCCCATGTGGGATGCTGGCGCTGCGGGCCGGGGCTTTACCCCGCTGCGCCACAGTGCCGGCCCCGGAGACGTTCTAACTGCCCTGGTTTCTTCCAGGAACCGTAAGGTCCTGAAAAGTGTGCTGTTTGAGTTCCAAAATACTTGGGGATTCTTCCAGACGGGTTTAGGGTTTGATGCTTTTCTGATGAGGACACACTTTGCATGGTTTCAAGGATTCTTCAATTCGTGAGGATTTGATTCGGGGCCCAGAGCGCAGCTTGCTGGGTGAAGCTGCACACACCCTGGACAAGGAAGGAGACTGCTGTTGCTGGGTGGGGCGAGCAGGCCGGCGGGATAGCCCGGACCCGCCTGTCTGAGCCCGGGGCGCTCCCGGCAAAGCCCTGCCCCGTCCCTGGAAGTCTGACCCAGGCCAACGGCCTCCACCCTGGCACCGACTCTGGGATTTCTTTCTTTTTTATTAAAGACTTATTTATGTAAAAAGCTGTTACAGAGACAGGTGGGGAGAGAGACAGAGAGCGATCTTCCATCTGCTGGCTCACTCACAGAGGGCCAGGAGGGGCCAGGAGGCTGAGGGCTGGAGGCTGAGGGCCGGAGGCTGAGGGCTGGAGGCTGAGGACCAGGAGGCTGTGGGGCCGGGAGGCTGAGGGTGGGAGGCTGAGGGGCTGGAGGCTGAGGGCCAGAGGCTAAGGACCAGGAGGCTGAGGGCCGGGAGCTGAGCGCCAGGAGGCTGAGGGACCTGAGACTGAGGGTCAGAGGCTGAGGGCCGGGAGGCTGAGGACAGGGAGGCTGAGGGCTGGAGGCTGAGGACAGGGAGGCTGAGGGCTGGAGGCTGAGGACCAGGAGGCTGTGGGGCCGGGAGGCTGAGGGTGGGAGGCTGAGGGGCTGGAGGCTGAGGGCGGGAGGCTGAGGGAGGCTGAGGGCCAGAGGCTGAGGGCTGGAGGCTGAGGACAGGGAGGCTGACGACAGGGAGGCTGAGGGCTGGAGGCTGAGGGCCAGAGGCTGAGGGCGGGGAGGCTGAGGGCTGGAGGCTGAGGGCTGGGAGGCTGAGGCCTGGAGGCTGAGGGCTGGAGGCTGAGGACTGGGAGGCTGAGGCCTGGAGGCTGAGGGCTGGAGGCTGAGGGCCAGAGGCTGAGGGCGGGGAGGCTGAGGGCCAGAGGCTGAGGACAGGGAGGGCAGGGCTGGGAGGCTGAGGGCTAGAGGCTGAGGGCTGGAGGCTGAGGACTGGGAGGCTGAGGCCTGGAGGCTGAGGGCTGGAGGCTGAGGGCGGGGAGGCTGAGGGCTGGAGGCTGAGGGCGGGGAGGCTGAGGGCTGGAGGCTGAGGACTGGGAGGCTGAGGCCTGGAGGCTGAGGGCTGGAAGCTGAGGGCGGGGAGGCTGAGGGCTGGAGGCTGAGGACTGGGAGGCTGAGGCCTGGAGGCTGAGGGCTGGAGGCTGAGCGCGGGGAGGCTGAGGGCTGGAGGCTGAGGACTGGGAGGCTGAGGACCAGGACGCTGAGGGCTGGAGGCTGAGGGCTGGGAGGCTGAGGGCTGGAGGCTGAGGGCTGGAGGCTGAGGACTGGGAGGCTGAGGACCAGGACGCTGAGGGCTGGAGGCTGAGGACTGGGAGGCTGAGGGCTGGAGGCTGAGGGCCAGAGGCTGAGGGCAGGAGGCTGAGGGCCGGAGGCTGAGGGCGGGGAGGGCTGAGGGCCGGAGGCTGAGAGATTGGAGGCTGAAACTCCAGGCTGGTGGCTCAGGGAGCAGGAGGCTAGGCTGCGGGGGTGGGGGGAGGGGTCCAGATGCATCAGCCCCCCGGGGCTCAGTGTCGCGGCACAGCCAGCAAACCCTCCACATCCCATATCGGTGTGCTCACTAGGGTCGGTCTGCTTCCAGTCCAGCTCCCCACTCGTGTCCTGGGAGCCAGTGGAGGATGGCCCGCAGACAGCCCCCGCCACCCGCCCACGAGGCCTGGATGGAGTTCCCGGCTCAGCCCCGTCTGTTGTGGCCATTGGAAGAGTGAACCCGCTTTCTCCTGATCTGTCACTCTCCCTTTCAATTAAACAAATAAGTGCACCCCTCTCTCCCTCCCTCTCTCTCTCTCCCCCCTCCCTCTCTCTCCCCTCCCTCTCTCTCTCCCTCTCTCTCTCTCTCCCCCCTCCCTGTCTCTCTCCCTCCCTCTCTCTCTCTCCCTCTCTCTCTCTGTCTCTCTCTCTGTCTCTCTCTCTGTCTCTCTCTCTCTCTCTCTTTCTCTATCTGGAATCAGCTTGTTGCTGGCACAAGCAGCGACTGGACCGGGTCCGCATGGCCCGTGCTGAGTGGTCGCTCCGCACTGCGGCGTCTGTCCGAGTCCCGGCCTCACTCCCATTCCAGCCTCTCGCTGACGTGGACCCGGGGGGGCGGGAGGTGCAGACTGAAGAAATGGGTCCTTGCACCCACATGGGAGACCTGCATGGAGCTCCCGGTCCTGGTTTCAGCCTGGCCCGGCCTGGCTGCTGCCGGCTTTTGAGGGGTGAACCAACAGATGGAAGACACCCACCCCCGTAGATTTGCCTTTCAAATAAATAAGCAATTTTTTTTCTAGAAAAAGCAATTTATTGAGAAAAACAGGGGCTTTTGACACCGGGATGCCGACCAAAGCAGCAAATCCGTGTAATCGCTAGCTAGCTCTCCCTCTGCTCTCCCTCCCTCCCTTCCTTCTTCCCTCCCTTTCTGAAAGGCAGAGAGACAGACAGACAGATCTCCCAGCCGCTGGCCCACTTCCCAGATGCCCACAACAGCCAGGGCTGGGCCAGGCCCAGACCAGAAGCCAAGAGCTCCATGCAGGTCTCCCGTGTGGGTAGCAGGGGCCCGGCCACTGAAGCCACCCCCTGCTGTCCCAGGCCACGGAAGCCACCCTCTGCTGCCCCCGAGTGAACACTGGCGGGAAGCTGGGGCTGGGAGTAGAGCCAGGAGCCAGGGGCAAACCCGAGTCCTGGGGTTCGGGACGTGGGACGTGGGCGTCCGTACCCCGACCCTGGACGCCTGTCCTGTGGCTCGCTGCCATCTTGGTCCTGCTAACGCCCAGCCCATCAGCATAAACTCGGGTGGGGATGGGCCCATGGGGGCCTGTTGTGAGGGAGCAAAGACACGCCTTCCACGCAGGAAACCCGTGGAGGCGTCTGGAATTCTGTGCCAGGAGCCAGGAACAAAGAAGGACACAGAGTCCTCCACCTGCGCAGGGTGACAGCCAGCAGACCCACCGTGACTGAGGAACGCTCCCACTCCCAGCTCTGCCCGGGCCACAGCTCTGCCGCCCCCAGCCCCGAGCGCGTGGGCGGCGAGCCCGGGCCGGGAGCCGAGCCATGACCGGGGAATCCTGCAGACAGACGCACCGCGGCCACTCAGACTCGCTGCCCGCTGACCGCCCCTCGCTGTGGCACCATCGTGCAGCCTCGGCTCCCACGCCTGTGGTTTCCCTTAAGCGCACGCGCCGACTCGCTGCCCAGAGCCGCGCAGAGCAGCCCGCGTGTGACCCCTGGCAGCTGAGTGAACGCTGGCGTTTGGCCACAGGCAGCCGCTTGGTTGCAGGTCGCTCTGGGTCTCCGTGGGACGCTGGCTTTCTGCACACCTCTTCACAACGCCCGGTGACCACTGTAACACCAAACACTCCAACCCCACAGCGCAGAAGCCAGCTGGGGGTGGGGGCGGGGCCGCACTGGGGGAGGGGGCGGGGCCGCACTGGGGAGGGGGCGGGGCCTCACTGGGGGTGGGGTGGGGCCTCACTGGGGTGGGGGCGGGGCCGCACTGGGGGAGGGGGAGGGGCGGGGCCTCACTGGGGGTGGGGGCTGGGGCGCACTGGGGGTGGGGTGGGGCCTCACTGGGGAGGGGGCAGGGCCTCACTGGGGGTGGGGGCTGGGCCGCACTGGGGGTGGGGTGGGGCCGCCCTGGGGGTGGGGTGGGGCCTCACTGGGGAGGGGGCGGGGCCGCCCTGGGGGAGGGGGCGGGGCCGCCCTGGGGGTGGGGGCGGGGCCGCACTGGGGAGGGGGCGGGCGGCAGAACTCCTTGATGCCCTCCTCACTGCTCCTTGCGCTCCCGCGGGCGGGCAGCTTCTGGCCACTTCTCCTCCAGGTGAGGTGCCCCAAGGGGTGTGCCCAGGGCCATGGGCGTCTCAGGGGCTCGTCTGTCAATGTGCAAACCCCGGGAGCAGTCTCGGCTCCAAAAGGCAGAAGGCCGCCGGGCAGTTCACTCGGTGATGCTGATGCTTCATCGCGAGTCCGCGCTGCGGGTCGCTCGCCGGCTTTCCGGTCACTCAGGGCTGTGTCCGGGGCACCTCATCGCGCGGATGACGTCGGGATCTGGCTGACGGCGAGGGCTAGGCCGGAAGCAAGTGGCTCGTGGCCCGGTAATGACCATGGCACAGCTCCCACCCCGCGTGCGCTGTCTCTGACGTGGGAATTCCCTGCGCTTTCCTGTTTTGCTGAGACCTGCGGAGGAGGTCCCATCCCGGGCGGTCCTCCCACAGCCTTGGCTGGAGCGCCCGCAGCTGCTTGCCCACACCGGTCAGCTCCCCCTCCCCAGGTTTCCAGCCACTCCCACTTGGGCTTAAACAGGCTACGGGGGGGGGGGGGGGGGGGGCAGCCCAGGCAGCGCCCGCCGGGCAAGGCCTCCCTTCCCTCTCTGCCTCCAGGACAGCCATTCCCTTTGTTACCACTAGGTGGCGCCACAAGTCCAGGCCTGGCTGAGTTCCCTTCGGGTCTGGGAGTCTGAGACCCCTGGGTGCCCTCCCCGGGCTGCTGCCAGACCCATTCCCCGTCAGGAGTGACCTCGGCCCCTGCAGGGTGGCCCATGGCTCTACTGTCCACACCGTGGCAGGCTCCGTGGTGTGGGAGCCCCAGGACTCTCCTGGGCCACTTCTCTCACCCCAGTGCCAAGGATGGGGTGGGTGTGAGAGCCCCTCACACTCGTGAATCAAGGACGCTGCTTCTGGGGCCAGTGCTGTGGCCTAGCGGGTGAAGCCCCTGCCTGCAGCGCCGGCATCCCACATGGGCGCTGCTTCCAGTCCCGGCTGCTCCACTTCCCATCCAGCTCCCTGCTGTGGCCTGGGAAAGCAGTGGAAGATGGCCCAAGTGCTTGGGCCCTGCACCCACGTGGGAGACCCAGAAGAAGCTCCTGGCTCCTGGCCCAGCCCCAGTCATTGCAGCCATTTTTGGGAGTGAAGCAGCGGATGGAAGATCTCTGTCTCTTTCTGTAACCCTGCCTTTCAAATACATCGACATTCTTTTAAAAAATTATTCTTGGGAAACACGCGTGATGCGAGATCCAGGCACAGACTCAAGCACTTTCATTAAAACAAAAGTTGTTCATTCAGTTTTCCATGAACACTTTGAAGTACTCGTGTGTATTTTATTTTCCTGTATTTGGACACTTTAAGGTGGGGGGGGCATCAAGTTTCTGGCTGAGGAGCGACACTGTTCAGCACACTCACATCCCCCACGGGAGTACCCGGGTTCGAGTCCCAGCCCACTGTGGACTCGAGCTTCCTGCCCGTGCACACTCTGGGAGGCAGCAGGTGAGGGCGCAAGTCCTTGGGTCCCCGCCAGCCATGTGAGAGACCAGGATGGAGTTCTGGGCTCTCAGCCTTGACCTGGCCCAGCGTTGGCTGTTGCAGGGATGAGGAGAGTGAATCAACAGACAGCACTGTCTCTCAAAGAAATTAAACAAATGCATCTATTTTATAAAAACTTCCTGAAAAGCAGCCAAGACACTCCCAGCAAGGGACACCTGCTGGGGGAAGGTGTGGGAGCCACAGAAAAGGTCAGGAGAATGAGGGGCAATGTCCATAGTGTGTGTGCCTTTGGGGCCGGTGCTGGGGCACAGGTTAATCCTCCACCTGTGGCGCCGGCATCCCATATGGGCACCAGTTCTAATCCCAGCTGCTCCTCTTCCGATCCAGCTCTCTGCTGTGGCCTGGGAAAGCACTGCAGGATGGCCCAAGAGCTTGGGCCCCTGCACCCATGTGGGAGACCTGGAAGAGGCTCCTGGCTTCAGATGGGCCCAGCTCTGGCCATTGCGCCCATTTGGGGAGGGAACCAGCGGATGGAAGACCTCTCTCCCCTTCTACTGTCTGCATCTCTGTCAAATAAATAAAATCTTTAAAAAAAAAAGTGTGCCTTTCCAATAGTTTTAAATTTTTGAAACATGAAGATATTTGCTACTCAAATGCTTTAAAACCTCAAAATAATGCATTTATATTATTTACCAAATCATTTTTGAAGATGCATTTATTTGAAAGGCAGAGGGACAGAATGAGAGCGAGCGAGAGAGCGATCTTCCATCCGCTGGTTCACTCCCCAAAGAGCTACAATAGCCAGGGCTGGGCCAGGCGGACGCCAGGAGCGGGAACCCCATCCTGGTCTCCCACACGCATGGCAGGGATCCAGGCACCTGGGCCATCACCTCACGCCTCTCAGGCGCATCAGCAGGGAGCTGGAGCACGGGGACTGGAGCCAGGGCTCTCACAGCAGCGGCTTAACCTCCTGTGCCCCAACCCCTGCCCTGAACACGGTTATCTGTAGGGAATCTCCAGTCTAGTACAAGCACACATGTAGCACACAATGATGATGAGTACTTCTTTTTTCTAAGAAAAGTTTTATTATTTGAGAGGCAGAGAGAGACAGAGATGTTCCACCTGCTGGCTCACTCCCCAAGCCAGGAGCCAGGAGCTCCATCCAGGTCTCCTACGTGGGTGGCAGGGACCCAAGTACTTGGGCCACCCTCCGCTCCCTCCTGGGGGGTACACATCAGCAGGGAGCTGGAATTGGGAGCACAGTAACCAGAACGCGAATGGGATGAGGCGTCCCAAGCACGTGTGTGTGTGTGTGTGTGTGTGTGTTCTTGTATTGATGTCTTTTGAGAGTTGGTTTATTGAAAGGCAAGCTGTCCCGTCCCCCCAACATTTCTGGTCCACTCCCCAGCCCAGAGGTGCCTGGCTGCCCACTGCTGGACCTGGCACGGCCTCCTGAGTGCCTTTCCTGCACAGCTGGGGCTCAGGCCCCCCGCCCCTACAGCTGCCTTCTGAGTGACAGGTGCATGGCCCTCCCTCCATGGGACTCAAGGTGGCCACGCTGCTCCATAGTGGGGGCGGCTGGCGGAGGCCTTGCTCTCCACCCACAGCCCCAGCATGCTTTGCTCTTCCCAGCCCCATGCACAAAGTGCCCTCTCCCCCAGGTCGTGACCTCAGCGCCAGCTCTCACTGGGGGCACCTGGGGCTCTCCCAGAGCCGGGTGTGGAGCAGCCTGGAGGGGATCCTGGGCTGAAGCCTGGTGCTCGCGGTGGCCAGCAGCGAGGTCTCTGGGCAGAGGGCACCCAGGAGGGCTGCGGCAGGTGCAGCAGCCCGGGAGCCGGGGGACCTTGATGACGGCAGCAGGGCCTGCGCCGGGCTGGGGAGAGGCACCCGGGCCGCGGCCTGGCCAGGGGCAGGGCCTACAGAAGGGTCAGGGCTTTTCCAGCCCCGCAGGGACAGAGGGGGAGGACCCCGTGGGGAGCCTGGCACCGGCTGCTCCTCAGAGGGGTGACTCTCTTCGTGGCTGTGGAGTTCCCCCCAGGTCTCTCCAGGAGGGAGGCGTCACGTCTCAGACGGCAGCTGTCCCACGTCCCTGTGCTGGCCCGAGCCCGGCCGTGGTGCCGGCCCAGGCACAGCTGCAGGTGACGCTGGCTCCTTGCCCCCGAGTCCTGTCCTAAACGTGAGCCGGGTCCTGTGGGAGCCCAGCTCCGGCCTGATCCTGCCCCGCTGACGCCAGCGGACCCCTGGCCTGCCCCAGGCCCCACGGCCTGCTCTTTCTACCTCCTCCTCCTCTCCCATGCACTGTCAACACCACATTTATTTGTCTGAGGCTTCCAAGAACACAGGGCCCTTCCACATGCTTCCCTGGCCAGCCTGTCCAGCATGCAAGGCTGGGGACAGGGCCAGGAGCCTCAGGGCCAACCCACCGGCCGGGGCCTGACCGCAGGGGCTCTCCCCGGCCCCCAGCACCCCTCAGAGCACAGGGCCTGACCCATGTGTCCGTGCAGCCTGCCTGTCCAGTCCGATGCAGGCTCTCCCCTGGGCCCTGCAGCCAGCTCAGGGCTGGGCACTGGCGAAAGCTGGTCCCAAGAACCACCGTCGGTGAGAAGCAGGGGCTCCACCCAAGGGCCCCACCCTCGGGCTCCCTGATGCTTCTTGGGCCTCGCTTCTCCCGTGCAGAGGCTGCCGCTGCCTCCAAGAGGCCCCCGCTTGCTGCCAGCCCAGCCTGGGCCACGGGTGTCCGCCACGGTGCTACTTCAGGGCCCTGAGCACCGCCTCCAGCTTCATGGCCACGGCCAGGTCGCCTTTCACCTTCAGCCGCCCGCTCATGTAGGCGCCCAGGGGCCTCAGCTCCCTGCACAGCAGGGCCCGCAGGTCGGCCTCCGCCATCTCCACCACCACGTCCGGCGCGCAGTCGGGCACACCACGCCCCACCTTCCCTGGGCCTGCGGGGGAGGACGGGGCCTGAGTAGGGACGGCGCTGGGAGCAGGGGGACCAGCAGTCCCATGGCACCAAGGGACAGCACCGCTCTAACACCCCGGGGCTCGCGTTCTGTTGGCTGCGTGACCGCTTGGTGTCGTGGTCGGCCTATCTGGAAAGTGGGCGGGAAGACAATCCTCCCCACTACAGGTTCCCGGGAAGCAGCGGGTGCGAGGCCGGGCGCGTCGCGGGCTCTCGGTATGGGAGGCCCAGCCTGTGAGCGCCCCACGGACCACAGGGAGACCGAGGCTCGGGAGCGGGGTCTGAGCCCGGCTGCCCTGGATTCACCCCAAACTGCGGGCAGGGGCTGGGTCCCCACGTGGTGGTGGGGGCAGGGGAGGGCAGCTGTACCTGCGCTGAGGTCCAGGAAGTAGGCGCTCTGGGTGCCGCCGGGCAGGCCGATGTTGAACTGGTAGCAGGCACCGACCTGGCTGACCAGGGCCTCGGACAGGAAGGGCTGCAGGGCAGTCAGCAGCCCCTCGGCCACAGGCTCCTTCGGGCTGGGCCCGGCTGCAGCCTGCGGGGCAGGCGGCTCCACCTCGCTCACCATCTCCAGGGTGTCTGCTGGGGAGCCAGGCAGGGAACGCTGGGTCACGCGTGGTCAAGGCCAGCGTCCCTGTGGCCTCTGGACCTTTGGGGGCAGCCTCCTCTTCCACCCCCTTCAGGCCTGTTCGACTTCTTCCTCCTCCGCTGCCCGGCTTTTCTGCCTGAACCCCCAAACCCCACGGCTGGGCTATCCCGGCCCTGGAGATAAGGCTCCTTCCAGCTACGCCGTGGGGACTGTCGCTGCCTCCCACGGGGCCGCCAAAGGCCTCTGTGTGCGGCCTCAGCTCCCGCCGGCTCCTCCCTGCAGAGTGGCCCCTGCTGGACCTCAGGGTGCCAGCAGTGCCTCCCCTCCCCTGCCCCACCTCCTCACCTGGCCCCGGGGGCGGGGCACCTCCCCCCAGGAGGTGCAGGGCCAGCTGCTGCAGGGTGCTGTCCAGGCTGGGCGCGGCCGGGCCGTCCTGGGGCGGCTGCAGCACGGACTCCAGCGCCAGCTCCACACGGTCCACCTCCAGGCCCCAGGCCCTGGTCACGTCATTCATCTCCAGCTGCGGGGTGCGTGGGGAGAAGGGAGCCACTCAGCCGCGCTCTCCTCAGCACCTGGGGCCGCACCTGCCCGTGAGACACTCCCGCCAGGGCCCAGGTGGAGGGCAGCGGCGACCCAGCCGTGGCAGCACTGGGGTGCTGAGCACCCAGCAGAGGGGTAATGCCGGCAGGAGCGGGGACGCTCCAGAGAGCAGGATGGCCCCACGGGAGAGCCCGGATGGCCAGTGAGCCTTGAGCCATGTGGCTGGTGGCCTGGGGAATGCGCTCGGCCGTCTCTGCTCTTCTGAGGCCCCAGGGAGGGGACACGGCCAGCTGGCACCGCAGCGAGGCCTTCCAGGTGGCCGCGCAGCCCTGGGGGCGTGGGGACCAAGGAGGACAAACTGGGGGTGAGGGGCTGTGCAGCTGGGATGCGCTCAGCTCAGCAGGGCTCTAGGAGGCAGGGGGAGCGAGGGCACAGGTGGGAAGAGACCCCGGGCCCCCGCGGGCAGAAGTGCAGCAGGGCCGGGCAGTGACCGCGGGGGAGTCCAATGCTGCCTCCACACACATGGAGAGGAGGCAGAACCTTTGCTCTGCGTGGGGCAGCGGGTTAAGTCCCTGCTCGGGACGCAGAGTGCCTGGGTTCAAGTCCTGGCTCCTCCACTTCCTGCTCATGCACACGCTGGGAGGCAGCAGGTGAGGGTTCAGGTCTTGGGCCCTGCCACCTGCACGGGAGACCTGGACGGAGTTCCTGGCCTCCCGGCTGCAGAGCCCTGGCTGTTGTGGACGTCTGGGGAGTGAGCCGGAGGGTGGATGATGAAACCAAGGAGACGGAACAGAGAGACGCCCGTGCTGGCTGTGAGCACGGGGACCCCAGCGGGACCGGGGCTGGCAGAGGCCCCGCCTGCCCGTGAGAGCCGGGGGCCCTCGGCAGCCAGAGGCAGCGCCTGGGGATTCCCGCCCGGCCAGCCGCCCGCCTCGGCCCCACCCTGACTGCTCACAGGAGCCACGCTCCCGCAACACGCGGGCACGGCCTACCAGGAGCTGGTCGCTGATCTTAAGCTTCTCCGTCTGGATCTCGCGCAGCGGCCGCTTGAGCAGGGCCTTGGTCATGGCGCTCTGGGCCGTCAGCCGCGTGGCCGCGTTCAGGTCCCTCACCGTCATCACCGACAGCACCGGGTCCCAGATGCGGAACTGCACGTCGGCCCCCACGGACAGCACGGCCCCGTCCTGGGAGGCCAGCTGTGGGGGGAGGCCACATGGGAGGTGACACTGGAGGGGACGGGCCGCTGGGACCGCCCTGCGTGACCCCCGCCCCCTCGCCTGGCGGCCCGCTCCTCTGGGGAGCACCCTCCTCCCGCCGCGCCCATGGGCCCCCCACCCAGGACGCATGGCCCACGCCGCCACGGAGCCCCTGACCTTGCAGGGCGGGACGCTGAAGGCGCGGGTCCGCAGGTCCACCCTCTGGAAGGAGTCGATGAACGGCAGGAGCAGGACCATGCCCGGCCCCTGGGGCGTCCGGATGCGGCCCAGCCTGAACACCACCATGCGCTCGTAGGTGGGCACAATCTGCAGGGCGGCCGCGCACGGCGTGGGAGGGGTCAGCCCAGGGCCGGCCAAGGACGCCCTCCCAGCCCTCGCCTCCGTCCGCCAGGCCCTCTCACTCCAGACCCGGGGACCTGGGAGGGTTCGTCTCCTCCTCTGCCTTGCGCCCGGTGCGCCTCCGTGTCCTCACGTGGAGGCGCGGATGGACACCCTGGCCTCGCTGGGGGAGGGGCGGAGGGCGGGGCCGGGCCTCACCTTCAGGGCGAACCAGCCGGAGATGGGGAAGGTGAGCAGCAGCAGCAGGAAGCCCAGGAAACTGACCAGGCCGTGGCAGAGGCAGGAGGGCCAGCTCTGGGGTGCGTCTGGGGCCGAGGGAAGAGGCGGTCACGGAGCGCTCGGCCAAGGGCACCCCAGCCCGGCCCCTCCGCCCAGCCCCAGCCCCAGGCCGGCAGCCCTCGCAAGGCCTCCCCTCGCCCAGTGCGCATCGCTGTCCACCTGCGCACAGCGGGCTCAGAGCCAGGGCGCCTGGCCGCAGCACCGCCTCTTGGACCTACAACCTCGGGGCCGCCTGTCCCTTCCTGGTCCTCGCTCTATTCTAATGCCCTGAGGGCCATTTCAGTTCCATCCCAGAAGCCCAAGCTCGGGGAGTCAGGGGTCTCGGCCCAGCCCTGGCCTCCGGCACGAGGTCACTTCCTGCCCTTTCCCCTCCCAGGCAGCCGCTGTTCTTTGGGGTCTGCACGGCAGCCAGGACAGGCGTCCTCACACGGGGGCCGTGGTCAGCACAGGACGGCCCGGGAGGCGCCGCGCTACCCCCGCCCCAGGGCTGTGGTCAGGCTGAGCGGCGGACACCCGGCCCCTGGGGCCCGGGGAGCCGCAAAGGGCTCTGCAGCAAGACGGGCCCAGGTAAGAGCCGAAGCTCTGGGAGCAGCAGGGGTCGCTCCTTCGGGGGGCTGGGGCGTGGGCGGCCACTCACCAGCCCCCGGCCCCACGCCGCCCCGCTCCGGGGACCAGCAGCCCTTCTGCGAGCCCAGAAAGCCGAAGCTCGACTGCTGGAAGCGGTCAAAGTCCCCGAGCGGCAGCGCCCGGTACCCAGACCTGCCGAGCATGGCTCCTGACAGGGGGGCGCGGCCAGCGCCGCTGACCGCCTGCCCCAACCCTCAGGCCCCGCCCCCGCGGCCGCCGCTTCCGGCTTCCCTTGCGCGGCCCCGGCCGTGGCCGGAGAGGAGGCAGCCCGGGCTGCTCCCGCCGTCGCACGGCGCCACCCAGCGCTGGGAGGACCGCACTGCGGCCGGGCCGTGGGGGTGTGGCCTGCTCCTGCTCCTGCTCCTGGCTGGTACTTGGCCTTAGATGGACGCTCCTCGAGGTGTCCACACAGCCCGGCTGGCTCGGGGTGGGTGGTGGCGTAGACAAGTCCCGGCTGGAGGAGCTGCTATAGAACCCCAGAATTGGCCGGCGCCGCAGCTCACTAGGCTAATCCTCCACCTTGCGGCGCCGGCACACCGGGTTCTAGTCCCGGTCGGGGCGCCGGATTCTGTCCTGGTTGCCCCTCTTCCAGGCCAGCTCTCTGCTGTGGCCCGGGAGTGCAGTGGAGGATGGCCCAAGTGCTTGGGCCCTGCACCCCAAGGGAGACCAGGATAATGCCATCGGATCAGCGCGGTGTTGATCACCTCCTAGGTGGCCCCAGCCTCCCCTCCCCCCTAAGGAAGACACCCTAGGAGAATCCTCTCTCGCCCAGTCTGAAAACTTGGCAGGAATTTCACACTCAGCAGAAGAGGATAGGGGGAGGAAGATCTGGACCCCATGCCCTTCCAAGCACTGACCGCTCAGCGTCTCCCCAGCCGCCCCTGGCCCAGCAGGTGCACTGCCTCCATCAGGCTGTGTGACCTTGCTGTCCCCGGTCCGAGCGGCTAGGAGCCGTCTCTGATTCCGTCTGCAGAGGGGCCTGTCGGTCCCGACCGATGCCTGCCCCCGAGAGCTTGCTGCCTTGCTGCCCGCGCCTCTCTGTCTCACGCCTGAGTCCTTCCTGGCAGAAGAACTCTGTCCCAGCCGCGTCCGCTCCGGGATGTCAGCTACAGGGGCGTGGGATGAATCAACAGGGGGTAGAGATGCATCCCGGACGCCAAAGGCGGGAGAGCTGGGGGCGACAGTGCTGCAACGAGAGGAAATGCAGGCCGGGACCCCATAAACCGACATCAAAGGGCGTTCCGAGCTCTCCAAGCCCTGAGTCTCCAGTGACCAGCCCCCTCTCCAGCCCAGCCGGGGCTGCAGCCTGGGGTCTCCGAGGACATGGTCAGCTCCTGGGTGGCCTGTGTCCCCAATACCCCTGCTGGGGCTGGGCCAGAGCTGCAGGAGCTGTGATCAAAGTGGAAAGTCCCCCAGCCCCATCGCGACCCCTCCCCGCGCCCCAAGTCACTTCCTCCCGAGAGGCGGGCCCTGGCCGGCGCCTCCCCTTTGGCCTGACTCAGCCTCTCGTGCCTTCCCCGATGCGGACGGAGAATCGAAAGTGAACCGGACCCATGCAGCAGGATCCCGCGCCCGCCGGGTCCCCGGGCTCCCAGCGCGACGCCGGCCCGACCCGCACCCCCACCATGGCGTCCCCGGAGTTGCGCTCCGAAGGTGCCCCACGTAGCCCCAGCCCCGCAGAGGTACTGCTCTCACATGGCGGGGGAGGGGGTCGCTGGGAGGTGGGGGAGGAGGGGGGATAGGTAGGAAGAGGGCAGTGCAACGGGAGACTTGGCCAAGTACCTCAAAGAGTGCACCAGGACAAAGGACCAGGCACCAAAAGAGGTGCCCGGCCTCTCGCCTGGGGCCCGCGTGGGAAAGGGAGGGGACGAGCAGCCCCAAGTTCCCAAGTTGGAGGTGGAAGTCGGCGGCCCGGTGGGCGCCCGGAACAGGTGAATGGGCAGGGGCCGCGCGGCCTCTGTGGTCTCTTTCCGGAAGCCTCCAGGTGACCTGCTGGGAACCCCCTTCCCGCCTGCGCCCCACCTCCCCCACACACCCACAGGCACTGTGCGGTTGGCTGGCTCTGGGAACGCTCGGAAGCACGGCCTTGCGTTATTACAGCCAAGAATCTGTGGCTTAGCAGTGCTAGTTAGCACTAAGTTAGCACCGTTAGCACCGACTAGTTAGCACTGCCTAGTGCCAGGTGATAGATGAAGTACTTCCGGGGCTGCACTTTTTTTATATATATATGTTGTGGCAAGAGAGACATCAGGAAGAAGTGACCAGTGACTCCCTCCTAAGTGAGCGCATTTCGCCCTCGGCCACCCTGCCCCCCAAGTCCAGCTTTGTCGTCACCCTGGAAACTGTGCCCTGCACGCGGTAGCGCCTGGCTCCCGGGTCACCTCTAACCCACTTTCCCACTGTGAACGTGCCCGTCTGGGCTGTTTCTGTAAGCGGGCCCGAGTCGGGGTTTCTCTGCGTGTCTGGCGTAGTTTGTTCAGCGTGATGTCTTCAAGCTTCAGGCATCCAGAGTTCGTTCTGTCCCGGGGCTGCGTGAGGGACAGTCCCTTCACGTGCAGAACGCATTGCACTGCCCAGCTCTGGGTCGAGCGAGGCCTGGGTTCGCGCACCCGGCTGCTGGGAACGGTGCTGCTGTGTGCACACCCTGGGGTCCCAGGGGGCTGGTGGGCCTCTGTTTTCAGAGTTTGATAGTTAGGGATGGGAATTAGGGGAGCTAAGGTGGCTCAGTGCTTAGCAGCTTTGGGGGGGAACCCCCTATCTGTGTAGAAGGGGGTACCTGGCTCACCTACCATCCAGACTGAGCTCCGTGGAGGTCGAGGTGTGTCCTGGGTCACCGCTGGGTCTCAATGAGCACAT
Organism: Oryctolagus cuniculus; assembly: GCF_051225735.1. Lineage (NCBI taxonomy): Eukaryota > Metazoa > Chordata > Mammalia > Lagomorpha > Leporidae > Oryctolagus > Oryctolagus cuniculus. Next base: position 109,442,672 of record NC_142878.1, on the reverse strand, counting down.
GCTGAATAGATGGGGTACTTGGGTCGTGCGTGGAACAGTGACGGGGTGGCAGGGGATGGTCCGGTCCCCCCCCCCAGCCACAGGGACGGATGGGCGGCTGCAGAGTGGGGACTCCTGGGACTTTTCCAGGCCTTACCTCCTCCCTGTTGTCCTCCCTCCCCCAGCAAGCCGAGGAGGAAGACTTCCAGTTCCTGCAGTGCCAGGGCTGCCACACCCAAGCCAAGTGCCCCAAGCTGCTGCCTTGCCTGCACACGCTGTGCTCGGGGTGCCTGGAGGCGCCGGGCCTGCACTGCCCCATCTGCCAGGGGCCCCGGGCCCTAGACGGGGCGCCCGTCCTGGACAACATCTTCTTCGAGAGTCTGCAGCGGCGCCTGGCCGTGCACCAGCAGGTGGTGGACATGCAGGCCGCCTGCACGCGCTGCAAGGAGCCCGCCGACTTCTGGTGCTTCGAGTGCGAGCAGCTCCTGTGTTCCAGGTGCTTCGAGGCGCACCAGTGGTTCCTGAAGCACGAGGCGCGGCCGCTGGCCGAGCTGCGCAGCCAGTCGGTGCTGGAGTTCCTGGAGAGCACGCGCAAGTCCAACAACATCTTCTGCTCCAACCCCAACCACCGCAGCCCGATGCTGACCAGGTGAGGGGCCCCGGCCGGGCGTGGGTGCTGGGTGGGGGCATGCCGGAGCTGCTGGGGGCCCGGGGTCTGCAGATCGGGGGATCCGTGGTGGTGACCCCAGTGGGAGACACCTGTCACCAGACCGCCAGAGGCGCTGGATTCCAGGAGCAGGTGCAGCGGTCAGAGCCGGAGCACCAGCAGCCAGGGCAGACGCCACAGCAAAGACGACCAAATCAGGTCAGAACTACTGTATTAACCAGCAGGCTCCATTCTGTTTTTACGCATGTAACCATTCCTATGCAGAGTGGACAGTGAGAGAGAGAGACAGAGAGAAAGGTCTTCCTTTGCCGTTGGTTCACCCTCCAATGGCCGCCACGGCCGGCGCACCGCCCTGATCCGATGGCAGGAGCCAGGTGCTTCTCCTGGTCTCCCATGGGGTGCAGGGACCAAGCACTTGGGCCATCCTCCACTGCGCTCCCTGGCCACAGCAGAGAGCTGGCCTGGAAGAGAGGCAACCGGGACAGAATCCGGCGCCCTGACCAGGACTAGAACCCAGTGTACCGGTGCCGCAAGGCGGAGGATTAGCCTAGTGAGCCACGGCGCCGGCCACCAATAAGATTTATTTAAGAGAGCGAGAGAGTGAGAGAGAGGGCACAGAGTCTCCGAGCTTCCGTCATCTGCTGGGGGAACTGTGCTGATGAGTTTGAGTATTTCAGTTTCCGTGGAGACCAGAGATTTGTAACATGTTCACAGAAAATGGGGGCTGTGAGAAGGCTGTGCGAGGACTCCCGAAATGTTTGCGCCAACAGAAGCGTGTCTTTTAACGCCTGTGTCCCAGGCGCGTTCGGAGAGCCCCCTCTCGGATGCAGATGAGAGAAGTCTCTGAGGGGTCTGTGTGTGTGGGAAGGGACTCCTCCTCGCTCGGCAGGGTAGAGCTGTGCACCTGCTGACTGCCAGGGGCTGGGCTCTGCCTCCAGAGAGACTTCTGCACCAGCGGCGGGTCCCCGCTTCTGTCCCCCCTCCCTCACCACCTGCTGTCACTGGTTTCGGTTTTGTTTCTTTTGACGGGCGTGGTGCTTAGTGGCTGGTGTGTCTCCTCCTTGGTGGGTTACTAGGAGCTGCACTTGGGTTTGTTTGTTGTTTTTTTTTTTTTTTCTTTCGAAGAGTGAGTGTAGCGCTTGTCTCCAGGCACCTGTGTGTTCCGATGCTGACCTTTGCCCTCTGCCTGGTGTGTGCAGCCAGGGGTGTGTCTGCGCTGAGCTGCCCACGCCCGCTCCAATCTGTCCCGCTACCTGGGTTTCAGGAGCTGTCCCCCATTCTTCCAAAAAAAAGTTTTGCTTTTCTTTGGCTATTATAGTTGATGAGGTTTTTAAAAACTCGTGTATTCATTGAGATTTTGGTTTGCATTGCATTAAATCTGGGGAGAATTGGTTTCATCTCTTGTTACATCTTTTGGATTTTGTAGCTGTATTCAGATGGGTCTTAGACTCATACTTAAACTCTCAAAATGATTGAGAATGGGATCTTTTTAGTGATAATTTGTGATTATAGTGAGCATTCACTAAAGCTAATTGTGTATGTTCGTGTTATTCACCATCTTGTTGAGATTTTTATTAGTCCTAGCAGTTTTCTCTTAAAAAAAAGAAAAAGAGGGGCTGGAGATATAGTGTAGTGGGTAAAGCCTGCAGTGCCGGCATCCCATACAGGTGCTGGTTCAAGTCCCAGCCGCTGCACTTCCCATCCAGCTCTCTGCTGTGGCCTGGGAAAGCAGTGGAAGATGGCCCAAGTCCTTGGGCCCCTGCACCCTCGTGGGAGACCTGGAAGAAGCTCCTGGCTCCTGGCTCTGGCTTTGGATCGGCGCAGCTCCGGCCGTTGACGTCATTTGGGGAATGAAACAATGGATGGAAGACCTCTCTCTCTCTCTCTCTTTCTCTCTCTCTCTGCCTCTCCTTCTCTCTGTGTAACTCTGACTTTCAAATAAATAAATAAATCTTTAAGAAAAAAAAGAGATTTATTTATTTATTTAGCAGGCAGAGCATCAGACGGAGGAAGAGACGGAGATCTTCCATCCACCGGTTCATCCCCCAAAGGCTACAGCAGCCCGGGCTGGGCCAGGAGCGGGGCCATGGAGCCTGGCATGCCATCCAGGTCTCCCACGAGAGTGGCAGGGGCCCAGGGACTTGGAATATCCACTCCCTTCCCAGGTGTATTAGTAGGGAGCTGATCGGAAGCGGCTCAGCCAGGACTCAAATGGCAAGCAGAGCTTCACGGCCGTGCCACGACACTGTCCCTGGTCCTAGTTAAAGTCGCCCCTAGGTTTGCTTCGATTTTCTAGGTAAGCTGAAACCGGTGCTTATACATGTTGCCACTTTGTATAGCTTTGTTTCGGGATCCAAACCTTCAAGAACAATACTGGGTACTAGTGGTTGGAAAAGTGACTTTAGCGCCTTCTTTCATGAGAGAGGGTCTCAGGTTTCTCAGGCATAACGTCCCTTGATTTCCCCAGGTCAGTTTTCAAAATCTCATTAAGAACGTGCCTCCTGAGGCTGGCATTCGGCTCCTCGCCTGGTCTAAGTCCTGGCTCCATTCAGGTTTCCCGCTTCCTGCTGATGTGCACCCTGGGGGTGGGTGAGGATGGCTCAAGCCCTTGGGCCCCTGCCACGCCCCCTGGGAGACTCCAGTGGAGCGCTGGGATCTTGGCTTTGCCTGGCTGTTGCGGCATTCGGGGGAGTGAACCAGCAGGTGGGCGATCTCTGTCCGTCTCTCTCCTGCTTTCCATCAAACAAGGGAAGCTCTGGGAAGACTTCTTTGTGCGTGACAGATTCGCACTTGCCTCCAGCCCTAAATAATCCACGCCCAAGCGGCATGATTTGGACCCCCCTGCACCGCCACAGCGGGCATGGCTGCTCTAGCCAGCGAGAGAGCAGCATTCCTGTGCCATGGCGGGGTGAGTGGTTTAAAGCCTGACCGTGTCGCTCCAAAGTCAGGCCCACTCACTATGTTGCGCGTTGCATCACTTTACTCATGATTACTAGAAAAACTAGGGTTGCGTCTTCTGCCTAGAACCTCTGTACCATAAATAACCTTCCACTTCCTTCTGGTCACGAGTCAGTAACGATGCACCTACCCTTGGCGCTCTGTAGATTTAGAACTCGCCCATGGGGAGCGGCGGAGGGCAGGCAGCCTGGGGGCGTCTGCCCTGGGGGCTTTGGGGTTCGGGCTCAGCTCACACTGGCGTCCATTCTCTGCTGGTGATTGGTGCAGCTGTGTGTGGGAGGTCCCAACCCGCATTATGGAAGGCTCTGCAGCGCTGGAGGAAGACTGGGTCTCTCTGCTTGCAGCCGCGTGTGTGGTTTTGTTTATTTGATGGTTTGTTATTTGAAAGACAGAGAGAGAGAGCGCGAGAGAGCGCTCCCATCCACTCAGTCATTCCCCGCATGCTAACACAGCTGGGGCTGGGTCAGGCTGCAGCCAAGAGTCAGGAATTCAGTCCAGGTCTCCTATGTGGGTGACAGAAATGCAATGACTTGAGCCATCCCTGCTGCCTCCCAGGGCCTGCACGAGCAGGAGGCTGGAGCCAGGAGCCGGAGTCCAGATGTGGCGTCTTAACCGCTCTGCCAGATACCAGTCCCTGGGTGCGTGGATTTTTGTTTTTCAGTTTTACTTGAAAAGCAGAGAGAAGGAGAGAGAGCCAGCCAGCCAGAGATCTTCCATCTGCTGGTTCACTCCCCAGATGACTGCAACAGCGGGGCTGGGTTGAGATTGAAGCTGGGAGCCTAGAACTCCGAGTGGGTCTCCCACATGGGTGGCGGAGACCCAGGGACTTGAGCTGCTTTCCATGGTGTGCATAAGCAGGGAGCTGGGATTGGGAGTGGCACTGGCACTGGACCTACGCACCATGATATGGGAAGAGGGCATCCCGAGCTGCGTCTTGACCGCCATACCACGGGCCCGGCTCCACGCGCCCTTGGCCCACCATCTTCTGCACTGCACTGCCCGGCACAGGGCAGCTGTGCAGGGGCAGATAGAAGAGGGAGGGTGGGCACACAGGCTGTGGTCTCAGACAGGGCCACCTGTGCAGCCCGGGTTGGTGGAGCAGGCAGGTCCCTAGAGACTGCCACCCTTCCTAGGACAGGGGTTAGAAGAGAGAAAGGCCATGGAGAGGAGGGGCTGTGTGTGCTGGGGAGGGGGCTTGGAGTGATTTCTAGAACATTCCATCACTCAGTTGCTCCTGCGTCCCCCAGTTCCCATACTGCAGAATCCAGTGGGAAAGGGCTCTGCTGGGAACCCAGTGATGGGTGTCACAGCAGGGGTGAGACCGATGAGGGCCCCGTCTCTCCCCTGGGACCCTGACACAGTGGGTGGCTTTGGGAGCAGGGGACCCACCTTTCTGTTGTTACTTTTTGCCTGAGGGCATCTGCCATCAGCCCACAGGAACAGAAGCAGAGAACCTGGGTGGGGAAAAGGGGGCCCCGCAGGGAGGCTGAGACCTACAAGAAGGCGGAGGTGGGGAGGCAGGGAGGAGGCGCAGGCCTCACCCCTCCTGGGCCTGTCCCGCCTGGAGGAGGTCCACCGCGTGGGGGCTTTGCATCCACGAGGGAAGGTGCGGCCTGCAGGGGGGGTCTGGGTGCTGGATCCGGCACGGCAGGCTGGGGAGAGGGGAGTTCGTCCAGGGCCGTCACCAAGCCTGCGACAGAAGGAGCCCGGGTGGTAGCTGCATAGACAGAACGGGAGACTTCCCTGCCACGTTTTCCAAGGGCTGAGGGCACGATCTGGGGGCGGAGTCCCCAAGACCAGAGGCTGCAGCGACTGAGCCACTCGGGCCGTGACACGCAGCATGGACTCCACGGTGTGTGTTGTGGTTGACAGCTGCTGGCAGGTGCGTACGGTTCCCTGGCCTTGAGGTCTGGCCCCACTGGGAGCTTCTGTCTGTGACTGTAGTGCATGTGTGTGCGTGTGCAAGTGTGCGCGAGTGTGCACGTGTGTGCATGCATGTGTGCGTGGGGGGGGTGCTGGCCTCCACGGCAGGGACCCTCAGATCCAGTGCTGTGGCTGTTTGAAGGAGAAGTGTAGGTGGGAGGCGGGGAATTGAGCTCTGCTTAGAAGATGCTGCTCTTGGCTGGCGCCACGGCTCACTAGGCTAATCCTCCGCCTTGCGGCGCCGGCACACTGGGTTCTAGTCCCGGTCGGGGCGCCAGATTCTGTCCCGGTTGCCCCTCTTCCAGGCCAGCTCTCTGCTGTGGCCCGGGAGTGCAGTGGAGGATGGCCCAAGTGCTTGGGCCCTGCACCCCATGGGAGACCAGGAGAAGCACCTGGCTCCTGCCATCGGATCAGCGCGGTGCGCTGGAGGGTGAACCAATGGCAAAAGAAGGCCTTTCTCTCTGTCCCTCTCTCTCTCACTGTCCACTCTGCCTGTCAAAAAAAAAAAAAATGCTGCTCTCTTTCTGTCAGTTTCTACCAAAAAAAATCCAGTGTGTTAGTGACAGGTTTTTAGGTGGCTTCAGGAAAAAACAAACAAACAAACGGTGACTTGCATAAATAAGTAGGAGCAGGGCCGGCCTCTGCCTGACAGACCAGAGCTTCTGCTTGGGTCGCCAGGGGGAGCTTTCTCTGCGACCTGGCTGCTCCCTGCGCGCCAGCGCTTTCCCCTCGCGGTCCCCATGGGATTGGAGCAGCTCCAGCAGCCACTGCTGTCTGGGGTGGGAGGGGGAGTGAGAAGCTCCCGGATCCCAGGCTGAGGCCCGCAGGGGTCACACGCTCCCTAGAGGTCATGGGCCGAGGACCTTTACTGCATCTCAGGAGCAGGTCCCACCCCCACAGCAGGTGCAAGCAAGACAGAGGCCCGGGCGCAGGGCACAAGTTTGCAGGTCAGTGCCCCGGAGGGGCCCTGTCCGGGTTGGATTATCCCACCCTGGGTAGCACGTGCAGTGCTGCTCTGCCTGGGCTCCTGCACCTCCCCCAAAGGCCCTGGGGATCCCAGAACTGTCCCCTGTGCAAATGAGGCAGCGATGGTGGGAGCTGAGCAGGAGCCTGGGCCGCAGAACTGGCAGCCTGCCCCTCCTCACGCCCAGGCATCCGGCTGGCGTTACCAAAGGGCTGCTGCGCATCCTATCTCTTAGCTTTCTCTTATCAAATGCAGGCCTGCTGTGCACGTTCAACTTCATTGCCCTTGACTTTCAGGGAAGAACAGGGAGCCACAGTGAAATGAGATTCGTTAAACCTCAAAGAAACGTTTCCTCCTGGTACAATATCTTGCAGGAGTAGGTATAAAACAAAAATGACTACGACAGGAGGAGGAGGAGGGAGGGGTCGTGGTGCTGCAGGCTAAGCCACTGCTTGTAACACGGGCATCCCGTGTGAGGGTCCCTGCTGTGCCCCTTCCCACCCAGCCCACTGCTAATGTACCTGGGACGCAACAGAAGACGGCCCAAGTGCTTGGGCCCCTGCACCCACGTGGGAGACCCAGAAGAAGCTCCTGGCTCCTGGCTCCTGGCTTCGGCTTGGCCCAGCCCCGGCCGTTGCAGTCATTTGGGGAGTGAAGCAACAGATGGAAGACCTCTCTCTTTCTGTCCCTCTCTCTCTCTCTCACTGCATTTCAAATAAATAAATCCTTACTAGGAAGACATGCAGGGGTGGGCGTCATGGTGGATTGCTTTAATGAAGAGCTCCTGTTTAGAAGAGGGAGGCTGACTCCCACTGTGGACGCTCGGCTCGTGGCCTCCACCCTCCCGGCTTCGGTCCCAGTGCCCAGCACTGCTGCTTTCATTCGGACACCACTTTTGCCAAAGTCTGTGTTTGGGTTGAGTTCTGCTGTCGATAAGAGGGTTTGTTTTCTAGGAAGGACTCGTGTGTTCTCAGTTCTTTGCATCTCTTGGTGCTGCTCCCACGTATTGGCATGACACCCAGGGCAGGGCTATTCCTGGGCCACGCCCCTTCCCTTCAGAACCTTCTAGACTTCAGGCACTATCTTCCAGCACGAGGGACGGACTTGGGCCAGAGCGATCGACATTTTCTGTCTTGATGCCTGAGGAGAGTTCTTATTCTCGAAGTTTACGTGTTACCCACACCGTCTGGGTGTCAGGCACTCGGCATCAGTGCCTCTGGGGCAGGCGTGGTTTCAGCAAGAAATTGCCTCTTCCTCTTCCTCCTCCTCCTCCTCCTCCTCCTCCTCCTCCTCCTCCTTCTCCTCCATCTTCCTCATTTTCCTCTTTTTCTTGCTGTCGCCACTTGCATTGCAATTTATAATTTACTCGTTTTAGATGTTTTTGGTTTAGTAATCTAACAGTATTTCTACAATTGGGGGGTCAATTTATTAAATGCTATTGAATGAGTAACCAAGACTAGAACCATTATATGTGTTCAAAGCTATATGAAAATAATTTTATACACGTTTTTACGGAAGTACTTCAGAATAGGGGTGGGCCTTTGGCCCACTGCCGGCCCCTTAACCATACTGTCAATGGTGGCTACTCTGATGTGATGTCTGCCAAGGAGAATTCTCCCTTCCATATTCACTGACTTTTCAAAGAAACCATTCTCCATTTGATCAGTTTATTCTTTTCTTTTCTTTTTTTTTAGGATTTATTTATTTTATTTGAAAGAGTTACACAGAGAGAGAAGGAGAGGCGGGGGTGGGGGAGGGTCTTCCATCCGCTGGTTCACTATTCAGTTGGCCGCAATGGCTGGAGCTGATCCAAAGCCAGGACCAGGAGCTTCTTCCAGGTCTCCCATGTGGGTGCAGGGGCCCAAGAACATGGGCCATCTTCCACTGCTTTCCCAGGCCACAGCAGGGAGCTGCATTGGAAGTGGAGCAGCTGGGACTTTAACTGGTGTCCATATGGGATGCCGGCGCTGCAGGCGGCAGCTGAACCCACTGCACCACAGCACTGGCCCTGATTAGTTTATTCTTTCGCATGAAAGTTAAAATGACTTGGTTCTATTTCAAAATCTCATTCATGGGGCTGGTGCTGTGGCACAGCGAGTGAAGCAGCTGCCTGGGATGCCAGATCCCATGTGGGTGCCAGTTCAAGTCCCGGCTGCTCCACTTCTGATCCAGCTCCCTGCTGATACACCTGGGAAAGCAGGGAAGATGGCCCAAGTAGTGCTTGGGCCCCTACACCCACGCGGGAGAAATGAATGGAGCGCCTAGCCCCTGGCTTTGGCCTGGCCCAGCCCTGGCCATTGGGGTCATCTGGGGAGTGAACCAGCGGATGAAGATCTCTCTTTCTCTCTGTCCCAAGAATAAAAAAAATTCATAACCGGATGCAAATTGCTTTAAATCCTGGCATTAACCTGAAGGGAGTGAACCTTTTCCTACACTTTTCTGTGTGGCAGGCTTCATCGCTCCCTTCCTGTAAATCATCCGGGTTGCTTGTCGGGGCAGTGCCGGTATTTCGTAAGGTTTCGTGAGTCGCTGTTGTGAATGGAGTGTGCTGCCTCTCCCCCACCCCACAGTCCTCCTCATTTGCTCTGCGGGGAGAGTGGAGCTGTGTTTCACTTCCTCCGTTCTGAGGCAGTCCTGCCCCTTTGTGGAGCAGGTGCCTGGGAAGTCGCCCAGCGGCACGCAGGGGACAACCATTCGGCCCGGCTGGGGGTCAGCGCCTGTGTCTGTGTCACCGGGCTCCTCGTGCCAGGTGCCCAGCTCACCGGCACCTCCCCCAGGTGCCAGGCACACAGCAGGTGCTCAGTGAATGTCCCTGGAGGCCATTCCTGGCCTGGGTGGCGCCCCCTCGAGGGTCACTCCACTCCATTCAGGGTCTGGCCTCAGTCTTAGCAGAGGGCTGGGGACTCTGACAGGGCGCCTGATTCAGGCTGGGCAGCTCCAGGCCTGCTGCCCGTTGTCCATTCCAGATGGAGGGCGCGGGGGCAGGTTCCCCAGGGGACCCCATTCAGGGCCAGGGGTCTTTTTTTTTTTGACAGGCAGAGTTAGACAGTGAGAGAGAGAGAGAGAGAGAAAGGTCTTCCTTCCGTTGGTTCACCCTCCAATGGCCATTGCAGCCAGCGCACCACGCTGATCCGAAGGCAGGAGCCAGGTGCTTCTCCTGGTCTGCCATGGGGTGCAGGGCCCAAGCACTTGGGCCATCCTCCACTGCCTTCCCGGGCCACAGCAGAGAGCTGGACTGGAAGAGGAGCAATCAGGACAGGATCCGGCGCCCCAACCGGGACTAGAACCCGGTGTGCCGGCGCCGCTAGGCAGAGGATTAGCCTAGTGAGCCGCGGCGCCGGCCCAGGGAACTTAAAATTAGGACCCCACTGCAGCTTTGGTCCTGATCTCCTGTCTAGCCAGCCGGCCCTGTGGGCCCTCCCAGGCCTGGCACAGCCTCAGCTGTTGTGGGCATCTGGGGAGTGAGCTGGGGATGGAGGATGCCCAGAGCCCGCCCGCCTGCATGGGTTTTCCTATTTTTCCTGATGGCCACAGAGTTAGGGTCTTAGAGCAAGTGTACCCAGGGGGCCGTCAGAGAGTTTGTGGGAAAATGGAATTAAATGATAAGTTTATTTTGGTGCAAAAATTTGTTTGGGGGGCGGGGATCTGACATCAGGGGCAGTGACTAAGACGCCACTTGGGACTTCTGCATCCCAAACCAGGGTGCCTGGTTCAAGCCCTGCCTCCTCTGCTTCCAATTCCAGCTCCCTGCTGACGCACCCTGCGAGGCAGCAGGTGATGGCTCAGGTGGGCGGGTCCCTGCCACCCCCATGGGAGGCCTGGACTGAATTCTGACCTCCTGGCTTCTCCTGGCTGTTGCGGGCATTTGAGGGAGGCTAGCAGTGGAAAGATCTCTCTGCAACTGTCTATCTCTCAAATAAAATGAAAATAAGTCAATAGCTATGCAATTAAAATAGAAATGCATGTCGTGTGATCTAGCATTTCTATGACCTGTGCTGTATTTCATTGAAACAGAAACATGGTGTCGTGGTGTAGCAGGTAAAGCTGCCGCCTCCGATGCCAGTGTCCCATGTGGGCGCCGGTTCTAGTCTGAGCTGCTCCTCTTCCAATCCAGCTCTCTGCTGATGACCTGGGAAAGCAGCAGAGGATGGCCCAATGGCTGGGCCCTGCTCCCACATGGGAGACCTGGATGGAGTCCCAGGCTCCAAGCCCGGCCCTGGCTGTTGCAGGCATTGGGGAATGAGCAGCACGTCTACTCCCGCTCTTTCTGATGGTCTTCCTCGCAAATAAATAAATAAAAGGGGTGGCACCGGCATCCCACCCGGGTGCCAGTTCAAGTCCTCGCTGCTCCAGTTCTGATCCTGCACCCATTTGGGAGACCTGGAAGAAGCTCTGGCTCTTGGCTATGACCTGGCCCATCTCCGGCTGTTGTGGCCATTTGGGGAGTGAACCAGCAGATGGAAAACCTCTCTCTCTCTGTCTCTGTAACAGCCTTTCAAATAAAAAAAAAAATTTTTTTTTAAATTTTTGACAGGCAGAGTGGACAGTGAGAGAGAGACAGAGAGAAAGGTCTTCCTTTGCCGTTGGTTCACCCTCCAATGGCCGCCGCGGCCGGCACATCGCTCTGATCTGAAGCCAGGAGCCAGGTGCTTCTCCTGGTCTCCCATGGGGTGCAGGGCCCAAGCACTTGGGCCATCCTCCACTGCACTCCCGGGCCACAGCAGAGAGCTGGACTGGAAGAGGGGCAACTGGGACAGAATCTGGCGCCCCAACCAGGACTAGAACCCGGTGTGCCGGCGCCGCAGGTGGAGGATTATCCTATTGAGCTACGGCGCCGGCCTCAAATAAATTTTTAAAAATAAAAATCTTTCAAACAATAATAGCAATGCACGTGGGGTGGGATTTGGTGCAGTAGTTGAGACGCCCATGTCCCACATCAGCGCCTGGGTTCAAACCCCAGCTCTGCTCTGACCCCAGCTTCCTGCTCGTGCAGGCCTGGGAGACAGCCGTGGTGGTCAGGTGCCTGGGTCCTGTCACCCACGGGAGACCTGGACGGAGTGCTGGCTTCCGGCTTCCCACCCATCCAGCCCCAACTGTGAGGCATCTGGGGAGAGCCCAGCAGGTGGGAGAGCTCCCTCTGCTGCTGTTGAAACAAACAAGTAGGCGCCAGTCCCAGCGGGCCGCACGATCGTGGGAACGTTTACCCTGGAAACTACGCTGGCTCCTGCGACCATGAGCTCCTGAGCTGCCCTCTCCGTATCAGCTTTGTGGCAGGCGATGCACGCACTGAGCCAGGACCAAAACGCAAGTCGGCCTCCACCTCCGCCGCAGTCACCCAACTCTGTCACCAAACCCCAGAGTGGACCAACTGCTCTCCTCCCGGCCCTCAGCTTCCGGCCATCAGCCCCCCGGCCCTCAGCCTCCCACCCTCAGCCTCCGGCCCTCAGCCTCCTGCCCCTCAGCCTCCGGCCCCTCAGCTTCCGGCCCTCAGCCTCCGGCCCTCAGCCTCCCTCCCTCAGCCTCCAGCCCCTCAACCTCCGGCCATCGGCCTCCTGCCCCTTGGCCTCCCACCCTCAGCCTCCCACCCTCAGCCTCCGGCCCCTCAACCTCCGGCCATCGGCCTCCTGCCCCTCAGCCTCCCAGCTCCTCCATCCTGGCTTTTCGGCCAAGCGACCCACAGCAGACTGGCTTCAAATTGATTTTATCTTTTTCTCTTAAATTTTTCTTTAAAAATTTTTATGCTACCTTTTATTTAATTTTTAAAAAGATTTATTTATCTATTTTAAAGGCAAAGATCAGAGAGAGATGGATCTCCCGTTTGCCTGTTCACGCCCCAGATGGCCACAGCGGCTGGGGCTGGGCCCTGTGCAACCTTAGTGCATTGGTGTCCTCACTCCTGGTAGCTTGTGGGGCTCCATCCAGCTCCCACACTTGCCTCCCTCACAGGGGACACGCGCACTCCGGTGGGGTCTGACCCCTGCTGTTCTCTGCATGAGTGTGGCTCAGTGGCTTTTATGTCTGAGAGCCACTTGTGTATTTGTTAAGGCAGACATACAGACATAGAGCAGTCTTCCATGCCCTCATTCGCTGCCACCCCAGCTCCCCAGAACTGCTCACAAAGCCAGGGCTGGGCCTGGAAGCCAGGAGCCAGGAGCTCCATCCAGGTCTCTGTCCCAGTCTCCTGGGCCATCATCTGCTGGCTCTACGATTCCTCCGCAGAGAGCTGGAATGAGAGCTAGAGCCAGGATTCGAACTCAGGCACTGTGACGTGGGAAGGGGGCGTCCCAGGTGGAGACCCGACTGTAGCACCAGACACCCGCCTCTATATTTTTAAACTGATCGTGTAAAGTAACTTTTTAAAAAATATTTATTTGAAAAGCAGGGTTAGAGAGAGAGAGAGAAAGAGGGATCTTCCATCTGCCGATGTACTCTCCAAATGGCCACAATGGCTAGGGTTAGGCCAGGCCTAAGCCAGGAGCCAAGAGCTTCATCTGGGTCTCCCACCTGGGTGCAGGGGCCCAAGCACTTGGCCCATCTTCTACTGCTTTCCCAGGCGCATCAGCAGGGAGCTGGATTAGGAGTGGAGCAGCCGGGACGCGAACCTGTGCCCAGATATGGGATGCCGGCCTTGCAGGCGGTGGCTTAATGCTGTGGGCCACCACGCAGACCCCGGTGTGAGAATTTCTGCACCAAAATTAACTCATCTTTCCACTCCGTGTTTCCAGGAACTCTCTGAGGTCCCCCATGTAGTCCCGTGCCGTGCGCTGGGTGGGCCCAGGGACCTCGGCAGTGGTGGGCGGGTGCAGAAGACCCACCTGGGCCTCAGCTTCTAGGCCTGGCTTCCCGCTTGCCTGCTTTCGAGAAAGCAACTTCCAGGTTCCCACTGCCCCGGGGGAGTCCGGGGTGAGGACCCCAGGCCTCAGCTTACTGAATCCCCGGCGCACCAAGCCTGCGATGACGTCACAGCCTCGGTTGGCACAGGGACTACAGCTTGGGATAGAACAGCCCGGATTCCTGACCCATGGCTACTGAGATATGTATGCTGCTGGGTTCTGTTTATAAAAGATTTATTTATTTATTTATTTGAAAGGCAGAGTGACAGGAAGGGAGAGAGACAGAGGGATCCGCCATTCACTGGTTCACTCCGCAGATGGCCACAGAGGCCAGGGCAGGGCCAGGCCGGAGCCAGGAGCCCAGAGCTTCTTCCAGGTCTCTCATGTGGGTGGCAGGGGCCCAAGCCCTTGGGCTGTCTTCCGATGCTCCGCCCAGTCCATGAGCAGGGAGCTGGATGGGGAGTGGAGCAGCCGGGTCTTGAACCAGCATACGTGGGGTGCTGGCACCGTACCCACATGGGGTGCTGGCTCTGCGGGTGGCAGTTAACCCTTCATGCCACCTCGCCAGCCCGACAGCTGCTTTAGACCGTGCAGCCGTGGGGTGATGTGTCCGTCAGCAGTAACCATGCAGCGCTCTCCCTGGCCTTCTGTTGTCCAACGCTATTAGAAGATGGAGAAGCTGTTGACCTCTCTGTTGGTGTTTTACACCCGCCACATCCTTAACGATCTGTTCTCATCGTTGTATTTTCTTAGCCTTTCTGAGAACACAGGCACATTTTCAAATAATTACAGTCCACTCGTTTCTTAAGTTTCTTTCTCTAATTCCATCAGAAAGGATCTTAAACAATGCTGAGTACCAAGATAGTAGAAACCATTGTTCTGGTCTCAGATTTAACGAGAACACTTAGTGCATGTCACCCTCCTGGCCTTGGCTTTGGTTTGAGATGCATCCGTTTTTATCTTTTAGACTCTGATTTCTAGCTTGCTAGCCATGTTTAAATTATTTTCAAAAATTGTAAGAGATTTATTTTTATTTATTTGAGAGAGAGAGAGAGAGAGAGAGATCTACCAGCCCCTGGTTCACTCCCCAGATGGCTGCAACAGCCAGGGCTGGGCCAGGCCAAGGAGGCCAGGAGCTTCTTCTGGGTCTCCCACGCGGGTGCAGGGACCCTTCACGTGGGCCATCCTCGGCTGCTTCCCCAGGCTGTAGCAGGGAGCTGGTCAGAAGAGGAGCAGCCGGGACTTGAACCGGCGCCCCGTGGGATGCTGCTGTGGGGACGGCAGCTTTCCCTGCTGCGCCACAGCGCTGGGCCCTGCCCAGACTCAGGGAAGACACTGAAATGTCCCAGCCCCTGTGCAGGCGTGGAAGCGCCACGTCGCCCTGTGCCCGGTGCTCCACGGGTCAGCTTCCTGCAGCTGTGGTGCAGCGTGGCCTGAGCAGGCGGGACGCTGGCCGAGAGGGGATCCCGCTCACCACTGCGCCTCCTCCGGCTGCGCATGGCTCGGACTTGTAGAGGAGCTGTCTGGGGACTCAGGCCCCCACTCTGTCTTTGTGCCACGTGCCAGCCTCTGTATGCGGTTCCTGTGGGCTGTGTTGGGGTCAGGGTCCAGGCTACAGCTGGGACCGCAGAGGGTACCGTGAGGGCACAGGGCAGGCGGGATGCCCCGGCCTCCCTCAGCCCCGCTCCGTCCCTGCCTGCGCCGGCCGCAGCGGCCATTGGAGGGTGACCCAACGGCAAAAGGAAGACCTTTCTCTCTCTCTCTCTCACTATCCACTCTGCCTGTCAAAAAAAAAAAAAAAAAGAGTGCATCTCTGAGCATTTATTCCCGTGTGGAAGGTGGAACCACACATGGCCTGCATCCTGCATTCTGGAATGTTCTGGGGTCTTCATGCAGGGACGAGCCTGGCCCATGGTCACAACTCCAAGTCACAGCTGCGGCCGTCTCTCCCTCTTTCTCCCGTGGACTCAGGGTCCATCCTCGTGTCCACCCTCACAGGGGACAGGGTGCCCATCATGGGGGAGATGGATTCAGGGAGGAGACCCCTCCCCAGCCCACCCTACCCTGGGCAGAGCCAGCTCAGGCACCTCTCCAGGCCTCCACCCAGCACCAGGCGTCTGCAGGGTGCACTCCTCCTGTGCGTGCCCCACCCCCTCCCCACTGGGGCTGTGGGTGCTGCAGGACCTCTGCTGCTCGCTGCCCTGGGCTCCCCGGGGTCCCCCTGCCTGCTTGGCCGTGTGCCTCCTACAGAGACCCCAGCCGTCCTGGCTTCAGGCTGAGTCTCTCTCTCTCTCCATGTCTCTCTCCCTCTCTCTCTCCATCTCTCTCCATCTCTCCCCCTCCCTCTTCCTCTCTCTCCCTCCCTCTGCCTCTCCCTGTCCCTCTCTATCTCTCTTCCTTTCTCCCCTTTTCCATCTCTGTCTCTCTGTATCTGTCTTTCTCTCTCTCCATCTCTCTCTCTCTCTCTCTCTCTCTCTCTCTCTCTCTCTCTCTCCCCCTCTCACTCTCAGCACTTGGGGTCTGGGATGAGGCAGGATCTGTGGGGTCTGTGTGGGGATTTTCCACCCAAGTGCTGTGAGGACCCAGAGCTGAGTGACAGTGACAGTGACCGTCACCCGGGACCCTGCCCCTGCAGTCCTGGAGGCGCCTGCGTGGTCTGCACCGCCCACCCTTCCCCACTCCTGCAGCAGCTGGGGGCGCTGGACACATGGGGGGCAGTGTGTCCATGCCCCGGGCTCCCCGGAGACACTCAGGGCAGGGGGGTGCTGTATCCCCAACCCACAGGCAGGATTTCTCCTGAGAGAAGCAGAGGTGGCCCTGAGCCGCCTGAGAAGGGACAGGGAATGGGGATGGGGTGAGCGCTGTGTCCCAGCCCCCAGGGAGCTCCTGGGGACCTCCTGCTGCTTCCCCCTGGCTCCCAGCCCCGCAGGCCGAGAGCCCCCAGGAGAGGAGGGAGGAGGGCTCCAGGCCAGATGCCCCCTCCCTCTGGGGCGTGCAGCAAGGAGGGCGGGGCCCCGGCTCTGCTGAGGGGGGAGCAGGCTGTTCTGGTGGATGATGGACGTCAGTCAGGGAGGGTCTGGCTGCCCCGGGGTCCCTGCACCTCACCAGTGGGGGACGGGGGGCATTAGGCTGCCCCCAGGGTCCCTGCATCTCACCATCGGGGGGCGGGGGGCGTCAGGCTACCCCTGGGGTCCCTGCATCTCACCATCGGGCGGCAGGGGGCGGCAGGCTGCCCCTGGGGTCCCTGTACCTCACCAGCGGGGGGCAGGGGGCGTCAGGCTGCCCCTGGGGTCCCTGTACCTCACCAGTGGGGGGCAGGGGGCGTCAGGCTGCCCCTGGGTCCCTGCACCTCACCAGCGGGGGCAGGGGGTGTCAGGCTGCCCCTGGAGTCCCTGTACCTCACCAGTGGAGGGCAGGGGTCGTCAGGCTGCCCCTGGGGTCCCTGCACCTCACCAGTGGGGGGCAGGGGGCGTCAGGCTGCCCCTGGGGTCCCTGTACCTCACCATTGGGGGGCAGGGGTCGTCAGGCTGCCCCGGGGTCCCTGCACCTCACCAGCGGGGGGCAGGGGGCGTCAGGCTGCCCCTGGGATCCCTGCACCTCACCAGAGAGGGGCTGGGGGACGTCAGGCTGCCCCTGGGGTCCCTGTACCTCACCATTGGGGGGCAGGGGGCGTCAGGCTGCCCCGGGGTCCCTGCACCTCACCAGCGGGGGGCAGGGGGCGTCAGGCTGCCCCTGGGGTCCCTGTACCTCACCATCGGGGGGTGGGGGGCGGGGGGCGTCAGGCTGCCCCTGGGGTCCCTGCACCTCAACAGCGGGGGGTGGGGGGCGGGGGGCGTCAGGCTGCCCCTGGGGTCCCTGCACCTCACCAGCAGGGGGCAGGGGGCGTCAGGCTGCCCCGGGGTCCCTGTACCTCACCATCGGGGGGTGGGGGGCGGGGGGCGTCAGGCTGCCCCTGGGGTCCCTGTACCTCACCAGTGGGGGGCAGGGGTCGTCAGGCTGCCCCTGGGGTCCCTGTACCTCACCATCGGGGGGTGGGGGGCGTCAGGCTGCCCTGGGGTCCCTGTACCTCACCAGTGGGGGGCAGGGGTCGTCAGGCTGCCCCTGGGGTCCCTGTACCTCACCAGTGGGGGGCAGGGGGCATCAGGCTGCCCCGGGGTCCCTGCACCTCACCATCGGGGGGTGGGGGGCGTCAGGCTGCCCTGGGGTCCCTGCACCTCACCGGGGGGCAGGGGGCATCAGGCTGCCCAGGGGTCCCTGCACCTCACTGGGGGGCAGGGGGCGTCAGGCTGCCCCTGGGGTCCCTGCACCTCACCAGCGGGGGGCAGGGGGCGTCAGGCTGCCCCGGGTCCCTGCACCTCACCAGGGGGCGGGGTTGGCGTGTTGGTTCACGTGGAGACTCCCCGCCTATTGAGACGTCAGTGACCCTGGTAGTTTGAAAACACTTTGTTCTTGAGAACAAATGATTTTTGGAGGTTTTTCAGCGGGGAGTGGGGGTAGGGGGAGAGTGAAGATGGGGGAGGGGCCCTGGGGGGCTGGGAAGCACAGGGGAAGCTCCTGGCTCCCGGCTTCGGCCTGCCCAGCCCTGGGCATTGCGGCCATCTGGGAAGTGAACCAGCAGATGGAAGACCTCTCTCTCTCCCTCTACTGCTCTGCCTTTCAGATAAATAAACCCTTAAAAATAAGTTTATTTTATAAAGGAAACATCAATTCCGCGAATTCCTTTTGTACGCATTCTCCGCGTCCTGCAGCTGGAGGCACAGGCCGCCGCAGCTTTACTCTCGTGTGCTGCTCTGGGCCCTGGCACCAGCGCCATGAACGCTGCGTCGGGAAAGCGTGAACCTGCACACCTACTATGACTCAAACTCTGGCACTTTTATCTAGGGGATTTTTTTTTTCATCTGAATGGCAGAGAGACAGGCAGACGGGGGGAGGATCTTCCGTCTGCTTCCAAAAGCCCTTAAACAGCCAGGGCTGCAAACTGCCCGGATACCCCCGTGGGGGGCAGGGACCCGATGACCTGAGCCTGCCCCTGCGACCTCCAAGGGTGCGCCTCAGCAGGAAGCTGGATGGGAGCGGAGTTGGGACTGGGACTCGGGCACTCGGATATGGGATGTAGGGGGTGAGGTGGGTCCCAACAGGTGCGCCAAACGCCAGTGGGGTCTGGCAGTTTGGGAAGAAGCCGGCGAGCCCTAACCCAGACGGTTCTCCCGCAGCATCTACTGCCGGGGCTGCCACAAGCCCCTGTGCTGCTCGTGTGCGCTCCTGGACAGCGGCCACAGCGACCTCAAGTGCGACCTGAGCGCCGAGGTGCTGCAGCGCCAGGACGAGCTGGACGCCACGGCGCGCGCGCTGCGGGAGCGCGGCGGCGCCTTCGGGGCTGCGCTCGCGCAGGTGCGCGCGGCCATCGGGCAGCTGGGCCGCGCGCGCGCCGACGCCGAGGACCTGATCCGCGAGCGCGTGCGCCAGGTGGTGGCACACGTGCAGGCGCAGGAGCGCGAGCTGCTGCAGCAGGTGCACGCGTGCTACCAGCGCGACTATGAGGAGCTGGCGGCCCGGCTGAGCCGCCTGGAAGCCGTGCTGCAGCGCATGCGCACGGGCGGCGCGCTCGTGCGGAGGATGAAGCACTACGCGTCGGACCAGGAGGTGCTGGACATGCATGGCTTCCTGCACGAGGCTCTCTGCCGCTTGCGCCAGGAGGAGCCCCAGGGCCCGCAGGCCGCCGTGCGCGCTGAGGGCTTTGACGAGTTCAAGGTGCGCCTGCAGGACCTCGTGGCGCGCGTCACCCAGGCCACAGGTGAGCACCAGGGCCACCCTCGCCGCAGCCCCCTGGGGTTTGGTCAGGGCACGGCTCATGTTAGCCCTTGAGGGGCCAGCCCCCCTGTGTGCAAGAGCAGAGAGGACCCCTGTGGTTGGGGTCAGGGCAGAAGGGAGCAGAGCGAACCTCCCTGGGCGGCTGGGTGCCGTGGCTTTGGGGAGGAATTGTCACCGCAGCAGCTCCATGAGCCTGAGACTCCCGTGGGGAGGAAGGCGGGGGGCAGGGGGACTGCACGAGGGGTCCCAGGGCTCTTTGACTGAGTCCTGAGCTGGACGTGAGCCCGAGCAGCTGGGGGAGGGGAAGAGAAGAGAGGCTGCGGGCTCTGGAGGCACCCAGGCAGGTGCCAGGGCACGAGGGCTCGCTCTCTTCTGCCGGAGCCGACGGGAGGACATGGGCTTGTGCCCCCACCACCCAGGCAAGGAGCGGACAGCCCCATGTCCAGGAAGTGACCCCACAGGGTTTGGACAGCTGCCTGGCATTGTGGCTGGGCGGTGGCGGGGAGCAGGCTTCACTCTTCGAAGCCCAAGGGATCGTGGTTGGGTTTTGTCCACCGGCTGCTGGGCAGTGCAGAGCCGTGAGTACCAGCGGCTTCAGGGCCGCCCACCCTCTGCCCTGCTGACGGCCCGGAGACGGGCAGGGGTGCCCTTGGGGTTCCAAGCCACAGGCAGGTGCACTGTGACGCCGGCTCCCTGGGCCTGCGCTCGTGCCCACTGCGGTCGGGAGGGTTGCCTCCGTGGAGGTGCCGGGGAGACGGATAAGTGTCTGGAAAGAGCACCAGACACGTCCTCTGTCTGCCCCAGCCCGAGGTGCCCCTCACCTGCCCATGATCTTCTCTGTGTCCCCAGACGCAATTCTGTCCAGGAGAACCAGCCCGCAGTCTGCCAGTACCCCCGGCGACCTGCCGCACGTGGACCTGGTGAGGGGCCCGCGGTCTGGCGGGCGGGAGGCCGCTGGCCCCGTGTCTGCGGAGGGAGGGGCTGTGTGTGGGAGGGGTGGTGCTTCCCGGGAAGCCCTTACACAGGGGTCTGCTGCTCAGGGGCCCTCGGGGCTGCCGTGGGTCCCACCTGGTGGCCGGGGGTGCACCCCGACGAACTGAGAGCTGTGTGTGTAGAACAGGTGGAGCAGGAAGTGGCCAGGGCCACACCCCGACACAGGGGGCAGGTGCCCCCCCACCCCACCTCCACATGGGAGCCTTCTCCTGGGGTCCCCTACGCAGACTCAGACCCTCCTCCTCCTCTTCCCCCACACGTGGCTCTTGGGGACATTCAGAGTGGGGCAGGTGTCCTGTCTCTGTCCCAGCAGCTGGAGTCTCCCGGCTGATTCCGGGGCCTCTGGGGGCTGGCCGGCCCCCTGCTCCTCCCTCTGCGGAGTCTGGAGGTACCCCCCTGCCCTGCACACCTGCACCTCCGGGCACGGGAAGCCTCTACATCTCAGTTGCCCCCACACAAACGCCCCTACCTGATGGGAAGGCCCCAGCGGCCCTGGGACTCGTCCCCTGTGCAGGAAATGGCCTTCGGTCCTCCCAGCCTGGCACTCAGGTTTGCTGAAGGCCTGCAGGGAGGCACAGCAGGTGGCTGGACCGGAGCTAGCCGTGCCAGCCTGGGGCTGGCCAGTCCTCCGAGGAGGGCAGGTCTTCTGGTCGGCAGGCAGGGTCAGGGCTATCGGCTGAGGCAATCTGGAGAGGCTTCCTGGAGGAGGAGGAAGCGCCTGGCATCTGAAAGTTTTAGAGCGAGCAGAGAGGGTAGACTCTTAACTGCCCCCTTCACAGAGGCTGAAGGAAGGCCCAGAGAGGGCTGTGGTGGACCCTGGCCCCACCTGGTTACTTGGGGATGGGGCAAAAGGCAAACCCTTGAGCACCTTGGTCCTGCAGCCCTGTGTGCACCATTTCAAAAGTAGGGAAAGAGGGCATTTTATTTATTCTTTAAGGTATTTATTTTAAAGATTTATTTATTTGAAAGGCAGAGCAACAGAGAGAGAGAGAGAAAGAGAGGGAGAGACAGAGAAATCTTCCATCCACTGGTTCACTCCCCAAATGGCCACAACAGCCAGGGCTGGGCCAGGCTGATGCCAGGAGCTTCTTCCTGGTCTCCCATGGGGTGCAGGGCCCAAGCACTTGGGCCATCCTCCACTGCCTTCCCGGGCCACAGCAGAGAGCTGCATCAGGAAGTGGAGCAGCCGGGACTTGAACCAGCGCCCATACGGGATGCCGGGTGTTCAGCCATCTGTGCCGTGACGCCAGCTCCCTGTTTTGTTTTTGATACGATCGCGTGGTCAGCAATGAGACCGTGGACCCCGGGTGTCACCCACCCGGCCCCCACTTGTGCCCGTGCCCCTCTTCCTCTCTTTAGTCGTTTTATCTGTACCCTCTGGCAGCTCCTCAGGTCCCTGCGAGCAAGCAGACAGCAGAGACTGGTTCTCCCTCCCTGTTTCCGCACCCACTCTCATGGTCCCATACACACATGCAGTGCCCTGGGCCCTCCTCCAGCCTTGTGTCCGGTCGGGGCCGCAGTGTTGGGATCGCTCTTGGCCAGTGCGTGGTGTGCGTCACGTGCCGGCTCCCTGCCCCTGCAGGCTCAGGTGGACAGATCTGCCAGGAAGCGCCATCGAGCAGTAACGGGAAGGGCGGGCCTGGGTGCCCCTGCTCGGCTGTCTTTCTCCCTTGCTGCTGCTGGGCGAGCGGCCGTCTCGGGGGCAGGCGCGGGCTGAGATGGCCTCTGGCCTCTGGCGGGAGCTGATGCAGGCTGAGCTGGCAGCCGCAGGCGGGGCTGTCTTTGCAAGGCCTCTTGCTTTGCCTGCAGGTGGCTGCGGGTGACTGAGCGCGCGCAAGGGCGGGCAAGGCAGGCACCGGCGGGCGGCCCCAGGCGGCAGGAGCTGCGTGCCTGCCTTAGGAGGCGGAAGTTGGGTTCTGGCTCCACCCGCTAGAACGGGCTGGCTTGGTTGCTTGTGTTGGGACTGTGGGCCCAAGGTGGAAGACAGACCCCCGGGAGGACCCCGAGAGTCCCCCGACCAGGAGAGCAGGGGCAAGCAGCGGCTCGTGGTCTCCTTCCTCTGCCTCCCTCTGCCTGTTGTGACGGCACAGAAGTGGAACAGAGAAACAGACATTAAGACAGACTGTTTAAAGCTCAGAGCAGCCTGGTGTTGTGGCTGGTGTTGTGGCACAGCCGGTAAAGCCGCCACCTGCGGCGCTGGCATCCCGTATGGGCGCTGTTTCCTGTCCCGGCTGCTCCACTTCCCATCCAGCTCTCTGCTGTGGCCTGGGAAGGCAGTGGAGGGTGGCCCAAGTCCTGGTGCCCCTGAGTCCATGTGGGAGACCTGACGGGGCTCCTGACTCCTGGCTTTGGCCTGGCCCGGTGCTGGCTGTGGCGACTTCTGGGGAGTGAAGCAGCAGATGGAAGACCTCTGCCCGCTGCCAGTAACTTTGACTTTCAAAGAAACAAAAAATATCTTAAAAAAAAAAAAAAACAGCCGTGAGCTAGCGACCACCACCCCAGGCAGCTGGCAGGGGGCACTGGCCCGGGAGCACCCCCACGTACCAGCCCTCCACGCTCAGCAGTTTCCTGCAGAGGCCGGGGGTCAGGCGGACAGGCTCGGGGGCCCAGGAAAGCTGACAGGGACGGGAGTTTCCGTTAGGAGACCCTGGCTCCTCACCTGGCCGGGGCCCCCAGCCCCATCCCATGTGTCGCCTCCACGGCGCCCCCTTTCCGTGAGCCTCAGATGGCAATAATGAGAGCAGGTTGCCTGCGTTTTCCGCCATAATTTGAAAAGTGTGGTGTGGGGCCAGTGCCTGCAGCGCCGGCATCCCCTGTGGGCGCCGGTTCTAGTCCTGGCTGCCCCTGTCTCTCCCTCTGTCTGTAACTCTACCTCTCAGATACATAAATAAAATCTCGAAAAAAAAAAATGGTGGTGGAATCCATGTAGCCTGGAACTTACCACTGCGTGCACTCACAAGCCTGTAGAGCCATGCCATCTGTGTGCTTCTGGAATGTTTCCACCCCCCCCCCAGGGAAACCCCCACCCGAGAAGCGGCCAGGCCCCACGCACCCCTCACGCAGCTCGGCTTCCTGCCTGCTTCTGTGTCTGCAGCGCCTTGCTCTCTGTGCGCGGGCCGAGCAGTAATGAACACCGTGTGTGCCTCCACTCCTCGCCGCCTGCGTCGACGGCACGGATTCGGGCCGTGTGCATGTGCCTTTGCATAATTATTTTTTTAATTTATTCATGAGAGAGGGAGAGAGAGATCTTCCATCTCCTAATTCTCTCCCCAAATGCTTGCAACAGCTGGGCCAGGCCAAAGCCAGGAGCCGAGCACTCCATGCAGGTCCCCCGCGTGAGTGGCAGGGCCCAGGCACTTGAGCCATGGCTGCTGCCTCCCAGGGTGCCCGTGGGCAGGAAGCTGGAGGTGGGGGCCAGAGGCAGGAACTGAATCCAGGCTCTCTGTTGGGGGACGCAGGCGTCTTGACCGTGTGAGGTGCCTGAGCCACTCCCCCTCTATAGAGGCCGACTGAGGCTCCAAGTGGCTAACGGCTGGCCAGGGGCAGGGTGAAATTCCCAGGGGGCCAGGTCTGACCGGGGTGGGGGGCGCTGGGGGCTTCCTCCTGGTCAGGACTCAGCTGTGAGTGCAGCATCGCTGGTGGGCCCAGAGCCGTCCCAGGACACAAAAAGCCCAAGTCAGGGCCAAGGTGGAGGGGTGGCCACGGTGAGTTCGGGGAGGGCGCAGGGAGCCTGCCCTGTGCTGGGGCCGAGGGCAGCTCATTTCTGACTCGGCGTCTCCCAACTCTGCAGCCCGAGCAGGCACAGAAGATGCAGGCGCCGCCCATGGCCGTGGTGCAGTCGGTGCCCGGGGCCCACCCTGTGCCCCTGTACGCCTTCTCCATCAGAGACACCTCCAGTGCAGAGGTGAGGCCTCCCCTGCCCCGCCCCCACCCCAAGGCCCAGGGCGCCCCCCCCCCCGACAAGGCAGCAAGGCGGGGCAGGGGGCGGGATCAAAACCCAGGCCCTGGCCAGCTACACACCTGCCTGGGCCTGTACCCTTTGAGTGGGAGCTGCTCCCAGACCATGACAGACCAGCTGGCGGTGGCCGCAGCCAGAGCTCGTGTCTAGAGAGCCGGGGGGAGGGCAAGAGATGGCGGGGGACCAGCAAAAGCAGAGGTGACTGCAGCCCCTGACCCTGGCCCCTGTGCAGGAGGACTCCGGCACCCTCGTGGGCCGGAAGAGGAAGTCCTGTTACACCCAGTGCCCGCAAAAGATGATCAAGCTGGAGTCGGAGGAGAAGGAGAGGCCGGCCCAGAGCTCCCCGGAGCAGCCCAGACCCAGCACCTCCAAGGCAGTGTCACCGCCCCAACTGGACGGGACTCCCAGCCCCGGGAGCCCCAACGTCGGAGAAGAGGTCGACCCGGCCAACAGCAACCACGTGGCTGGCGATGACCCGGAGGAGGCAGGTGAGTGGGGGGGGAGGGCGCGGGGGAGGTCCTCATGGGACCAGACCGCTCTGAGCTACACAGAGCTGTGCGGGGAGGGCCCACAGCTGGCCAGGCCATCACACTTGGCACAGTTGGTGGCGATTCCAGTACGGGGAGGTGAGGAGCTGAAACACACAGCTTGGCCCGGGGACCCGCAGGAGACATTGGTCAGTGCCTGGACCCCTGCCCCCGGGGAGGACTTCGATGAAGTCCCTACCCATTATCTCCTCCCCACCCCCGGTTTTCTGCAAAGCCGCCCACCTGGGCATCTCCTTGGTCTGAGCTGTCTTTGATGGACACCAGTGGATACAGGGAGATGGAGTCCCTGGGCAGGAGTTGAGGTCATGCCCACCAGTTCCGGGTCCTCCGCTCTCCGCCCTGGCCCGAGCCCGTGGCAGCCTTCCTTTTAACTCTACATACCCAGTACACAGGGCTGGGGGTGGGGACGGAGCACTGACTGCTTCATTCTTTTTTAAGATTTATGTATTTATTTGAAAGGCAGAGTTACAGGGAGAGAAGCAAAGAGAGAGAGAGGGAGAGAGAGAGAGAGAGATCTTCCATCCGCTAGTTCACGCCAAATGGCCGCAAGGATCTGAAGCCAGGAGCCAGGAGCTTCTTCCGGGTCTCCCATGTGGGTGCAGGGGCCCAAAGACTTGGGCCATCCTCCACTGCTTTTCCAGGCCACAGCAGAGAGCTGGGTTGGAAAGGGAGCAGCCAGGACTTGAACTGGCGCCCATGTGGGAGGCTGGCACTGCAGGCCCCTGTGGTGCTTAGTTCTTTAGGATTGCAGAAGGTTCCAGAGTGGGCTTGGGGGCGTGGTCAGGCGTCCCTCGCAGGGAGCCAGTTGTGAACTCAGGGCCAACGGCTCCGTAGACCAAGCTCAGTGAGAAGCCACACGAGGCGCTGTGTGCACAGGCAGATGTGACCCAGTGGTCTTCACGGGCACGCACACACATGGGGCTCACTCTCGCCCCCCTGGCCTGGCCCGGGAGGGTGCCGCCAGCCCTGGCAGAACCTAATGCCGGCTCCTTGCCCCCTTCAGAGGAGCGCGTGGTGGTGATCAGCAGCTCAGAGGACTCCGATGACACCGAGATCGCGGTGAGTGGCCTGGGGCTCCTGCCTTCCCCTGGTCCCGGTCCCAGGGGGCACAGCCATGGCAGGTGACCCCCAGACTCGCTTAGTGCATGGGGAGTTCTCCGACCACCCAGGGCTGCCCGGCAGCCTCTGTTCCTCCCGAATTGCTGGCAGGTGCCGCCTTGCAAGCCCTCGCTGGGGAGGCTGTGCCCGCTCTGTGCCACCTCCTTGTGCAGCGTCTCACATCCACTACGAGGCAGGCTGGACAAGACCCCCCTCCCTGGTAAATGGCAGCCAGGGGGGGCCCCTGAAGGGATGTGAGGCCCCCGCGGCAGCCCTGCCCAGGGCCCAGACCAGCCATCGCAGAGGAGCCTGTGGCCGGCAGCCGGTGACCCTGCTGTCCCTGGGACTGTGAGGCCAGAGCCTGGGCTGCCACCATGTCCGGCACAGAGTGGGACTCTGAGGGGCGTGGGTGGCCCTGGGCCAGTCCTCAGGCTGGGGTTCTTTGTTGGAAAGGGCCTGGAGCCCCCGGGGACCTCCACGCCACACCCTCTGCCGGCCCTGGCCACGCACCATCCCCCGGTGGGGGCTCCCCCTTGCAGCGCTGCCCTCCAGGAAGCTGAGCCTCCCCGCCCGCCCGCCGCCAGCCTCCGCGGGATCAGCTTCCTATCACGCCTCCGCCTCCCCCTTGGCCCTGGCATTGGCCTCCACGTGTCCCCCAGTCGTATCCACCCACTTGAACGGCGCTTCATCAGGCCACCACCCCCGGCGCTGCCGGGGACCCCCGCCTGCCCACCTGAGCCCAGGAGCCTGCTGTCGGCCTGGAAAGGGCTGTCGGTCCGCACCCCTGTGTACACAAGGCCTGGTGATCCCACAGCCGCTCCCTCCCCGGGCTCCTCCCGCTCAGCCAAGGGCTTCAGGAAATGGTCTGCCCACTTCCCTTGGCTGCTCAGGGAGAAGCCTGCTCCATGGGGGAGCGTCCCAGCCTCTTGTCAGAATTCCCCTGATTCCAGCCCCCATTCTGGGGGGTTACCCACGTCCAGGTCTCCCCGGAAGTCTCCCCAGTTGCGTTCCCATCTCCCCACAACCCCCCAGCAGCCCGGGCCCTAGTCCCCGTCTCAAATGGGCCTCTGAGCGCCCCAAGTGCTGCCCCCTGCTGGAACCTTCCAGTCAAACGCTCCTGTCCCTGTCTCCTGTTGGTCAAGGACTGATGGCCGCGTGGACCCCTGGGCTGGGTGGGGACACTGAGGGCCCTGCTCCCTAGGCCTCTTGGTCCAAGAAGCAAGCGCCCCGCCCTTGGTACAGTACTGTGCCCGAGCCCCCACCAGCAGCCTGGCTGCCCCCTGCCCCACGTCCCTGCCCTGGCACAAGGCCCGTGACTCCCACACCACCTGGCAGCCCACAGCTCATCAATAAATACTTGTTGAATGGTCACCCTGGAGAACCCTCATTCTGAGCCCTCCCTGCACTGACACCTGCTTCTCTCTGGGGGCGCTGCGTCCCCTCCTCCTCCCGTGCCAGGGGTGCCCTCTGTACCCGCTGTGCTGCCGCTGGGTCACACCCTGGTGCTTTGAGGGGCTGGCTCTCGGGTGTGCCCCAGGCTCACCCGTGCTCCTTCCTGGACTGCTTCTCCCACCCAGGTCCTGCCTTCCTGGGTGACCTCAACACCCTCCGTCCCGACCAGGCCCGCTGCCAGCCCTGTGGCCACGCCCTGCGCCTCACCCTTGCCGGGAAGTACCCGCCTCAGAGCCACGCCCTGAGACTGACCACAGCCCCTCCCGAGCTCAGCCCTCCCCCTGTGCCTCCCTCCAGGGGCACCACCCCGGCCCTGCCCACCTGTCTCCAGGTGAGGCCCTGGGAGGCACAGGGAATCCGTGGCCGGCTGCTCTGTGCTGCCACCTGCAGGTGGAGCTGTGCTCACTCCCCCGCCCTGGTCCCACCCTTGCCATCAGCTGGGGCCACGGGTGGCCTGGGAGTGGCTGACACCTGACTGCAGACCTCCCTGCCCACTGCTTTTGGGAGGGCAGAGGGGGCATCTGCCTGCTTCTAAGACCCAGCCCTGTGTCCAGCCCCACTCCTCATCCCGCAGGAAGCCCGCGCGCAGAGTCCTTCCTGTGTGCTGGGCTGCACGTTCCCTGCACGCCAGCAGCGCGGGCAGGCACCCCGGGTCCCGACCAGCGCTTCAGCTCGGGTCGCCTCCTCGCGCTCGGTCTCTCTGCCCCCTCGAATGCTGCCGATCTTCCTGCTTTGGGCCTGGGCCCTCTGCTCTTTATCCATGTATCCCCCCTGCCAGTGGCCTCCCAGCAGCCCCCCTGGGGGCCCCAGACCCGCCGTCTCTTCCTCTTCCCCCAACTGTCGCCATCGGCATAAAGCCCAGGCCCAGCCCCAGGTGGAGCGCCCCCCTGTTTTAGCCAGCGGAGACGCCCGTGGTCCAGCCCCCTCTGAATCTTGGGAGCTGGGAAGCAGGGGTGGAGAGAGAGGCTGGGATGACCGCAGTCGCGGGGCAGCGCCAGGCGGGCCCCAGGCCGGCAGTATCCAGGGAGCTGCACACACACATGTCAGGTGATGGAGAATTAAACAAGCCAGAGAGTGCGGGCCTGGGGTGGGGCGGGGTGGGGCCCATGGCTTTGGTCTGTGTGGTCTTTGGGTGTATATATTTGATAAATTAACCATGACAGCAGCCCCAGTGTTTTAAGAAAAAGCATTAAAAGACAAAAACAAAATGAGATCCCCCTCGTACATTTTTTTTAAAGATTCGGCTGCTTACTTAAAAGGCAGCATTACAGAGAGACAGACAGATCTTCCATCCACTGGTTTACTCTCTAAGTGGCCACAATGGCCAGGGCTGGGCCAGGCTGAGACCAGGAGCCAGGAGCTTCTTCCAGGCCTCCCACACGGGTGCAGGGGCCCAAGCACTCGGGCCGTCGTCCACTGCTTTCCCAGGCGCATTATCAGGAGCTGGGTAGGAAGTGGAGCCGCCGGGACTTGAACCAGTGCCCATAGGGGATGTCGGAGTCCGCAGCTGTGGCTCCCACCTGCAGAGACTACATGAGCTGGGCTGAGAGTTTCTGAGGTTGCCTGTGCCTTGCGTTTGGACCACCGAACCAGAGTGGGGGTGCAGGGGTGTCCCTGTGCCATTTGTCGGTGACTCAGCCTGGACTGGAGCTGACTTGTACATCCGGGCCACAATGCCAGGAGAGAGGGGTACGGGGACTCCCCAGACAAGCCTTCTTGGCTTCTGGAAGGTGACAGGAGCGGCACGGGGGCATGGGCGGCCTGCCGAGGCTGTGAGACCGCGGGAGGTGGGTGATGGATGCACGAGGGGAGTGCAGGGAGCGCGTGGGAAACGTGCGCTGAAACACTGGGCGTGAGGCCAGCAGCGTCGGCCCCGAACTCGTGTCTCTGGACTCCATTTCCCACGAGGTTTTGGAGGTCCCCTCACAGCTGACTCGAAGGCACCCGGGGGCCGTGGCTGAGCTGTTTTTCCTACCCACAGCATCCCCAGGCCATAGAGTGGGAGAAATTCCTGCACCTGCTCACGTCTTACAGCTCATGACCCCACTGGCCTCTCTCTCTGAACCCTCAGCCTCTCCCCCTGCACAGCCTACAGAGCCTTCCCCTGCCCACACTGGGCTGGCCCCTCTGCACCCCCACTCTGCTGCCCTTTCAGGCAAACCTCAGCTCCTTATGCCCACTGGGCTCTGTGCCCCGCCCACACCCGGTGACCTTGATCTGTAGAGCGGGAGGTGCCAGATGGCCCAAGCGCCTACTGTCCTTGGGTGAAGTCTTTTTTTTTTTTTTAAGATTTATTTGTTTATTTGAAAGTAAGAGTTACACACAGAGAGGACACACACACACACACACACACACACAGAGAGAGAGAGAGAGAGACAGAACGGGGTCTTACATCTACTGGTTCACTCCCCAAACTGGCTGCAATGGCCAGAGCTGCGCCGATCCGAAGCCAGGATCCAGGAGCTTCTTCCAGGTCTCCCACATGGGTACAGGGGCCCAAGGACTTGGACCATCTTCCACTGTTTTCCCAGGCCACAGCAGAGAGCGGGATCAGAAGTGGAGCAGCCAGGTCTCGAACCGGCACCCATTTGGGATGCCGGCACTGCAGGCAGCGGTTTTACCTGCTATGCCACAGTGCCGGCCCTTGGGTGAAGTCTTGTGTCCTTGCTCCAGGGCTCCCCTGGGGCCTTGCTGGGAGTAGGGGATGGGGGCGGGGTGCTGTGAGGGTGCCGCTGGCTGTGTTCACAGAAGGGGTGGCCCACACGGAGAGGGTCTGAAGGGAGAGGAGTCAGGGCAGGGAGGGCCCCAGCCCCTCCGGCGTGAGCTCCACGGAAAGGGGGCGCCCACCCCGCCCCAAGAAGGGGCCCATCAGAGGCACGGCTCCAGGACCAAGGTCACTTCTAGGCGGGACGACCGCAGGCTCCGAAAATGAGGCTCTCGTGGCTGCCATCAAGAGCCGTGGCGCAAAGATGAGAAGAGCACGTGGCAGGGGCAGATCTGCGCGTGAGACCCGCACAGGGCCCCCGAAGGGACAAGGCCTGCAGGAGCGGCTCCGCTTGGCGCAAGCGTGAGGACGGAGACAAGGAAGGATGGACAGGCGGAGGAGGCCACTCCGGGGCTGTTGGCAGGAGGGACCCCAGCCCGAGCCGAGAGCACTGGGCCTGGCGACTGGGACAGGCATTGGGAGCCGCAGGATAGAAGCAGAGGAGTCTGCCGCCCCAGCCAGCCACGGTGCCCGAGCCTCCTGGGAGAAGGCCCCTTCTGGGTAGGACACAAGCCGGGAAGGTGAGGCAGCCACGCCGGCCTGGGGAGCGAGACGTATGCAGGCCGCCTCTGCCGGCACGGCCCAGCCAAGCACAAGGACACACAAGGCCTGGGCAGACTCCTCGCTAGCTCCACGTGTATAGAGGCAGGGGCAGCTCTGCAGAGACCTGAAGCGTCTGTCCATCCGTCCGTCCGTGACCGTGAACGGCTCCCGCGAGGCCCCCTCCCCACTTTGTGCTCACTGGGGGCGGTCATGACTTCACTGATGTTTTGTGGGAAAGAAATGTCACACTGGACTGGTGAGGGTGCGACCATACGACCGTCTCCGAGACCTGTGTGCCCACCTGGGTGTGGCATGGGGGGTGTGGGAAGTCCTCCCCCAGCCTCTGCTTCCGCAGGGCACTGGGCCTGAGCTGGCTTTGGGGACCAGGAAAGCTGCTGGCTGGGGCTCCATGGGAGGCTGCTGCCCTCGGTCCCCACTCAGCATAGCAGTCCCCAAGCCTCGCCCTTGCACCTGCTCACTACGCAGGTCCACTCACGCGTCCGCCCGCGGGTGTCCACACAGGTTCACGCCTCATTGCACAGGCACACCCACACCTGCGCCGACCTGCACCGTCTTCCCCCTCACCCCTACTCTGAGGCGTGCGTGCCTGGCTTACACGCGAGTCCTCACACGCAACACACCGGCTCATGCACCCAGGGACGTGCCCTCTTTCCCATGCACACAGAGGCCCCTGCTGTGCCAGCCGGCTCCTGACGCCCCACACGCACATGCGTGCGCTGTGTGCGCTAGGCACGCCCCCTGACCCGTTGGTTGTTCTGTGTTGCAGCCCCGCCAAGAGCTGGACACCAGCAGCAGCGAGTCCAGTGACCTCCAGCTGGAGGGCCTCAGCTCCCCGCGGGCCCCGGACGTGAACCTCGCTGATCCCCACGCAGAAGACAGGCCCCTGGTCTTCTTTGACCTCAAGATCGACAGTGAAAGTGCGTTCTCTGGGGACTGCCCCCTCCTAGCTTAGCCTCTGAGCCACGTGCCACGGTCAGGATGGCCGGGAGCTCTGGCTGAGGGGGCGGGACACCCCCTCGCCTGGGGTCCCCTCTGTGACCTGCACCTGGGTGTGGGAGGACCCCACGACACCCCTCCCCGGGCTTGCTCTGGCCTCACCGCGCCCCTCCCTGAGCCGCAAGCCCTGCAGGTCCAACATGTCGCTGGACTGACAGAAGGGGCAGGCGCTTCCGCGGACCTCAGCGCTGGCTCTGTGGGTGGCGCGGTCAGGGCAGGTCTGGCATTCCCGTTCCCGGCAGGGTTGGCGGCCTGAGCTTAGTGACTCTGGGACCGGAGGCCAGGGTGCAGAGGGCCATGCAGAAGCAGTCTGGGGTCTCCCGCATGGCTGGGTGGCAGCTGACGGGTCTGCTGGGTTGGGCAGCCTGCCCCTGCCCTCTTCCTACCCCAGGGCCGTCAGAGCCGGCGTCCAGGCCGCATTTGGTCCCTCCCAGCAGGCGCCGCCCCTGAGCTGGGGCCTCACCCTGCCCTTCTCTCCTGCCCAGCCCAGAAGATTAGCCAGCTGGCGGCCGTGAACCGCGAGACCAAGTTCCGGGTGCTCATCCAGCCTGGAGCCTTCAGCGTCTGCTCCAAGGCGGTGTCCCTGGAGACGGGGCTGCAGCACTTCCTTGGCTTCCTGGGCGCCATGCGCCGCCCCGTCCTGGCCTGCTACTCGCTGTGGGGCCCCAGCCTCTCCGTCTTCCTCCGGGCCCTGGAAGACATGAACAAGCTGGGGGCCTTCCAGGAGGCCGTGTCGGGCTTCCTGGCCCTCCTGCCCCTCGTGCGCGAACTCGTGCCCGGAGCCAGCAGCTTCAAGCTCAAGAGCCTGGCCGAGACCTACCTGGCGAGAAGCATGAGCGAGGGCAGCGCCCTGGCAGCCGTGCTGGCCATGCGTGACCTGTGCCTCCTGCTGGAGGTCTCTCCCGGCCGGCAGCTGGCCCGGCACGTGCACTCCTTCCACAGCATGCAGTGCTTTTCCTCCCTGCAGCCGCTGGTGCAGGCGGCCATCCTGTCCCGGGCCGAGGCCCGCCTGCTGGCCCTGCACAAGGCCAGCTTCCAGGAGCTTCTGAGTGCGCACCGCGGCGACCCGCAGCAGGGCTTGGAGAAGTACTGCCGCTCCCTGGGTCTGCGAGCCACGGCGCCGGCCCCGGCCCTGCCCACTCCCAGGCTGCAGGCTCTGAGCGCCTACTTCCAGCGCCTGTCCGAGGGCACATCTGCCTCTGTCGATGGCCACAGCCTGGAACAAGGCGCCGCCCAGCAGAGCTGAGAGGAGGCGGTGGGCGATGGGGACAGAGGTGGCCAGAGAAGGGGAGACTCCCTTGGCCAGGCCCCACCCATCTCACATTCCCAGCGCCCTGCTCCCAGGGCTCAGGTGTCGTTAGGTCCAAAAATTGGGACCTGACAATGCAGGGTCCAAGGCCACCCCCACCCCCCCCAGGGGGGCTCTGAGTGGCCCCAGCTGCCCCACCTGCCACCCCCACAGGCGTCCTTGCACTCCTCTCCCATCCCCACGCCATCGCCCCAGGGGACTGCTCGCTGCTCCCACGGGCACCACCTGCAGTCCCACGCGTACCCAAAGTGCCTTTCACAGCCATCTGCCCCCGGAGCCTGGGTTCCCCCAGCCTTGGCTGGGCTGCGGCCACATCTCCTGGCCCCCCGAGCATCCATCCAGCAGACAGGAGCCGCTGCCCCCACCACCACCACTGTGAGCCCCTGGGAGAAGCTTGCTCACCTTGTCCCAGCCACACAAATGCCTCCCCACCCCACACACACCCAGGCTTCGTCCTCGGTCTTGGGCCCCCAGAGCCTTCCACTCTCTTTCCCAGCCCGGGAACGTCCCCCACTGCCCACACTGCCCAGTGCCGCAGGCCCGTGACCTCTGCTCCCACACCGCAGGTGCCCTGGGGACCCTCTGGGGGCTCCTAAGGAATTGTTCCCATTCCGGCTGTCCCAAGGCAAGGCTGGTGTTGGGTTTTATGCTGAACCCGGCGTTAATAAAGCTGTGGGTTTTAGCCGAATTTCTGAGGCTCCAATCATAGACTCTGCTCGGGCCACCCCACAGGAGCCAACGAGAGGCCTCTTGCCTGGTGAGGGGAGGGGGCTCTCCTCTTCTGCGTCCCACGTTCGGCAGACAGGGAGGCCAGGGACGCTGGTGATGGGGCGTGATGCGCGTGTGGGACGTCACAGAGGCAGCCTCCCAGGTAGGTACCTGCAGGGACTCCTGTGGCACCAGTGCGGGGGACTGCGCGCCCCGGCCTGTGTGGGCAGCCAGCTAATGCAACTGCCCGGCGCCACCACCCTTAACCCCGCTGGCCTGCCCAGGGCACCTGCACGTCTCAGCTCGACCCTTTGACCAAAGGCTCAAAGTCCTCCTGTGCCACCTGTGCCTCGTCTCCAGGAGTTTTTGTTTGTTTTAAAGATTTGCTTGCATAGTTGGAAGGTCAGAGTTACAGAGAGAGAGAGAGCTCCTCCATCCACTGATTCACTCCCCAGATGGCCACAATGGCCAGTGTGGAGCCAGGCTGAAGCCAGGAGCCCAGAGCTTCATCCGGGTGTCCCATGTGGGTGCAGGGGCCCGGGCACTTGGGCCATCTGCTGCTGCTTTCCCAGGCCCTGAGCAGGGAGTCGGATTGGAAGTGGAGCAGCTGGGACGCGAACTGGCGCCCATATGGGATCCTGGCATCACAGGTGGGGGCTTTACCCGCTGTGCCACAGCGTGGGCCCCTCATCTGCAGGTTCCACGCTCCCTAACCAGGAGGTCTCAGGGCTGGGCTGGAAGCCAGGGGCCTGCGGTTCAGCCCCCACTCAGCAGCCTGTGGTCCTGATCTGGCACATTGGGCTCTGTGAAACGGGCTTGTACGGGTCACAAGTACTGCACAGGACCCCTGCAAACCAGGGAGACGATGTGGGAAGATCGCTTAAAAAAAAAAAAAAAAAAAAAAAAAACACAGGATCTCATGTCCAGGGAGGCAAAGGATGAGCTCAGGAAACCCCCCTAGGGGTCCTGGGGGAGCCCAGAGCGGAGCCAGGAGCCCACCTGCAGAGGCCAGTCTGATGGCGCAGTGCGGGCCAGGCCGGCGGCTAGGGGAAGGGCTGGGAGCCGCAATGCACCCAGCAGGACGGGCCGGTGTCTCGGGACGAGCTGAGCGTGCAGTCTGCATTCAGACCGGGGCTTATAGGGAACGGGGTCTGGGTCTCCCCGCCGCTTCTCCTTCCCCACCCTCTTCTCCTGGACACAGGGTGTGCTGGGGGTGCAACAGCTGAGATTCCTCCCGAGGTCTCACTGCCCACTGCCGTCCGGCGGGGTAGCCCACCGGGTGCTGGGCAGAGAGGGTTCTCCTGGGAGCTTCCCGTGGGGGGAGGCTGGGACCCCGTAAGGTTATGGGGTGTGGGCAGGACTTGCAGTGTGGGACACTGGGCTGCCTCCGCGGCTGCTGTGTTCCCTCCCAGGGGTGCGTTTTCACTGGGCCCCTGCGACCTTCTGACTTCCTAACACGGGCAGGTGTGGCTCGGCCTGCGTTTTCTTCCCCGCCCGCCTGCTCTCACACGTAAGTCCAGCCTGGCTCTGAGCCCCACAGGCCCCACTCCCGCATCCGCCCCACAGCCCAGCTGCTCCCAGCCCCTCCCACACCTCACCTGAGGGGCTCCTTTCCCCCTCTGCCTACCTCGAGGGCCACTCCAGACATGGCCAGCAGGGGGCGCTGTAGCCACACTGGGCCTGGCCAGCTGCTCAGCATGATGTTTTAGTGGGATTTTTTTTTTTTTTTTTAGTTTTGTTTGAGAATCAGAGACACAGACAGTGAGGCCCCATTTGCTGGTTCAGTCCCCAAATGTCCACATCAGCCAGGGCCGAGCCAGGCTGCATCCAGGAGCCTGGGGCTCCACCGTGGGGCTCCCCCGTGGGTGGCAGGAACCCGTGTACTTGAGCCATCACCTGCTGCCTCCCAGGGTGCTCGTCAGCAAGAAGCTGGAGCAGACGCAGAGCTGGGACTCGAACCCACGGACTCCAATATGGGATGCGGGAGTCCCACATGACATTTTAACCGCCAGGCCAAATGCCCACCCTGTAAGTGGAGTCTATTTTTTTTTAAGGTTTATTTATTTATTTATTTGAAAGGCAGAGGCAGAGAGGGAGAGGGAGAGGTCTTCCATCCGCTGGTTCACTCCCCAGATGGCCACGATGGCCAGCTCTGTGTCGATCCAAAGCCAGGAGCTTCTTCCAGGTCTTCCACGCAGGAGCAGGGGCCCAAGGACTTGGGCCATCTTCCACTGCTTTCCCAGGCCACAGCAAAGAGCAGCCGGGACTAGAACCGGTGCCGGCACTGCAGGCAGTGGCTTTACCCGCTATACCATGGTGCTAGCCCCATAAGTGGAATCTTTTAAGATCCACTTAGGACAAGCATGAGCTCGAGAGAGACACTCGTGACTGGAGTGGGTGAGGGTCACAGGTGGGGGAGCCGAGGCGAGGGCCCAGGTCAGAGTCGGGGTACCGATGGGGTGGGGTTAGGAGTCCGGGTAAAGTCAGGGTGAGGCTCGAGGTTCAGGGTCCCCTTGGCAACGGAGACTGTTAATGCAGTCGGGACCGACGGGGGCGGGCGTCCAGCAGGAGCAGAGAGAGCCGAGCTGCAGCAGCCGCAGGGAAGCCAGGCTGGCGGCCTGGAGGAGTCGGCGAGGCGCTGCAAGAGCAACAGCCGCCAGCTCCGGTGCGCAGGCTGCCAGCCAGCACGGCAGAACCGGCTCCGTGCTGGGCGCTGGCCAACCGTGGGGCGCAGGTGCCCTGGCTGAGCCTCCTGAGCTGCCCGAGTGGTTAGCGCCCGAGCCCTCGCTCCCCAGGCGACCACAGGGCAGGACGGCCGAGCGCGGGGCGGGGCCAGGTCAGGGGCAGAGTCACGGCTGCCCGCGGGGCGCCAGCTCCGACGGCACCCACGCCTCTCGGGGTGCGCAGGTCTCCTGCTCTCCCTCTCCTGTCTGCCACCCTCGGGTGATGCACTCCCCGGGAGTGACCCCACACCCATGCTTAAAGTGACCCTCATTCTTTCTTGCAGGGCGAGCTTTCTCAACCTCTTTTTTCATGATTGCTATGCCCCACGAAGCAGCTTTTTATTTATTTATTTATTTTTGACAGAGTGGACAGTGAGAGAGAGAGAGACAGAGAGAAAAGTCTTCCTTCCATTGGTTCACCCCCCAAATGCCTGCTACGGCCAGCGCTGCACCAATCTGAAGCCAGGAGCCAGGTGCTTTTCCTGGTCTCCCATGTGGGTGCAGGGCCCAAGC
Organism: Oryctolagus cuniculus; assembly: GCF_051225735.1. Lineage (NCBI taxonomy): Eukaryota > Metazoa > Chordata > Mammalia > Lagomorpha > Leporidae > Oryctolagus > Oryctolagus cuniculus. The sequence goes on along the minus strand of NC_142878.1, from coordinate 109,405,911 downwards.
ACTTGGGCCATCCCCCACTGCACTCCCGGGCCACAGCAGAGAGCTGGACTGGAAGAGCAGCAACCAGGACAGAATCTGGCATCCCAACCGGGACTAGAACCCGGTGTGCCAGCGCCGCAGGTGGAGGATTAGCCTAGTGAGCCGCGGCGCCAGCCACGAAGGAGCGTTTTGAGACCCCATGTCTCCTGATGGCACTGCACCCCTAAGTCCCATTGGCCTGCAATGACGCAGTGACTGTGGGGCGCCACCCCCGCCGTGGGGAGGAAGACCAGCGCATGCCCGTGGCGACGGTCGAGAGAAGGGTCTAGAATCTCTCCCCGACCCCCACCCCATCCTGGAGCCAGGACAACCACAGGAAGCTGAGCGGTCTCCACCCACCCTCCCGAGCTGTGCTGTCGGAGGAGGGGGAGACGCCGGCCTCCTCGGCTCAGATCAATTCCTGCAACTCAGCCCAAAGGAATTCTGTCAAGGACCAGCTGCCTGGAGCTTGCGCGCCGGCAGATAAACACGCTAAGCACCCCGCGCTCCAGGGCCAAGCGGATTACAAAAGCAAGTGGGGTAACCGCAGAAATTTTCCGAAAAGCCGGCCAGGCGGATGAGCGTGACAGGAAGGGTTGTGAAATCGCACGCGGGGCCGGCTCAGGCTGCGCGCACAGTGCAGAGTGTCGGGGGCAGGGGGCGGGCAGGGGGAGGGGCCAGGGACATCTGGGGCCGACCCAGTTCCCAGGAAGTTCTGCTGGGCCCGTGGTGCTGCCCCCTGGAGGCAGCTTGAGAGCAGGGCGCCGAGGGTCTGTGCGGCAGATACGGGTTTGGGGGAAACCCACCCCCTCTCCCGGGTGCACATCCCAGCTTGAACTTGGAGCAGCCCCTCAGCAACACACCGGGCGCCCAGAATAGCGGGCACCGCGGCGACTCCAGAGCGTCTCTCGCCGGCACTGCCCCTCTCCCTCCTGGGGCAGGCAGGGTCCAGGCAGCCCTGTCCCCAGCTCCTCCTCCTGGTTCCTGCCAGCCTCCTCCTCTGTCCCCTCTGTCCCCTTGCTAATGAGGACGCAGGAATTTACGGCGGCGCCTCCTTCGTGTCCCCGCCGGGCTGCCTGTGCTGCTGCCCCGGCAGACTTGCGGAGCCGCACAGAGGGGCCGGCAGAAGCAAATAAATATATCAAGTCCCCAGCTGGGCGCGGAGATAAGGCCTGGGAGACGCGGCTGAGCCGTGCTGAGCGGTGCCCTTCCCAGTCCGTCCTCTCCGCTCCCCTGGAAAGCCCATCTGGGGGAGGGGGCCGGGGGTCCGCCTAGGCGGGGTGGCTCTGTGCTGAGGGACCCTCTGTGACTTGGTGGGCTCAGGACAGGCCCGTGGCAGACCCGAGCCCCTAGAGCAGGTGCAGTGTGGGAAGTTCCTGGACAACGGGTACAGGCCCACCTGGGGTGCAGCCCGGGCTGCCTGCCTGGAGGTGCTGCCTCCAAGTCTGGGCACAACCTCCGGCTCTCCCGGCTGTGGGGCAGGGGCCCACGAGCTCCAGGGGTTCACGAGAGGAGGCCTGAAGCTGGGCCACCTGTGTCGCCTGGGGAAACATCTGAGCTGCCCCCTTGGAGAGGCTGAGCAAGCTCACCAGGGACTACGAAGCTCGGTATGCCCTTGACCCCTACATGCCCTGGGAGGGTCCCAGCTCGGCCACGGCCATTCTCGGCCTCCCAGCCCCCCCCAGCTGTGACCTATCCCTTGGCCTCTGCTCCCCACCTCCTCCAATGACGTCAGGGTGGGCTGCAGGACCTCCAGGCCTCCTGTGCAGATGTCCCCCTGCTGTGCCCCCTGGACTCCTGCTGGGCCGAGGGCCCTCAGAGCAGTGCACGGTGGTTGGGCGGGGGCTTAGCTCCTGGGGTCCTGGCGTGCTCATGGCCTCCGAGACAGGGCAGGCTGCAGAGAGGCGGGGGGCAGTGGCTGCACACTCGGCCAGGACACCTCCTGCAGGACCCCGCCCCGGATTTGCCACAGGCTCCTGTTACAGCCCCAGCACCCCAAGGACTGGGCTGTCGGAGGGCAGCGGCTCTGGGTGCATCCAGTGTGTTCCCCGGCCGTAGCAAGAGTGGACACTTAGGAGGGAGCAGGCAGGGGGCCGCCTGAGACCCCACAGTGAGGCCCAGGGCCCCGTGGCATGCTTGCTCCCGCTTCCCGCCTGGGCAGTGGAGGGCCTGTCTCAGCCTCCCGTCGGCAGTCACGAGGGACCAGCTCCAAGTTCACCAGTGGCTCCCGCTCATGCGCAGCCCTGCTGCTCCCAAAATAGCAGCGGAGCCAGCACCGACATTTCCAAGAACAGATTTGTATCCTTTCAAGAATTCTGAGAAAGCAGAGCGTCCTCTGATAGAGAGAGAGAGAGAGAGAGAGAGAGAGAGAAGAGGAGAGGCCCTGAACCTGCTCGCACCAGCCCAGCCCAGCCCAGCCCAGCCTGGACACGGCTCGGGGCACCAGAGCAGGAAGCGCCCGGAGCCAGCACGTTGGCGCAGGGGGTTAAGCCACGACCTGTGACGCCAGCGTCCCATGTGGGAGTGCCGGTTCAAGTCCCAGTTGCTCCACTTCCATCAGCTCCCTGCTAATGCATCTGGGAAAGCAGCAGTGGAAGATGCCCAAGTGCTCGGAGTCCTGTCACCCATGTGGGAGACCGGGATGGAATTCCTGGCCTGGCCGGGCCACTGAGGCTATGTGGGGAGTGAACCAGTGCCTGGAAGATCCCTCTTTCTCTGTCTCTTCCTCTCTCTCTCTTTTCTTTGTCACTCTGCCCTTTAATTAAATAAACAAAATTTTTTTAAGGAAGCATCTTACGTGGTTCTCTGTAACTGCAGTCACTCGTGTCCGTGGACACATACTCGTCCTGCCCCTCTCACTGGTGGGGAGGCCGGGGACGCGCGCTTGCTCCAAGTCCGTCCATTGCATCCCTTTGGCCAGTGATGGGCTCAGAGGTGGGGGCCCAAGCCAGTGTGCCAACAGAGATGTGAAGGGAATGCGGCTGCAGGAGAGAGAATCCAGTCTGCCCATCCCACACGTCTGTCAACAGCAAGCGTGCTGACCCCGCTGCGGCCCAGGCCTTCCCACGGCACCACCAAGGGCACAGCCTAAGGCCGCTGGCTTCTTAAGGGCAGCGCTGGAGAGAGACAGGAAGCACAGAGGCCCTGGCTCTGCTGGCCATGGAGCGGGCAGGGCTGGCAGCCTCAGGTCCAGCCCCAGCTGGGGTGGCCAGCTGACCAGGCGTGGCGCCTCCTCCAGGCAGGTGTCCCCTTCTGCAGCAGGACAAGCACAGAGCAGGGCAGCCCCAGGAGAGGAGCCTCTGCTGGGAGAGCCGGCATGAACTCCGATGGCCGCAAACGGATGTGCCAGTGCGCGAAGCTGATTCTGTGCAGGCGCTGTCAGGAAGGTGGTGGGCTGAGTCCCGGATTATTAATATTACTTATTAATTATTAATGACGCCGACTCCATCCGGGCCATTCAGGAAACCCTCCGCTGTTGCCATCAGCTCGCTGCCACAGGTGGCTGCAACCTACCGTCTTCCCATAGGCAAGTGTGGGTTTTTTGTTTTTCCCTAGAAAATAATTAAAGTCACGGAGACCAATAAATACTTAAACGGAATGCAGTTTTAATTAAAAACCTTCCCCCAAGCCTGCAGCTGCCAGCCAGCAGCACTAGGATCTGAACTGGACGCCTTTCCAAGTCATAACGACAGGGATCTGACTGCTGCCACTGGAGGTGGGGGCTCTGGGTGGGCGTGGGACGGGGCCGAGGGCCTCCCCCCAGAGGCAGGCCTCAGGCGGACCTGGCCATCAGAGCTGCCCCACACTCGGTAAGGCCATGCGAACAGACAATCCTACTCAGTTATTGCCGGGAGAACAGCTCTTTACTGGGCACCAGGCCCAGTGTTTTGTGTCCAATCGCTCACTGCTTTTATTTTATTTTTTAAAAGATTTTTTATTTATTTGAAAGTAAGAGTTACACAGAGAGAAGGAGAGGCAAAGAGAAGGAGAGGCAGAGAGAGAGGCAGAGAGAGAGAGAGAGGTCTTCCATCCTCTGGTTCACTCTCCAGTTGGCTGCAATGGCCAGAGCTGTGTCGATCCAAAGCCAGGAGCCAGGAGCTTCCTCCAGGTCTCCCACGTGGGTGCAGGGGCCCAAGCACTTGGGCCATCTTCTACTGCTTTTCCAGGCCACAGCAGAGAGCTGGATCAGAAGTGGGCAAGCCAGGACTTGAACCGGTGCCCATGTGGGATGCTGGCACTGCAGGCAGCGGCTTTACCCACTATGCCACAGTGCCAGCTCCGTGTCACTGCTTCTAAAGATGTATTGATTTATTTGAAAGGCAGAGTGATAGAGAGAAGGAGAGGGAGAGAGAGAGAGAGGGGGGACACAGAGAGATCCTCCATCTGCAGGGTCACTCCCCAAATGCCCACAACAGCCAGGGCTGGGCCAGGCAGCAGCTGGGAGCTGTATTTGACCTCCCAGGTGAGGGGGTGAGGACCACCTTCTCTGCCTCCAGGACGCAGGAAGCTGCATTGGAAGCAGACGACAGGTGGTGCAGGCGTCCCAAGCTGCCATGATGCCGGCCTGCCAACACATTTTCTTTATCAGATTTGGGATATTGTATAGGCCCCTGACGAAGCTGTGAGGTTTGGAAGGGCAGGCGCACCTGCCACCTGGACAGGTATACAGAAGCTTCCTTCCCAGTAAAACTAAACGCACTGAATCCTGCAAAGGACTAGGGCTCAGGGAGAACTCAGGGGGCGCCGAGAAGTCTATGGGGTGCGAGGTTGCAGTCTCCAGGGCCGCGGCTCGGCCTGCCCCACGGGAACCCGGCGGCCGCGCTCAGCGCCCCACTGCCCCGCCTCGGCGTCCCGCACGCGGTCCCAGCAGGGGGCGCGCGCGGACCGGGCCTGTACCCGAGACCCGCGCCGCAGAGCCGGGTGCGAAAGTCCCCGGATCCTGCGGGCGGTAGCCCTAGGTCTCCTGGAGACCCTCGCTTCCGCAAGGTGCGAGTTAGAGGTAAGGGCATTAAAGGAAAAAAAATAATAAAATAAAAGCGGCCGGAGGCACCAGCTCTCGTCGCTGAGCCTGCTGGGGGGTAAGAGGGGCAGGACCCCAGCCTAGTAGAAAGCCTTAGCCGGACTGGAGAGATTCGGCGCTCGCTGGGAACCTGGAGTCCCTCCCCTCTCCCACACACCTGACCAGGTGCCTGCTTTAATGATGGAGGACGCGGGCGCGGTGGGGACCTCCAGGCGCCAGCCCCGCGCGGTGTGCTCTCCAAGCTCCAAAACGGAACCCAGAGTGCCAGCTCCCCTCCCTGCCCCCTACCCGCCCCGGCGTCCGCGCGGGCCCTGGGCTCCCCAGGATTGAAGGCAGGGGTAAGGGGCGTCTTTCCCCCAGGGCAGGCTCGGGGGAACAAAGGCGGAAGCCGCGGGGGACCGGCAGAAGGACCTGGGCGCGCGCTCTTGTGGCCCCTGCGCCTCTGCCGTCCTCCCCAGGTTCCCGGAGCCCTGTCTCTGGCCGAGCCCCATCCCGCCCAGGCAGCCCCGGCAAGGGAGCAGGAAGAGAGATCTTTGCTGGCCCGCGCACCCTGAGTGGTTTCTGATTCGCTGGCAGGGGAGGTCCCTGCGCTGCGGGGAGGCTGTGCGCCCAGGGCCAGTGGGCCCCTCTCCCTTCCATCCACCCGGAACCTGCCTTCTGGTCTCTAACCCCTTCCAAGTCACTCTCCCGATCTCCCCGCAGGACGAAAAAATAATCAGAAAAGAGATGAAAAATTGAGGTGGGGGGCTGGGGAGCGAGAGGCCTCGGCGCCCCTCCCCCAGCCCCTAAAGTCTCCGGGACCCGCCGTGCGGGGTCCAATTCTGTCCCTGCTGCTGGACCCCTGCCTCCCCCACCCTAGCCCCGCGCAGTGCTCCCAGAATCTCCCTCTTGCTCCACAAACAAAAGAGGTCGGTGCCAGTCCCGTCGCCCACGCCACCTCCCCCCAAACCTCCCAGACCCCAAGTTCTGGACTCACTCCCCCGCCAGGGACGCGCTCCCGACTGTCCAACCGCAGCTTCGGCCAGCAACGGGTCACAGTGTCCTCACCCCGGGGACCTGCTCCAACCACCTTCCCCCAAAGGCGCCCTGGCGTGTCCCCCCCTCCCTGTCAGCTGTGGGGGGCCTGGAGGGCGAGCAGGTGTTAAGTTCTGGGTTCGGAAGTCGGGACTGAGGAGCTGCGCCGGTCCCAGCCCGCTGGGCCGCCCGCGGCGACGACCGAAGCAGGAGGGGGCGCGAGCGCAAGCGCCAGCCTGTTCATATTTAATTTACAGAGCCTCCGCGGGTACCCCCGGCCGGGTGGTCTCTTTGGATGCTGCGCGCCTCTCCTGCTTCCCTCCCCCACCCCTTGCCTAGCTCATTAAAATGCTCAACACTCAAATCGGGGTATTGATCTCGGCAGAGGCCCCCAACGCGCGCGCTGTCCACGCGCCGCGAGAGACCCTCACTGCCCCGGGTCAGGGCCGGGGGGCCGAGCGCACCCCGAGCTCGGTAGCGGGGCGGGCTCTGAGCCTCGCCCGGAGCCCGAACCCCTTTTTTCGGTTGTGGCCGACAGCTGGCTCCAGAGCCGCAGTAGGCAGCCCTGGGGGTGGGGTGGGGTGGGGTGGGGTGGGGGCGGAAGCCGGGTTTTCGCCAAATGCCTCGACATCCCAGCGCCTCCGCCTCCTCGTTGCTAAAAGAAACGCCGAGGCTTCGCCAGAGCTAAGGAGCCAGAGTCGGGAACGGCGCGTCTGCCCAGGCCGGCTGTTGTGTGAGGGTGTGAGACGGCCGGCGGGGGCGGCCCAGCGTGGCTCCGAGCGGGCGCAGAGCTCGGACCCTGAGCCGCAGCTCACGCTCGGGACGGGCAGACGTCGTGCAGGCAGCCTCGCGCCCCCCGCAGCAGCCTCGGGGCCCCACCCGCCCGCGGCTGGAAAAACCCGAAGGTCAGGAGGCGCTTGCGGGCGCCAGACTGGCTTCCCCGGGGCGCACGCTGGCCCCGGGCCCCGCCCAGCAGTGCGCACGGGACCGCGCATTGGGCGGTGGGCTTCTGGCGTTGGCTTAGCCACAAAGACCAGACGTAAGGAGTCCCGGCTTCAGGGGCTGGGCGGGGAGGGGGGGGCGGCGGTGGCAGACTTAGGGAGAGGACTTCTCTTCCCCGCGCGCTCTGCAGGGCCTCGCGTTCTGGATGCCGGGTTAGCCTGGCGGGGGGTGGGGAGGGGGGAGATCGGGGCTCGGATCTGCCCAGATCCAGGCAAAAAGAAAAAAAACGGCAGGGAGGGCGAGGCGCTCTGCTAACACTATCAATTATGCATCGTGTTGAACGTGGCTTCGGGGAGGAGGCGGCCGGCAGGGCGGTGCGGGAGGGAAGGGCCCGCGCGCCGGGCCGGTCCGCTCCAGGTCTCCGTGCGGCACCGTCTGCGTTTGCAGAAAGTGTTTTGAGGCGCAGACACGCCCCCCTCCCGCAGCCACGCGCCTTTCCTCCCCCCTCTCCCTCCAATTCCTCAAAATGGTTTGTCTCACGTGTCGCGGGGCGTAAAAGCTTGCGGGCGCTGGCAGATGAGCGCGTTGAGGGTGAGCGCGCGTGGAGGCGGGTGCGAGGGAGAGGGGCCCGGGTGCAGGGGTCCCTGCGAACACAGCCTGCTGGGAGACAACGATTCGGACCCGGACTGTGTGGAGGTGCGAGGGTCGTGCGCGCGCCGATGTGCCTGATCGTGGTGCTGGAGTGACAATGTCAGCGGGGGGCGGATTGCGGGGGCTTGGGGGCGGCTCGGCCCGGGGGAGGGTCTCTACGGCTTTCAAAACGTAGACGTTGCCGGAGGTGGGAGAGGCATGCGCGTCCCCGCCGAGCCCGGGAGCGCGCAAGGGTTTTCTCCAACCTGCAACCAGCGAGACGCGCAGGGAACACAATCTGAAGTGTGACTTCGGAGCTGGGGAGTCCCCAAACTTACCTGGCCCGTCCTCTGCCCCTCCCCCGTTTTCCCCGACAGCCGCAGCAACAGATGCTGGAAGCTCCTTCGGGCTGTGCCCCTGCTAGGCGACAGCGCTTCTGGAGAAAGGGTTCCCGCCCGAGGGCAGCGCGCTGGAGTCGGCGGGTGCGGGTAAGCGGAGAACCGGCCCACAGCCACCGCCCAGGTGGGCGTTGGTCCGGGGGGGGGGGGGCTGTGTCTGGGAGAAACCAGGAGCGGGATGGGTGAGGGACCCTCCCCTAGGAGTTGAGGCGGGGGGGGGGGGTCCCAAAGGCAGGGTGAGGCAGGAGCTCTGCAAAACCCCTGCAGGCACCCTGGGTGGGGGCGGGGGTCTGAGTGCGGTTGTGCGGCTGGAGATGTGGTTTTACCGGGATCCCCAGGAGTGTGGAGCTGGGAAGAAAGGCGCAGATTCTCCCAGCTTCTATGAGTAGTGCCAGCCACCCTCTCCCAGGGACGGCTCTGCAGTCACTCTCCCGCGGCGTACCTCTCCAGAGGGAACGCGGGCCAGGCGCCTGGGTTCTCCCTGCGGGAGCTGCATGCCAAGTCAGCGACTTGCAAAGAGGCCGGCGGGTCTGCTTGCTCAGATCCCACCTCCAGCCAGGCAGGCACTCAGCATTGCTCACCTGCTCCGGTTTCAGTCTCTGGGGAGGTGTGAGTGTGCGCCTGTGTCCCCATGTGGGGGTCGGTGGGTGTGAAGACTTGCACCTGTCAGTTCTCACAATGAAAGGGAAAGCGCTTTGCACCCTGGTGGAACACCACAGTGCAGACGCCCGGTGCAGTGTCCTTGTCTGGGTGCCTGTGGGGGGGGGGGGGTGAGATGCCTTGTGAGCCTCCCCAGAGCTGAAGTCTGTGTCTGCCTGTGTGGGCGCGTGTGCCCGTGGTGTGAGTAGGACAAAGGGTGAATGGGGAGGGCAGCGAGCCACGGACAAAAATTTCCTTTCTGTGCATCCATTTTACCGTGTTGGAGGAATACTTAGAAACACAAAGAGGGGACAGTGCCCAGCCTATTGAGGGGTAGGTTGGGGGCTGGGAAAGAGTTGGAAAAGAAAGGACCCCAACGAGAAGCGTCCGCTGGGTCCTCAGCCTTGTTTTAGCTCCACTCATGCCCACGAGAGTCTCTGGGGCAAGCCCTGCTGGGATCTGGAGAGCCAGAGCGTGGGAGGGGAGGAAGGCTGGAGCTTGGCGTCACCTTCTCCTCTCTTGTCCCCGTCGGCAGGAGCCGCCATGGCGCCCCTTCGAGCCCTGTGGTTGTCCTGGGCGTTGTTAAGAGTGGCCGCGGCGTGCCCGGAGCCCTGCGCCTGCGTGGACAAGTACGCTCACCAGTTCGCCGACTGCGCGTACAAGGAGCTGCGCGAGGTTCCCGAAGGGCTGCCGGCGAACGTGACCACGCTCAGCCTGTCGGCCAACAAGATCACCGTGCTCCGGCGCGGGGCCTTTGCCAACGTCACGCAGGTCACGTCGCTGTGGCTGGCGCACAATGAGGTGCGCACGGTGGAGCCTGGCTCACTGGCGGTGCTGAGCCAGCTCAAGAACCTCGACCTCAGCCACAACCTCATCTCCAGCTTCCCGTGGAGCGACCTGCGCAACCTGAGCGCGCTGCAGCTGCTCAAGATGAACCACAACAGCCTGGGCGCGCTGCCCCGCGACGCGCTCGGCGCGCTGCCGGACCTGCGCTCCCTGCGCATCAACAACAACCGGCTGCGCACGCTGCAGCCCGGCACCTTCGACGCGCTCAGCGCGCTGTCGCACCTGCAGCTCTACCACAACCCCTTCCACTGCGGCTGCGGCCTGGTGTGGCTGCAGGCCTGGGCCGCTAGCACCCGGGTCTCCTTGCCGGAGCCCGACTCCATCGCGTGCGCCTCGCCCCCGGCGCTGCGCGGGGTGCCGGTGCACCGCCTGCCGGCCCTGCCCTGCGCGCCGCCCAGCGTGCTTCTGAGCGCGGAGCCGCCGCCCGAGGCGCCTGGCACCCCTCTGCGCGCCGGCCTGCCCTTCTGGGTGCACTGCGCTGCCGAAGGACACCCCGCGCCCCGCCTGCAGTGGCAACTGCAGATCCCGGGGGGCACTGTGGTCTTGGAACCGCCGCTCCTGGGCGGGGAGGACCACGGAGACGGGGCGGAGAATGGGGAGGGGGGAGGAGACGGGGACGAGCCCACGCCGACCGAGGCCCCGACCCCGCCTCCGCCCCCGGCTTGGCCCGCGCCCCCGGCCACCCCGCGCTTCTTGGCCCTCGCAAACGGCTCCCTCTTGGTGCCCGTGCTGAGTGCCAAGGAGGCGGGGGTCTACACCTGCCGTGCGCACAACGAGCTGGGCACCAATTCGACTTCCTTGCGGGTGGCGGTGGCCGCGGCCGGGCCCCCAAAGCACGCTCCTGGTGCTGGGGGAGAAGCGGATGGGCAGACCCCGACCTCTGAGCGCAAGTCCGCAGCCAAGGGCCGGGGCAACAGCGTCCTGCCTTCCAAGCCCGAAAGCAAAGCCAAAGGCGGCGGCCCGGCGCGGGTCGCCGTCCTCGGGGAGGTGGAGCCGGCGGCGGCGGGGGAGGACGAGGAGGAGGTGGAGGCTGGCGAGGGAGAGGCGGAAGACCAGAGTCCCCAAGAGCCGTCCGAGAAGCAGCACTGTGGCCACGGGGACCCCGCCCAGTACGTGTCCAACCACGCGTTCAACCAGAGCGCGGAGCTCAAGCCGCACGCCTTTGAGCTGGGCGTCATCGCGCTGGATGTGGCAGAGCGCGAGGCGCGCGTGCAGCTGACGCCGCTGGCGGCGCGCTGGGGCTCGGGGCCCCGAGGGGCCGGCGGCGCGCGGCGGCCCCCGCGCCTGCTCTACCTGTGCCCGGCGGGCGGCGGCGCGGCGGTGCAGTGGTCGCGCGTGGAGGAGGGCGTCAACGCCTACTGGTTCCGCGGCCTGCGGCCCGGCACCAACTACTCCGTGTGCCTGGCGCTGGCGGGCGAGGCCTGCCACGTGCAAGTGGTGTTCGCCACCAAGAAGGAGCTGCCGTCGCTGCTGGTCATCGTGGCGGTGAGCGTGTTCCTGCTGGTGCTGGCCACCGTGCCCCTGCTGGGTGCCGCCTGCTGTCATTTGCTGGCCAAACACCCGGGCAAGCCCTACCGCCTGATCCTGCGGCCGCAGGCCCCCGACCCCATGGAGAAGCGCATCGCCGCCGACTTCGACCCGCGCGCCTCCTACCTGGAGTCCGAGAAAAGCTACGCGCCGGGCGGCGAGGCGGGCGGCGAGGAGCCGGAGGCGGCGCCGGGCGAGGAGCCGGAGGAGGAGGAGGAGGAGGCGGAGCAAGGGGACCCCGGTGGGGGCCTGCGGCGGGAGGAGAGCCTGGCGGCCTGCTCGCTGGCGGAGTCGCAGTCCAAAGCCAACCAGGAGGAGTTCGAGGCTGGCTCTGAGTACAGCGATCGGCTGCCGCTGGGCGCCGAGGCTGTCACCATCACGCCGGAGATCAATGGCAACTACCGGCAGACGGCGGGCTGAGCCCCCTGCCCGCCCACCCCCACGCCGACCCCAGCCCTGCCCGGAGCAGAGCCCGGGGCCTGCGGGTCTCACGCCTCCCCTGTCCCCCTGCCCTTGCCCCCTACCCGCCCCCCCCACCCCCCCGTCCCTCCTGGGCCTGACCACAAGGAGTTTCCAGGAGAGGCTGGGCCATAACCTCCGCACTACCCTTGGCGAGCTGAGCCCAGCTCCCCGGCCAAGCGCGGCCGGGTGGTGAGGCCGAGGCTACGCTCCGTTTCCCTTCGTGTTGACCCCGAACCCCCGCCCCGCCATGCCCACCCGGACCAGAAGGCGTGCGTGGGGGCCGCTGCGGGCGCGCTGCAGGGTCCTTGCTTGGGGTTTGGTGGCAAACCCTCGCGTTTCTTTCCGAAGCCCAACCCCCAGCAGGGGTCCACGTGCTCCGGTACCAGCTCCCTTTCCGTCTGGCTGGAGCCGACCCCGGGGCCTGGGGCGCTGTCCGAACCCCCTCTCCGATGTCCCTGTTTTCGTTGTTTTTAAAGACCTGGTGCTAACACCCCCCTCACAGCCTCTGGGGACATCGTGTGTGTCTGTATGTCGGGGTCGGGGCGGGGGGCCATCGATGCGTGTCCTCTCACCCCTCTCCTAACTTAAAAAGCGCCCATGCTCCCGGGACGCCGAGGGTGCCGGCTGGGCCCCGGGCGGATCCCGGCCTCTGCGCGTCGGGATTGCCGGAGAGCCGCTGCCCGGACAACGCGGCTCCGCTCCGGGATGGAAGCCGGAGCCCGCGAAGGGCCTGGGGAGGGAGGCGCGTCCCGGGCGCGCCCCTCGCGGGGCTGTGCGCCGGGTCTGGCACAAAGCCTGCGCGCCACCGCGCGCCGGGGTCTGCGGAGGGAGAGGCCGCGGGGCCAGCCGCGTAGTCCTAGACGAGCGTACTCAGTAGGGGGAGACGTCTGTGTCCCGTAGGGTGTGGCCGCGGGTGTAGGGACGGGCGGGGGGCGGGGCGGGGGTCCAGTTTTGGTTCTGGGAGGGAAGCGTACCGGGTGGGGAAGGGGGTGGGAGGGGCGGGGCGGGGGCGAGACCAGCCCTCCCAGCGAAGCGCAGCACAAGTGCGGCCCGGGGCGCAGTAGCCCCCGGAGCCCGCGCCTTTTTGTAACCACGTCTGTCTGTAACCTGTCAATAAACGCATCGATGCGAACCCGACTCGGCGCCTGCTTTTTTTTTTTTTTTTTTTTTTTGGCACGGGGACAGAGGGAGGTCGTCTGTGGGAGGAAAGAGAGCGCTGTGGGGGGAGGCGCTCTTTGGGGGTTCCTTTGTGTGATGCCCGGTTTCTCCGGCCGGCCGGCCTGTGATGTTTGCACCCGGGGCCTGCACTTGGGTAGAGTGGATGTGGGGTGGGGAGTGGGGGCGGGGTCACGGTAGACCCCAGCCGCGGGGAGCTCTCCTGGGGATGTGTCCACCGTCCCCCCTCGGCGGGGTGTGGCTGTGTGTGGGTGTGTGTGAGTGCGTTTGTGGGGCAGGGCTGCTGCGGACTGCACACACACGTAGCAACACCTGCGAGCAGGCACCTGCTGTGGGGCAGGAGCGGTGGGGAGAACAGGAGGGCCCCTCTTGTGCAGCGAGGTGGGCGAGGCTGCTCGGTGACCGAGGTGGGACAGCTGTGCGGGGGCTGAGCCCGGCACACCGCGTACCAGCAATCAGGGTTGAGAGCTGCCAGATTTAATAGCCCTGGAAATTGAGCTCTTTTAGGTGGGGAAGAGGAGAGAGGGGGGTCAAGAGAGAAGCCCGGAGGTCCCTGGGGTGGGAGCAGATACGGACCCCACCCTTCCTGCCCCCCCCACCTCCTCCTTCTCTGGGGGTGGGGGGCTTCCTGCCTGACCCAGCCCTGGTGGGGAAGGCGCCCAGGTCCAGAAGCCCAGCCTCCCTGCAGAAGTGGTGGTGGCACCGGCTGTGACCTTCCCTGGGCCTCAGCCCTGGTTCCCTGCCCAGACCAGCCCTCCTGAGGGCCACAGCCTGAGCCCTGGTGCACCCCGCCCCACCCACGCCAGAGGGTGGCTCAGGAGTGTCTTCTCCTGGCAGGACGGCCGCCGCGTTCTACCTGCAGACCTCGCCCCAGGGCACGGGCACAGGTGGGCTCAGCTCCTCCAAATGGTCCAGGAGGTCAGCTGGTGGCTGCGTGGGAACAGGCTGGGCTCAGTGGCGTTGGTCCCACCCTGTCCTGGCCTCTGGTCATGGGCCTGGGGTGGGGAGAAGGCCCGGTCCTTTCCTTCCCTGCCCTACGGTTGGGGGCTTTCCCGGGGATCCCCTAGGATGGTCCCCAGGGAAGGGGACGCTGTGAGCTTCAGGCGTCGTGCCACCTCTGCTTGAGGCAGGGCGCTTGTCATCCAGCGGGCGTGGGTGCTACACAGGAAGGCGGCTGGTGTGTGTGTGTGTGTGCTTGGTGTGTGTGCCTCTGTGTGTGTGCATGGTGTGCATGTGTGTGCCTGTGTGTGCATGCACATGTGTGTATGCACAGTGTGCATGTGTGTGCCTCTCTGTGTGCATGCATGTGTGTGCCTCTGTGTGCATGGTGTGCGTGTGTGCCTGTGTGTGTGTGCCTGTGTGTGTGTGCCTGTGTGTGTGCATGCACGTGTGTGCATGGTGTGCGTGTGTGCCTGTGTGTGCATGCACATGTGTGTATGCACAGTGTGCATGTGTGTGCCTGTGTGTGTGCCTGTGTGTGTGTGCATGTACGGTGTGCATGTGTGTGTGCATGGTGTGCATGGTGGGCGTGTGTGCGCACACACATCTCTAACTGCGCACGAGGGACCTGGAAAGCAGTCAGAAAATGCAACGTGACAGCAGCAGCCTCTGCACTCGGAGCGATGGATCCGTGGCCATCACTCTTTGTGCGACAGAAAACAGATGCCCAGACGTGGCCTTGAGCAGATCAGAAGCCTGTCTGTGCAAAGGTGATAGGAAAGAAGCGCTCCCACACAGGCACACGCACAGGCCTCCTGGGAAGACCGCAGAAAGTCCACGGAGATAGAGGAACAAAGGCGGGACCTCCTTGGGAGGGGGCAGCGGGCAGATCTTGTGTCCCGAGCACGGCATTTTGCAGATGGAAGGAGAAAGCGACTTCTTCCTTCCGGCTCACCGCAGATCCGTTAACATCCAAGCTCTGTGGACGCTCCACCACTGTCTACACTGCAGGAGGCACCACTGGCGGAGAAAGGTCCCCGGCTGGCCACGGAGCCAGGGACCCGGGGGCCTTGTCCTTCCATGCTCTGTGGGCAGCCAAGCCCTGGTACCAGGACATAAGAAAGGCCCCTCGTCTGGCCGACCGGACCTTCTGAACCTCCAGCGTAGAGATTTAACAAAGAGGGGTGGGCGCTGGTCAGGGTGCCTGCATCCCAGATCGCAGTGCCTGGCTGGGTTCCTGGCTCTCGCTCCTGACTTCAGCTTCCAGCTCGTGTAGACCCTGGGAGGCAACAGCCAGGGCTCAGGTACTCTGGTCCCTGCCACCCACACGGAGGTCCACGTTGAGTTCCCAGCTGCCTCCTAGCTCTGGCCTGGCCCGGCCCCCGCGATTGGAGGACTGAACCAGCGGATGGGAGCGCTCTTCTCTTTGTCTTTCTCTTTCTCACTGATGCTGGCAAGAATTCTGCAGGACAACTGTGGACGGCGCAAGCAGGGCCATCCGAGTGGCGACGTGTCGATGAATCGATTTATTTGAAAGGCAGCCCCCCCACACAGGCGGCTATGTCCAATGAAAGATCGCTGTCTTAGGACTCGATGGAGAATGCCATTATGCTGAAAGTGAAGGCTCACGGAAGAGAATGAATTATAAAATGTCTTGCACTATTAGCAGTTAGTCCAACGTAACGACCATATTCTAAATAAGCCTTGAAATGGATTTTTTTTTAGATTTCTTTCTTTTTTTATTCAAAAGGCAGAGTGACACAGAGAGAGGTCTTCCACCCTCTGGTTTACTCCCCAAATAGTCACAACAACCAGGCCTGGGCCGAGCGGAAGCCAGGAGCCTGGAACTCCATCCAGGTCTCCCGTGTGTGTGCAGGGGCTCAAGCACTTGGGCCATCTTCTGCCACCTGTCTAGGCGCGTTAGAGGGCTAAATGGGAAGTGGAGCAGCTGAGACTCGAATGGGCACTCCGATATGTAATGGTGGCATCGGGAGCAGTGGCTCACCCCTCTGTGCCACAACACAGGCCCCTGTGCAAACACTCCACGCTGGGTAGAAAATAAAGCAAACTTGGACTCAATTAGCAGGAAAGTCTTTGTGTCATCCCCTGGTTGAATAAGCAATTTGTAGATGGCCTGACCTTAAAAATTGTGCTAATTGGATGTGCTCGGTTTGGGCCTGTGCCTGTCCAAGTTTAATGATCACTGACTTGGGGTCCACATGGAACAAGAAGAATAAAAGAGTTTAGATTTCTATCAACTGCTCGCTGCTTGACAAAGCCCCTGTGTATTCGCGCTAATTTGGTTTTGGCAAATTGCATGCACTTTCCCATAGCAACACCCCAGCACACTGGGCTGCGAATTGAGTCTGAAAGCCATTCAAGGCATCAGGCCGGTTAAGGGAAAAATCGCCATCAATGCAGAACCGAGCGAGGAAACCGGTCAGAATCGGCCAGCGTTGAAACGGCAAGGAACATGAGGAATCGGTGGTCAAATGCTCTTTAGGAGCCAGCGCTGTGGCGCAGCGGGTAAAGCCACCGCCTGCAGTGCCGGCTTCCCTTACGGGCGCCAGTTCAAGTCCCCGCTGCTCCACTTCCGATGTGGCTCCCTGCTGATGCACCTGGGAAAGCAACAAAGGATGGCCCAAGCCCTGGGCCCCTGCTACCCACATGGGAGACCTGGAGGAAGCTGTGTTACTGCTCCAATTTATAGGGAAAGAAATGCAGGTGCAGAGAAGCCCAGTGACTCACTGGAGGCCGCGCGGTTCCTATCACAAGTGTATCTTCTTTAAAAAATTATTTATTTGAATGGCAGGGGGAAAAAAGAGAGAGACATCGAGAGAGATCTTCCACCTGCTGGTTCATTCCCTATATGGCAGTAATGGCTGGGGGCTGGGCCAGGCCAAATCCAGGAGCCTGGAGCTCCATCTGGGTCTCCCACCAGAGAGATCTGCCTGCTTCAGGCAGAGCAGCCGGGACTCGAACCAGCACTCTGATGTGAGATGCCTGTATCCTGGGCAGCGGCTTAGCTCGCTGTGCCGCAGGGCCAACTCCAGGGGGTGCTCTCTCAGTGAAATGCTTTCTATTGACGTCTAACAAAGTGCCAAAAAGCATCTCAGAGAGAGAAATCGCTTGTGTAATCCACACACACACACCCCTACTCCTGGGAAGTCACACACACACCCCTACTCCTGGGAAGTCACACACACACCCCTACTCCTGGGAAGTCACACACACACCCCTACTCCTGGGGAGTCACACACACACCCCTACTCCTGGGGAGTCTCACATACACACCCCCACCAAGGAGAGTCCCACACACACCCCTACCAAGGGGAGTCACATACACACCCCTACTCCTGGGGAGTCACATACACACACCCCTACTCCTGGGGAGTCCCACACACACACCCCTACCAAGGAGAGTCACACACACACACCCCTACTCCTGGGGAGTCCCACACACACACCCCTACCAAGGAGAGTCCCACACACACACCCCTACTCCTGCGGAGTCCCACACACACACCCCTACCAAGGGGAGTCCCACACACACACCCCACCAAGGAGAGTCCCACACACACACCTACTCCTGGGGAGTCTCACACACACACCCCCACCAAGGGGAGTCCCACACACACACCCCTACTCCTGCGGAGTCCCACACACACACCCCTACCAAGGGGAGTCCCACACACACACCCCACCAAGGAGAGTCCCACACACACACCCCTACTCCTGGGGAGTCCCCCACACACACCCCTACTCCTGGGGAGTCCCACACACACACCCCCACCAAGGAGAGTCCCACACACACACCCCTACTCCTGGGGAGTCCCACACACACACACCCACCAAGGGGAGTCCCACACACACACACCCACTCCTGGGGAGTCACATACACACACCCCTACTCCTGGGGAGTCACATACACACACCCCTACCAAGGAGAGTCCCACACCCCCACCCCCCACCAAGGAGAGTCCCACACACACACCTCTACTCCTGGGGAGTCACACACACACCCCTACCAAGGGGAGTCCCCCACACACACCCCTACTCCTGGGAGTTGCGCTCCACCCCCACTCTGCTGCCTACTAGCATTGCCCATGAGTGCTGCCTGAACTTGAACTTGAACTTCATGTAGTTGCAGCCATCCCCTCTGCATCCTCAGAGTCACGGCCAGCGCACAAGCAGGGCCCCAGGGTGTGGATGGACGGCTCTGGGTCCACTCGCCCTGCCGTGGAGGGGTGCGTGAGCTGTCTCCCCAGTCAGGGCCCCTGCTGAGCTAGCCCTGCGGGCCGTCTCCGGGGGTACGCACCTGTGCCTGCATGGGTGGGACCCCCAGGCCCTACAGATGGTGTGTGCTGGCTCTGGCAGCCCGCGCGGCTGTTCCATGCACGCCAATTTACACTTGGCCCAGCAGCGAGGGGCCTTTTCACACCCGGCGGTGTCACATCTGGGCTTATCCACTCGGTGTCTAGCGGTATTGCACGGCCGTTTTAATTGGCATTTCCCGGTGATCAGTGAACGCGAACACTCTGGGTGTCTTAGGTGACGTGCCGTCCTCCGTGTCTGTTTTCCCCTCCAAATGTTTGTGGGAAGGTGGAGTTAGGATACACGGTGAATCTGGTGCATAGGGCTTTTGGAATCCACATATACAGGGCTTCTTAAAAAGCTCTCAGCTGGGTCTTTCACCGAACAAGACTTTTAAATTGATCATGTTTCCACTTTATGGATGCTATTTTGCTGGTAAAGAATTTTTTTTTAGAAAAGATGTATTTATTTTATTTGAAAGGCAGAGTTCCAGAGAGAGGGAGACGCAGAGATCTTCCATCCACCGGTTCACTTCCCAGATGGCTGCAACAGCCAAGGCTGGCACAGGCCAAAGACAAAGCCTGGAATTCCAACAGGGCCCCCACGTGGGTGCAGGGGCCCAGGCACTTGGGCCATTCTCCACTGCTTTCCCAGGCCACAGCAGAGAGCTGGATCAGAAGTATAGTTTTTTTTTTTTTTTATTCAAAAGAGTGACAGAGAGAGAGAGAGGGAGAAACAGAGAGAGAACTTGCACCCACTCTTTTAGTCCCCAAATGCCTGCAGCAGCTGGGACTGGGGCCGGCTGAAGCCAGGAGCCCGGAACTCCGTCCTGGTCTCCCACGTGGTGACAAGGATCCAAGTACTTGGGCTGTCACCTGCTGCCTCCCAGGTGCGTTGGCAGGGAGCTGGAGCCAAAGCAGAGTGGCTGGGACTTGAACCAGGCAGTTGGCAGGGAGCTGGAGCCAAAGCGGAGTGGCTGGGACTTGAACCAGGCAGTTGGCAGGGAGCTGGAGCCAAAGCGGAGTGGCTGGGACTTGAACCAGGCACTCTGCAAATACGGATGTGGGGAACCACAACGCTTGTTGCTGAACTTACTGCTAATTCTAAGAATTTTTTGTGTTTTCCTTGGGATTTTCTAGATAGACCTTCTTTGAGAGAGAGAAAGAGAGAGAGAGCATTCCTATCCCCTGTTCACTTCCCAAATGCCCACAATGGGTGGGGTGGGTCAGGATCAAAGCCAGGAGCTAAGAACTTAGTGGAGGTGTCCTGGGGGGGGGGGCAGGGGCCCCATTCTTTCAGTCACACAGCCGCCTCCCAGGAAGCCGGGACTGGGAGTGCAGTGGGGGCTCACCCCCGGTCTCCCTGATGTCCCACGCAGAGCCTTAACCGCTGTGCCAAGTGCCCACCCCCACAGTGTTCCGCGGCGACTGGCGCACTGCAGCCAGCACACCGCGCTGATCCGAAGCCAGGAGCCAGGTGCTTCTCCTGGTCTCCCATGGGGTGCAGGGCCCAAGCACTTGGGCCATCCTCCACTGCACTCCCGGGCCACAGCAGAGAGCTGGCCTGGAAGAGGGGCAACCGGGACAGAATCAGGCGCCCCGACCGGGACTAGAACCTGGTGTGCTGGCGCCGCAAGGCGGAGGATTAGCCTAGTGAGCTGCGGCGCCGGCCCTGCAATGTTCCTTTAAGAAGCTTGTGTTTTGAGGCCAACATTGTGGCGCAGTGGCTAAGGCCACTGCCTGCAACACTGGCATCCCATGTGGGAATCAGTTCAAGTCCTGGCTGCTCCATTTCTGATCCAGCTCCCTGCTAATGTGCCTGGGAAAGCAGCTGAAGATGGCCCAAGTCCTTGAGCCACAGCACCCACGAGGGAGACCTGGAAGAAGCTCCTGGTTCCTGGCTTCTGCCTGGTCCAGCCCCAGCTGTTTCGGGAATCTGGGGAGCGAACCAGAGGGTGGGAGGTCTCTGTTTGTCCCTCTAACTCTGCCTCTCTCTCTCTCTCTCGCTCTCTCTCTCCTTGTCTCAGATGAATTTCTTTTTCCTAAATTTATTTTTGATTAAATAATTCTCTAAGGTTAATAATGAAAAAAAAAAAAAAAAAACAGCCGGTGCTTCGCCTCCGATCCAGCCTTTCCCGCCGGGTTGTTTCCGGGTCACCGTGGACCTCTCTGCGACCCACCGCGCAGGCTGAGGCGTCAGCGCCTCTCTGTCCAGCTCCCACCCCCCACCTCCACTGGGACCAACCGGTGCTGTGAGCACATGGCACCGGCTCCCCGGGCACCGGCCACAGCTGGCGCTGCGCTGAATCCGGCTGCCATTTCTCACCTTGTGCACTGGTGGCTCCCCTGGAGCTGGGACTACCTTGGTTTGTTTTCCCCACATTTCTTTGTTTTGTTTACTGTGTCTCAAACCTTACTGCAGACAAATGCACTTCCTTGCAGGTCTGTGTTTCGGGAGCTGGGGTCTGCTCGGCCTGCCCTTCCCGCCCTGGGAGGCTCCCAGCCCTCGGCTCCCCCCGGGCTGGCCGCTGTCCCAGCGGTGGGGCCGTTGTCCTGGGACTTCCTTGCGCTCAGCTTCCTGGATCCCCTGCTTTCCTCCTTGTGGTTAATCCCCTCTTTTTAGAGCTTATTTATTTGTTTGTTTATTTGAGGGGCAGCACAAGAGAGAAAGGCGGAGTTCTCCTGTCCACTGACTCGCTCCTCAAATGCCCACAACAGCCGGGTGTGGGCCGAGCCAAAGCCAGAAGCCGGAAGCCAGTCCAGGTCTCCCACGTGGGTGGCAGGAGCCCAGCTCTTTGAGCCAGCACCACTGCTCCCAGGGGCCGCATTAGCAGGAGGCAGGAGCCAGGGCAGGGACTCAAAGCCAGGTGCCGCATCCAGCGTGGCGCCCGGGCGTCTTAGCCAGTGTCTTAGCCCTCGGCCCAACACCCGCCTCCTTCTCTATCTTTGATGGGAAGCAGGAGAGGATCCTGATTTTTTTTTTTTTGACAGGCAGAGTGGACAGTGAGAGAGAGAGACAGAGAGAAAGGTCTTCCTTTGCCGTTGGTTCACCCTCCAATGGCCGCCGCGACCGGCGCACCGCGCTGAGAGGATCCTGCTTTCACAGGGCCTACCATGCACACAATCAAACAAAAGCACAAACGGAAAATTGCACATCCCAGAAAACATCTCCAGAGTGAGAAAAGAAATCGTGACCAACTGCAGTTTTTGAAAATGACAACAATGATCTGCAAACCACAAAGTCCAGGCCAAAGTCCCGCGCGAAGCTGGAGGACAGCCTTGCAGTAGCGCTCGCTCTCTCCCTCTCTCCCTCTCTGAGCGCCTCCACATCAGCCCAAGTTCAAGCAGCAGCAGGTCCCTGGGGGCTGGCAGTGCGGCTCAAAGGGTTAGGCCACCTCTGTGACGCCAGCGTCCCCTGTGGGAGCGCCGGTTCCAGTCCCGGCTGCTCCACTTCCGATCCAGCTCCCTGCTAATGCACGTGGGAAGGCAGCGGAGGACGCCCAAGTGCTTAGGTCCCTGCATCCACGTGGGAGACCCGGATGGAGCTCCTGGCTTCAGGCTGGCTCAGCCCTGGCCTTTGCAGCCATCTGGGGAGTGAACCAGGGGTGGAAGACAGAACTAACTCACTCTCTTTCTCTCTCTCTCTCTCTCTCTCTCTCTCTCTCTTTGCCTTTTAAATAAATAAAGCTTAAAAAATAAAAGAAGAAGCAAGCCTCACTAGAAATAGTTCATGGCAAAGAGGAATTGAAAGCTGTTTCTTTTGGCGTGGAAGGTTTGAAGTCCACGCACGGCGTTTGCGTCTTCCACGGACTTTTTGGAGTCTCCCTCGCACTCCTGCCCCTTCAGGACACAAGGCCCCGGAGCTGTGCTCCGCCGGCGGCTGCCACACCCACAGCCCCTCCAACCCCAAGCCGTGGCCCGAGGCCTTCCGGGACCCCCCAGGACGGGAGCCGTGCAGACTCCCAACCCACAGCACCGTGGGAAAAGACCAGGATCAGATGGTGGTCACAGCGGCCTTGCCAGAGCTGGGCAGCGACCGCGGCTCCCGCACAGGTCTGCCCCGCCCCTCTCCGTGGTCCTCTGCCTGTCTTGCTGTCTGTCCCGCCCCCGGCCCACTCTTTGGGGTCTTCTGTCACACAGGTCACGTGCTATTGATTGCATTTTTCTTCTCAAGCTCTGGAAGCTACCACTGCTGCTTCTACTCTTGGGGGCTTCCCGGCGCAGACACAAAGGGCTGCCTCTGCTTGCCCGGTTTTCGCCGGCTGTGGGACGTGCTCTGGGCTGAATTAGCTTGGATTCCAGCCATCAGATGGGAAACCAGTTGTGTGCCCTAGAAAACTGTCACTCAGGCCGCAAAGCAATCATGAACCCGGCAGGCAGCGAGCGCTGGGGTCTGTGGGCGGAGGTGATTGGGAAATGGCCCAGGGCGCAGTGGCAGCAGCGCCTAGTGCTTAGCGTGCGCACCTGACACTTAGCCTGGAAACAGGCCGGGCACCGCCGGCGCTCCGCCTCCAGCACGCGTCAAGCTGGCTTCTCCCACCGCCCTAGGCTCTATCTCCCTCCCAGTCTGAGCAAGCACAGGAAAGCAGACCGGGCAGTGGGGGGCCTGGCCGCGTTGTGGTGCAGGGGGCGGCAGGTGGGAGCTCCAGTTTGAGACCCGGCTGTTCCATCTCCCATGCTGCTCCCTGCTAAGGCGCCTGGGACGGAGCCGGAGAATGGCCCAGGTGCTCAGGGCCGTGCACCTGCGTGGGAAGCCTGGGTGGAGCTCCCGGCTCCCGGCTTCTGGTTCGGCCACGTGGGTAGTGCATCAGCGGAGGGAAGGCTGATTTCTCTCCCTCTCTCTGCCCACAGCTGGGTGCTTCTCTCAGACCTCACTGCCTGCCCCTCCTCACCCCGAGATTCTGCCGCTCCTGCCGGCCCGCCTGTGCCTATCAAAGCTGAAACACCGCTCGCCCTTTGGTCCTGAGAGGCTTGTAGATTTCTGAGATGACAATCGTCTTTCTGCCTAGCCTTCCCTCCCTGTCCGAGTGTGGATTTGCTTTTATTGACAAGAAAACGCCACCTTTGTCTGGGTACACAGACCTGTGTGCCCTGCTGCTTCCTGGCGTTTAGGCTGTGCAGGAAGCGTGCCAGGCACTCCACATGTGTGTTCTGAACAAGTGGATGGCGGCAGGAATGAACACTCGGTAAGCACAGGGGACCGGAAGGGAGACCTGGTGTCCAGCCCCCCGCCCCGGGACTGGGTCCCCCGCCATGGCAGCCCCCCTGGGGTTCTGGAATCCTGCTGCGGCGGGACGAGTGCGGGCACAGGCAGAGAAATGGCAGGGCCATCTCCGGGTTGCAGCATTTAGAGGCGGGGAGCTCTAAAAGCCTTCTCCTGCGGGAGTCAGCGGCTGGGGACAGTAATTGTGTCCACGTGGCTAACCACGGCCGTGTCACGTGGCGCTAAAACATAGGGTTGGAGAGGCAGAAATTATTACCCGTGCTCGCCGCTGGCCCTGCCTCCCTCCCCATGCCGCTCCCCAGCAGCCGGGCTCCCAGCAAGGCAGGGATGTGTGGGTCTCTGCGGAGAGCAGAGGGGGCTACGGTCTGTGCCCTGCCCCCCCCCAAAGCCACCGAGGCCCAGCTGGCTGGCGCTGGCGGCATGGCCAACCTCATGTGTCTTTCCATCGTTCCGACCGGAGGACTGCCTTGAAGAGGCGCCAGAACCTGCTTCCTCCCCGCCCCCACAGCAGTCTGGGCACTTCCGGGGGTGCCCAGTCACCCGGGGGACGCGTCCCCCGCACACGGGCTTCCACGTCTGTATGCATCTTGCAGCATTTGGATGATCTCATTTTCCCATTCTGATGGATTTTTTTCTTTGTTCCCTTTACGTTGAAGAAAATCATTTAAATCCATCTTTAGCGGATCGTGCCCTCCGGAATGCAGCAGCAAGCCGGGAGTCGGCACAAGCCGCTTCCTCTCCGCACGGCACACACAGGCTGAGCACTGTGACTCCCCCCACCCCCCCCACACACACCCTGGCCTTGCTCAAGGCAGCCTAAGCTGCTGTCTTCCCCACGAATCCTCTCCAACCTCCAACCGGCCGCCCTGTGCCTGGTCCCGCCCAACCGGATGGAGCCCCTCCTGGTCCCCAGGGGGCAGGAACACAGACACTAGTCTGCCACAGACAGCTGATGACAAAGCTGCCCCACCCTGTGTGTCCAGCCCCCTCCCTCCCGAGTCTTAGCCGCTGCGTCTGAGGGCAGAATTCGGGGGACCCTGGTGCGTGGTCACGAGGACACAGCCTCACCTCCCACCTCTGCGTCCACACAGCCGAGCGAACAGCTGTGCATCGCTCTAGAAAAGTCACCTTGGAAACCCGTACTCACTCCATCTTGGAGGGGGTCCCCTCTGTGGCCCTGGAGCAGCAGCCCCCGGGGTGGGGGTGGGAAGCTGAGTCTCCCCAGCCAGCTACAAGATGGGGAACCCGCCCCTCAATCAGGCTTTCTCCTCTTCCCAAAAGTACAGGATCACTCAGCCGGGGGCAGCAGCCACAGCACGAGCCTGGGGTAACCACGCGCAGGGACTCCCAGGATCACATCTCTGCTCAGCGACATCGGAGAAACCAAGTTCTATTCCTGACCCAGCGCAACTCACAGGTCCCATGAGGGAACACCAGGGGGGGTTTTAGAATGAAGGTCCATTTACATATTTATCTGATAGGCAGAGAGGGAGAGAGACAGGATCCTCCATCCACTGGTCCACTCCCTCAGATGCAGGCAACAGCCAAGGCTGGGCCAGGCGGAAGCCAGAAGTCAGGAGCTTCATCCGGGCCTCCCACGTGGCAGGGGCCCATGCCCCTGGGCCGTCCGCTGCTGCTATCCCGGATGGAGGGATCCGGATCAGAGGCGGAGCAGCCAGACTCCCGCTGGTGCTAGGATAAGGGGTGCTGGAGACTAAGCAGCAGCTTTGCCCACGGCGCCACCACACCAGCCCCCAAAGGGGGCTTCCGACAGCAGCTGGGAGGACCCTCTGCCTTCCAGAGCGAAGCCACGAGCCGAGCCGTGCTGTCTGCATCGCACCGCGCCCTGTGGTGGGCTGTGGCCGCAGAAGCACAGCCTCCCCACCTCAGCCCAGGTGTCTGCAGCTGGAGTGGAGTCTCCAGTTGTCTTCCCGAGGTCGGCGGGGAGCTGACGACCACCGATGAGCGGAAGAGGGTTGGTATCTCATCCAAACGCGGCCCGGACTCGGCCGACCTGCCTGTGGGTGTCACCATGGTGCAAATGTAAATGCAGGAAACTGTCTTTTCTTTTCTTTTTTAAAGATTTTTTTATTTTTTTGAGACACAGAGTTAGAGAGAGAGAGAGGAAGAGACAGAGAAGTCTTCCATCTGCTGGTTCACTCCCTAAATGGTCAAAATGGCCAGGGCTGGGCCAGGCTGAAGCCAGGAGCCAGGAGCTTACTCCTGGTCTCCCACGTGGGTGCAGGAGCCCAAACACTTGGGCCATCTCCCACTGCTTTCCCAGGCATTATGAGATGTGCAGCAGCCAGGACTCCATCCGGCGCCCATGTGGGACGCTGGTGTCACAGGGGGTGGTTTTACTAGCTACACCACAGCGCCGGCCCCAAAAATAAGTTTTTAAAAATTTGATATTCTTGCTGTCCTTATACAAGGAGTCTTCAAAAAAGTTTAAGAAAATGTGTAGGATATGAAAACTATTCATGGATTTCAATTTTTTAAAAAGCCACTCAGACATTTCCCTTTTAATGACATTCTCCATGCACTCGCACCGAAAAGGAGAAATGTGGACACAGAGGGGACACTACAAATACACGAAGGCACCTTGACAGGACCAGAGCACCAGGGTGGTGCCAGCTACAGCCCCAGGGGAGGCGCCCGTCGGCCCCTGCTGTCATGCACCCTGGGTTTTCTGGCTGCCTTGGAAATAGAGATCGCAGGGGCCAGCTGCAGCCCAGCCCAGGCTCGCCGGGCATCAGGTGTGAGCACAGAGCGCACCACATGGCTGCCTCCCCCCGTAGCCACAGCCACAGCAAACGGCAGCTTTCATTGGGTGGGGCGGGGGACATGGCTGCTCCCACATGGGCTTCGGTTTGCAGCCGGCTCAGGGCTCTGCACAGACGCCGCTGGTGCTTTGTGCACACCACGTGCTCGAAATGTCAAGGTCACTCACATGCAGGTGGCAGTGGGCTGTTCTGGACACGGATGCAGGCTGGGGAGGTCCCTAGCAGCGCAGTGGGCGGGTCTTCTGCAGTTAGGGTGCGATGTGCCTTGCTCCTGGTTGGTCTGGGGTGGAGACGGATAGGGTAGTGGGGGAGGGACTTGCTTGTGTGCATCCTGTTTCCTGCTTCTGTCCCGGCTCACCCCCTCCTCCCGGGTTTTGCAGCTGAGTTGCTCTGGGTTCTTCTCGTGGTCTGGGGATGCCTCCCTTCCCAGTCCAGAGAGGAGACCCCGTGCAACGACTTCCTGCTCAAATACCTCATCTGTCTCTCCTGCCCTTCTCATTCTTCCTCCTCGTAATTTCATTTTTTAAAGATTTATTTATTTGAAAGGCTGAGTTACAGAGGGAGAGACAGAGAGATCTTCCATCTGCTGGTTCTCTCCCCAAATGGCCCCAACAGCCAGGGCTGAGCCAGGTGGAAGCCAGGAGCCAGGAGCTTCTTCCAGGTCTCCCACACAGGTGGCCGGGGGCCAAGCGCTTGGGCCATCTTCTACTGCTTTCCCAGGAGCAGAAGCAAGGAGCTGGATAGGAAGGGGAGGCCCTGGGACTGGAGCTGGTGCTCCTGGAAGTGGGGTACGGTCATCACAGGCAGCGACTTGATCCACTGCACCGCAGCACCAGCCCTGCCTTTCACATGTTAACATGTTATTTAGATAGTATTTAGATACTGTTCTAAATCCTAGTTGCAGCACTTGCAGTTTTGTCAACACATTGACTTTAAATGCTAAAAAAAAAAAAAAAAAAAAAAAAAAAAAAAAAAAAACACACACACACAACAACAACACAGAGCAGAACTGCCCGCGAGAGCCCAGCTCACAGCCCGCTGAGCTGAGGGGTGGCCGAGGGCTGCGCTGCCGCCCCCCGACCCAGCGCCCGGCCTCTGGGGCCACTGGGAAGGGCTTCCCAGGGCCAGGAGTCCAGGGAGGCAGTGTTGTTCTGCTTTGTCAGTCGCACAAAGACTCGCCTCCTTCCATTTGCTTTCTATTTGGGGCTATTATATTTTTTTTAACAGCTTTTGATTTTCCTGGCGTTTCTAATTGCTTCCTTTATTCTTATTGTCAAAAGAATAATGAGCTTCACTAAATACTAAAAATAGCCGGCTCTGCGCACACCTCGCTGCTGCCGGCGTCACCTGCATCCCGAGCTCCTCTCTCCTTACTTACGCTCCTCCCCGGCACGGGAGCTGAACGTCTTCTCTGCTATAGAATCCAGAGTGTGGCTGGGCGGCCGGGGGTGGGGCTGCCGGGGTGTGGTGCAGCTCGTTAATGAGCTCCTTGGAGAAAGCTTCAGGCTGGGGCTGGCGTGGTGGCGAAGCAGATTAAGCCTCCACCTGCAGTGCCAGCATCTCATATGGGCACGGGTTCAAGACCCGGCTGCTCCACTTCCGATCCAGCTCCTTGCGAATGCACCTGGGAAAGCAGCAGAGGACAGCCCAAGTGCTTGGGCCCCTGCACCCACATGGGTACAGGAGGGAGCTCCTGGCTTCTGCCTGGCCCAGCCCTGGCTGGTGCAGCCATTTGGGGAGTGAACCAAAAGATGGAAGATCTCTCGCTCGCTCGCTCACTCCCTATAACTCTTTCAAATAAGTAAATAAATCTTTTTTTAAAAAAATGTATTTGCAAAATAGAGAGGGGGAAAAAAACCTCATCTGTTAAATGCCTGCAACCTCCCCCGAGGTGAGCCTGAAGCCAGGTCTCCCTGTGGGTGGCAGGGACGCGGCTACGTGAGCCATGGCTTGGGCTGCCTCCCAGGGTGGGTTAGCGGGAGTGGAGCTGTCAGCCAGCCGGGAACTCAGGCACCGCGGCGTGCGGTCTCATCCAATGCTCCAAAGACTGCCCCAGAATCCTCACCTTGAACTTGCTCCTCCCCGGGGTTAGGAAGGTGCCTTCGCCAGAAGAGAACGCTCAGATGGCTTGTGGAACGGGTGACTCATCCATGTTCAGGCAGAAGGTGCGTGGGCCTCCGCCACACCAGCGCAGCAGACATGGGGACAGAAACCCGGGCAGCTGTGGTTTCTGGGGCCGGTTAGGCAGGCAAGGGGAGGGTGGCATGTTGAGCCGCCCCATCCTCGTGGCTTTCTGGTCTACCATCTACACACTGCACTCAGAGAAAACCCAGGGAATGATTCAAGTTCTTGTCCCCGCTCTCCCTACACCCCTTCCCCCACCGCGTGCTCTCCCCTCCCTTCCCTGAACTTCTGCCACTTGCTGCCCACCCCCACCCCAGGCCCCCGAGAGGCAGGACCACCTCCCCAGGCCGCCTGGCCACCTGGCGTCTCCTCCCTGCGCTGAGCTCAGCACAGCCGTGTCACCCTGCCTCCTTGCGGCCCCCGCCTTCTGCCTGGTGCCCCTGCCTGTGCCTCCCCCAGCCCCGTCTGTCTGCCCCCTTCATCAGCGCTGGGCTTGCGTGGAAACATCGGCCTGACCTGTTAATTAGAAGCAGGTGCCTGCCTTCTGCTGTCTTTCGGTCTTCAGGTTTCAGTCTCCCCTCCCCCTCCTCGGGTCCTCCTTTCTCTCTCTCTGCTGGACCTCCTAGCCTGCTGCCCTCTGCATCCATTCCAAGTCCCCACAGGGCAGAGGGACAGTCACTGCTCTCCTGTTCCAGCCCCAGCACACACACACGCACACACCGCTTCATGGCACCATGTCTGGCCATTCAAGCTGAACCCCGCCCACTGCCTGCTCACAGCAGCTCAGGATCCTGCCCCGGGGGCCCTGTTTCCAGTCTAGAACTTGAACCCAGATGCACATTCCTGTTCAAAGCACTCCGTGGCCAGCCTGGGGGTGGTGTTGCAGGTGTAGATCCCGGGGACCTGGGGATCAGGGCCAGGGGCAGGGGAGGATGGAGCTGAGAGCAAGACCGGGAGAGTGGATGGAGTGGAAGTGTGGATGGAGAGGGGCCAGGGACCCTCGGGAAGGGGGCAGAGGGCCTCCTGATGGAAGGCTGGGGGCCACTCATTCATTCATTCATTCATTCAGCAGGGATGCTTCCTGAGGGCTGTGTCCTTAGGAAATTTTGTCACCATGCAAATGTGACCCAGCCACCTAGGCAAGCAGAGGAAGGTAGGATGATCACTGGCCATGGCCCGATACAACCAAGAGACACTGTTAACAGGGGTCGTGGGAGGCCATGGCCACGTAGCATGGTGGTGATCACACAGTCAACTTTGAATAAGCACAAGGAGTATGCTCTAGCATAGTGCTAAGAGGGGCCGGTGTGGCGAATCGGTAAGAGGGGCCGGTGTGGCGCATCGGGCAAAGCCGCCGCTTGCGACGCCAGCATCCCATATGGGTGTCAGTTCAAATACCAGCTGCTCCACCTCTGATCCAGCTCCATGCTGATGCCCCCGGGAAAGCAGAGAAAGACGGCTCAAGGCTTGGGCCCCTGCACCCACGTGGGAGACCGAATGAAGCTTCTGGCTCCCGGCTTAGCCTGGCCCAGTCTTGTCCGTTGCAGCCATTTGGGGAGTGAACTAATAGATGGAAGGTCTCCCTTTCTCCCCCTCTCTGTAGCTCTGCCTTCCAAATAAATAAATAAATCTTAAAAAAAAAAATCAGCCCCAAGGAATGAGCAGGTGACACCTGGGGCTGGACCCAGGGAGACAGGGCAGGGCAGAGGCAGGAGGGGTAGCCGGGGCGTCCAGGGTGGGAGATCCTGGGTGTGTGGAGAGTGGGGAAGAGAAGCAGGGGGCACCTGGAGTGGGGTCAGCCGGGGTCTGAGGGTTCAGGCCCCGCCTCTGCCGCCCTCGGCAACAGCAGCCACGCAAGGAGCTCACCTGTGTCACTGGCGGTGAACATCGTTAGAACGAAAACGGAGCCGCCAGTGTCAGCCCTAACAAGAAACAAGCCGAACCCGGCTGTGGGGAGGAAGGGGTCGTGAGAGCAGTCACCGGAGACGCTGGCAGGCCCCGCCTCCAAACGGGGACACCCCCACCGGTGTCAGCCCAGCTGAATTCGCAGTCGTCCACACCACACTTGTCCCCGTGCACATGTTGTCTGTGGGGACCCTCTTGCTAGCAAGCATGCAGGCACCACACACACACACACACACGCGCGCGCGCACACGCACACACGGGAGATAAGAGCAGGCTCGCCATGCACACGACGACGGGTAGCAGTAATGACGCGGGCACACACGTGCCCTTAGGCTCCCGGGATCCAGCGAGGCCACAGCCAAGGTCTCCCACACTCCACCAGAGCCCAGCCTGGAGGGGGCAGCCCCTCGGGAGTTCCTCGGGCGCACCTGCTGCACCTGCCCACGGGCCCGGGCCCTGGTGGGAAGCCCATGCGTGGTGGACAGGAAGGGACAGCCAGGAGCTGCCCCGGAGCTCACACCACACTGCTCCTGGCCCTGGGGGTGGGGGTGGGGGGCGGCCTGCAGGTCCCACTGAAGCAACTCCGCTGATGCCCCCTCGCCCCGCTGTCCCTCCTGATGGGGCCGTGGCCGACCTTGGGCAGAGTGGCCAGCAGGTGCAGGCTCATTTCTACCTGGGGCCCCTGTCCCTTCACCCGTCCTCAGTCCCCCGAGGGTTGTTAGGCAGCCTGGGGTTTGGCCACCATTGGGTCTTGGATGATAGGCAGGGACAGGGCCGTGGAGCCCCGCCCCCAGCACAGATGGTCACTTACCCACCGCCTTGCAGCATGTGGGTCTTTCTTTCCGGCTCTGTGTGTCTTTGCTCTAAGTACAGCGTGACTTTGGGCATGTCCCCCAGGCCCTACCTGTGCAGCGAGGCCATGGAGCAGCCATCTTGGGGCACGGTCTCTTCTGCACCTGAGGAGCACCTGCCGTGTCCACCCACCCAGTCAAGAGGTGCACGAGGGCCAACAAGTGCACAGAAATGCTCGCTTTGGAAAAGTACGCAGAGATGTTGATTTTTTTTAAGATTTATTTTATTGGCCGGCACCGCAGCTCACTAGGCTAATCCTCTGCCTGCGGCGCCGGCACACCAGGTTCTAGTCCCTGTCGGGGCGCCGGACTCTGTCCCGGTTGCCCCTCTTCCAGGCCAGCTCTCTGCTGTGGCCAGGGAGTGCAGTGGAGGATGGCCCAAGTGCTTGGGCCCTGCACCCCATGGGAGACCAGGAGAAGCACCTGGCTCCTGCCTTCGGATCAGCGCGGCCATTGGAGGGTGAACCAACGGCAAAGGAAGACCTTTCTCTCTGTCGCTCTCTCTCACTGTCCACTCTGCCTCTCCAAAAAAAAAAAAAAAAAAAAAAAAGATTTATTTTATTGGGTTCAGCACTGTCGCACAGTAGGTTAAGCATCCGCCTGTGGTGCTGGCCGGGCCGCTCCACTTCCCAGCCAGATCCCTGCTGCGGCCTGGGAACGCAGCAGAAGATGGCCCAGGTCCCACCCACATGGAAGACCTGGAAAAGGCTCCTGGTTCCTGGCTCCTGGCTCCCGGCTTCGGGTTGGCCCAGCTCCTGCCCTTGTAGTCATTTGGGGACTGAGCCAGCAGACAGAAGACCTTGATCTCTTGCCTCTCCCTCTCTCCGTCACTCTGCCTCACTGGGAGGAACAGAGTGGGATAGGAGGGAAGAGCTGCACTCTGACCCTGGTCTGCTTGTGGGGAGAGGGCTGGGGTGGGGCTGTGAGCTCCTCAGAGCACCCCAGAGTGAGGCTGGGGGCACGGCCATCGGGCCATGGAGGGTCTGTGGATGGGCTGTGCAGAAGCACAGTGAAGTTCCTTCCACCGGGAAGCCCTCCTTGACTGCCACTGAGGTCACTGAGTTCCCCTCCAGTTTGTGGAGGCGTCCAGTCTCTGGTTGAGGCCCCAAGTTCAGGACTTCTGCAGAAATTCTCTGGCAGTCGGGAAAGTCCAAGAGAAGACTGTGATGGGAGCTGGTGACAACATTCTCAGTGCCAGGCGGCACCTGCAGGTGACACGCTGAAGGGGGCGGGGCCCGCCTGGGCCTCCCCAGAGGCTTCCAGCCCGCCCAGAGAGCAAGTTGAGTCGGGAGCATTGGCTGGGGCAGCAGCTGGGGACGCGGGCTGCAAGGGGCTCCCTGGGCCCCCCACTTCTGCCTCTTTCCTAGCCCCAGTCCCAGCCCCTGCTTGGGGAGTCAGAGACCCTCTCCCTGGAGGCGCGCGCCCCACCACGCAGCTGGTGTTGGGACAGTGCAGCCCAGAGAGGGGCTTGGGAAGGCAGGGACACACAGCGCCAACGGCACTGCAGGAGGCCACAGAGAGCACTAGGAGAGGGGCCTCAGCCTCGCCTGTGTGTGCCGGGGTGAGCCCAGGCATCTCGGCCGGGCACCCTGGAGCCCAGCGGGTCCTGACTGTGTGTGCAGGCTCATGCGGCTGCCGCTGGTGCCTCCTCCCCCACCCTGCCACACGCACGGCCACGCAAGGCTCTCGTGTGGCAGGATCCACGCCCTTACACAAACACCCGGTTTGGCTTCCCATAGAGTTGGCGCTGGGGACGGTTTCCTGTCCTGCCCTCAGCTTCTCCCTGAGACACACAGAGACACGGACCCGGACAGGCAAGGCCGTCACAGCCACTGGAACACACACAGACACACATACACGGCTGTCACACCCACGGAGACACACACCATTCTCACACTCACACACAACCAGACATGGCTGTCACACCCACAGGAACACACACACACCATTCTCACACTCACAACCAGACATGGCTGTCACACCCACAGGAACACACAGACACACACACATGCCATTCTCACACTCACACAACCTCACACACACAGGAACACACAGAGACCAAAACACACACATGCACACACACCCACCATCCTCACACTCACAACAAATTCACACACACCCAGGCAGACATGGGCTGTCACACTCACACACATACACACCACTCTCACACGCATACACACACAACCCATTCTCACAGAGTCACACACACACCGACACGGAATGTCACATGCACACTCACACACGGACACACACACATGCCCTTTGTGGAGCTGGACCCGAACTTCGAGCCCCCACCTCCCCGAGGTTCCGCCCCACCCCCGCAGGATCCGCCCCCCCCCCAGGCCTCCTGGGCTCCGGGACCCCGTCCAGACAGTGCTGTGTCTTTAAGGAAGTCGAAGCTGCTAAAAGTGGGAGGGAGGGCCGGGGGAGGGAGGCCGAGAAAAACACAACCCCCAAATCTGGCGTCTCTTCCGTCCGTCCACTCCGGTGTCACCGGGGCCCTGGCTGCCGAGGCTGGAAGGAGGCAGGGTGTGGGCCGCCTGGACTGGGGGGCAGCCTGTGGTGCTGGGCGGGCTGAGTGACGGTGGAGCGGGGTCAGGGGTCAGACACCCTTCCCGCCCTGTCCAGTCCTCCCGTGGACGTCCTAGGCCATCTGGAGCCTGGGGTCAACTGCGTCTTTTGCTGTCGGTTGGTTCCATCTTGGAGGAGGGTGAGCCCGGCCGCCGGGGGACCAGGCGCGTGAAGGTGAGGGGGGAACAGTGGACCTCCGTGGGACCCAGGGGCGTGGGAGGCCACCTCGCTGGGTGCCGGGCAGGGGTGTCTGCTACTTCTCCACGCCAGGCCCTGGAAAACCCGGCAGCCAGCCCAGCCCACGTCGGCAGAGGGGTCCTAGAGGGGCGTTCATTTAGGCAGCTGCCCCATGCTTTTGGAACGCAAGGGGCCTGGGTGTGATGGCTGGGGTCATGGCTGGAGGGGGCAGGTGGGACGAGGGGGGGCGGAGTGCCCCGTACAAGGGGCCTTGTTGGGGCTGGGGCAGGGCGAGCCCGCCGGGCTGGGGAGAGGAGGGACCGCGGCCAGGATGTGGGAGGGCTGCAAAACAGATTTAAAGTCAGCCAGAGGAGGAGGAGGAGGAGGAGAAGGAGGAGGAGGAGGAGGGGGAGGAGCCTGGGACCTCTCCATCTTGTCTTCGCACTGCCTTGGCCGCGGGACCTGAGCAAGTCCGGGGCCCTTCCCTGTGCCTCAGTTTCCCGTTTCTGCAGCACGGGGGGTGTTGGGCTTCAGCAGGGTGAAGCGGGGCCTCCGACGGGACAGGCTGGCGTGGGGTGGGGCCGGAGGCCTCCCGGGTGACCGCGGGGTCTCCGCAGCAGGTAGGATGCCGGAACTGCGTCTGCTCTGCTGGGCGGCTCTCCTGGGCATGGTGCGGGCCTGCCCCGAGCCCTGTGACTGCGGCGAGAAGTACGGCTTCCAGATCGCCGACTGCGCCTACCGGGACCTGGAGGCCGTGCCGCACGGCTTCCCAGCCAACGTGACCACCCTGAGCCTGTCGGCCAACCGGCTGCCGAGCCTGCCGGAGGGCGCCTTCCGGGAGGTGCCCCTGCTGCAGTCGCTGTGGCTGGCGCACAACGAGATCCGCAGGGTGGCCGCCGGCGCCCTGGCCTCCCTGGGCCAGCTCAAGAGCCTGGACCTCAGCCACAACCTCCTGTCCGACTTTGCCTGGAGCGACCTGCACGCGCTGGGGGCCCTGCAGCTGCTCAAGTTGGACAGCAACGAGCTGACCGCCATCCCCCGCGACGCCTTCCACAGCCTCCGCGCCCTGCGCTCGCTGCAGCTCAACCACAACCGGCTGCACACGCTGGCCGAGGGCACCTTCGCCCCCCTCACCGCGCTGTCCCACCTGCAGATCAACGACAACCCCTTCGACTGCACCTGCGGCATCGTGTGGCTCAAGGCGTGGGCCCTGGCCACGGCCGTGTCCATCCCGGAACAGGACAATGTCGCCTGCTCCTCGCCCCACGTGCTCAAGGGCACGCCACTCAGCCGCCTGCCGCCACTGCCTTGCTCGGCACCCTCAGCGCAGCTCAGCTACCAGCCGAGCCAGGACGGCACAGAGCTGCGGCCCGGCTTCGTGCTGGCGCTCCACTGTGACACGGACGGGCAGCCGGCCCCCCAGCTGCACTGGCACATTCAGACATCCGGAGGTACCATGGAGATCGCCAGTCCCAACGTGGGCCCGGATGGGCGCGCTCTGGCTGCCAGTGGCCAGCCCCGCTTCCGGGCCTTTGCCAACGGCAGCCTGCTCATCCCCGGCTTCGGCAAGCCGGACGAGGGCACCTATAGCTGCCTGGCCACCAACGAGCTGGGCAGCGCCCAGAGCTCCGTGAACGTGGCCCTGGCCGCACCGGGGGAGGGAGGCGAGGACGCACTGGGGCGCAGGTTCCACAGCAAGGCCGCCGAGAGCAGGGGCTGCTACACCGTGGACAACGAGGTGCAGCCGTCGGGGCCCGAGGACAGCGTGGTCATCATCTACCTCAGCCGCCCCGGCAGCCCCGAGGCTGCCGTGGTAGGGGAAGCCGTCCCTGGGCCACGGCCCCCAGGCCTGCTGCTGCTGGGCCAGAGCCCCCTCCTCCTCCTCCTCTTCCTCGCTGCCTTCTAGCCCCTCACCAGCACCCCTGGGGTTGGGGGTGCCTTCATATCCTCCTACCTCCCTGTCCAGCATCTTGTGGCCCCCTGCTGCCACCCCCACCCCATTTCTAGACCTGCACAGGACAGACTTGGACCCCAGAACTCAGTGACTGTGGGGCCACTGCTGCAGGCGGTGTCGTTGGGGGGTTGCCCTGCCCCTCCCCACCCCCACCTGGGCCTGGGTGCCGGAACTGCAGGAGCCTTGGCTGAGCAGCCGGTGGGGAGGCAGCCACAAGTAGACGGCAGGGGCAAGGGCAGGACAGAATGTGGGGACGGTGAGGCGGCGCTGGGGCCCCCGTGACCCGCGCCGGCTCCTCTGACAACTCAGGCTGGGGGCTCCTTCTGTCCCTGCCTCCGATAGGACCTGAGGGTCCCAAGCACCTCTCCCTCCTCTGCTCTCGCTCCTCCTCCCTCAGCTGCACCCCCCCCCCCCAGTCCTGGAACACCTGCCTCTCCAAGCGCACACCTGTAGCCTGCTCCTGGGAAGCCGGCTGGCCGGGGGGGGCTGCAGAGCAATAAACAGCATGGCCGATGCTCCCTCGCGTCTGCCTGGAGCTGTGTCTGCTGCTAGGAGCCACTGGCAGGGCTGGCACGCGGGCGGCAGGGGCGGCACGGCCAGCCCGCCTGCCTACTCGGGCCCACACAGCCCCCGCCGGGAGCTTCCTGACGCCAGCCGCAGAGGCTCACCGGCGCTGGTGACCGGAGCAGGGCTTTCAGCCAGCTGCGGCTCGGCCTCAGGCATTTGGGAAATGGGGAGGGGTGGGGGGAGCAGAGGGGCCTGGGCTGCAGCATCTCTGGCCCCGCCCAGTCCTGGGGGAGGTGTTAGGAATGAACAGGAGGTGAGAGCCAAGGCGAGGAGGAGATGGGGCCCTCGGAAGAGGGAAGAGACGGAGGATGCCTGGAGAGGCCAGGAGGGAAAGCCGCTCCCGCAGGAAGGTGCCGGGGGTGGGGGTCTCCCAGGACGGGGAGCTCCCACGTGGGGTCAGAGCCCCCGACTGAACTGGGTGACAGCTGCGTCTCCCTGCCGCCTCCTTCCCTCCCAGTTGCAACACTGAGGGACCATGGCAGAGGCGCCACCCCCTGCCCGGAGCCCCCAGGACTGCTGAGCTCAGCAGAGTGGAGGCTGGAGGACCATGGGGCCTGGCCAGCTGCCAGCCCCCGCCCTGCCTTCTGGTGCACACACAGCGCCTTCGCCTCCCCCTCCTCCTCCCCGGCCCCGGCAGCTCCTGGAAGACTCCAGTCTGCAAGGGGCAGCAAGGCCCTGCGCTGGGCCGCCTTGGGTGAGGCTCCAAGGCCTGACCACTGTTCTAACTGGACTTGGACTGTCTCCGGCCCTGGTCCCAGGGAGTGGGCGTGGCTTCCGGGAGAAGGGCCGCAGCTGTGCCGCTCTGATGTCTCTGCTGCCCTGGCCTGTGGCTCACAGGCCCCTCTGGGGCTGCCCACCCCTCCCTGACCCTTCTTGGAGCCACTCATCTCCAGCACCAGCCTCTGCACCTTCACGGCTGCTGTCAGCCGTGTGCCCCACCCCTCCCGTGGAGTAGGCCCAGGGCTCTGACTCACCAGCCCCGCCCGCCCGCTGCTTCCTGGGCTTCTCCCTGTGGCCACAGACTGGGACATTCTGTAACTGGCTGCAGTGGGGCCAGAGCCTGGGAGGTGGGGGCAGCCTCCAGCTCGCTGGCCCAGGGCGGCCACGGTGTGGGTGAGAGCCTGGGTATGGGTGTGGGGCGCCCATCTCTCCTGGAGCCACATCGGTCGGGTGGCCGCGGTCCCCCAGCCTCTGCAAGTCCCAGCCCCAGGGTGGGGGCCACACCGCAAGCCGCTCCCTCACTCACACATCCAGTGGTGGGGTTTAAGAGACGCCCCGATCTGCACCCCCAAGCTGCCTTTGGGTCAGCCCCCAGCACCCAGGGGTGGGGGACGCCCCTTCCTGCTCCCCAGCTCCTGCCTGGTGCCCTCCCCCACAAGGAGGCTTGTTCCTCGGTTCGAGTTTATTGCAGGGAACACAGTGGCCTCGTTCAGGGCAGCGAAACTGCAAACACACCTGCTGCCCAGGGGCCTGGCCTGGCTCCCTGCTTGCGGGCCAGAGGGGAGGGCAGCTGGGTGCGGAGGGAACATGCGGCTGGCCCACGGCGGGGCTGCACCGAAAGGCCGGTCAGGAGAAGGCTTTGGTGAGGCCTGTAGGCTGGCGGCCGAGCCAGGGTGGGGAAGAGGCCCGGGAGTGGCTGGCTGCTGGCTCCTGGACCAAGCGCCTAACGGGTCAGAGTCCTGGCTGGCCCCCAAGGCCATGGGCAGGCCAAGCTCTCCCCAGGCTCTCAGCACAGATGGCCCCTCCCTACCCAAGCAGCCTTGGGGCGGGGGGCAGGTCCTGCTGGCGGGGCTGTGCTGAGCTGAGGGTGGGGGAGCAGGATGTGTGGGAGGGAGAGCGGTGGGCCGTGCCCGCCCTCAGGGCTGCGTGCCATTGGCCCAGGCGGCCGACAGGGCCCCCTTGCGGAAGGCCTGCAGGCCGGGGTTGCGCAGCAGCGTGTAGGCCAGGCCCCAGCGGGCCCTGCAGCGGCCGGCCCTGGGCCCTGCTCCCCTGGCCGCCGCCTCCTTTGTCTGTAGCAGCTGCAACCCTGGGAGGAACAGACCTTCTGTGAGTCACTCAACAAACACCCGGCTCAGCCCGCACAGCCCCCAGACCTGAGTAGGGGGCCCTGGACTCCCGGGCAGAGTGACAGGCTGAGGCTGGGGTCCCAGGGCCAGGGAGAAGCTTGGGGCTGCAGAGGCTGCTGTGGGGGTTGGGGTGGGAGTGTCGTTGGCAGGTGGGAGTGGGGCATTGTCCTGGGCAGTGATGGGCGGGATACCTGTGGGCGGGGTGGGGGTTCCGGTAACAAGACCCTGAGACTGGATGGGGGGGGGGGCACCACAGGCAGCCACGGGACAGGGAATGGGGCTTCCTGGCCCGTACTCTACACGTGGGGAGGGAGAGGCCCTGACCCCTGCTGCACCTTCCTCCTCCTCCTCCTCCCTGGGTCTGAGGCTGTCCTGGGGGGCGGCAGGAGCCCACGTCGGCCGGGGATGGCGCCCCTGTGCCCGCAGCAGTAGGCTGCAGAAGGCGGACACGGCCGGATGCGACTGGCTGGCCTCCAGCTCCAGAAAGTTCCGGTAAATGTGGTAGCCTGGGGGGTGGGGGGCGTGGCATTGCTGGGGGAGTGGCTGCTGCAGACACACCCACTCCCCCCCCCACTCAAACCCGGACATCCCCCAGGCACAGGCCACAGGGCGCCTGCCCCACGTGCCACATACCACAGGGCCACGGCCTGTGGCCCAGCCAGGCATGCAGGGGCGCTACCTGGGTCGAGAGTGGCCACTCTGGGCGGCAGCAGGCTGAGGTCCATCTGGCCCAGGTGGACGGCGTTGTAGAGGGCGGACAGCAGCACGCGCCAGGCGGCCCCCAGCGCGCCCAGCAGCCAGTTGACGGGGAGGAGGAGGAAGGTGGCCGCGTACAGCGCTCGCCTGCAGGGGGCGGGGCGGGGCGGGGAGAAGGCTGAGGCCTGTCCTGTGGGTGCCAGACCCTGTGCATTCATTGGGCACCTGCTGTTTACTGATTGGGAGACAGGCAGTTTCACTCCCTTCTATAGGAGGGAAACTTTCAGGTCCAAGAGGCTAGGCGGCTCCGAGGAGAGCTGGGGGGGCTGTCCACCTCCCCACTGTGGGTCCCCCGGCTCCAAGCCCCTCCTGCCATCCACCAGGGTGAGACACGGGGACTGCAGGACTGGAGGATTCGCGTGAGAGCCGCCCCCAGGGATGCGGGGCCCCTGACAGGTGTCCAGGAGCGGCTGGGCCACCGCCCCTTTGCCCTGTGGGTAAGGAAGCCCTCTCCACTCCCTGGTGGGCCCTGATGGAGACAGGGGAGAGAGGGCGGTAGAGGGAGAGCGGTGCAGAACGAGAGGCCGGGGCCCGAGGGAGCCCCCAGCCCCAGGCTGTCTCACCGGTTGGTCAGCTCTGGGTGTCCGTGGCGAGTGTCCAGGAAGGCCCAGCGGGCTGCCACATTCTGCAGGATCAGCGCCAGGGCCAGAGTCAGCCAGAAGTGCCTGTGGGTGGGACGGGGAGGGCGGTGGCTTGCGGAGGTGCTGGCTTGGGGAAGCAGCCCCGGAGCGGCCTGCCCGGGCTGGCGGCCGCAGCCCCGCTCACCAGGAAGACTGGAGGGCCCGCAGCAGCAGGCGGTTGCTGGAGTGCACTGCGGGGAGGAACAGCAGGAAGGCCAGGGCCGCCGCCCCCAGGAAGAAGATGAGCTGCTGCACCAGGAGCCCTGTGGGCGGGGCCTGTGAGTCCTCTGCCCCCCCCCCCGCCCCCTCCTGCAGCCGCCACACCGGCCCCAGCCTCTCACCGCAGTGCCCGGGGGGAGGGGCAGCAACTCGGGGCTGGGAGAGACCTGGAAGTCCTCTGGGCTCCACTCTCCCAGGCAGGGGCCCCCTTTGCAGCCCCCCCAAAAGTCACAGGCTCTCTCCTTGCCTGCCCCCAGCACCAGGAGTCTCATTCACTTCCGGGGCGGCGTGGTGGGTGAGGGGCTCACCGAGGCAGGTGAAAGCCATCTGGTGGGCGCTGAAGCTCATCCAGCAGAATATGGCTCGGCGGGAAGGCTGGGGTCTCTGGGGCGGGGGGCCCAGCTCTGGGGCAGCCCCTCGGTACAGAGCCCGTAGGTTGGCCCTGCGGAGAAGCCACACGCGTAAACACCCACGCAGCCGAAATCACACCCACGGCCATCGGCAAGGAAGTTCAGGGCTGCGGGAGCCCAGGAGGCCACGAGCCCAAGTGGGAAGGCAGGGAGGGCTCCCTGGAAGAAGGGGTTAGCTGAGTAGACTCCCCCGGGGTGCAGGAAGGAGACAGAACCCGCAGACGGCTTGCTCTAAGCTGAGGAGCGGAGACAGCTCAAGCAGGGGCCTTGAGGGCTGTGCAGGCGAGAGGCCCCGGCAGGAACCCTGACCCCGACCAAGCCAAGACCGCCCCACTCTGGCCCTCTCCCTGGCCTGCACAAGCCCTCCCTGAAGCTTCCCCACAACCAGCCGGGGTCAGGGGTCCCATAGGCCCAGGGGCCTCTGAGCCCTCCCCGACACTAACCTGTGTGCCACCAGCGAGCGGACCAGGACCAGGCAGGTGAGCGAGCAGGACAAGGCCAAGGCCAAGATGTAGCAAACTGGAGGCAGAGGCGGGGTCAGGTCCCGGCGGCCCCCCTCCCAGACTCTCAGACCCAGTGCAAGTAGACGGACAGCCTTGGCCGCCCTATCCCGCCTGGTGACCACAGGGCCTCGGCCAGGGCGAAGGTCTGGCTTGAGTCGGCACAGCCAGCCTCGTCCTGGTCTTGCTGGACCACAGATGCATGGCTGAGACTCCGTCCGAGCTGCCACCACTGCTCGGGCCGTGGGGCCCTCAGGGGGTACCCCGCCTCCCCCCAGCCTCGCTCTGCCCAGCGCCCAGGAGAACAGGGGCTCTGAAGCCCCAGCCATGCTGCGTCCGTGACCTTGCATGGGACATACATGTCGGGTGCATGCAGAATGCGGGCGAGGACCCTGCTCCCCCTCCTCTGGGGTCTGCTCCTTCTCCCCAGCTCCCTCACCCCCACCGTGCTCACGGACGGTGAGGCCACAGCCGCTGGGAGAGAGCGTGGTGCATCGTGGACGCACTTGGGTCCCCCAGGACCGACAGCCACGCCGCTGCCACCTGCCACCTGCGTCTACACCAGCCTCGCTCTGGGCCCACAGAGGTAGGAGAGACCCCAGAATAACAGTAATAATAATCAAAATAAGCCTGGGCGCTGGCACCCTGGTCTCCTCGGCCGGCCCTGGGGGAGAATCCAGAGTGCTGTGTCCCCACAGAACCCAGGAGGTGAGAGCCAGCACGGCACCAGCCCAGAGTCCCCAGCGCCAGGCTGCTCCTGGGCCAGCACAATCCGCCTCTCTCAGGGCTGTGGTCAGGCCTGCAACCAGCCAGCTCCCACCGAGCGCCCCCTACCGCGCGTCTCTCGCTCTGCTCGCTTCTGGGTGCCAGGGTCCCTCCCAGATGCTGAGCCCCCCGCGGAGTTGCTGAGTGGAGGGGGGTTCTGGCACTGGGGATTCTACCGTGACCAGGTGTGCCGAGGACGCCTGTCCCACCTTCCCCGCTGCTGGTCCAGTGCCCTCTTGGACACCTTTCTGCAGGGTGAGGCTGCACCACCCCTTCCGGAGCCGGGGAGCAAGGCGCCTGCCCCCTGAGCCCGGCCAGGTGCCTGGCAGAGCTCACCAGGGTGAAGGTGTGCAAGCCCCGCCCACAGGCCTGGCCTTGGATCTCCTCGTGTGCCTCCTGCCTCTCCCTCCACCCGTTCTGAATGAGGTTCCTTCCAAAGCCCAGCTGCAGCGAAACCTTCTGCTCTTGGCCGCCTGCAGGACCTGCACCTGCCCGCGCTGGGCCCCGCTGGGTGGACAGCTCTGTCTTCTAGGGTAAGGTCGCCTTTTGAGTGTCAGCACCCATTTTGCAGGTAGGGAAACTGAGGCCAGGAGGCAGAAGTAGCTTGCCCAAGGTCGCGCAGCTGTTGGTGGCCGAGTGTGGCTTCTAACAGCAGCCTGCCTGCCCTTGGCCTTGGCAGTAAACGCTGCTCTGATCAGCCCCCGCGTCCAAGAGGGTCCACGGTGGGAGCCCCAGGAATTGGCGAGGGCCACCTGCCAGGGAAGGCGTGGCCCGGGCTGAGTCTCACTTCCTGCCTCGGAGCCTCCGTTTCCTGCTCCTGTGAGAGCTGGGGTCCGCCTCTGTCCTAACAGGACCTCTTACAAGCGCGGGGCTCAGCGTGGGCGTGGGCCGAGCCGGGCCTGTGAGCGAGCCAGGGGGCAGCCAGCCTGGGACGCGTCCCTAGAGGAGCCCACCTGTCACCTGTCCAGCTCGGGGCCTCGGCAGCAGAGGCCGGCAGTGTCGGCAGGGAGGAAGCAGCCACTGCACATCCCCCACCCACTGCCGCCCCGTCCCTGCTCCGTGTTGGGGGACCGGGCGGGGGGCTTACCTTCCACAGCCCAGAGATGGTGCTTCACCAACTCCATGATCTCCTGCCTGTCCCCAGACAGCGCGATCCCAAAGCCGGCCAGCAGGTAGGCCACGTCCGTGGTGACGCCCGCCCTCACCTTCTGCATGGTGGGGACCACAGCCACCAGCAGCAGCAGGGCCACCTGCAGGAGCCCGTGGTGAGGAGCAGGGCCTGGGGCGCTCACACAGGCACCCCAGAGGCGCTCTCTGTGCCAACAGCGGACACGTCGGGTCAGAAACCCCTGCAGCACGCAGGCCACAGCCGCAGGACCCTAGAGCAGGTCTGCCTGCCTACGAAGGGCGTGCAAACCGCGGCACAGGCTGCACTGACAGCTGTCTGTCTGCACTTCCGTCTGTCCATCTGTCGTCCAGTCTCAGCTTCAGGAGGGCAGACGAACATTGGGCACCAGAGCCGGACAGGCCTGGGTCCACACTGGGCTATCAGCTGTGGGAGCTTCCTAGTCGGATCCCCCCGCCAACTGAGCCTCAACTTTCCCCCTTTGTACACCGGGGAGCGGGGGTGGGGGCCAGACCCGCGCCCCAGGACTTTTACTGTCTGCTGCCTTGCTGGGGTGGTGCTGGGGTGCCGGGGGCGGGCTGCCAGCACGCTATCTCACTGGCTCCCCCCACTACCTGCAGAGGGAGGCAATTCCACCTCCTCTAGAAAGGGTGAACGCCCAGGTCACAAGGAGGCAAATCAGGGAGCTGGGATTTCAATCCGTGGCTGGGGCAGGAGCTGGGTGCCGTGGGTGGAGCTCACATCCCATATGATTGGGAGTACCTGGGACCGAGCGCCTGCTCCACTTCCAGTCCAGCTTCCTGCTAATGCACCGGGGGCGGGGGGGGGCAGGGGTGGCTCAAGTCCTCAGGCCCCTGCCACCCACATGGGAGACCCGGATGGAGCTCCCAGCTTCTGGCTTCGACCTGGCCCAGCCCCAGCTATTGCAAGCATTTGGGGAGTGAGCCAGTAGATGGAAGATCTGTGTGTGTGTGTGTGTGTGTGTGTGTCACTCTCCTCCTGGGCGGGCCAGGGGCAGGTGCGCAAGGTTGTGGGAGGGGCATGCGGAGAGCTGGGATGGGGGTCGGGGCAGGGCCCGAGGCAGGTGGGCAGCAGGGCGCAGGACGTACCTGGTAAACAGCTGTCCCCGTCAGGGTGGCTGAAAGCACCATCGTCAGAGGCAGGCGGAACCCTGCAGTTCCCGGGACAAGGGAGGGGTGGGCGGCGCTGCCTGGGGCCCGGGACCCCGTCTCAACCCCAGAGGAGGGGACAGGGCTCACAGGCCAGGGTCCCGCCCTTGTCTCCAACTGGCGGCTGCCCTGTGCCGGGCCAGGAGAGGCCACCTGTCCCTCGCAGCCTCTGCCGGGCGCGTACCTGGCTGGGGAGTGTAGATGTAGCGTCTGGTGCCGAGGCAAGCCCGTGACAGCAGGCCGTGCTTGGAGGTGCTGCGGAGAGACCGGCAGGGAAGGCCCTCAGGGCAGCCCCTGCCTCGTCTCTGCCCCCTGTGGGGCCCAGAGCCACCCTCCCAGGCACACCTGCGGCCCAGCCCTGTCTGCCAGCCCCCAGGGAGGGCCTGGGACCTCACCCGTGTCTCAGCTTCTTCCGGCACAGGAGGCTCCTCAGATACTCCTCGTGGGAGCCGCTCTGCCACCCCTGAGGACACAGCCGATGCTCCAGCAGATACAGGGCCTGGAGCCCTGCCCATGCCCTCCCGGCTCCCTGCGGCCCCTCGACGGCTGCTCCCTCAGCTTCCTCCAGTCGGAGCCTCTGCCGCTGGGAGGTTCTGGGGGGCAGTGGCTGCGGACTTGCCCGTCCCCCACGTGGGTGCTCACGGAGCTGCGGCCCGAGCCCAG
This sequence comes from Oryctolagus cuniculus, assembly GCF_051225735.1. Lineage (NCBI taxonomy): Eukaryota > Metazoa > Chordata > Mammalia > Lagomorpha > Leporidae > Oryctolagus > Oryctolagus cuniculus. The sequence goes on along the minus strand of NC_142878.1, from coordinate 109,361,537 downwards.
GCCCGACCCAGGCTTTGTCTGGATGGGGAGCCATCATTCGGGGACTCAGCAAACATCCCCTGGGCACCTGCTGTGTGCCAGGCCTTGAACTTGGGACGGCAAAGCTGGGTGGCTGAGTGTCCTGGGAGCCCAGCCTGGGCCTGTACCTCGGAGCCTGCTCCTGGCTTGCGGCTGAAGCTTCGTGCCAGCTGCGCCGGGTACCAAAGGCTCAGGAATCCAAGGCCCAGCAGGAGGGGCAGGGAGGCCAGCAGGGAGTAGTACTTGTAGATCTACAGACGGACGGACGGACGCACAGACAGACTCACCGTCTGCCCTCTGCCCCCGGCCCCTAGCCCCTTCCTGCCTCCACCTGAGGCCTGCACAGTGTCCCCCTCCCAAGGTTCCTGGACTCCCCTCTGCCTCCCACCGGGAATGAGGCCACAGTGCAGACCCTGCATGGCCAGGAGAGCCAGGCTCAGGCCCTGGAAACAAGAGGCTGAAGGCGGCCCCCCTGGCGGTCTGCCCCGCCTCCCTGGGTCCCCTGGTCACTCGCTTATTTGTTAATCAAGAGCCTGGCAGGAACCAGGTTCTGAGTGGTGGAAGAGACCCAGTAATCCCCCCAAAAACCCTCTGAGTCTCTGCCTACCCTCCCCCACACCCCGGGACTAGAGTTATCAACTCCACTTCCGGGGAGGTAACCAAGTCTCAGAGAGGTGACGTCATGCCCTCCAAGCACCCAGCAGCACTTGGCTTCCTCTCGCATACTAATTGACCCCCCCCCATTTCCGGAATGTCCTTAGGTGCCAGGGGCTCTGTGCGGCAGTGCCCACAGCTCACAGCAGCTGAGCAGCTGAACGAGGGAGGGAAGGAAGTGGGGAGACTGGATTCAGACCAGGTTGTCCGGCTCTGCGGCCTGGATCACAGTTGGGGGTCCTCGCCTAGTGGCCCTACAGCGGCCCCAGCAGCCGTGAGCCAGGCTGGAAGGTTCTGGAACTCTGTGTTAGCCCTGAGGCCGCCCTCCCCTGCTCTTCACTACGGTACCCACCCAACCCCATGCCCCTCCCTACACTTTTTGTCCCCTGCTGGCCCACAGGTAGGCGGAGCCTGGCCGGGCATGTGGGACCCCGAGCTTAAGGTAGGGTGGCAGGAATCCCAGTGCGTGCAGATACCAAAGGGACCCCGTGGGCTCAAGCAGGCCCCTCCGCCCCAGGCGATTGCCATCAGTGGTTACCTTGGGTGTCTGGGGACACTCTGCCCTCTGCCAGACCTGGACCCCAAGGTGGGTCCAGGCCAGCACGCTGCCGAGCAGGTGCGCAGCTCTGTGCCCGGCCGGGGCGCAGGCAGCCAGGGGGTAGTAGAGGGCAGGGTAGTAGAGCAAGGCCAGCATCCTCCAGGGCCCTGGAAGGCAGCAGAGGCAGAGAGAGGGAGACGCGTGACGCAGGGGTGGGCGCAGGGCTGGGCCGGGCATCCCCCAAAGCCCTCAGCTGGCCCGGGGCTCAAGTCCAGGCCGGGACAGGGACCAGCTCTGTGATGTGGGACAGGTTACCTCCTGGGGTCTCAGGTTCCCCATCTGTGAAGTAGAAACCGTGGTAGCAGGTTAGCAAGGGCAGAGTCGGGGTGGGGGGCTGTGATGAGGCCCCTGCTCTGTCACCGTCCCCTTCCCCTTCCCCGGAAATGGTGCTCACGAGCCCCAAGGAGGCCACGGCGCCTCCCGGGACAGCGGCTCGGCCTCCGGGCCTCCCTCCCACCCGGCAAGCCAGTCCCGCTGCTCCAGGCACCTGGACTTGGAGGCAAGGCCAGGGTCAGGAAGGGCAGCGGGTCCTCGCCGGGGAGCAGCAGGCACAGCGAGCTGAAGACGACCACGAGCGCGGCAGCCGGCACCGCCCAGGGGCCGTCCTTGGCCAACAGATCCACAGGGCTGGACAGAGGCAGGGGGGGGACAGGAGGGAGCCGTGCAGCCCCAGCGCCCCCCGCCGCCTCCAGGCCGCATTCCACAGCCTGGCCAGGCAGAGTCCGTCCTGCTGGCATTCATTCACTCATTCATTAATTCGCCCAAGCGCTCCTCAGCCCACAGCCTCCGGGCAGCACCTCCTGCCTCCCACGCTCTGGGTCCCGGTAGCCGAGGGTCCCAAGAGGCACAGACAGCGGGAACAGGCCCCAGCACGGCCCCCTCCGCCCACCGCGGGAGCCCCAGGAAATGGCCGCCCCCGCAAGGCCCCCGCCCGCGTGTCTGGGCTGGCAGAGGTTCAGAGAGCTCAACCAGTCACGGTGTCCTTGCAAAACTCAGCCGCCGCGGGCTGGGCGTGGGCCTGGCTGAGGGCCGACGCAGCCCCCGGCCACGTCCCGCTTGTCCGGGGCAGGCTGCGCGGTCCTGGCATCTGTGTCCCAGCTGGCCCTAGCGCCCCAGGCACTCCATCCGGCTTCCGTCTCCACCAAGGCACCGCCCAGGGCAGCGTCTGGTGCCCCCAGCTGCCAGGCTGCAGGGCCAGGAGGATGCTGGGAGAGTCCCAGCCCTGCGGCCGGAGGGCAGGGCCTGCTATCCTTGAAGTCCCAGAGAGGCCAGTGCACGCCCCCAGGGCTGCCCAGCAGGCTGCTGCTTCCTAGGGCCTGGGGTGGACTCCTGGCTCCCCACACCCCTCCCTCTGGGGTCCTGGCTAACCTTGGGGACCCTGGGGAGAGGGAAGGGAGGTCCCATGGGGGAGAAGTGGCTTCTAGGAGCCCAACACTCCGGCCCCCGGCCCTGTCGGAGCTGGGGTGCCCAGGCCCCGGCACCCACCTGGGCAGTCCAGGCCTGCCTCTCCAGCAGTGGGGCCAGAGCCGAGAGCGCCTCTGCAGCACGGCCAGCAGCAACAGTGCCAGGAGCTGGAAGGTTCGCACAGGGGGCTCAGCGGGGCTCGGGGGGCCCAGGCTCTCCCTGTGGGCCTGGGTCTGAGAGCTTGGCCCCCTGCCAGCCTCAGGAACCCCTACCCGCCCAGCGCACACTCAAGCGACATCGTGGGGACAGGAGGCTGGGAGGCTGGTTTGGCCCCGCCCCTACCCCCACTCCCTGAGACAGGCTGGACTCACCGACAACGAGGTCAGGCAGGCGTGCAGCAGGCCGGGCGACACGCTGGGGTGGCAGGCGGGCACTGCCCTGCGGAGCAAGCGCAGGCTGGCTCAGGCCTGGCCGGGGGTCTAGGGTCCGAGGCCCCACCCACCACCACCTTGAACCTCCTGCTCTGTCCTACACAGGGCTGCTTCGTCGCTGTCCTCGGGGCACACCCGCCCATCCCACACCACGCTCTGAAGATGGGAAACCCCCAGGGGAAGCAGAGGGGCCAGCGTGGCCCAACATCTGTTCTCCATCACTCACTGTTTCCTCCCCTACGGACCTCTCCAGCTCTCCTCCTCCAGGAAGGCTTCCTGACTGTTCCTGGCCTCACACAGGTTACACACTGCACAAGGATGCCCAGCCAAGGGAATGGGTGTGGAAATCCACACCACAGTGCTCACCGAAGCCTGAACCTACCGAGCTCAAGATAGCTAAATGGGGTCCAGGAAGAAAGGAAGACACCAAGGAAGATGGTCCAAGCCTCAGGTGGCAGAGAAGGGGGACTGGGCTGGAGCTGGACCTGGGAGGGCAGGCAGGCGGGACGGGGTCCCTGCACAGGGGGAGGCTTCTGGGCACCACTGCGGGCAGAGCTCAGAGCAGCCCGGTGCTGCAGCTGGGGCTCGCTGCTGGGGCTCAGCTCATCCACCTGGGCCCCCCTGGCCTGGGGAAGGAGGAACCAAGGCCTCCTCCTCCAGGGAGCACACAGCCCGGACCCCTCTTCTAGGACGGCCCCAGCCCCCAACCCCTTGGGAAAGGCAGGAAGTCACGTCCGGGGGGTAGAGAGGCAGGGAGCCTCTTATCTGCGCTGTTTCTCACCTGGGGTCTGGCGGGTGCCCTGTGTGAGCCTAGGCCTGGCGCTCCCTGTCCCCACCCAGGGTTTGGGCTCCTGTCCAGCCCACAGTCCTGCTCAGCCATGGTCCCAGCTCCCGGGGCGCAGCCAGGGCAGGCACCGGGCAGCCTTCCCTGTGGCCCCCACTCCAGACCAGAAGCTCTGCACCCCCCACTCCCACCAGGATGCCCTCCAGGAGCTGTGTCTTGGCACAGACACCCGGAGACGGGAGCTGACCCCAGGAGAGACAGCGAGGCAGGTGGGGGTTGGGGCATCTCTCAGGGAAGTTGGGGAACGGAAGCTCCGTGGGAGGGAAGAGCCCCAGGAGGCAGAGGCAGAGGCAGAGGTGGGAGGGTGGGTGCACCTCTGTGTGCAGCCCAGGGGACAGTGGAGGTCAGAGGGGTCCCTGGGGCTGGACTCGGCTGAAGTCACCAGGGTCCACCACGTGGACAATGCGGGGTGCTGAGGCTCTGAGGGGCGGGCCTCCGGGCTCTTCAAAGCCTTGATGCTCGCCCCCCCCCACCCCAGCCTCTGACTCACGCAGGCAGGGGTGAGCTCAAGTTCAACTCCTCGGGATTCCCCTGAACTCCCAGCTTCCTGCTCGCACCCCTGGGGCCAGGGCAGCTGAGCCACCGGTACCGAGAGCAGGGAGCGGCCCACCCCAGACCGCTACAGGAGTCAGCTGCCCATCGCCCTGTCCCCGACCTCTATCCTGAGGCCACAGAGCCCCAGCCAGGGCCAGCGCCCAGAGGCCCCCGTTAGGACCCAGCCACGGTCAGGTTCTTCGTCCTCGCGGGAGGTCCTGGCCCCTCCCCCCTCCCCTCAGCAGCCGTGCTCACAGGGAGCCCAGGGTCTGCCCAGGTCAGTGAGGGAGGCAAGCCAGGCAGGGCCAGGTGGACGGCACCTCAAGGCCTCCCACCACCTGCTTCCCCCAGGCTGGGTGGGGTCCGCGTCCCCGCTGGGTGACCCCAGCCCGGCCAGGCAGCAGCCCCCGCCTCCCAGGGAGCACGTGAGCCGTTTGCCTTCTCCGGTTGCAGATTTGATGGGGAACAGATGTGCACACATCTGGCTCAGGCACCTCCCCCCCAGCCTCACCTTTGCCATGCCTCAAACCCTCCGCCCCTGGAGCAGGGGCCAGCAACAACAAAGGAGAGGCGGAGCTCCGGGTCCCCCACAGAGGCGTCCTTGGCAGCAGGTGGTGGGGGGCTCTGAGAGGTTCCGCTCCTCCCTCAGGGCACCCAGACTGCACAGAGAGGCTGGGCTCTGGGCAAAGGTGGCAGCCGAGGCCTGGGGCAGCGGGGGAGGGGGGCCATGGCTGTCTCCCTCCACCTGCCCACCCCAGGCTGGCCTGGGCACTGCTGCCAAAGATAACAGGAACCATCCCCTCCCCCATCCTCCCAGGCCTTATCCTCCATTCTCAGCCCCCCCGCCCCACCACGCGCCCCCAGGACCATCCAGAGAACTCAGTGCTGAGACATGGCCCCGGAACGGTCACCCCAGGAGCACCTGGACCTGCTGGGCCACACTCTGCCAGGCTGGGGCCCGGGAATCTGTAATCTCACACCCGGCACAGGTGCTTTCGAGGCGAGCAGCCCGGCCCAGGTTGTGCCAACCTGGAGCATCTTGACAGCGAGACAAGCATGCGGGACGTGGTGATGAAAGCCCAGAGAGGCTGCACCTCCCCAGAGTCACAGAGCAAATGAACGCGAGCTCAGGGCCGGTCAGAGGAGCAGCCCCCACCAGGGTCTCCGCCCGCCTCCCCCCTACAAGGGGACCCCTCCACCTGGCCCCAGCCACGGCCACACTCACCCCTCCGGCTGGGATGCGCCAGGCCCCTGGGGCTCGTCAATGTACCAGCTGCCATAGGCGTCCTCCTCGGCCTGCCCGGACGGCGTCTGGTTCCCGGCCGCCTGGGTGGACATGGCCGGGCTAAAAATGCCACTGCAAATGGGAAAAGAGGTTTAAAAGGGAAAAAGGAAAAAAAAAAAGAAAGAAAGAAATCCAAACAAAGAAACATTTTCTTTTTAATCCTAAAGGTTACTTTCTTGCCTTCGGCTGTCTGGGAAAAGCCGGGAGCCCGGGCCGCCCGGGAGCCCAGCAGCCCGTCGCGGGTGGGGGAGGGCTTCTCCTGTCCTCTCCTGTCCCTTCCCGCCCGGCCTTGCCCGCCCGGCCTCGCCCGCCACCATGCAGGGACAGCGCACGCCCCTGGGGCCCTGGGGCCTTGCCGGAGCATCCATCTGTCTGTCTGTCCAAGCACCAGCAGGGCCATGTCTAAACCAGAGCTCCCCTCTCCTAAGCCTACCGGGCAGACTGACCCCCAGACCCAACAGGAGGGGCCCAGGGAGGCAGGCGCTGTGGAGATCAAAGGGTGGGCGGGCTGCAGTTCGGCTCCCAGCGGGACTCCCGGCCTCTCCTGCCCCCCAGGGTCCAGCCCGGGTCCCTCCTGCTTCCCTTGAGAGCCCCCCTCGCTCTGGCCAGCCACCTTCAAACCCTTTTGGGACTCAGGAATGTGAATACTCCACAACCCCCACAAAAGTACAGACCCCAGCCCCCCCCCCCGCCGGTGTGGCCTGAACCTTGGGGGTGTGGCCTGAGCCCAGGGGGTGTGGCCAGGAGCACCCCCTCCCACACCTGCCGCACACGTGGCCATACCTGCCCCGTGCTGTCTGTCCTGCTGCCTCGGCCCTGTTGGCTGGCGCCTCTGCAGTGCCCCACGGGGCTGTCAGCCCAGGAAGCTGGTGCCCTGGGGCTGCGGCAGAGGCGGGGAGGCGGGACCCCCCCATTCCGTCCCCACAGGCTTCCATGAAGGAGCAACACGTGCCTTCCTGGTGAGACCTTTCTGTTCCCTCAACTCGATTTCACAAGGAGATAGCCCACACCCACAGGCGGAACCCTCCTCCAAACGCAAACCAGACCTGCGCGCGCCAGGCGGGCGGGCGGGCGGGGAAGCCACGCCTGCCCTGGGCTCCTCCAGAGTTTGGGGCAAAGGTGAGGGGGCTGAGGGTCACGAGGGTCGCTCCCCATCCCACATCCCCCGCCCCTGAAGAACGGGGCCCCTGGGTGCTTCCCCCCGCTCCCTGCCCCAGCCGGGAGGGAGGGGCAGAGTCCCAGAGACGTCCTCAGGCCAGGTCCCTGAGGCTGCACGGGGAGGGGGCTGGGGTCGTGGCCCTCCCCAGCTAAGGAATGCGGTCCCCCAGTGGTTTGCTCAAAGATGTGAATTCAGTGAACACCTGTCAGGTGCCAGGTGCCAGGTGCGGGGTGCTGGGTCCTGGCAGGGGAGAGGCTCCAGGTGGGGGGCACAGAAAGCAGGCCAGGAGCCTGCGGGTGGTAGAGTGGGCCCGAGGAGCCAGGGGGCGGGGCGGGCAGAGCCAGAGCCAGGGAGGCTCAGGATCGGCCAGAACTCCTGGCCCCCTCCCTCCCCAAAAGGCTCCCTCTTGCAGGAAGAGGGTTCTGGGCCTCCCTTCCCAATCCCACAGCGACGGCGGTCCACCTGATCCCGGATCCGGGGGAGAATGCTGCCTCTCCAAGCCTCTCCTCCCGGCCGCCCACCCAAGCCTGGCCCTGGGCAAAGGGTCAATGGCAGACCCGTGGCCGGCATCCCTCGAGGGCCTGGCCGTCGTGCCTTGGGGTGCCCCAGCCGCCCTCTGCTCCAACTCTGGGTCCAGCCTGCCCTGCACGGCTCAGGGGCTCAGATCCTAGCTCAGGGGGCACCCTGCTTCCCTCTGGGGTCCAGCCCAGACAGGGAGCTCTCTCCCCGCACAAGGCAGAGAGGTTCATGGTCAGAGCTGTGTGTTACACCCAGCTCTGCCTTCCCCGGGCGAGTTTGTTCATCGTTCACTCAACTGACGCTCCTTGCAGGCTGACTCCGGGCCGGGCAGTGCTCCGTATGCGGCAACACGGTGGCAGCAGACCGGGGTTGGCTGTCCCGGGGGCGGCCAGGGAAGACTGCATGGAGGAGGTAACGGTCGGCTCCTACCTGAAGGGGGGCACCCAACTGAGCGCTGAGAAGCCCAGACTCCATCTGTCCCTCCCCAATCTCCCTGCATCAACCAGAGGACACCATCCCATCTCTGCAGGGACAGCCCAGTGTCCACGACGCTGCTCCCCTTTCACCCGGGACACGTGGGCCCCCCAGGGCAGAGGGCGGCCATGTCCAGGTGCCGGGGCAGGAGTGGGAGGGAGCGGGGGGTGGGGGGAAGGGGCAGGCTCTCCTGCCTGGGCCGGGCCGGGGCGGCTGTGTGGCCTTGGGTAAGTCCCTTCCCCGTCTGGGTCTGAGCTCGCCCTGCAGCTGCCACCACACCTGGCCTGGACCCTCTCCCACTGTGGATTCCCCCGCCCCCAGGGCCTCCACCCCCTGCCCTGGGTGACTTCGTGGCCAGGAATGCAGAGTTAGAGACAGGGAAGTGGAGGCTGCCCAGGTGTCCTGCCGCAGGCAGCGGAGGGCAGGCTGGGTCAAAGAGCCGGGGAGAACAGGGCGGCCCCCTCGGTTCTTTCCTTTCTGGAGTATTTTTTTCTAAATAAATTGTTTTATTTATTTATTTGGAAGGCAGAAAGACAGAGAAAGGTCTCCCAGCTGCTCATTCACTCCCCAAATGCCCAGGGCTGGGCCCGGCTGGAGCCAGGAGCCAGCAACTCAGGGGACCCAAGGCCTGGAGCCTTCAACGCCCACTTCCCAGGAAGTGCCGCTAGCAGGAAGCCGGATCAGAAGCAGAGCCAGGACTCCAACCCAGACACTGCTGCATGCGACGTGGGCATCCTGGGCGGCTCGATCCTTGTGCCAAACATCTGCCCGCTGCCCTTTTCCAAGCCTGGCTGGCTTAGGGCGCCCAGACCCAGAAGAATCGAGGCCGGCTGGCCAGCCCCTGCCATCGGGAGAGGGCACCGTGGAGGCTCAGAGAGGAGGAGCAAGCCGGGGAGGCTTCCTGGAGGAGAGGGTCTGGACCAGGGCCTGGGGACCACAAAGGGTCAGGAGTGGTGGCACCGGTGAAGCTTGAGAGTCTTAGGAGAGCTGAGGAGGGAAGTCTGGGAGGCAAGGAGAGCACGAGTCAGGGGTCAAGGGTCAGGGCAGGCTGCCCCGCTGCTTGAGCCCAGGGGGCCCACGTGATGTGGCCAGTGCCAGTGTCCAAGGGGCGGCCCAGGCAGGCCGGACTCTTCAGCTGGACAGAGACGCACCGTGGCAGGGGTGGGCTAAAGATCTCTGGACTGGAGCGGAGGGAGGCCACTGCCTCGGGGCCTGGAGCCGGAGCAGCCCTGGCCCCGGGCAGGGGCTGGCTCAGGAAGGCCTGGGGTCAGGGCTTTCCTCCGCCCCTGCCCCATGCCCCGTGTTTGCGTTCGAGTTGATTAAACCCAAGGAATTTTCGCGTCCTGGATCAGAGGCCCACGTGCACCGCCTCCTGCCGTCTGTGGTTATCAAAATCCTCAGAGGGCCAAGTGCTGAGCCGGGAGGAGCGGGGGGAGCGGGGGAGGCCTGCAGCGTGGCCGGAATCCTAGGAGCACCCGCAGGGCTCCCCAGGGCTCCCCCGGCCCCCAGCAGCCTGTGCAGCCTTCCCGAAGACCCTGTACCCTTGGGGCTGAACCTGGGACTTGTTGGCGCCGGGCGCGGGTTGCAGCCAGAAGCCCCCAGACCCTGTGGCTCTCCGCCTCCCACCCCAGACCCCAGCTTGGGCTCTGAGTCCATCCAGTGGCACCCCGGAAGCACAAACCTCAGCCAGACCTCATCCCCGAGCACAGCGGGGAGCGCGCCAGGTGGGTGGGGTGGGGAGGGGTGGCCACTGTCTGCCTGGGCAGCCCCTTACCCCCCCCCCAGCCGGCCCCCAGAATCCAGGGGCCTGCTCCCAAGGCGGGTCCTACCCAGGCAGGCAGCATGCTGGGGGTCTGCCCGTGAGCACACGGCACACACGGGAACAGAGGGCGCCAGGCTCTGGCCCCAGCCTAGCGGGAATCCCAGGCAGAGGGGAGGGCTGCCTGGTTCATTCTGCACGCCAGGCCCCCCACCAACCACGTGGCCCCCTGTGAGGGGAGGGGCAGCATGGGTGAGGAGGGGGCGGTGGCGTGTTCCTCCCCGCTCAGAGCTCAGGTCCCCCACCTTACCACCCACCCCTTCCTTCCCTTCCCTCCCCTCCCTGCCTCCAAACCTTGCTTCACGCTGCCCCCTCCCCACACCGTGCCCCCCACCCCAGTCCAACCTGGCCGTCCAGGAGTGGCTCCTGCCCTCTGGCTTCTGTATCCTCCTCCTCCTCCCCTTCCTCCTCCAGGCAGGCTGCTCCCCACTGCCGGGCCGCCTCCTCGCCTCCTCGGGCGGGCCGGCGGGCGGGGGGCGGGCGTGTGGTCTCAGCCGCTGGCCAGCTGGCCCTGCAGTGTCCCCAGCACCTGCTGCAGAAGGTGTGTGACCACTTCCTCCTGGAAAGCAGCCCCTCCCTGCCCAGTGCCGGCCCTGCCCCTCCTCCTACCACCCCCAGACCTCCCTCCTGGGTCCGTGGATCCCAGAAGCCCACCCTACCCCCACCTCGCAGCTCCAGCCCTGGGCTGGGGCCCCACACAGACAGCTGCTCTCCCGCCGTGAGGCCTCCCTTCCCCCAAAACCATTTGCCCGAAACTTGATCCCCTTGGCCCAGAGTCTCCTCCAGGAGAGGCCTGCACAGCAGGAAGGGGCTCAGGACCCCTACCTGCGGTCATTCCTCACTGTCACTCATTCCTGCAGCCCACTGAGCCCGCCCCGCCACGGAGGGGATCCCCAGCCAGCGTGAGCCCGCCCCCCATGGGAGGGGAGCCCCAGCCAGTGTGAACCCGCCCCGCCATGGAGGGGAGCCCCCAGCCAGCGTGAGGCCGCCCCCCCACGGGAGGGGAGCCCCCAGCCAGCGTGAACCCACCCCGCCATGGAGGGGAGCCCCCAGCCAGCCTTTCGTAACCCATCAGCTCCCTGCGGCTGGTGGTGGAGCCCAGGACCCGGCCAGGGCAGGGGGGCATTGACCAAACTTCCATGGGGTTTTGGGGCCAGAATTCCGGGTGTGACCTGTTCTAGGAGCAGCAAAATAGGCCCCTCAGGGAGCTTTCTCTTCCAACCGTGGACAGGGACAGCGGCTGGGGTGTGGGCAGCGGCCCAAGCACATTTCTGCAACCCCCAAGGCGCTAGTGACAGCGGCCCTGAGCCCTGGTCCTTGACCCTGATCCCGGGGCCCTGGGTCCTGAGCCCTGGTCTCTGACTCTGATCCTAGGTCCCAGTTACAGGCCCCTGACCCTGATCCCTGATCCCTAAGTAGGAACCTGGGCCCTGAACCTGACCCTGGTCTCTGACTGACCCTTTGGTCCTGGTCCCTGGTCCCTGACCCTGTTCCTGGTCATCTGCGTGGAGGCTCCCCATGCCCCTCCAAGGGGAACCTGGCTGCCTTCGGGGAGGGACGGACCAAGATCAGAAGAGGGGGCCCAGAGCCCAGGGGACGGGAGCCGGGGAGGCAGCCTCTGCCCCCTGGGGAGAAAGGGCTGTGGTCAGCAAGGGGCAGGGTGCGACTGCCCCCCCGCGGCAACAGAGACCCAGAAGGGAGGGCACCGCGGCCAGGACGGCGGCCGGGCTGTGTCCCCCAGCAGGAGCCCAGGCCAACCCTGGGTGGAGACAGGACCTTCGTCTCACTGTGGGGGCCACTCCATGGGGCACCTACGTCCTCCGCAGAGCGCGTGGGAAGCCGCGCGTGGCGTTCAGATCGTTCTGCACCAGAGCGGACCCAGGTCTGAACCCCACTCCCCACGACTGCTTTCTTCAAAGACCCCTTGTCCGCACAGAGGCGGTGCCCCAGCTGCGGGCAGTGGCAGGACGCGGTGTCCAGCCCGACACGCACCTGCAGCTCTGTCTGCAGAGAGGGTAAGGGGTCTCCCGGGCTGACTGGTGGAGACCCCGGCCACGCTGCAGGCTGCCAGGAGCCCACGAAGCCCTGACCGGTACAGCAATCATGACCCCAGTCCAAGCTGCCCTCGCCAGGTCCGTGTGTGTGCTTGTACATGCGTGTGGGTGTGTACATGTGTGAGTGTGCACACATAAAAAGTGGACCTGGCAGATGCAGCAGTGGTCACGCTGGGAGAGGGGGTGTGGCAAAATAATCACTTGCTTGATGTACCTAGGAAGCTGCCTCACGGGTTTGTGCTAAGCAGGAGGCAAATCTAACAGTGTTGGAGTAATTCCCAGGATGGGTTGTTAAAAATAAATGATGCTTTCTTTAACCCTTCCTCCTGCCTGCCAGCCAGCTGAAATGCAGTTGTGATTGCTGGATCTCAAGCAGCCCCTGTTGGGCTGTGAGGAAGTCAGGCAGGACAGACAGGACAGAGCAGTAGGCTAGCTGCAGGGAGGCAGCCCCGGAGGAGGCCAGGCGACAAGGCTGGAGTCTCAGAGCTTTGCTTTACTCGACACTATCGCATTCAAAGGCAGCGTGAACCCAGAGGGGCCCTGTGGCTCGGGTCAGGGGCCTAGCTGGGGGAACACACTCCATGCTCTCCCTGGAAATCCTGTCTTGAACTTGGACTCTGTGGCATCTGGGCTTGGAGGCCCCCCTGTGGTTGGGGAGGCCCCCCGAGTTGGGCCCTGCACATGGCAAGCCTGGGCCAGACCTCGCCAAACCACAGCCGATGACAGACGCCGCGGCGCCCCAGCCAGGCGGCTCCCTTCTCTGCCCGTCTGCTCGTCCTGCCTGTCCCTGACCCTCTCCAGTCACTCCCCCCTGGCGCCCTGGGTGCCTCTCCTTCTGCTCTCTCTGCCTCTCTCCTCTCCTAGCTCTGTGTCTCTTTCGTGGCTTGGCCATTTCCTGTCTCTCTTTCTCCACAATGGCCCCTGGCCTGCCTACGCCTCTCCACTTGGCCATGACTAGTCAGTGTTGCCCAGCCAGCCCCTGCCCTCTCCCCCACAACCCTGCACCTGCTCTGACTGTGCCCCGTGCTGCTGCAGTCCTGGCACTGACCTCAGACCCCGGAGTCCGCAGGGCCCAGAGCCGGCCGAGTCCCAGAGCCGTCGGGCACACACGGGCGAAGGTCAGGGCTGCCGACGCTGCCCGCTAGGCTGCCCTCGCCCTCTACCTCCCTGGGAACTTCGGCCTCTCCAGGCAAGGCCGGCTCATGGGCCACCAGGGGCAGCTCAGCAAGCGGATGTGGGGCGGCCCGAGGCTCTCCTGCTGGTGCCCAGAAGGGAGCCTGCAGCAGGGGGCCAGTAGGAGGGGGCACATGCCTGGGGGACAGCCCCCAGACCCCTCAGGGAAGAGACCACACTTCTGATTTTGTCTTTACCCGCACTCATCCTCCCCTACTCGGGGGGCACAGAGCAGCCCCCGTGGGACCCTCCAGGAGTGAAGCTGGCCTGGGAGGGGAGTCCGGCGGGGGTGGCACCCAGGAGGATCACGGGAGCACGTGGGCCCGGGCGTCAGGAGACCCACATCTGCCCGTCCCCTCAGCACCCACCTGACGGCTCCGGGCCGGCTCCTGCTCCGTGGAAGGCGCTGGTGATCCAGTCCCGGTGGCTGCTGGGAGGACGGCTCCCAGCACAGCCGCCAGGGGTGGGGGGAGCTGGAGGTGGGTCCTCGGGCAAGGGGGTCTAAGAGGCCTCAGGAGGAGGGGGAAGCTGAAAGGAGCCTTTGTGGGAAGGCGGAAGCGGCCCCTGGGGACGGCTAATTACAGCCCCTCAGACAAAGCCCGTGGCCTCTGAGCTGGCCGCACAGCGCAGCGGCAGAGCGGGGAGGGGAGAAGACTCCAGGGCCCCATTAAGGCCTTTGTCATGGGGCCCCTAGCAGGTGGCTCAAGAAGGCAGGCTGGGCCCGCCCCTCCCCACCCCAGCCCACCCCTCCCCCTCCCCGGCTCCTCCTGGGGTCCCTGTGCCCCTCCCTGCAGTTCCCACCTTTGGAAAACCACTGGGGGTGGGGCCCAGCCGGCAGTGGAAGGAATCCCGGGAGGGGAGCAGGGACCTGGCCCCCCAAGGCACCTCCAGCCCCCACCTTAGCCCAGTGTCTCAGTAACTCCCTCGGGGTTGCCAGGATTTTGGGACAGGCCTGGGGGCAGCCTAGAGAAGCCCCCCCAGTGCTGGGAGCCCCAGCAGCCCTCCTCCCCGACCTGGGTCCCAGCCACACTGTGTGTGGGGGTGGGTAGAGGAAGCTGCCAGCCCAGTGCTTGCCACCCAGGGACGGAGCCGGGAAGCACCAGGGGGGAGGTTAGCATCCCCGAGGGCAGAGCGGACGCTGGTGCAGGCGTGTCCCCCGGGCTCACTTGCCCGTCTTCACCCTTCCGCTCACTGACACAGGGCCAACCAGCTCCCGGACCCGGGTCCCTGGCCAGCCCTGCCCTGGGCACACACCTGTCACCCTTAGCAACAGGCAGTGTGGGCGAGCCATGGCCAGGGAGGGAGGCGCAAAGCCATCGAGGAGCTGGGGGCGGGCCGCACGGCGCCGTCCACTCCACGTGAGCTCGAGGGAGCCTGTGTGAACGAGACGGTGCTGTCCATGACCGCCCACAGACGCAGCCACACAGGCCCTCACGGATGCGCCCCAACCTGCACTGTCCACAGGGCCTGACGGTGGTTGTAGCTGGTGGTGGTAGATGGTGGTGAAAGGGTGGTGTCGGTGGCAGTGGTAGGGCCGTCGCTGTTGGAGTGGCGGTGGTGACGACAGGCGGCTGTTTCTGAGTCTGTCCAGAGTCTCCCCTCTCCCCCCGGGGGGGCCAACAAGGACCAGCAAGGGTGGAGTCCAGCGCTGACAACCCTGGGCCCTCTGTGGGGTGAAGCGTGCCCCATCCTGGGAGTCCTGGCTAGGCAGGTGCTGAGGGCAGGCTCCCGGGACACGCTGCCGCCCTCCGTCCCGGGTACCCCCATCCCCAGGGCCCGCGGCTTCTCAGGAAGTTCCGCCTGCTGCACACCCCGGCACCTCCTCTCCTCCTGCAGCGCAGGCACCCACTTCCTGTCTTCCCTGCTCAGGCGCTGAGGGCCTGAGGGCCAGAGGGCTGGAATGTTGTTGGCTTTGCATCTGTTTCCCAAGTCCCTGAGGCTGCCTGGCACACAGTAGGTGGTCAGCAAACATCTGTTGATGAAAGAGAAGGTTCCTGGCTGTCTTTGCTCCCCCAGGCAGGCCCGCTTCCTGGCCCGTTACTTGGTTTCTTTCCAAACAAACAGAAAAGGATGGGGTGTGGCCCTCGGGGCCCAGGCTGGGACGGCAGGCGGGGCTGGGGCGGGGGTGGGGGTGGTGTGCAGTCTGCACTGCGGTGGGGTCCTTGGCAGTGGCCATGGCCTCCAGGGGACCAAGCCCTGGGCCCCTACATCCCCACAGAATCTGAGGCTGAAGACCGAGGAGCACACGCCGGGGCTGGAGTTTGAGGTTCTGAGCGTCGGTTTAACAAGGCGGCCAGGTGCGCCCTGCAGGAAGGCCCGGGCCTGGCGTGCAGCTGCGGGTGAACGGTGGGGACCCCTGCCCGCCTGTTGGCTGTCACCCACGACATCGAGCTCCTCCAACGGGCCCTACAAGGCTGGCCAAGTAGGAGAGGACGTAGAGGCAAGTAAAGGAGGGGCACTGTGTGTTAAGAGTGCAGGCTTGGGGACAGCCCTGGGCAGTCATCGCTACACTGATGGCATCAGACCCAGCCCTGGTGCCCGGCCCCTGAGCACCTGGGAGGGCGCCTTCCTGGACAGGGAAGCAGTGAGTTGGGTGGGGCAGAAGATCCACACCTGGGCACGAGGCCACCCAAGCAGGCTTCCTGGAGGAAAAGGAGTGATTCAGGCTGTAGGTGGCCAGAAATGAGGGCAGGCTGGACCCAGGGTCAGCCCCGCAGGCTAGGAGCCCGCCCTTCTTCACCCCTGTCAGCATGGACCCCGCACGGGAAGAGGGGGCCCCCAAGGGGTCACTCACAGGGGAAACTCGCCCAAGCCTGCTTGCCCTGACTCCAAGGTGGGCAGCCCAGGGGCCCCGTGTCTGCCCCTTCCCCCACCCAGGCTTCTGCAGGAACGGTGGGCAGAACGGGGGGAGTCCGGGACAGCCAGCCTGGCACGCGGGCACGGCCATCGTCCCCATCTACCCGAGCCTGACCAACCCCGCATGAACCTGGCCGCCCAGGACCGCGAGGACCTATATCGCCACCGTGGCAACCTGGCTCTGCTCCACGCAGGCGCAAACCCCACGGTGCGCCACTGCGGGCGGGGGCCTGGCCTACAGCATGGCCTTCCACGTGCGCCCCGCCGGCCGCATCCGGAGCCCCCGCCGGCCGGGCTGCAGGTGGGCACAGCCTGGATCCCAGTCCTGGCGTAAGACCCCAGCCTCTCTGGGTAGCCTGGCTGTCCCCAGCCCCTCCGTGAGCAGAGCAGCAGAGACCCACAAGCCTGCCCTGTTCAGCCTGGGGGGAGGGGTGGGCAGGCCCACTTGGAAGGGACGTGTGGCACGGTGCTTAAGACTGCCGCTTTCAGTCCCCGCGCGGCTTCTGACCCAGCTCCCTGCTAACGCACACCCTAGCAGCAGATGAAAGCAGATGGGTCCCTGCCACCCACGTGGGAGACCCGGAGGGAGCTCCCAGCTCCCTGCTTCCGCCTGGCCCAGCCCTGGCTGTTGCCCGCACGCATCTGGGAAGTGGGAGGTCTCTGTCTTTTTAAGGGGCAAGGAGAGGCAGGGATTCTGCTCTTCGCAGAGCTGTGGGGGTTTCCCAGGAGTGGCAGTGCCCTGCGGCCTGGCCTGGCCTGGCCATCTCCCAGGTGGCCCATTTCACAGGGGGAGAACCAGGCCCAAGGAGGCACTTCCTGGGAACCCCAGTGCAGGGCAGTACCTGGAATCCAGGGGTCTCCTGGCTCAGAGAACGTACGGGTCCCAAGGGGGCATCCGGCATCACCCTGCAACACCCCTGCTGGGAGGCGAGCGGGGAGGGAGGGTGTGTCATCGTGGGTACCTGGAAGGCTTCCTGGAAGAGGCAACCTTGGTGGTGAATCTTTGGTTTGTTCTTTGCTCCCTGAGTATACATTCACGCCCCCCCCCACATTTGTTCAGTGCTGACTCTGCCAGAATGCAGAATGCGGGGTGGGGGGATGACTTAGGGGCTGCACTTCCAGGCTTTGGGAGGGGCTCCCAGGAGGAGGCGGAGGTTTGGGTGACAGTAGGGAGACAGCTGGGTCTGGACTCAAACGTTTCCAGCCAAAGGGTGCTCGGCACTCTGGTGGACTGAGGGGGTGGGCGGGGGGCAGCCTGGAGGAGGTGCTCTGAGCTGTGGCTCAGGCAGGCGGGGACAGAGTGTGTCCCCAAGAAGTGCAGAGACAAGCAGGGACCTCATCCGTCAGCACACCCCCGTGACCACCTCCTGTGCAGCCCCCGCGGCGCTGGGCATGAGGGGGGCCAAGGAGCCGCCCCGGGGACACGGGGACACTGTCCCCTCAGCCGCAAGCTCCCTGAGCTGAGGCTGGGGGGGGCGGAGCTCAGGGAGAAGCTGCCTAAGTGAGGGGGCTGGGCAGCTCTCACTTCGCTGGTTCAGAGCCCCCCCCCCCGCCCCCCTTGAAGTGTCAGATGTCTCTTCCACCAAGAGGAGACAAGGGAATGGCTTTCAGGAGAGAGGAAAATCAGTCCCCTCTCGGAGCTGGCAGCCCTGACAGGGGGGGGGGGGCGGGGGGGGGCAGACAAGGGAGGGCGCCTCCTGCAGAGAGCACAGGGCCTGGCCAAGCCCGTGCTGTGGCCCCTGTGGCCCCGTGGCTGCCTCCCTTGGGAAAGTAGACAGGGCCTAGACTAGGGGGTAGCTCAGAAACTGGGGGCGGGGAGGGGGGGACAAAGGCAATGGGGGTGGGCTTGGGAGAGGCCGCAGTTCAGTCTTAGCAGAATCCTGGGCAAAGCCAGGAATCTGATCTGGCCTCCAGATACAAATGTCTGCCTCCTCCAGGAAGCCCCCCAGTGCTGACTTCCTCCTTTCCGTAGCCATCCTCGGTGCCATCGGCATCAGGCATTGCAGCCGTGGAGACTGTCCCACGGAGAACGCCATCGCGGGCTCACCTGTGTGCCATGCTTGGCTGAGGCAGAGTCGTGATGGCGTGGGGTGGGGGCAGGGCGCACAGGGAGGAGGAACTGTGATGAGAAGATGGGGAATGGGCGGTGAGCTGGAGCAGGGCCGAGCCCTAGGCGGGTACCCCCACGCTGCCGTCACCGTTCCCCCAGCCCTGGGGTCTTGGAGGAACACCTGCTCTCCGCGGGCCTGAAGTCCCCTTCTGTGACCCCCTCCATGAAGATTCCCAGCTTGGACAGTCAGGCCCAGGAGGGGGGCCGCTCCCTGGGGCCACGGCCGGGGGTGCAGGGAGGGGAGCCAGTGCCAGGGGCCCGTGCTCAGGTCTCCCGCCAGCCACAGGCGGTGGCCATCTGTCGCAAGGCCCAGGCCTCCTGTCACCTCTTGGTGCCCCCTTGGCACCCCAGGGCCCTTCCGTGTCCAGCACAAGGGGTGTTTGTCACACGGGGCAGGGTGGGGGTGGAGTGCGGGCCATCCAGTGCTCAGAGGGGGTGGGGGCAAGAAGATGCAGGCCAAACTCCGGGCCTGGGGGCACTCTGGAACCATGGCCGTGGGGGGCTCAGGCCATCCCGGAGGACTCTAGGGGACTCTTTGAAGGCTAAGCAGCGTGCACAGAGGGGTTCGGACGGGCAGAGGGACCACGGGGCCCCCATGCCTTCCAGGTGCGCCCCTGTCTCCCCAGCCTCAAGTGCTTGATGGAGAAACTCCAGGCTGGAAATCCCCGGGGGTGAGATTTCTGGAAACAGGAACCTGCAGCCAAGCGGGGGGATCCCTGCCCCCGGCCCCGCTTCCTCCCACGCGGCTGAAGCCCAGGCCGGGTTCCAGGTGGCGGAGGCGGAGGAGGGGCGAGCTCCGGCCTTCCCGGCATCTACCTCCACCAGACAATGGCAGTTTTGTTCCGTGGAAACCGTTGTGTTTCCCAGGAGTCTTTTAAATGGTGCTCTCAAGGTTTTTTTCTTTTAATTCCTTCCATTTAAAACACCTTTTTTTTTCCTCCCCCCATGCCCTGGAGGAGAAAAAAAAAAAAAGAAGGAATAAAGCAGCCACTAGAGAAGCATCGCCTTGCCGCGCACCTGGCCCCCAGCCCCTGGGCCCTGACTGCGACGGACCAGGCACCACGGGCTGGGGCTTTGGTTAAAGACAAGTGGAGGGGAACGCAGAGCTGCTCCCAGCTGCCAGGGGCTGGCCCAGCGTCCCCTCTGCCCTCGGCGCCCACGTGCGGGGTCTCTGCCCAGCAGCGCTGCCCGGCTGTCCTTGGACCCTGCAGACGTTGCTTCCGCCTCCCCGGAGAGCCCCGGGGCCTGGATTTCCTTCACTGTACTCGGGGCGGGGGGGGAGTTGGACCCCTTCACCTGGGTGCCAGCCCTGGGTGCCAGTCCCCGGCTCCCCTTGCCTCCTGCAGCCTCCCTCTGCCTTCTCTCCTGGGGTGGGGGTCGGAGGAGAGGTGACAGCAGGCTGGGCCAGGCTGGTGCACGCGTGTCCGGCCCTGGGGTCCCTGGGTGCCCCTCCTCCTTGCCCCAGCTCCTCAAACGCCAAGCCCACAGCTCCTCCTCGCAAATGAGACCGTTTTATGTGCTTTAGAAAAACACCGCAATTGTTCCCTCAATTACCCCGGAGCAGATTGAATATATTAATCTCTCTCTTAACTGGCGTTAGGGACTCGGCGGCCGCCCCTCCCCCCAGCACGTGGCCCAGCGGCTCCCAGCCCCCTCCTGGGCCCGGGGGCGCGCGGGATGGCGCGCTCCCGCAGGACGGCGCGCGGCACACAGGCGCGCGGCGCGCGTGCGCGCACGGCCGCCCCACCTCTCTCGCCTTTGTCCGGGACTGTGGGCGTCGCTGGCGGGGAGGGAGCGCAGGGGCGGCCCGGAGCGAGGCGGGAGGGACGGGGCGGCGCCCCGCTCAGCTCCAGTGACAATCGCCTGCAGCTTAAACACGCTCTGCCCCAGGCAGCTGAGCCCCGCTAAAAGCTACCTGAGGTTTCCCTTTGTAGCTCGATTTTCTTTTACTTCTGGAGAACAAAGGCACTGTCAAGGCGTTCCAGCGCTGTCACCCAGGCGGGGAGGGGTGCGGTCTGTCACCAGGACTGGCAGAGGGCTGAGGCTGAGCCTGGCGCTGGGGAGTAGTGGGGGAGGCACTTCCAGCCTAAGTCAGGGAGAGGGACCAGGCTAAAGGCACCACCCCAGCCCTGGCTCGCCTCCTCCCAGCACTTTCCACCCGGGGGTCCTGGGCGGGCCTCGGGTGGGTCCTCACGATTGGTTAGCTCGAGATTCTGCCAGCTCTGGGAGAGGCAGGTGCGCTGGGGTCAGGCTCCGGGGTGCGCCTGTGGCTCTGGTATTTATCTGGCGATTGTCCCACCTGGTGCAGGTTACGGCCCCCCCGCCTCGGCCTCCACCTCCGCGTCGGTAAAAGGGGGCAGCGGGGCGTGGTCAGCCGTGCCCAGCAGGAGGAGCTGGCCGGGTACGTGCGTGCTGCTCCCGAGCCCATCTGGGCACCTGGAAGGCAAGGTGGCTCCTTCTTGCCCAGCCAGTGCTCCAGGGGGCGCCACCGGGACCCCGTGTCTCACTGTCAGGCGGGGGAGGCCCACGGCCCGGGTGCTGGTCTGGGATGAGGCTCTGGAGCAGACTGCAGTGAGGGAACACACCAGATGGTCCCCCCACCCTCCAGCCCCCCTCCGGGGCGGGGCTGCCAGCTCACACCTCCTGGAGGCTGTGTGTGTGCCTGTGTGTGTGTACGCGCGCACACGCTCATGTGGGAAGCCACCTGCCAGCCCTGGCCCACCCCAGTGAGCAGCCGGTGGGCTCCAGGACAGGGACCCTTGGGTCACGGGGAAGTAAGGGGCAGAAGGCTCAGTGTTGGTGACTCTTTCTGGCCCTTTCACCCCCGGAAGGTGGGTGTGCCCCTAACTCCTGAGTGTAGCCACCCCCATGCACACTCAGACACACAGGATACACATGGGCGTGAGTGTGCACAGACCTGCCCGGCACACAGATTCTGACAGTCCCTGGGAGGGGCCTGCCCCTGGGGGTCAGCCCGGCCACCCAGCCTGGGCCTGCAGAGTGCGGGGGTCAGCCTCTGGGACTGACAGCCTGCCCTGGGCTCCAGTGCTGCCACGTGCCGTGGCATCTAGTGGCCTTCATTCATTCATCAACTCTCTCCCCCAGCAGCAGACAGAGCTGGGGAGCTGCCAGGCTGGGCAGAGACAGAGGAAGCGGGAGGAGCCGGAGCGCAAGCTGGGTGGTCCGTGGTCCAGGCTGCCCGGGGAGACAGCGCTGGCCAGCAGTCGCGGTCTGTGGGTCGGTGGGAAGTCGTTGGGTTAGAGCGAGCCTGGTTTCCCAGCTGCACAGGAAGCAAGTCACTTAGGTCCTGAGCCTCGGGTTGGGGTGTGCAGGGGAATTCTGCCAGGCCCCCAGGGTCTTCGAGTGGGGGGCGTGTTAGCTGAGTGTGGAGGGAGGGAGGTGACAGGAATGGGGGGATGGCAGGGTTGCCATGGGAGCCGGAGGAGGAGGAGCCACCTCCAGGGGTTGTCCCTCAGATTGCACCTGATGGCCGAAGAGCCCCCATCCCCACCCCCGGGCGTGGCCTCGGTCAGTGGCCTTGAGAGTGTGTCTATGGCCAGCAGGCCCTGACTTGCCAGTGACAGGGCCCGGGATGGCCTCAGGGCTCCGCCCACTGTGGGTTTCAGTCCTTCTGAGTCAGTGACCAGCACCTGGGGTGGGCTGACCCCCAGCCTCCTGTCCCAGGGAGACCTGCACCGGGCCAGCTGACATCAGCGGGGGCTTCCCCTGGCCGGGCCAAGCAGAGCTCTTCCTGTGGCCCTGAGCTCCCCAGCCCCCGCCCCCGACAGATCACTCCCCACCAAGTAGAGCCCACAAAGCCCTGGGAGGGGGGCCAGTTCCCGGTTCCTCTCAGAGCACCGCCAGGGGTCCTGGGGGCCGCCCCCAACCCCAGCCCTGGCTCCAGGCCACCACGGCTCCCCGGGCCCCTTCCCTCTCCGGGATCCGGGGCCAGCTCCACGTGGCATGAATACTGCAAATGGGGTTTCCTGGCCTCCCTGAGGCCGGGGCCAGGGGCTGCGCTCCCTGGTAGAGTCGCAGGCCGGGTGGCCCAGGGGTGGCCGGCACTGACCTGGGCGAGATCCAGGCCAACGGGGGCTGAACAGGCCAGGTCCTGAACTGGAGACCCCAGGGGCCTGTCTTGTGGGGGGTGGGCTCAGGGCAGCCTCTCTTAGCCTCAGCTCCCCACCTGGCCCTCAGACAAGGGCAGCGCTGAGACCAAGAACCCAGGCCCTGCAAGCGCCCAGAAGCCCTGTCTGAAACTTGCGTCTCCCGATGCCAGTTCTGCCTCAGTTTTCTCATCTTTGAAACGGGTACGGCAGCGGTACCCACTTCACTCGTAGTTGTGAGGATTGGGTTAGCTGAGGCTGGCGTGGGAGGAGGGTGGGACAGCAGACGGGAAGGCCCTCCCGAGGCTGCAGAGGCCACCGCCCACTGGGGTGGAGCCTGGGTGTGAGGGGGGGGGAGGGGGAGGAGACGGGGCCGGGCGCTCCTTCCTGGATCTGTGGGTTGGGAGAATCAAGGTAGAGAGGCACGCGTTTGCTGGAAACTGCCCCTGCCCTGGGAGTGGACGCAGCACCCAGCCCCAGCCGGGCCCCTCCTCATGGAAGGCAGCTGGGTGGGGAGGGGGCTTCATCGCTTCCCCCGTACCCAGCTCCTTGTTAACGAGTTATTGATTTTTTTGAGACAAATGCCCTGAAGCCAGGTCGCATCTTTAGCCAGGTGATTTATGTCTTGACAGTAGGACCTGGGCCTCCCCAAGCCAGACGCGGAGAGGAATTCTGCACCTGCTGCGTGCACAGGTGTCCGTGGTGCGGCCAACTCCAAGAGCCCGCGCCCTCGGCAGCCAGCCCCAGGCCCCCATCACCAAGACTGGGGCCGTGGGGGCTCCCTTTCGGCGTGAACTGTGGTGAACAGGACAGTGGGCTCATACGGGGCGCCCACCACAGGTGGTGTCCTGCACGGTGGGGAGTCTGCTAGAAGGAACCCGCCCCCAAATGCTCACCTGTCCTGCAGAGCCAGGGTTGAGCCCAGTCTGCTGGATTCTACGCCATCAGCATTTGTTTTGTTTTGTTTTTTGTTTTTTGCCTACTTGGTGGTACCAGGCCGTCCTGGGCAGGACCAGCACAGAGCATGCCCTGTGCAAAATGCAGACGCTCACGCATTTAGGCCAAGAGCCACTCGCCAAGCTCACAGAGGTCACCCCTGTACAGGAACCCCGGGGAGGTCAGAGGGCAGCCCCCCAGAGGTTCCGGGATCCCACCACGGCCCTGAAATGACAGCTGGCGTCCAAGGGGCTTGGCTGGATGTCACCGGCCCACCCCAGATGCCCTGTGTCTGCACCCGCTAACAGGGGCCCACACAGCAGAGCCTCCAGGCTGTGCCACCTCGCTCTCCCTGCCGCCAGTGTCCGGGCTGCGCCGTCTCAGAGCTGGGCGGCTTTCACCTCTGGGCTTCGCCCAGCTTGCAGGGGGGGAAGGAGAGAGACACAGCCCCTTTCCCTCAAGTGAAAGCAAAAGGCAGTGAGGCTCAGTGGTCACAGGCTGGAGCCAGCAGGCCTGGACCCAGAAGCCCGGCCCTGCCACTCCCAAGTGGGCGACCCTGGCGAGTGTTTGTCCCCCGAACACGTGCGTCCTCGAGGGAGGGGGCATAGACTTGAGGATGAGCTGAGGCCGTGCAGCAGGGGCGGGGAGGTGACCGGAGGCGCTCAGGTCCAGGCGCGGGGCTCCCCGCAGAAGGCAGAGGCGTTCCTGGTCAGGGGGCCCTGAGGGAGGGGACTGCGTGGGCAGCGGGCGGGCGAGGGGGCGGCGCTCACTGCCTACAGGGTGTGAACTCCCACACAGGGGTGAGGGGCTGGGGGGAGGGCTCAGCAGACTCTGTGCTGGTTGCCGCGGCCAGGGCTGGTGGCAGCAAAGCTGTGAGCGCGTGCCAAGGGTGAGACTGTCAGTGCCAAGTGCAGCGCCTGCCCCCGCGTGGTCTCACGGGGCCCTCACGGCAGCCTCGAATCCCTGCTGCACAGGACCATGGCCGAAGCTGTGAGACCACTCAGATTTGCCCGCGCTGCTGAGCCAGCACCCGTAGCTTCCGGCTTCTGAGCCCACCCCCTGCACCTGCGGAGGGGCATGTGTGACTTGGCCCTGGCCTGTGACATCACACAGCGTTGCCCAGGTGACCTGGCCGGGTCTCTTCTAGGTCTGGGCAGAGAGAGGGCCTCCCCTTTCGTCACCTTCCTGAGGGTGCCTGGAGTCGAGTGCCTGGCTGGGGACCCTTGCCCAGCTGGCCATGGCCCACATCCCCCAAGTCGCCCCCACCTCCACCCCCTCTCGCTCCTGAGAAAGCTCTGGACCCCTGCCCCCAACCTGCGCCCCACCCCTGCCCCGTGCTCAGATCCAGGACTGGTATCTGGCACCCCTGTGAGCGCAGGGACGCCCAGCACCACTTGCCACCCCCAAAGACACCAAGGCTGCAGGGCCAGCTGTCCAGGCAGGACGGACGCCTGGTCACTCACAGCACCAGGGACCCTTCCCCAGGGTTGTTGACCAAAGCTGGATGCCCCTGCCCCCGAGGCGATGGGACTGAAGAAGAAAAAGGTAAGGTGGGGGTGCACGGTGTGTGCACAGCACACTGCCCCTCGCGTGCAGCCCCTCGTTCTGACGACTCCCGAGCCTGCGCACCAACGTCCCTTCTCACAGCCTCAGCTTTCGCATCTGTGAAATGGGGCCCCAGAGGGTCTCTGTGGTGCCTCCAGGGTGGGTGTCCTAGCACCATGGGCCAGTGGATACCTGGCTACAACTGCCCACACTGCTGGTTGCTGGGGTCACACGGGCTCAGAGAGCCCCCTGAGATAGGGCCTCCCCTGGGTCCCTCCCCGGCAGGGCTGGCTGCCAGGCTCCAGGCTCCTGCCCCCGGCTCCTAGCTCCTGCCCTGGGCCCTTGGAGAGAAGGAGCTGTGCTGTGCTCACTGCTGTGTCCCCAGCGCCTTGCACACAGCAGGTGCTTAATGAACCCTGTGGCCGAGCGCAGGTCTAACATCCAGAATCTCGGGTGGGACCAAGTCCTCCTCGTTGCCGAGCCTGGGACAGCGGCGTCACGTCCGCGTGGCAGCAGACGGGGCTGAGGGCTCTGAGCACCTAGGGACACCCCCTCTGCACTTGGGCTCTCCCGGGGGGCCCAGAGCCCCCTGTGGCACCTACATTCACAACCCTGGATTCCGACACCTCTGGTTCCGGGCTGCCGTGCCCAGAGCAGGCCCCCCCAGGCACCCTAAGCTGTCGGCTGGGGCCCCCTCCCCACCAAGCTGGGTTCAGGGATGCAGAGCGTGGCCTCGAGTGTGATTCGTGGTTCCGGGGAACACATTTGACAGCGGTCGGAACTCCCTAGGAGCTTCCTAATGTGTAGCGAGGGTTACATCTTCCTGCCTTTTTTTTTAAGATTTATTTTGTTTATTTGAGAGGCAGAGGCAGAGAGAGAGCTCTTCCATGTACTCATTCCCCCGAAGGACTACAACACGGGCTGGGCCAGGTCAGAGTCAGGAGCCGGGAACTGGACCTGTGTCTCCCACGTGTGTGGCGGGGACGCAAGTGCCTGGGTCAGCACCTGCCGCCTTCTCCCTAGCAAGGAGCTGGGTTGGAGCCAGAGCAGCCGGGACGCGGTCGAAGGTGGCGGCCTTCCCCGCGCTGCGCCGGGCTCCAGCTGCACCCCGCCGCTCCCCGGCCGGTCCCGGCCCACACCTTTTAATGGTGCTCAGGGATCCCTGAGGACTGGGGACATTGGTCTTTTTGTAGACGGGGCGCCTATTTGCCCCCACGTGTCTTTTCTCTGCATTGTGGTGAATTGCAGCCATTCTAGAAATTTCTGGGGAATTTCAAATGTAATCCCACCCCTCAGACTGCCCTTGATGGTCTCCTGCTTTGAGTCCCTTTAAAAAAAAAAGAATTTATTTATTTGAAATGCAAAGTTACAGAGAGAGAGAGAGAGAGATTCCGTCTACTGGTTCACCCCCCAATGCCCACATCAGAACTGGGCTGACCTGAAACCAGGAGCCAGGAGCTTCCTCTGCGTCTCCCACATGGGTGCAGGGGCCTGGGCACCCCGGGCCGTCTTCTTTTACTTTCCTGGGTGCATTA
This sequence comes from Oryctolagus cuniculus, assembly GCF_051225735.1. Classification (NCBI taxonomy): domain Eukaryota; kingdom Metazoa; phylum Chordata; class Mammalia; order Lagomorpha; family Leporidae; genus Oryctolagus; species Oryctolagus cuniculus. The sequence goes on along the minus strand of NC_142878.1, from coordinate 109,335,483 downwards.
ACAGGGAGTTGGATCGGAAGTGGAGCAGCCGGGACTCAAACCTGCACCCCTGTGGGATGCTGGCGTGGCAGGCAGCAGCTTACCCCGCTATGCCACAGTGCTGGCCACACAGGCCACTGCTCTGGCTGCTGCCAGCCCTCCCGAAGATCACAGCTCCGAGGCCTCCATGAGGCGGACCCCAGGATGGGCCCCAACTGCAAACAGGTGCTCCAGGTCCCGCTCCGCGGCTGCGGGCCCTGCTGTATGCTTGGGGGCGGGGATTTTGTCTCTCTGAGTGCCCCACCCCCAGCTATAAAGGGGCTTTACCGGCAAGAGGCAGGCACCTGGTTAAAACGCTGCTTGGGAATGCCCACATCCCATCTGGCTCCACTTCTGATTCCGGCTTTTTGCGTGTCTGCTGTGTGCGATCCGGCATGGGGGTGGCCGACGTTTGTAAACTGTGAAGTGCTGTGCACAGGAGGGACCTGGCGGGACGGGTGGGCAGAGCTGAGCGCATGGGAGAGACTGACCGGCCGCTTGATGTGGCGCGTGGTGTGGGACCGGGGAGAGAACGGGGATCAGAGGCGACAGCCGTGCCGCCCCAGAGCAGGTGGAGGAAGAGCGAGGGAACTGGCAGCTTATAGGGGACAGAGTGTCAGAGCGGAGGGGGGGCCACTCAATGCTGCTGTCCCCGCAGGTTGCCGAGGGCCCAAAGGAGCCCCTGGATGCCGCCCCGAGCACGGAGCCCACCGCCAGCCACCTGGCTCCCCTCAACAAGGAGGTGGTCGCAGTCACCATCCACGGGGCCACCCACCTGCCTGCCTGCGGGGACGGCTCCGAGCCCTGGCCCTACGTGGTGGTGTAAGTGACCGGGGAGCGGGGGCGGGTGCTGTCGCAGCTGTGAGAACCCAGGGCTGGAGCTGACACAGGTCGGGGGGTGAATCCCACGGGGCAGCGCCAGGGCCCACCTGCTGTGTGGGGACTGCTGGCCAGGGCTGGCCTGGGGACAGCCGCTCCTGGGGCACGGCCACGGCGCCGCCTCGGGCTGGGCTCTGTCCAGGGTGAGGGTCCAAGGGGGGGAGTCCGAGGTCTCCTGCTCCTGGGCACCCCCAGCCCACTGTGGCCAGCCCTGGGGAGGGGCCCTGGCCCACACCTGGTCATTCCCGCCCCGGACTCTGGGCCTTTGCCAGCCCGCCAGCCGCCGTGGGCAGGTGCTGTTGTCTGCAGGGGTGCCCGAGGCCCGCCACGAGGTGTCCACCATCCCCTCCAGGGGCTTCTGCCAAGCCTCCCCACGGACGCTAAACATTGGCTCCACGTCTCCCCAGCAGCACTGGCGGGGACCCCTCTAAGCAGCCGGAAGGCACTGAGCCAGCTGTAGCCGCCCCCCAGCCCCCGCTCCTGGTGCTGGCATTGTTGAGTTTCCTCATTTAGTGTCTTGCAAACGCTGGTCATATTTCCTTAGGTCTCTGTGTGTATGTGTGTGTGTGTGTGTGTGTGTCTGCACCAGCCCTCTCACCAGCACTGGCCAAAATCCCATCTTCAAGGCACCTCCTCCTCCTCCAGGCAGCCACCAGGATTGAGCTAGCTCCCCCTCCCCTGGAGCCCGGCAGCCTGGTGACACGGATCTGAAACATTCTATAGAACCAGGGTTACGGTTAGCTCAGGTCTGCTGCATGTCTGCGATAGTGCACCCAACGTAGCTGTGGGGGCCCAGGACTGACCAAGAGGCCAACACCCCCACCCCACCCCCACACACAGGGACACCAACAGGTTGCCCAAGCCCCACTCCCAGCCTCCCCTCCCCCAGCAGGCCACTCGCCTTCTCCCCCCACTCATTTCCATAAACCAATTATCGCAGATCATCTGGGGAGATTGAGACCCTGCCTGTCACCAATCCCGCCAGGGCAGTGGGGAGGGGCAGGGCGCTCCGGGGGCACCTCCAAACAGCCAACACCACCCCGTTGCCATGGGAACGCACCACTGGAGCCCGGATGACCCGTGCTGGGCCAGAGCTCCGAGAGCTGAGAGCTGGGTCCACCCTGTGGCTGCAGCCTTGGGAAGCAGGCAGGGCTGGGTTCCTGGCCCCCCAGCAGAGCTGCCACCAGCTCCACGTGGCGCTAATGAGATGCAAATGAGAAGAGAGGGCTGCAGAGCCTGAAGGCCCAGTGCCAGCCCCCAGCCCCAGGCAGGAACCCCAGATACAGCAGCCACGCTTGCTAGAAGGTGGTGCTCACAGGCCCCGTACCCTGGCCGCAAGAAAGCCGCCGTAGTGTGCAGGCTCGTCGGATCCACTGCTTTGAGGACCTATTGATCTCGAGGCTTTTAAGCCAGATTTGTTTAGAAACACTTAAATGAAGCGGTTGCTTCCAGCGTTCGTAGAAAGACGGTGTCGCTTGATCTCACTGGTTCTTGGGAAATGCAGATGGAAGCCATAAGGAGATGTTGGGAGGGTGATGCTGGACAGCACAGAGAACGGGGAGCCCTCGTTCGGGGAGGGGGGACTGTGGGTCAGTGCCGCCGTCAGCACGGTGTGGGGGTCTCCAAGAGCGAAGGGTGGGGGGACCTCAGCATCCAGCCGTCCAGCTTCTGGACATGCGTCCAGAGGAAGTGGACGTGGCGTGTGTGGGTTCCGTGTAGCTGAACGGACAGAGCAGACGCAGCATGGGGGCAGGTGCACGCTGGAGTATTACTCAGTCCTGCAAAAGAAAGGCTGCCCTCCGTGCAGCAGGGGCGAGCCGGGAAGACTCGAGATGGGCCAGACAGAGAGGTGCCCGCTTGGGTGGGAACTTGGGCTTCTGTTTTCCGTGCTGCCAGCCCCCTCCCCAGGCGGGTTGCCTTGGGCATTGTGAGGTCCGCTGTCCATGGGGCACCTCTGTCGACCCTTCCTCTGCTGTGGCCACACCCAGTTCCCAGGGCAGGCCTGCTCCCTTCCATCCCAGCCCCTGCCCATGCCCTGCCCCAGCCCGCAGGGGCTCCGGGCTGGAGGGCGGGCTTTGATCCCTTTGGCTCATCCTCGTGTCCCTGTTTAGGGATGCAAGACACTGGCAGGAAGTGGTTGCCAGACGAGCCCAGCTTGTGACGTGACTTTGGGGAAGCTGGCTCCTCTTGGCACCTGCCCCCCGGCTCCCTCCTCCATTGCTGGCCCAGCGATTGGGGGTTGTTCTTGGCGTGCCCTGAAGACCCGTCAGAAGAAAGCCCGAGGGCTGTCCATGGAAGGAGGCCAGGCTGGGACCAGGGGGACTCCAAGACTGGCCGGCTGCCCGAGCCCCTGTGTGTCAGCCCGCTGAGCCTCCGAGTTGCCCCAGCTACAGGTTGGCGCAGGCCTGCCTGGCCGGCTTGTGCTCCAACCCAGCAACCAGTCCCAGTGAGAGCCCTGGCCGCGCTGCTGCGGGCAGGCCTCCCACCCAGGTTGGCAGGACCAAGCGCCCCGGCCCCGCAGTCGGGGCCAGGGGCCAGTCGGGTCGGGCAGAGCACCCAGCACTTGTCTCCCAGCCTGGCACAGACAGATCCGCCCGTCAGAGTGCAGCAGGAGCCCCAGTGGGCAGGAGGAGGCACAGGGTGGGGGCAACCAGTCATGCAGGAGATGGCCTGGGAGGTCCCGGCCCTGGCCACGTGGCAGGGGTTGCCAGGGTTGGCAGCTGCTTCGCTGGCCACCTGCTGGCCCGAGCTAATGAGCAGGGATGGAGCCAGTACAGGGAGGGGAAGGCACTGCTCCTTCTGCGCAGGGGCAGGCGTGGCTGGCGCTGGGGCCCGGGCTTGGAGGCCCCGAGGGGGCCAGACCTGGGCCAGCCAGAGTCACACTCAGATTCCTGACCTTCTCGCATAAAGCCTACGAGCCCCGAGCCTGGCCCCAGACTGAGGCTGACCTTGGTCACAGAGGCACGGTGAAGGCAGGACAGTTCCGGGGAGTCCTGGCCGGAGTGGAGGTGCCAGTGTGTGTGCTTCGTGTACCCGGGGCCTTCCAAAACAGGTCGGGGAAAATGCCTATTCCATGACAAAACAGGGCACCGCAGTCAGCTCATCTCTCCACTTTGCACAGACGTGCTGTGCCCATCTTACAGAAGGGATGCTTGAGGCTTTGCACATCTCTGTGAATTGTCACCAGCTCCAGCCCCTCCCTGCCTGCCTGGCTTGGACAGGGACTACAGGCACTGGAACCCAGGTTTCTACCCAGAAGAGTCCTCGCCACTCTGGACTCCCTCCACTCCCTGTCCAAATCCGGGCCTTTGGCCAAGGGCCCCAGGGAGCAAGAATCCGGGTGGAGCGGGTGGAGGCCCGGCATGACTCACCGGGGACCTTGGGTTTGCCCCAGCAGCCGGGAGGTTGGCCTCAGCGTGGTGACTGTGGCCGAGTGAGAGCTGGGAACATGGCAGCCCCATTTGCTGCTTTCCGCCCCTCCGGGATGCACTGGCGGTGTTCTCCATGCACGCTGGCTCCCCGGGGACAGCCCAGGCCAGGCTGCGTTCTCCCACAGGGCCCCCAAGGAGGCCAGGCCCAGAGGGTGCACGGCCGGCAGGGGCCACATCACTGCCCAGGAGGCGGACCGCACTCCTGTCAGCCTGATGGCTCCTTCTCCCCCAGCAGGATTCGGGCGGGGGTAGGGAGGGAGCCAAGGTTGGGAGCAGGCCCTGGGTGGGGCCTGGGAGTCCGTGGTCTCCGTCCCTCCCCTCCTGCAGGGCCACTGCACATGGCCTGGTTTCCTGGCCACACCTGTTTGGATGACGCTGGTCGCCCTGGGGCCCAGAGCCTCAGGGTTTTTGTCTGGTGAGAACAGCCCTGTGTCTCAGAGCCATAAACACAGCTGGCGTCGGCGGTTAGGGTGGGGCTGGGCTGGAGACGGCCTCCTGCCACACTGAAGCCCTGAGGATTCTTTCCAGATGTTTTTCCGGGTCCCTGGGGCATCTCCTCGTCTAGGCCCCAGAGCACAAGCCCTCCCCCAGGAGCCCTGAGCGGCGGCCGAGAGGGACGCTGAGGGAGGCAGGGGTCCCCGCTGTCCTGGGCACCTGTTGAGCCCACACTCATTCTTGCACAGGGCTCCTCTTCCCTCCCGGGCACGGTGAGCAGCCTGGAGGCGTGGTCCTCTCTCCAGGCCTGTGCCGGCCTCCCCCAGCCCTGCCCGGCCCGGTGAACTTCCAGCTCGGTACCTCCTGTGGCCCAGCACCTCCTGGGAGGGAAGGGGGGTGCCCCAGCCCCGCCACGCCAGGAAAGCCCAGCAGGGACATCGAACGCAGTGTGTTCAGGGCACAACCAGTGGACGGCTCCGCGGCTGGGCGGGACGGGTCCACAGTGGCCTCCAGCCCTCTCCCGCTGACTTCCAGAGTGGAGGAAGGCCGGCCAGGGTTGCCTGCTCCCTGGGGGTCCAGTGCGGGTAAAGCCCCTCCTGAGCCCCCAGCACAGGTGGGACTTCGCCCCTGCGCCCAGCCTCGCTGGCGGGTTCTCCTGCCCCGGGCAGTGCAGGTCCCCTGAGTACCGGCAGCAGGAGCTGGGCCCAGAGACGTCCAGGGTAGGAGCCACAGAGTCCATAGCAGGGGAGCAAGAACCAGGGACTCAAACCCTCAGCCACGAGCGTAGATGGGGAGACCCTGGGGGCCGTGGGTTGTCTTCATACAGAGAGGCAGGGGCAGAGGCAGCTGGCCCTGGGTGCAGGGAGGGCCTGTGGGGTGGCCCCCTGCCCTGCCCCTCACTGTCTGGATCCCAGGTGGCTCTGTGTACAGGCCACACACTCATGCTGGAGGAGCAGGCCTAGGGGCCAGCCCAGGACTGGGGCTGGGGACTCTCACAGGGCAGTCCCCTGTGGGCAGCAGGATCAGACTCTGGGGCCCCAGGCTGGGATGGAGCGGTCAGGACCAAGGCCTTGGGGCAGCCCAGGCCCCACAGCTGGGCTCTGCCTTCCCTGTGTGGACACAACTTGGAATCTGCAGAGCTGTGTCCAGGGCCAGCACGAGCAGGGGCCAGTGGTTGGTTCTGGGGCGGGGACAGCACGCGGCAGGCCCCGGACGTGTGCAGGGTAGAACCAACGGCCGCCTCCCAGCAGGCCCCACCCACTGTCCGTGACCGTGCCCACGCTGAGGCCCAGGTTCCCGGCACAGGACCCCACACCCCGGCAGGTCCGAGCACATGGCCTGAACTCCACCAAGAGAGGCCAGGAGTCAGACAGCGGAGGCAGTCAGACAGCGGAGGCAGTCAGATGGCAGAGGCAGGCTGGCATGGTCCCCTTCTGCCCAGCCCACATTCCCGCTATGCCCAGGCTGCCCGTGTGAGAAAGGGGGAGTTCAGAAGAGTGGACATTCACAGTGACCGGCCCATCAGGAGGGTCCCCAGTCACCACAGGACCCCCCAAAGCTGTCTCGTCCACGCTGTCCCTTCCGTCTTCAGCTATGGTGTGGACTGACAGGTGGACACCCTCCTCTGCCCTGATACTGCTCCCAGGGACCCCCGCAGCTGTGCCTCGGGGCAGACTCCAGCGTGGGCCTCCAGGGGCTGGCAGACGGGGCAGGCTGCAGCCTCTGGCAGATAAGAGCCCTGGAGAGCCACAGCAGAGGGGGAGGCTCCACCACGCCCCCGGCACCAGGGCTCTGGCCTGAGGTTGCACACCCTGGGGCAGGGCTGCCTTTCCGCCGTGGGTGGTGATGAGGGGCGTGTGTTGTCATGGAGGTGCCCCAGAACAGGGGGGCTGACTCAGATGAGTGGGAGGGAGTACTGGGGGAGGGGGAGTGGCAGTCTTGCTTTCTTTAAAGATTTATTTATGTATTTGAAAAGCAGAGAGATGGGGCGGGGGGAATCTTCCATCCACTGGTTCACTCCACAAGCGGCCATAACAGTCATGGTTGGGCCAGGCTCAAGCCAGGAGCCAGGAACTCCATTCGGGTCTCCCACCTGGGTACAGGGGCCCAAGCACTTGGGCCGTCCTCTGCTGCTTTCCCAGGCGCATTAGCAGGGAGCTGTATAGGAAGTGGAGCAGCCGGGACTCGAACCAGGGGCAGCTTAACCCCCGACACACACCCGGGCCACCATGCTGGCTGGGCAGTGGGTCGGGGCCGACAAGTCTTTTGCCTTTACCACAGCTCCCTGGAATCCCAGAGTTCCTTAGAATGTGAGTTTTCCTTTGCAGGGGCCGAGCCCAGCAGAGGGGGCCGGGTGGGCACAACTTGGAATCTGCAGAGCAGGGGGCAGTGGTTGGTTTTGGGGCAGGGACAGCGTGCAGCAGACAGCTCATCAGAGGCCAGTGAATACGCGGGCCCGGGCTCGGGAGCCCACCACTCGGCCTGGAACAACCACGGAGTTTGTGCCTCCGGTGGCAGCCCCTGGGAGCTCTCGGGACCAGCTGCCCGCCTTCTGCAGCGTGGACTGGGTGAGGCAGGGGTGGGGGCGGCTGCCTCTCCCTACCTCCCCAGCCCCACTCTGTGCCTGCCCAGTAACCCTAGGGCAGCGAGGCTGAGGGCTTTCCCAGGGGCCCAGGGGGACACTGCACATGGGCTCAGAGAGAAGCCACCGAGAGGAAGCCTAGCCAGGGAGGGCCACAGACTCGCCTCTACGCCCCCAACTCACGCTCCCAACCCAGATCCTGTGTGCGGGCCACAGCGCCTCCCGCTGGCCAAGCCTCAGCTCCATCCTCCTGTTGGGAGGGTCCTGTGCACCTGTGTGAGCCCCACCCGCTCCGGTCCAGCCCAGGCAGGCTCTGACGGCTCGACCACTGTGAGAGCCTGGGCTGCTGGATTGAGAGGCCACTGTGTGTCCTTCCGGGGGTGGACAGAGGCCTGTGGGGAGGAGGGGGCTGCTGGGTGCAAGTGGCAGGTAGAAGGAGATCACCCTGCTTTCTGGGGCAGGACACCTGGCCTGAGGACTCTGACCCGTGCCCCCAGCTTCCCTCTCCGTCTTCCCAGGTGAGCCAGCAACAGGGAACCTCTTGTCCACCACCTGTGCTCCTCCTCATGCACGCCTGACCACCTCCTTACCCAGGGGCTTCTGGAAATAGCACCTGGGCACCGGGACCCCAAGCAGCCAAACAGATGCGCCCCCCCACCCACACACACCAGTGGCTGCACGAGTCAGGCCCCGCCTCCTGGGCGGAGCTGTGTCCTTGCTGCTTTGAGAGGAGTGGGAGGTGGCTCAGGGCAGCCACGCGAAGGCTGGCAGATGGCTGGTGGCATGCAGACCCCTCTGGGGCAGCCGGTATGTCTGCTGGAGCAGGGTGGGGGTGGCACAGAGTGCCCCCTGTCTCTATCCCGTCCTGTGCTCTCCCACTGCCCACCTGTATCCACCAGGCAGCCCCTGGGCGCAGCGCATTTTCCCTTGGCCATGACCTTGCAGAGGAGAGCAAAGTCCCTCCGCCTCCCTCCCACTTACAGCTGCCCTGGAGACAGCCCCAGGGACACTGGGCTTGGGCTCGGAGTTGGTCCAAGACACACATGCGCCCCTGCAGTGTCTGAGGTGGGGCCTGGGCTGGGAGGATCCCGTGTCCTGTGGTGTGGGGCCCAGGCCTGCTGCGTCCCCACCCCAAGGCCATCTGGACGGAGTCAGAGGCCTTGGACAGCAGGTGCCACCCTTGGCTCCCCCCGCCTGAGGGCTCTGGGGGCAGGGACGCAGGGGACTCAGACCTTGCCAAGGAACCACAGGGGAGGCCTGGGGGGGTGGAGCGAGTTGGGGGGGGGGCAGATCTGGGCTCTGACTCACTCCGCCGCGTGCCCAGCTTGCTATGACGAGCTGGTGCCCTTCTTGTTCTTCAGCTACTAGAATAGCGTCAGGGCCCAGGGGAGGCAGCTGTACCAGGAAAAGCCATTACCTGACAAGCCTCCCCCTGCTAAAAGCCTCCCCTCCCCCTGGGCTCCCTCTGCACTCACGCAGCCCTGAGGAACCTGGGGTGTGTGTGCTGGGGGCGGGGGACACCGGCTTAACTCCTTCCAGCCTGAGGGACGCCGGGCCAGCTCCCGCTCCAGCGGGTCAGGTGGGCTCTTTGGACCCTGCCTGTCGGCCTGGCCCACCCCTTTCCGCCTGGAACTCTCGCTGGGGGTGGGGGGTTGGGAGGAGAGAGGCTGGCTGGCCCGAATCCTGCCTGAGACTCACGCCCTTGCTCTGCGCTCCCCGGGGAGTCTGGGAGCAGTGGGCTGTGACACTGGGGTGTGGGGAGCAACCCGGACTAGACTAAGTTACTGGAATTAAGACTTATTCTATGCATCTGCTCTCCCACAATATGGCGCTGGGAGAGGAGGAAACAGCTTCTACGCAGCTGCCTCCAGTTCAACCAATAAACTGTAGGACTTGCTCCTGATTGGAGGAGAGCAGCGTACTCGGCGTGTGGGTAGCAGAGTTGGGATTGGCGGAAGAGGACTATAAAGGAGGAGAGAGACAACATGCACCAGGAACATCTAAGGGGAACATCTAAGAGGAACACCTGTGCAGCCCCCGAGAGAGCCAGCCGGCGGTGTGCTGCTCCCCTGCGGAAGTGGGGAAAGTGGCAGGGGGAACCGCCCTTCCACGGAGGTGGAAGGGACAGTAGCCAACCCGGGAAGAACCAGCAGCAAACCCGGGGAGGGCCGAGAAGATGAAAGAACAGCGCAGGGTCCTGTGTCGTTCCTCCACGAAGACGGGGAGCGACACTGGGGCACAGCGGCCCGTCTTGCTCCCTGCCTCTCTCCCTGCCTGTACCTCCTGCTGCCCCCGTGCTGGTCCCCCAGGAAGAGCTGGGAGCAGAGCGCCAGCCCTGGGCAGAGGTTCTGAGGGCTCAGGTCAGGGTCGGGGGATGGCTGTGGGGAGGGAGAACCAGGGCCCGGGGAGCTCAGATCCTGCAGGAAGGGAGCTGTGGGGGGCAGGGGTGGCCCCAGCACTCCTGGGGGGGACTCAGACTCTGGTGAGGGGGAGGACCCCCTTCTCAGCCCAGAACCCCCCCAGCTCCTTCCCCCTGCCCTTGGTGATGCCAGGCTGTCTGACAAACCCCGAAGAAGCCTCCTTGCTGGGCGCCGTCCACACTGTCCTCCCAGCATCCCTGAGCACCCTCTGCCAGGAGGCCTCGCATCTCAGGGAGGGGCGGGCACCCTGCCAGGCTCCATCCGGGCTGGACACTCGCTGTGGTGGGACTCCCAGGCCTGGGCTCTCCTCCAGGACTCCATACCTTGGCCAGAGCAGCCACAGACCCCAACGATGGGCCCCATTTTGGGGTCACAATGGGGAGAAACCAGGCTAGGAGTAAGGAAAAGGCAGACCTCCCCTGCCACGGGGCAGAGGTGAGGGGTGAGGCTTGTATGTGAGTCATTTAAGGCGACAGTTACTGAGCACGGGTGGCACTTGGCGATGTGATGGGCGCTGTACCTAAGAACTCATTCCCTCCCCTCCGGTACAACCCTGCAGCCTGGGCGCACCTTGCCCAAGGTCACACAGCCAGCCTGGGGGACAGCCAGGATCTGCAGCCCACTGGTCTGACAGCAAGATCCCTGTGGCTCTCACTGTGCCGCCCTGCCTCTCCATGAGAGCAGAACAGGAGTCCTCAGTGGACCCCGGAGCTGGGGGCTAGGGCCCTCCGACCCCCTGCCATAAGGGCAGGGCTGCAGTGAGCCCCAGTGTCACTTCTGTGAGACGAACAGAGGTGGTAGTGAGGGTCGGGCATCCCAGAAGTCTTCCTGGAGGGGAGAGGGACAAGCTGGGCTGGCCAGGGCCACAGGTGGGCTGCGCCGAGGCCTGGGGCAGACTGCCCCCTCCCCGGGCCTGCCCCGCAGGAGTGATGAGAGGCTCCTGGGGGTGCTGTTCCTGTGCCTCCTCCCAGCCCAGGGGTGTGAGCGGGGGTGCAGCTCCCGGGGCCCAAGTCCCTCGGCTGAGTCCTCACGCCACAGTGCAGTGGCTGGAGCAGTGGCACCGCTCACAGCTCCGGTCCCAGGTGCCCTGTGCCGGGCTCTGGGGGGCCAGCCTGGCATCCTGTACCTAGCAGACGCTGCTCTGCACAGCAGCTGTGTGCTCGCTGAGGGGGCGGAGCTGGGGGCTGGGCCAGAAGCCTTGGGGAAAGGGGGGCACTGCCCCGGCCCCTTGCCGGGAGGCCTCCTCCCTCTGGACAGATCCCACAGGAGGTACCAGAGGGGGTCCACCCCCAGGCTCCTGCAGGTGCCCTCCGTGGCCAGGGCCAGGCAGGCGCACGGCCGAGGTGTCCACCCCTGAGCTCTGGTGCCCTGGACTGGGAGAGGCCTCAGCGGACAGTGGGCTGCGACCCCCTGAGCATCCGTGCGTGAGAGGCGGCTCCCCAAGTCCCCTCTCACTGCTGTTCACCGGCAGTGGACGGCGCGGAGCGCCCCGCGGCCGGCAGGACGCTTCCCCCGACTCACCCTGGCTCGCCCCTCTCCCAGGAAAACCACATCCGAGGAAGCCAAGGAGCAGAGCTCCCACGCAGTCACCTCCGTGACCCCGGAGCCCACCCGAGCCCCGATCTGGGGGGACACGGTGACAGTGGAGATCGAAGCGGAGGACGCTGGGCGCGAAGGTGAGCCTGGGGGGCCCGAGTGGGTGTGTGCACGCATGCGCATGTGAGGGCCTTGATCGCAGACCCCGCGGCTAAGGCGGAAGCCATCCGCTCTCACCCCCAGCTGGGTGCTACCTGAACGCCTCCTTGGGCGCAGTACAAAGCACTTAAAGAAAAGACATCATAACACGTCACGCCTCATCTCCCCGCCCGGCCTGCTCGGAAAATGAGTTGTTCCAGATAAATGAATCCTCGGGGTGACGCGCGCTTACCTTTTTTATGACCATGGTTATTACTTCCACGGCTGCTATTGGCGCGCCTCCCGCTGAAAGCGCCGTTCCAGCTCCCCAGCCCGTCCCTCTCACTGCTCCCCGGGGTCACCGCCTCCGAGGGGCACCGCGGCCTCCCAGGGCTGGGAAGAGAGCACCCAGGGCCAGCTCTGCACCCCTCTGCGGTACCCATGCAGTTCGGTTTTGTTGTTGTTGTTGTTGTTGTTGTTGTTGTTGTTGTTTTGACAGGCAGAGTGGACAGTGAGAGAGAGAGACAGAGAGAAAGGTCTTCCTTTGCTGTTGGTTCACCCTCCAATGGCCGCCGCGGCTGGTGCACCGCGCTGATCCGATGGCAGGATCCAGGTGCTTCTCCTGGTCTCCCATGAGGTGCAGGGCCCAAGCACTTGGGCCATCCTCCACTGCACTCCCGGGCCACAGCAGAGAGCTGGCCTGGAAGAGGGGCAACCGGGACAGAATCCAGCGCCCCGACCGGGACTAGAACCCGGTGTGCCGGCGCCACTAGGTGGAGGATTAGCCTAGTGAGCCGCAGCGCCGGCTCAGGTTTTGCTTTTTATTATTTTTTTTAAATATTTATTTATCTGAAAGAGTCACGGAGAGAGACCGAGGTCTTGCATCCCCTGGTTCACTCCCGCAGATGACTGCAACTGCCCAGGGCTGGGCCAGGTTGAAGCCGGGAGCCAGGAGCTTCATCCAGGTCTCCCACGTGGGTGCAGGAGTCCAAGTCCCTGGCCATCTTCTGCTGCTTGCCCAGGGTGCTGGGTCGGAAGGGGAGCAGCTGGGACTGAACCAGCCCCCATATGGAATGCTGTGGCTTTACACGCTGAGCCACGGCTTTGGTGTTCTGGGAATTTTCCGGATCCTTGCCGGTTCCTCCTCGGGGGTCAGACGGAGCCGCAGGTCCCTGGGCACACACACGCCTGTGCACACGTGTGGGCTCCACACCATGGGCCTGTCTGCCATCCACTCTCAGGCGGAACTTAGGCTGGGTACTTGACGGGGTGCTGATGGCTGATGCCAGCGGGAACCAGCGGTGCCCAGCGATGTCTCTGTGCTCAGCTGGTGAGAGAGAACCTGGGGCTCGCTCCCCGCAGGTGGTCTCCAGACCAGGGCAGGCTTCCCCGGTCCCCAAGAAACCCTGCCAGGGACTGCAAGAGTCAGCAGGTGGGGAGAGGACTGTCAGGAGGGAGGAGCCTGCCTAGAAAGGGAAGGGGCAAGTTCTAGGTCAAGTGGAAAAGACTCTTTGCCTTTAAAGGAACAGGTGGAGCAGTCGGGATGGTTTGAGAAGGCGCAGAATGGAGGGCAGCTGACCCAGGCGCTCACGCTGGTGCACGTGTCTGTGGCAACTGCCTGCTGGCTCCTGTGTGTGTGTGTGTGTGAGCATGTGCAGTGTCAGGGCTGTCGGCACCTGTGTGTGTGTGGACAGCAGTGAGAGCGTGAGTATGTGTCGGTGAGTGACCCAGCCTGGGCCCAGCACATCCGGGTGTGAGGAGGTCAGCAATGCATATGCAGCAGGGAGGGGACAGGACAGGCTGTGGGAGGGACAGGAGGGCGAGGAGGCCACAGGGGCAGGCCGGGAGCCCTGGCAGGCGCCTCTCGGCAGATGGGGGCGGCTGCCTGCCTGTTGGAACCTGCTTGGAAGCGGTTGCTGTGGTGACGTCTGCGGGTGGGAGAGATGGGGGCCGGGCCAAGAAGGGGGAAGAGTAGGAGGGAGCTCGAGGATGTGTTAATGAAAATCGAGGGGGAGTTGCAGCCCCCGGGGTCAGGCGGGCAGCAGAGACAGCCTGTCAGCGGCACAGAGGGCACGGCAGGGGGCTGGCCAGGCACAGTGTCCACAGTGGAAGCTGATGAAGCGAGCTTGCCACAGGGAGACAGGCACAGGGCGGCGGAGCTGCTGGCTGCCCACACGCAGCTCCAGAGGACGGGCGGGGGCTGCAGGGCCCCCCTCTCCTGCTCGGCCTCAGCCAATGCTGGCTGGATTTGGAGACTCAGGGTCCATGGCAACTGGGTGTGGGGGCTGCGCCGCCACAGCTCCTGCTGCGGCTCCATCTGGCTGAGTTATCTGAGGTCTGTCTGGGTTGGGTGAGCCACAGGTGGACCCCAGGAGGACCCCAGTGACTCCATAGGACAGCCAGCACTAAATTCATAGCCTGAAAAACACACACACTCCTCCATCAACTGTCCTGGGAGAGGGCTGAGGTCTTTTTCTTTTTAGGATTTTATTTATTTATTTGAAAGGCAGAGTAACAGAGTTGGAGAGACAGAAAGAGGTCTTCCATCTGCTGGTGCACTCCTCAGATGGCCACAACAGTCAGGGCCATCCCCAGATGGCCGAAGCCAGGAGCCAGGAGCTCCACCTGGGTCTCGCAAGGGGTGCAGGGGCCCAAGCACTTGGGCCGCCTTCCGCTGCTTTCCCAGGCACTGGAGCCATCACTCAGATTCCCTGCACGACAACCCAGTCCCGGGCTCTTTTCCTTTTTCACATTAACATTTTAAAGAGCAAGAGCAGGAAGCCCGGAAAGGTTGTGACTCACTGAAGGCCCCGCGGCAGGCTGGTGTCTGGGAGCAGCTGCGTCTGCTGGCTGCGCAACCCTCACCCGACCCGTTTTCCCCAATCAGTCTCCAGACCGGCTGTGCCGTCTCCTTCCTGTGAGTGTGGGTCCAGGTGGCCAGCTCCTGAGAGAGCCTAGCAAGTGCCTTGCCCTCTGTGGGGTCTGTGTGCGTGGGAGGAGACAGAGGGAACGCTGGGTAGCAAGACCCTCAGCTGCCTCTCCTTCTGTTGTATCTGCGCCGGCCCAGCCCCACACCACCCTGCCTGCTCGGCCCAGCCCCACACCACCCTGCCTGCTCAGCCCAGCCCCACACCACCCTGCCTGCTCGGCCCAGCCCCACGCCACCCTGCCTGCTCAGCTGCCTCACCGGCGCTGTCCCTGGTACTGAAACTTCCTGCTCTCGGAAGACAGAGAGCCTCACCCTCCTCTCCTTCCTTCCAGACTCCCTGGATCTCCCTTTGCCTTCACCCCTCCTCCCTCCGCCTCATTCCTCCTCCACCCTACTCTTCCTTTCCTCCCCCTCCCTCTCCTTCCTCCTCTGATCACAGATTTCCGGAACGGTGTGCCAAGTGCAGCCTCCCCCATCACCCACTTCCTAGCTGCATGGAGTTGAGCAAGCTACACCAGAGCACTTCAGAAGTGCACAGAAACAGGCTTGAAAGATAAGTCTAGGGGCTGGTGCTGTGGCACAGCAGGTTAAACTACCCATGTGGATGCCAGTTCGAGTCCCGGCTGCTCCACTTCCAACCCAGCTCCCTGCTAATGCACCTGGGAAAGCAGCAGAAGATGGCCTGAGTGCATCTCCATGTGGGAGACCCAGAAAAAGCTCCTGGCTCCTGGCTTCAGTCTGGCCAAGCTCTGGCCATTGTGACCATTTGGGGAGTGAACCAGCAGATGAAAGATCTCTCTCTCTGTCTGTCTGTCTCTCTCCTCTCTCTGCATGTAACTCTTTCAAATAAATAAATCCTTAAAATCAGTTTATTTGGGGGCCAAAGCCTTCAAAAAGTTAGTGGAAATGCATGTAATGAAAATAATAGTGCTGGGTTTTTTTGTGCCCCCAAATATATTTTGTTTCCATTTTCCATGAAATGTTGATGTCCCCTATTTCCATGAAATCACAAAGAACTCATTATAGGCCGGCGCCGCGGCTCACTAGGCTAATCCTCCGCCTAGCGGCGCCGGCACACCGGGTTCTAGTCCCGGTCGGGGCGCCGGATTCTGTCCCGGTTGCCCCTCTTCCAGGCCAGCCCTCTGCTGTGGCCAGGGAGTGCAGTGGAGGATGGCCCAGGTGCTTGGGCCCTGCACCCCATGGGAGACCAGGAAAAGCACCTGGCTCCTGGCTCCTGCCATCGGATCAGCGCGGTGCGCTGGCCGCAGCGTGCCGGCCGCGGCGGCCACTGGAGGGTGAACCAACGGCAAAAGGAAGACCTTTCTCTCTGTCTCTCTCTCTCACTGTCCACTCTGCCTGTCAAAAAAAAAAAAAACTCATTATATATGTGAATCACTTCTGTTTCCTAATGCACACTGAATTTGGTGTAAACTATTTTTTAGAAATCTCAGAGAGGGGTACCCTTCCAGTCTTCCCATGGATCTGCATGTGCACACGTGTGTGCACATGCGTGTGCAGCCCTGGGGCCTGGGCTCACTGCTGTGTGCATCCACTCTGGGCTGGGCGTTCTCGGGCCATAGGAGGGAATTGCTCTTGGGTCCTACCTGCACCTGGCATGGAGCCTTGCCCCGCCACGGGGGCTCAGACAGGGTGGGGCTGTGGGCATGCGCCTGGCCACACTGAGAGGGAGGGCGGTGCGCTGGGCCCTGCCCTGACCCCGGGATCGCCTGACTCCCTCCAGATGTGGTCCTCAAGGTGGTGGACAAAAAGAAGAAGGAGGAGCTTGTGTCCTGCACAGTCCCCATCAAGTACCTGCGTGTCTTCCACCCCTACCACTTCGAGCTGGTGATGGTGAGTCGCCCAGGGCCATGGAGCAAAGCGGGCGGGGCAGCCCACACCCACCCCACAGCATGACTACTCCACAGCTCCTGGCAGGCAGACAGGGAGATGTCCCAAGCCTGTGGAAGCCCCAGGTTCAGCTCTGTAACAGCCCTGTGTATGTGACACAGTGACCGCATTAAATGCACACATTGATGATGGGGAATGACCTCTGTGCAGAGCACCCTCTGTGTCCTGGGCGCCGGGGCTGACCCTCAAGGTGGAGCTGGTTTTGCACCTGTGGGCCTGGGATGCGGGTTTTGCTGAGGGCGAGCTGCCTCCCAGTCCACTTCTTCTTGTGCCCACGCTGCCGGGGCAGGAGGGGAAGGCTCAAGGGGGCTGGAGCATGTCTAGGGGTCAAACACTCGCAGCATGCGCCCTTCTAGTGGGTATGCACCTGGAGTAGTAGGAGCCTCAGGGCCCCTCAGCAGTCCCTGGCAGGGACGCCCAGCCCAGCCCCCCTGCCCACTGCTGTCCCAGTGCTCAGACTAAAAGCAGCCACTGTGTCCTGGGTCCTGGCCAGAGATGAACAGGAGCCTCCTTTCCCCTCCCCTGGGGTTTGGAAGGGAGAGCAGTGTGGGGCCAGAATGAGGCTTCCTACCCCAGGCCTGTTGCTCAGAGAGGACGCCAGCCCATAGGAAGCTCCTAAACCCGTACCCCACGCCCTCCAGCACAGGCGAGCTGCTCAGACTCACCTCCCGGCTCAGCTGGTGCGGTGACGTCCATGCCTGGTGCACAGGAGGTGGTGGGTCCCGGTTGGCTGTCCTCCTCCTGCCCCCTCCAGGCCTTGGCCCCCGACTCTCCCCAGCCCCGTGGTCTTCTTCTCCCATAGGCCTTGGGATGGGGGTTCCAGGCCAGGCAGGGGAGCAAAGGCCCCGAGACACAAGTGACGCCTCCCGGGGGAGCCAGCACTTAAGCTGCAGCTCTAGGCCCGTTATCACGTCTTTACCATGAGAGCAGGCAGGAGGGGACCCTTGTGAAGGCGTTGAAATATTCACGTGGAAAGGGGGAGGATTTATGTTATCGATCCCCTAGAAGGGCGCACAGGGACCATGAGCTTTCATTATGAGCTCGAGGCCCAGAGGAGCAATGCCGAGTGGTTGTCTGTGAGGGGCTGGATTTACGGCCAGGGCCTGCCCCTCGGCCACTCTCCTCCTCCTGTGTCCTCCCTGTGTCCAGCCCGTTGAGTCCAGGAAAGGCAGTGAAAGGAAAAGCATCGAAGCCGCGGCCAGCGCCCACCTGTACGCCACGGTCATTCGCAAGGGCAGCTGCATCCCCCGCTACATCGGCTGCACCCACACGGCGCTGGAGGTACCAGCACCGGGCTCTCAGGGGCGGCGGGCCTGGGCGGAGGGCCTGGGGAAGGACTCAGCAGGGGAAAAGCAGCTGGGCAGAGATGCCCTGGCCTCTCCCGGCCTCGCCGACTGCGGAAATCGGAGGAAGGAGGCTTGGCCCCAGTTCTGCCCCTCGCGCACCGTCCCTGGGCTGCGGGAGCCTGCCATGGCCCAACGTCCCTGGCTCTTCCCTCTGCCCCGCCCCTCTCTCTGGGGTAGTGACCCCAGTCCTGGCCTCCCCGGCGCTGTGCTGGCGAGTGGGGCAGGAGTGCACTTCTTTCTTTGCCCGTCATTTCCACTAGCCAGGCTCCAGCCTGGGCCTGTCCACCCTCCCAAGCTGTTGATTGGTTGAGACAGGCACGGCCTAGGCCATGTGTGAGAGGCACATCCGGCTGTGGCCTGGGTTCCATCAGGATGGGAGTCCCAGACCCTGACTCTCGCTTCCCTCACCACCCCGTGGCCCATCTGTGCTCCCGGCCCTGGCACTGTGAGCCCAGAAGGGCAAGGGCTTCAGACCCAGCTCACAGCTGAGGACGCTGAGGCCCAAGGGGGTGTGGTGGACACGTCAGCTCGGGTCCGCCCTGCACGAGCCCCCCACCACATGCCCCCCTCTCGTCTGTCTCGTCCTTTGCACCCAACAAGGCAGCAGCTTGGCTCCGCAGGGCAGGCAGGGGGCTGCACCCCGGGTGGATCCACCCCAGTCCTCTGACTTCCTGTCTGTGACCTGGGCGGGGCTTCCTGCTCCCAGCCTCAGGTAGGGGGCACAGCAGGAGACCTTGCTCCCGATGCCCACAAGGTCGCTGTCTCGGCCACACCTGGCCACGGTCAGCACAGAGCAGGTGCAGTCAGCCCACACGAGTGAGGGCCCCCAAGCCGCTGTGTGCAGTGAACTGGCAACCAGCTGAGAGGGAACAGTGGCCGAGGGGGGAAGGGCTTGGGGGAAAGGCCCAGGGGTCTCTCAGGGCTGAAGCCACACGGGGTCCACCTGCCTCCTCTCTCCTTCCAGATCTTTCTCCGGGGAGTCAACGAGCCCCTGATCAACAACCGGAGCCCCATGGTAGTGATTGCCCGGGTGGTTCCCAACTACACGGAGTTTAAGTGAGTGGGTCCTGGGCTGGACCCAGGCTGTCAGGGGCCTGGAGGCCTCCTCACCGGGAGTGAGGCTACAGGGGGCTTCCTGCAGTGGACCCTGCCTCTGTGTCCCCACGAATGTGCAGGGAAGGGCAGGGGTGGGGGAGAGGAGGGCCCAGCATCAGGCTGCGGAGCTGGGGCAGCCAGGTGTGAGGAGGACCAGAGGGGTCCCCGTTGTCTGTCCAGCACCCCCAGACCTGCCCCTATCCCACAGGTCACCTCCAGTGTCCCCTTTCCTGCTCTAGCTCAGGGCCACAGGCTCTGGCTGGCAGTTGTCCCCAAAGGAAGGCAGCCCCGGGCTGTCTCGGACCCTCACCTTGGCCTCCTCCTGGCCCCAGCCATGCCTCAGGCCTCCCCTCCCCCAGACATCCTTTTGAGTTTGCTGGGCTCATGGTCCTTGGGGGGGAGAGCTTAGCCCCCCAGTCCAGAGAGCATAGCACACACACACGCACACATGCAGTGCAACATACGAACACACACATCATGCAATGCCTGTGTGCATAACATGTGTGTTACATGTGCACACAACACACGTTGTGATACATGTGCAGTACACGCACACACACCTGGGCCCTGCCGCGGCAGGTCCCCCACAGCACGGGGGACCATCCCAACGAGCCTTTTTGACTCGAGACCCACTTTTAAATGGAGAGCGGAAGCCTAGGGGCTGGCCAGGCCGCAGCGCACCACAGATCGGGGGCTGAGCGCAGCGGCCTCCCTCCTGACCACCACGAGCTCTCCCGAGGCCTGGGCCAGGGTCAGGAGCACCAGGGCCCAGCAGCCACACCACAGGGGCTGAGCCAGCCCTGCGCTCTCCCCTCTCACATCGGTGCAGTGTCCAGGTGGGACCCCGGGCTGCTGGCTGGGGCACGGAGCCCAGAGCACTGACCCCGACTCCTCGCCCCTGCAGGGTCAGCCAGGCAAACCGGGACCCGGCCTCGGTGGGGCTGCCCATCACCCTGCTGTCTTTCCCTATCCCGTCCGTGATGAACTTCGACGTGCCCCGGGTCAGCCAGAACGGGTGCCCTCAGGTGAGCCCCTGCCCTCGCGCAGCCCCTGCCGGCCACACGTCTGGTAACCCTCCCCACACATCCATTCATTCGTTCATACTCCTGGGTACGCCCCCACATTCACTCATTCACACGCCTGGTGACTCCCACACACCCTCATTTATCCGCTCCCTGGCCTGCTGCACACCCAGGGCCGTGCTTGTCCGTGCTGCCTCCGGGCAGCTGGGCCTGGTGGCCGTGGGCACCTCGTGGGAGTGAACTCCAGCGCCCGTCTCAAGTGACCTAACAGGGAGGGACCGCGGAGATACTGTCCAACTCCACTTTCCCACGTGGACTGGAAATGGAGCAAGGGTTCCCGGGGGCTGGGGAGAGGGAGGAGGGGGAGAGTGAGCTCTGGAAACAGCGGACCGCGGGGAAGCCACTGCCGCCGCGGGGAAGCCACTGCCGCCGCCACCCCCCCCCCCGCAGCTGTGCACCGAGAAGGGCTGTAGTGCTCGGTTTTCTGTTAGGCATATTTTATCACAATAAGATTTTTGCAAATCAGTCAGGGGAGAGGAGTGGGGAGGGTGGCCTTGCCTCTCATATGGGCCCAGGCAAGGTGGACAGAGCTGTGTTGGGGTGGACAGGGGGGCCGTGTGTTTGAGTGGAGGGAAGGGTTACACATCGTGGCTGGGCCAGGGGAGCCACTGACCATGGTCTGCCGTGGGAGTCACCCCATTCAATGGCCCCAGCCTTCTAGGGGGCTTCCAGGACAGGTGGGGGCTCCTGGAGGTGCCTCTGGTTGTCTGCCCCCCCAAAGCTCATGACCAGCCCAAGACGCCCCTTAGGAACCCAGCCTTGCTTCAAAAGAAAAGACATTAGAACAGAGCGCGAGCGAGAGGGAAGGTGGGGAAGCTGGTGGGATGAAGGGGGCCCCCCGGGGACGGAAGCTTCAAACCCAAACCAATCTTCGGCCTGATTTCCCCAGAGGCACTCGCACATGGCCCTGCATTTTCCGGGAAATTATGAACCAATCAGCAGGCCCTCCCCAGGGGACAGGCGCCTCCCGCCCCGCCCCCAGCCTGCTGTAGTGAGCAAGCCCCTCCCACCCCAGCCCCTCTGCCCTGCCTGATGGGCCGGATGGGGGAGGTGCCCCCCACTGCGCCTTGGGGCCGGGAGGGGCAGCGGTGGCAGGGCACCTGTTGTAGGTCACGCGGCGCCGCGCAGCTGGGCCAGGCTGAGAACTCACTGGCCAGGAGCACAGAGCAGTCCTGCTGCCAGGGAGCCATGGGGAGCCCTGCCCAACCCCTCTGGGGCAGGGAGGCTGGGTGGGGTCATTTCCAGGGCCTGCTGGGTGCTGTCCAAACCGAGCATTGTGGCCAGGGGAGGGCTGGGTCAACTGGTTTTGACCTAGCTCTGCACCCTGCCAGCCCTGTGCCCCACGGCAAGTTGCTCCCCTCCCTGGCCCTGCACCCCTCTTCCTGGGCTAGCCAAAAGGACAGTTAGGGCCAAACGTCCCTGCCCAGGCCTCCTCCTCTTCCAGCCACACTTCCCAGGGGCCAAATGCCCCTCCGAGGCCAGCCTGGCCACCTGGCCCAAGCAGCAGAAACCTCAGCTTGCACACACTGGCCCACCAAGTGCCCATCGCAAGTGCCCATATAGGGGTCAGGCTGACCCACCCCCTCAGCTCAGCCTGGAGGCCTGGGGCTCTCTCCCACGTCCCAGAGTTGCCACTGTCGGGGTCTGCAGCTCACATGGGCAAACCCTTCTGGGCATCTCATCCAGGTGAGTTTACCAGGCCCCAAGACCAGCCCCACCCAGCAATCCCTTTGCAGACTCCACCCCCCTCGGCTCATTGGCCAGAGTGGGATCACCTGCCCTCTCCTGAGCCAATCACTGAGGAGGGGCGTGGCCACCTGAGGCGGAGCCGCCCTGTAGGCTGGGAGGCAGGGAGGGGAGGGCCCTGTCTCCTCACCTGTCTCAGGGCCCTGCACTCCCGTGAGTTCAGGGACAGGCAGGCGGTCAGGCCTGAGCCCCCTGCTGGACCTGCCCCAGGCAGGGACGGGTGACTCCCACGCTGCCCTTGACCCTCACAGGAGACTCTTGCCCACCCAGCAGGCTGCCCCTAGCACAGGCAGGGGCGGGGTCCCAGAGCCAAGGGGGGCCCCCAGGAGCTGAAGCACAAGCCCCGTGGGCTCCTGGGCCGGCTCCGTGCTCCTGCAGGGCCTGCACCTGTGTCCCAGCAGCCTCCTTGTGGGGAGCAACTCGGACTAGACTAAGTTACTGGAATTAAGACTTATTCTGTGCATCTGCTCTCCCACAATATGGCGCTGAGAGAGGAGGAAACAGCTTCTACACAGCTGCCTCCAGTTCAACCAATAAACTGTAGGACCTGCTCCTGATTGGAGGAGAGCAGCGTACTCGGCGTGTGGGTAGCAGAGTTGGGATTGGTGGAAGAGGACTATAAAGGAGGAGAGAGACAACATGCACCAGGAACATCTAAGGGGAACATCTATCTGAAGGAACACCTGTGCAGCCCCCAAGAGAGCCGGCCGGCGGTGTGCTGCTCCCCCGCGGAAGTGGGGAAAGTGGCCAGGGGGAACCGCCCTTCCACGGAGGTGGAAGGGTCGGTAGCCAACCCGGGAAGAACCAGCAGCAAACCCGGGGAGGGCCGAGCAGACAAAAGAACAGCGCAGGGTCCTGTGTCGTTCCTCCACGAAGAGGGGGAGCGACATAATGGTGCCGTGACTCGGATATGAAGCCTAGGCAGGGTTTAGTGTCGTTCCTCCATGAAGAGGGGGAGCGACACCTCCTGGCCCTCCTCCTCTGTCCCTCGAGAAGCAGCCAGGGCACACGCACCCCCCGTCCCCACCCAGGGCTGGGCCTTCCCCCATTGCCCACGGGATGAAGCCTCCACTCTCAGCCACGCCCACAGGGCCTGTCCCTTGATATGTGTCAGGGGCCCGAGTGTGTCCTATCGTGCACGTGTCCCCCCATGTACATCTCTCACATGTCCGTGCTCTGTCACACAATGCATGTCCTGTCATGTGTGTCCCGGCATGCACATTCTGTCACGCGTGGGTCCTGTCACGCGTGTTTAGTGCATGTGTTTCCCATCGTGTGTGCGAGTGTCCTGTTCCCCTGGAAGGCCATGAGCTCCTGGGGGCAGGGCCAGGAGGTGACCCGGTCAGCACCGGCTGGATTTACTTGAACCTTCATCGGAACAGTGACGTCTCTGTTGTCCCCTCTGACCGCGCCATAGGCTTGCGAGACAGGCAGCCCCAGGCCCTCTCCCGGGGCGCAGAGCAGGGAGGGTCCCACAGCCAGGCGGAGGCGGACCCGGGGCCCAGCTCCTGGGGTTCCCACTGCGGCATGGCAGTCCTGGACCTGGTGGGAGTGGGCAGCCCCCGGGGGGAGGGCAGGAGGGCCCAGGAGCCATGGGGTGAGGCTGTGCCCCCAGGAGGCCAGGTCTGCCTGTGTGGCTGCGGCTGATGGCTTTTCTGAGGAGCACAGCCGAGGGTTAACCACATCCCTTAGCTCCAAGCCACCATGGCTTTCCCGTCGGTCCCTGCAGGCAGTGTCCACCCCCACCCCAACACCAGCCACCTGCACCTGCACCACAGTCTTGGCATCAGACTCCCAGGTCCCTTAAACCTGAGTCCTCCCTCCCCCCAGCACAGGGGACAGCCTCCTCCCTCAGTCTAGGTCTGTGGGGGCCCTGCCCGGGGGCCTCCGCTGTCCCTTTGGAGCTCACAGCCACGCACTGCCTCTTACATTATTGGTCCCAGAGAGCAGCTTGACCCAGTCTGACCCAGGTGGGCTGGGGGGCAGCAGGGGCGGGGGCACAGATCCTCCCTGCCATCCCAGTCACTGTCTCGCTGCTAAGACACCCTGGCCCTGCAGTGACGGGCGTCGGGGGACCACCCGGGACAGGCGTGTCAGTGTGACATTCTGCCACGTGACGTGCCCCTCCCCTCCCCACACCCCCGCCACTGCGCCCACAGCTCCTGCAGCCTGCGACACATCCATGCTGACCTTTTCCATCCAAAGCTGCCTGATTCCCGCAGGGGGAGGGAGCGGGGGGTGGGAGGACCGGCCATGGAGGCTGACAACACGCAGACTCTGTGCCCCCTGGAGAGTCTGCCCCAGGACCTGCAGCCCCTCCCCATGCCGGGCCCACGCCTCCCACCTCCCCGTCCCCACCTTTCCCTGGAGCCCCCCTTGGCTTAGCCACAAAGTCCCCCAGAGCAGCTCAGACAACGACCCTGGGGACAAAGAGGGAGGGGACGCCAGGGCTCCTGGATGTGGCAGGATGTCCCGTGGTCACTGGGGTCGCGGGCAGCGAAAAGTCCTTGTGTCTGGGCCAGGGCCCGGTTTCCCTGGTGAAACAGAGATACAGCCTGGGACGACCGTGTCCACGTCGGAAGGCCTAGGTTCCGGTCCCGGCTCTGCTCCCCATGCCTGGGGCCTGCTCCCGCACACCCTGGGAGCAGCGGTGACCGCTGGAGAGCTCGGGTCTCTGCCACTCACCTGGAGACCCAGACAGGCTCCTGGCTGCTGGCCTTGGCCTGGCCCAGCTCCAGCTGTTACTGCAGGCACTGGGGAGTGAACCTGCAGATGGGAGACCTCTCTCTCCACCCCTCCCTTCCCTCCCTGTCTCTCTCTCTCTCTCTCTCTCTCTCTCTCTCTCCACCCCTCCCTTCCCTCCCTGTCTCTCTCTCTCTGTCTCTACCTTTTTTTTTTTTTTTTTTTTTTTTTTTTTTTTTTTTTGACAGGCAGAGTGGACAGAGAGAGAGACAGAGAGAAAGGTCTTCCTTTTGCCGTTGGTTCACCCTCCAATGGCCGCCGCGGCCGGCGCGCTGCGGCCGGCGCACCGCGCTGATCCGATGGCAGGAGCCAGGAGCCAGGTGCTTTTCCTGGTCTCCCATGGGGTGCAGGGCCCAAGCACCTGGGCCATCCTCCACTGCACTCCCTGGCCACAGCAGAGGGCTGGCCTGGAAGAGGGGCAACCGGGACAGAATCCGGCGCCCCGACCGGGACTAGAACCCGGTGTGCCGGCGCCGCTAGGCGGAGGATTAGCCTACTGAGCCGTGGCGCCGGCCTCTGTCTCTACCTTTCAAATAAATACATACTTAAAAAAAAAAAAAGACAGGATACTAGAGTGACAATTATACACAAAGCAGGCACAGGAAAGAAATTAGAAAGTGAGGTGGCCATCTTTTTTTAAAAAGAGTTATTTGTTTGCTTGTTTGAAAATCAGAGTTACAGAGAGACAGGCAGACAGAGACAGAGAGAAAGGTTTCCATCCGATGGTTCACTCCCCAAATGGCTGCAACAGCTGGAGCTGTGGCCGATCTGAAGCCAGGAGCCGGGAGCTTCCTCCAGGTCTCCGACATGGGTGCAGGGGCCCAAGGACTTGGGGCATCTTTCACTGCTTTCTCAGGGGCGTTAGCAGTGAGCTGGATGGGAAATGGAGCAGCCGGGACTCGAACCACCCCAGAGGCGGTTATCTTTACTGTGGGAACAAGGGGCCAGTCCCTGCCCTCCTGTGTGCCTTTCCCAGCGTTTATTCGCTGAACATGTATTGTCTTTACAATTGTGATGTGCACCTGTGGTGTGGGTAGACACACTGCCAAGTCTGCAGACGTGCATCGGTGTGGGAGAAGCCCCAGCCCCACCCCCCGCCCCCGCCTCTCCCTCCAGCTGTCCCAGCCTGGCAGCCCCCCAGAGCAGCCCCTGTGGAACCAGCCCTTCCTCTTCCAAGGCCGGGACGGAGCCACCAACTTCACGGAAGACGCCGCCCTGGTGCTGGAGTACTACTCCTCGGCTTCAGGTGCGTGTGCCCCGCACCAGGCCAGCACAGCCGCTCGCTAGCCGCCTCTGCCCAAGGGCCCCCAGGTGTCCGGGCAGCCTCGGAGGTGAGCGGCTTCCTGGCCCAAGTGAGGGCACTGTGGCCCAGGCAGAGCCGGTGGGCTGCTTCCTGCTGCGCACCTGCCACTGAGGAGGGAGGGGCAGAGGCTCAGGTGAAGCCAGGAAGACAGGCAGGTGATGTTGGGGGCGGGAGGCAAACACTGGGGTCTGCAAGCCCGCCTGGTCCCTCCCCTTAGGGAAGGGCAGTGAGCCCTGGAACCTGGGCCAGCCCCTGGGCGTCTCCGTGTTGCCGCTGAAGAGCCGTCTGTACCGCAAGATGCTGGCCGGGCAAGGTTTGAGAGGGCTGCGTGTGGAGCGGCTTCCCATCACGGTGAGCCCCGCCCCCGGCTGCTCGCCGCTGGCCCGGCTCCGCCCCCCACAAGTCCTCTGAGGTCTCCCACCCGGGACCAGCTAGGAGAGGGCCCCCCACTCCCGCCACCGCCCGCAGCCACCAAAACCCAGCGCAGCCTCTGAACAACCGGGAAGGAAGCCTCGGGCATTGCCCCCAAGCCCCAGGGACCCTGGAGGGAGAGGCCAGGGCCAGGCCTGAGCCGAAACCTGGGTTGCCCCTGTCCTCATTGTGTCCTCACCCCCTGTGAACCCTGTAGCTCTGTGCCCCGCCTCGGTTCCCTGCTTCCCTGGGGTGGCTGCCTGGGACCACCACTCACATGACCTCAGCTCACATGGCCTCCAGTCTCCCTGCCTCAGTCTCCTAGCATGTGAAATGCGTGCAGAGTAGGGCTGCCATGAAGTGCAGTGAGACGTCCCCAGGAAGGGGCTGCCCCATTTCTGTCACCGTCACCCATTACTACACCGACCTCACAGACTCGACCCATGGGGTTCCCCCTCCTGCTCAGAGAGGGTCCCCCAGTCTGCTGGAGTCCAGGAGGGAGGGGCTAGGTCCCTCCTTCTGGGCACAGCCCCTGCAGACCCTTTCCTGGGGAGCCCAGAACCGTGGCTGGCACTGCGCAGGCAGTGACACAGCTCCTGTCTCCTCCCCAGGACACGAGCCTGAAAACCATAGGCGGGGAGGCGCCCACGGTGGACATCTCCCTCCAGCTGTGCTCCTCCGAGGTAAGGTGCCGGCCTCATGGCCCTCCGCGAGCCACCTGGTGGGGCGGCTGCTGCGCACGCACCCTTGGTTAGCTGGCGTCCTGCAGGCAGACGGCCCTCCCCAGTGTGGCTGAGATGCAGACAGTGCAGGGCTGCCCCTTCCGGAGTTCCAGAGGGGTCCCCGGCCAGAGGGTCTGATGCCCCAGTTGGTCCCAAAGACCACCCACACTCCCTCTCACACAGCGCCTCCTCCCTGAAGCCAGCAGGGCTGCTCGGACCCCAGCCGAGGGAACCTCCTGGGTGCCGGGTGACAGCACAGAGTCACAGGAGGCTGGCACAGCACAATCCCTGCTCCAAGAACTGGGTGGGGACGCTTGGAATTGTCTGGGATTCTGCCAGCCACGTTGGCTCTGTCCAAGGGGGAGCCATGTGGCACTGAACCCTCCAATGGCTAGGCCTGGGGTCAGAGTCCAGCACGGACCCCGCTCGTTGGACCTGCTGGTGCTGGGACCCGGGCACATTAGGACGGGGGCCCAGCCCGTGTTGCAGGTGCCAGCGTCTGCTCCAGCCCAGACCGACAATGCCCCATAACGGAGAAAAGAGCCGCCATCTCTGGGGTGGTCCGTGGCCCTGAGACCCTACCCGAGGGGTCACGCGGTGGGTCAGGGAAGGGGTAGGGGCCAGCCTGGGACCCTCTCCTCACAGGGCCCCTGGTGAGGGTTTGCAGGGTCCCACCAGCGCCCCCTGCTGTGAGTACTCAGCATCGCCCCTGACTCCTGTTTGGGGAAGCATCTGTCATAGACCCCCGAAAGCACCCCCAAACCACCAGAGGAGGAAAGAGAAGACCCCCAAGCAAGGGGGAAGTACAGTCCTCGGGAAAATGTCACAGGGGCCCTCCGGGGCCTCGAGTCTCCCAGGCGCCCCCGCCGGCCCCTGCTCACCTCCCTCCACCTCGCATTCCCTCCACGGGGGCTTCTCCTGTCCTGTCAAGTGCCCCCCGGCTAGGAGACTGGTGGAGCCGGGCAGGCAACAGGCAGGCGGGCAGAGCACTTCCCCAGTCGCCCAGGGGCTGGGCACAAAGGTCCCCAGTGATGAATTATTCACCGGAGCTGTGCTAAGTGCAGAATTAATCCCTTTCCTTCCAGCTGGCGGGCTCACTAAATTATCCCTCCAAGTCATGCGGGAAATCACTGCCGAGTGTTTTGATCTGGGCCTCGCGGTTTTAGCCGCCGCCTCCCCCAGACCCCCCACCCCGGAGGCCGGTAATAAACCTTTTAGCAATGGATTTCTGAGAAGAAAGGAAAAGAGAGGGGGCAGAGACGGGTGTGCAGCAGGCAAACAGGGCCCGTGCAGAGTCGTTTTGTGCGATCCAGAATTCAGATGCTCCGGCCGACCCGGGCGCCCGCGTCCCGTGGGCTCCGAGCTGCTCGCCTGCAGCCGACGCCGACCGCACTGCACTGGCACATGCACACAGAGGCTGTCTCGCTTGGGAGCTGAATCGCTTCTTGGTGGTGGTGGGAATGGGAGCTGGCCAGTAGCCGAGTCGCTCTGATTCTGTAGTCGTGGAGACCCGTCTCGGGGGCCCAAGTGGAAGGAGCCCCTGTGGGTGGGCTCTCGGGGAGAGGCTCAGATTCGAGAGGTGGTCCCTGGTGTCTGGCAGGAAGTAGAATTTAGGCAGCTGCTGTGAACTCAAATGGCCGGAAGTGGAGCCGGCAGCCCTGGAGCCCATGTGCCTTGGAGCTCAGCTCCGCCTGGCGTGGACACGACCCTCGGCTGGTGTCTGGGCACCCCTCCCTCAGGCGCAGGGGAGCGCCTGCGGGGCCGCCGCCTTCTGCACGCCGCCTCACCATCTTGGCCATGATGCGGCATTGCCCTCCAGCCACTGCGCGCGTTCGGAGTGCCTGCTGCAGAGCCGCCACCGTCTGGGGTTGGGGACAGCGTGTTGACGAAGACAGCTGCAGCTGCAGGAGGGTTTGGGGCGGCTGTCGGCCCCATCCGAATGCTCAGAGGGGCAGCGCTCGGGAGAGATGCGTACGCCCCTTTCCCACGAGCCCCGGTGTGCAGCAAGGCTCGGGTACGGAGCAGCCGCGTTGTGGGACATCTCCATCAACGCACCCTCCGCAGCCTTCCTGTCTCCTTGTCTCCCTCTCCGAGCTCTCAGAACTAGAGCCTGGGAAGGGAGTCGCCTCTCCACATCTACCGCGGGGGGTCGTGCCGGCCCTACTGCACTGCCGTGACGGAGAGCTCACTCCCTGCGGGAGCTGCCCGTCCCACGGATCAGCGGCTGAAACCCCGGCAAGCCCCCGGCACGGATGGCACCGAGCTGTCTGCAGATGCTGCCAGGCAGCGGTTCACGGTGGATTGTGGGAGACGGGTGCTGTTTGCCTGGTAGTGGGTCTTCACCATGGGTACCTTTGGCTCAAGGCAACCGTCCTTGGGCTGGAGGGGGGTGTGTAGGTGAGTGTGTGTACACAGGCACAGGCCCGTGAGAACCAGACACCTG
This sequence comes from Oryctolagus cuniculus, assembly GCF_051225735.1. Classification (NCBI taxonomy): domain Eukaryota; kingdom Metazoa; phylum Chordata; class Mammalia; order Lagomorpha; family Leporidae; genus Oryctolagus; species Oryctolagus cuniculus. The sequence goes on along the minus strand of NC_142878.1, from coordinate 109,306,318 downwards.
CTCCTGTACAGGTGCCTGCTGTTAGTGCAGCCACTGGGGTGGGCCTTGGAGACCCCCAGGCTCTGAGGACCCAGGAGCCTGTGCCACCCCCTCACACACACACACACAGGCACGGATGAACGCTGGTTCACCACCATCCCCCGCCTGCTCTGCTCTGGACTGTCCTCTTTGAAAAGCACAACGTGGACCCCCGGGAGTCCCCACTTCTCCGAGCAAAGCAGCCTGGCTCTCTTTAATGAACTGGCATCCAGAGTGTGCCACAGCCTCTTTGAAGTGCGGCCTCGCGGGCTGACCGGCGGCGGCTAGCGCGGCACACGCAGTAGGTCCACACCACGCACTTCTGCATGTCTGCCCACAGGCTCGCACGCTCACGTGGGGCTGGCATCTGGGATTCAGTGTCTTGCCCAGACGCGGCTTCTCAGAGGGCGGCCCTCCCTGTGTGGCCGCGGCCGGCACCCACCGAGGGAAGCGGTGGGGGCAGGGCGAGCCTTTGAAGCCAGGAAGGGGCCGCCCGGGCGCTTTCTCCTCCGTGTCCTTACAGAGCTGTCTCTGGAGAGCTGCCCAGGGCAGGGCCGTGGCTGTCCAGCTAATGGGGGCAGGGGACGGGCAGAATCATGCTGGCCGCTGGTGAATTCTGATGAAGCTTTTGAAAAGCCACACGTGCTGGCCAGCTTCCCTTAGAGAGCCTGCACCGTGCACGTGCCCTAGGCGGCCGCGCGGTGTCCCGGACAGCACCACCAGACCCTCAGCCGGCTCTGTCCTCGGCTGACTCTGTCCTCGCTCTGACCATTGTGAGGATGGCGATGGATGCAGCAAGGGAGGCCCATCTCACAGCACACCCCCCGTCTCCCTTCTACCCAATGCCCCCCAACCCCCAACCCTGTCTTCTAAGCCCAGACCCGCAGCAGACAGCAGAGCAGACAGCCCTGTCCCCTCCCCACCCAGTCTGGGGACCTCTTCCTATCCACTTGGGTGAGAATTAGGGCGGGGCTTCCCCAGGGCCAGCCTGGCACTTGGGACAGGTGCTCAGTGTATGTGCGTGTGTGTTGGGGAGACAGGGCTCACCCCCACCAGCTTAAAGGGCTGCCACCCCACTTTTCACAAAGCCTGCACCCCTCCCAGGCGTGTGCCAGCCTTGGAGACAGCGGTGGCTCCCACAGTCTCTGGGTTGCTTCCTGCCTGGGAGAGAGGGGTCTGGCCTCCACAGCCAGTGACACGGAGGACGCTGCCTCCAGGAAGCCCTCTCCAGCCACTTCCTTGCCTCTGGTTCAGCTTCCTGCCTGCCCTTCCTGAGCCCAGCTCCCACGGCAGCCCTGAACCCACTCTCCTGCCTCTGAGCGCGCCGGGTCCGTCCCTGAGTGTCCTCTTCCCCCGTGGGCGCAGTCAGCACTGGCCAGTGGGACAGCACCCCCACCCCCACCCCCCGCAGTGCAGTCTCCTTGTTTGGCTGGTTTGGTTCCAGCTCGTCCCAGGCAGCGAGGGCCCCGTCTCTGGTCCTCGCCCGATCGCTCTGCCTGACTTGGGCAAGGCTTCTCTTCCCTGAGCTATTTCGCTTGCTTTGTCTCTGCTCATCCGCTAGGCTGATGATCACTCTGGATGCTGATTTTGTCCAACACACTCACAGTCCCACCCCTGCCCACCCCCCAAGCTGCAGGTGGCCCAAGAAGCGGTCAGAATACGTGGGGCTGCGCTGTGCACAGTGTGCAGCCTCAGCCATGGGTTCGAAGCCCGGCTCTTCCCTGTGGCTCCAGCCTCCCTGGCCTCCCTGGCCTCTTCTGTAGCCAGTATAGCCCCTGCCCGGCAGCTGGCACCCAGCCGGTGACACCAGCACAGTGTCCTGCAGTCACACGCTGCTGCAGGGGACTCCGCCGTCATCCACTCACATTGCCGGCAAACACAGGGACCTCATCAGGGTGGCAGCATGGCTCCTGGTGGGGGGTGGGCGGAGCACCAGAGCCCTGCTCATCCGTCACTCAGCACCCACCCCTCCTGACAGCTGCTCCGTCAGCCTCGCGTCCCTCTGAGACATCAGGAGGCCACCAGCAGCCCTCGTGGTCTCCCAGCAAACTGTCAGAGCAAGAAGGAACGGGTGGGGGAGGGGTGAGAGCAGACATGGCTTTGCTGATGGCCCCAGGGGAGCTGCCCCGTGCTGACAAGCCAGGAGGCCTGGTGCAGGCCCGTCCTGAAGGCCTCCCCCACTACGGGCCACTGTGCTGCTGAGACTCCCAGCCAGAAATGGACACAGGGACGGCGCAGTACGCCGGATACGAGGACCCTCCTTTCCCCTGTGAGCCCAGGGCGTCATGGGTAGAGTGAAGAAGCAGCAGGGGAGGCAGAGAGAGAGAAGGCAGAAGCTTCATGACCAAACCTCTTAAAACACGCAGGCTATGCTTGGAACTCCTCCTCCAAAGCCAGACCACCCAGCCCACAGCTGCCTTCGGCCACACTGAGTGTATGCCTGGCCCAGCCGAGGACGTGCGGCTCCCCACGTGTGCCCAGCACGGCATCACACCGCCGTCTCGCTAAGGCTCCCGGCTAAGGCTGTGCACTGAGCACACACAGGTCAGAGGTCAGTCTCTAACAGCAGCTTGGAAATGAACCAGACCTGCGTGTACAGGGTCACGGAGAATGGGACACGTGGGGGCTGCCGTGGGCAGTGAGGCTCAGCCAGTGAGCAGAGCCTGGGTGGTCGAGGGCCTGGGCTCCAGGGTGCAGGGCTCAGTCTCTGTCAGGGGGCGATGACCAAGGTCTCTCTCGATGTGAATGGCGGATCCCAGAGGGGAAATCAGATGCAGAAAATAGGGCTGAGGGCCGGGCATTTGGCAAGGTGGTCAACACGCCGCTCGGATGCCCACTGCGTGTGTTCGGGTCCAGCTCCAGCTTCCTGCTAATGCAGTAGTGATCGCGCAAGGGGCTGGGTCCCTGCCATCCTCATGGGAGACCCGGATGGAGTTCCAGGCTCCTGGCTTTGGCCTGGCCCAGCTGTGGCTGCTGGGGGCATTTGGGGAGTGAAACCAACAGATGAGAGTGTGAGGTCACGCTTGCTCTCTGTCTGTCTTTCAAATAAATGGGAGAGAGAGAGAGAGAAGCAGCAGGTTCCTCACCAACAAGAGTGAGTCCACAGGCCTTTTCTGGCTGGGAGACAGACTGGGAGCTTCAAACCCCACTGCAGCTGCCACGAAATAAGGACCGTGATGTGTAGGGGAGGCAGCAAGCCCTCGCCCCTCTCGCCCCTCTCGCAGGGGCCCTGGGCTGCTGTGTTGTCTGAGCCCTGCCCTACAGCTGAAGAGATAAGAATGTACTAGGCGGCCGCAGGAAATGACAAAGCAGTGACTGATCGGGGAGCCGCTGCACGGGGCTCATTACGCGCTCGCCAGCGGCCGAGACACCCTTATCAGGGAGAGAATTGCATCAGGCCTCCTGAATTACTAGCGATTGGAAGCAGATTTCTCGGGACGCACTTTGTTAGATTCCTAATGAGCGGAATACAGGCAGGCAGAGCCCTGAGCCGGTGGGGCAGGGGGGGAACAAATGTCTTTGTTAAACAGAGTTTGTCAGTTTCCGCTCCCGGCTCCCCGGGGAGGGTTCAGGGCCAAGCTAATTGAATTAAGAGCTTGGGCACTGCTTGGAGAAGGCGCGAGGTGGGTTGAGAGGCGGGCCGGCCGGAAGGCGGGCGCTTACAGCACGGGGGACGGCAGCTGCAGCCCGGCCGCTCTGTAATGGCCCAGGCCGGCTGGAAGGCTTGCATTTTGCATGACTGGGGAGCTGGGGATGGAGGAGGGCAGGAGGGAGGCAGAGGGCGCTGGCGGGAGGAGCTAGGGAGCCTCAAGGCCAGGATGCCCTTGACCTGCTGGGGCCTCCACAGACTGGGCTCTGCAGGCTGCGGCGAGGGCTGGGAGGCGTGAGGGAGGGAGGGGTGGTGCTTGCCTGTGGCGTGGGCAGCAACTGCGTGGCCACGCATCCCTGTGAGCTTTCAAAGTCTGCCCGCAATTACAGCCCTTAATGAGGCAGGACGCGCCGCAGCCACGGAGCCTGGGATCGAAGGGCCACTTGTCAGCCCCAACACGCCCCAGCAGGCAGGGCCACACCTGCCAAGGAGAAAAGCAAATAAGCCCTTAGCCTGCCTGGAAGAAAGCGGGGGCAAGGCTGGGCTGGAGGAGGGGGAGCCCTTCTCCACGCTGCGTCCGCTCCCTCCGCAGGGTCTCAGGCGCGCTTTCTTCCAGGAGAAGTGGACGTGGGCGGACTGGAGCCGAGGCGAGCCGCCATCCTAGTGCCCCTTCCCTCACCTAACAAAAGCCACTGCCTCCAGCCTCCCGCGAAGGGCCTGTCATCCTTGGAGGTCTAATGGTTTTTTCATAAAAGCCACCAAACCCCAGGCCTGGCGGATCCCGGCCGAGCAGCACCTGAGCCTGGCAGGAACCGCAGGAAGGGCTGAGACCCAAAGCCACCCCCGCTCGGCCCCCTCTCTCCCCTCCTCCTCGGCCCCCTCTCTCCCCTCCTCCTCAGAACAGCCCCCGGCCCACCAGACTGGCAGCTGAAGGCACCGTCTGGCCCGAGGCGTCGGTCTCGTTTTTATGTTAGCTGTGTGATGAGATTGACTTAATTTTGCGTAGCGAATACCAGCGTCTGTACGAAAGTACCTGTGAGTGCCCCGCTCTGGCCAGGTGCACATCAGTCCTGGGCCGCTGAGTTGCCCCAGCTGGTGCGTCTGGGAGGCAGGCTGTGGGGGAGGGGCTCCCTGGGCACTTGTGCCTGCTTTCAGTGCCACTGGGGCAACCCTGGAGACCTCTCTCCTGATTTCATTACTCCCACTTCCTCCCCTAACTGGATTAGGGGGCAGTCTATGAAATCCAGAGCATCCAGACTGGCTTTCTGCCTGGAAATGAGGAGAAATGTCATTACAGGGCCTGAATCAGCGTCTCACCCAGCGCGGGGCCACCTGGTCCGTGGGGAGGTGGTCTTTGCCCTGAGTAATCACTCTTTCCTTCCCTCTCTTCTGCATCCAGCCATCCATCTGGCCGTTCACTCCTCCACCGTCTACCCATACACCCACATACACCCACCTGTCCATTCATCCACCCACCCACCTATCCACCCACCACCTATCCACTTATCTACCCACCTACCTACTCATCCACCCACCCACCACCTATCCACTTATCCACCCACCTATGCACGCATCCATCCACCCACCTATCCACCCATCCACCCACATCCACCCATCTGTCCATTCACCCACCCATCCACCCACCTATGCACCCATCCACCCACCTATCCATCACCGCCCACCCATCCACCCATCATCTAACACGCATTCTGCAGTCATTTTGGTGTCCACCTTTTCTGAGCAGGAAGTGAATGTGGTACCTCTCTCTACCTAAAACACTCAGACAACCAGAAAACCCCATGCCATACCATTCAGAAGCCGCACTGAGTGTATCTTGGGCAGAAGGCTTCATGCCGTGGGCAGCACCCCGTGCACACACCCTCCCTGGACCGCAGCTGTGAGAGGGGCAGGAGGAAGAGACAGCAGACCCAGAAGCCTGGTTATGAAGGGCGAGTGACCTGCCAAAGTCAGCCTCAAGGTCACCCACTCCAAGTCTTTTTATAGCTGCTTTCTCATTGGAATTAAATACGTTTGCACCCGTTTGGTGATGGGGAAGTGGGGCCAGGCCTGCCCTCATGTGGCGACACGAGGAGTTAAGGAACTTCTGTGCACCAAATCTTATTTGCGAAGGGCATAAAGGAATCATCAAAGGGTCCCAGAGATGAAGGATCCTTGTCCCAATTCCTCTGGCTCATACGTGAGTGAGCACACACCCAAGAGGCCTGGGCACTTGCCCTTGTGTCCACTGTGGCCATTCAGGGTCAGAGATGCAGGGACCTCTAGCTCCAAGTGCATCCGTCCTGGCTGGCACTGCGCTCTCTCTCTCTCTCTCTCTCTCTCTCTCTCTCTCTCTCTCTCCCCCCTCTCCTAGCACAGCAATTGGTCTGCCCTGTGCCAAGAGGGGATGCCAACCACTGGTATGGGTTGAGCCTGGAGGGCCTTTGAGGCCCCCACAAGCCATGAGTCTTTGAGCAGTGAGCACTTTGTGGGACTGCAAACGAGCTTTGCCATAACCGCTCCCCAAGAGGGTGCAGGTGCAGCCGGAAGCCCACGGAGCACGAGGTTCTGCTAGAAGGGCAGAGTAGCCGGTGTGCGCTGGAGAGCAGTGTGGCTGGGGAGCCCGGACATGCCTGGGGGGGCGGGGGCAGGGCTGGGAGCCCAGACACACCTCAGCTGGGGTGGGAGCAGGGCTGGGGGACCCGGACACGCCTCGGTGGGGTGGGGGCAGGGCTGGGGAGCCCAGACACACCTCAGCTGGGGTGGGAGCAGGGCTGGGGGACCCGGATACACCTCGGTGGGGTGGGGGCAGGGCTGGGGAGCCCGGACACACCTCAGCTGGGGTTGGAGTGGGGCTGGGGAGCCCGGACACACCTGGGGGGTGGGGGCAGGGCTGGGGAGCCCGGACATGCTGGGGGGGGTGGGGCTGGTCCCTGCGTGGGGTCAGGTGAGAGTGACTGATAGTTGCGCCAGGGGAGGAGGGGGGCAGGGAGGAGGAGGCCATGTGAGCCAGACACCAGGTGGAAGCAGGGCCCCGAGGGTCTGACCCGGGGCTCACAGCCTTGGGGGTGCTGTGGAGTAGGCGGGCGGTCCACAGACCGTCTTCCTGGAGTTAGTTTTCTGGCATGGTGTGAGGAAAACAGCACAGTGGGCTCGAGGGAATGGCCATGGGGAGTGGGAGTGGGGGGCTTTAGGTAGAGCAGGCACAGCTCCCTGCGGGGGTCACACCTGGGCTGTGGAGACCCCTGAGGCCCTCCAGGAGGAGGAAACCGCAGATGCAAAGGCCCTGAGGCAGGAACGAGCTGGGCATGTAGGAGGAACAGTAAGCACGGCATGTCTGGGGCCCAGTGAGCACGGGGCAGGCGGGAGATGGGCGTCCCAGGGAACCGCCCGCACCACGTTTCTCTGCGCCTTCTCTTCTCAGAGGCCAGAAAACTTCCTGACACCAAACAGCAGCAAGGCTCTGCCCACCCTGGACCCCAAGATCCTAGATGAGAAGCTGGGGACCATCCGTGAGTCCTGGTCCAAGGCCACGGCCAGCCCAACGGCGGACTCCAGCTCGTCCATCTCTCAGGGGGCAGAAGAGGAGCCTCTGGAACCAGAGTCGTACAGCGATGCAGTGAGTAATCTCCCCGGCCGGGGTGGGGAAGGGACTGGGAGACAGAGAGAGAGAGCGAGATCGAGAGAGAGAGAGAGCCCACCTTGGTTCACTCCCCAGATGGCCACAATGGCCAGGGTTAGGGCAGGCTTAAGCCAGGAGTCAGGAGCTCCATCTGGGTCTGCCACGCGGGTGCAGGGGCCCAAGCACTTGGGCCGTCCCCTGCTGCTTTCCCAGGCCACAGCAGAGAGCTGGATGGGAAGTAGAGTGGCCAGGACTCCAACTGACGCTCACATGGGATGCCAGGGGCGTCACAGGCGTCCACGCCACAGTGCCGGCCGAGCCGACCTCCTCTGTAGGTCCTCGGTGCGCGCAAGCTGGGGCAGGTAGGGGTCTGCAGCCGACTGCATCACCTGTGGGAGTTCCGGGAGCAGATTCCACTCTGCCCTGGTTGCAGAGAGCTCCCCCTCCCTCAGCCTGTCCAAGGGATGAGTCTTAACTCGTGGAGGAGAAACAGGGCTTGGGAAACAAGGCACGGTGTTCAGAGCCGTGTTCAGACAGAGCCGGTGCCCTTGGCCGCGGGACTGGGAGCTGAGACCCTGGTGCAGAGGGCTAGGGAGCTGGTGCCCTTGGCCGCGGGACTGGGAGCTGAGACCCTGGTGCAGAGGGCTAGGGAGCTGGCCCCGGAAAGACAGCTCCTTAGCGTCCCCGTCCGAGGCGCCTGGCCCACGAGGCTTCCCTGTGGCTTCCTGCCCGCCCCCCTTCCACAGCGGATCCCGTGGGGAGCACTGCTCCAGAGGATCCTGAGAAGAGGCCCCCAGCGAGGCCCCCGGACCCGAGGGAAGACCCGGGCCCCGCCCCCGTCCACCGACAGCCTCCTCATCTTCCCCTGGCACTTCTGCACCTTTCTGGACCAAGTGCCACCCGACGAATAGGAAGGGAGGCACCCGCTGGGGGGGGCGCCCGCCACCCCACCCCCCGCCGTCCGTGTCGTGGCTGCCCTGGCGTCGTCCGTGGCTCCCTGGCTCAAACTTCTCCGCCCTCCAGCCAGGGGCAGGGCAGGGGAGGGAGAATCGCACGGGGGCCGCCCTCCTGCCCGACCGTAAATCTCACTGGAAATGAGGACAGAGTGCTTGCCTTCGGCGCTTTGAAGAAAAAACCTCAAAGCCCGGCGATGCGGTGCCCCCTTCTCGCACCTCTGAGCAAAGGCAGTGAAGAGTCGAGGGTCCGCAGGCCAGGGGAAAAGGAGACAGGGAAGGTACATGGGGAGGGGGCAGGATGCAAGGGGCAAGGTGAGGGCGCTGCCCCCCGCCCCCGCACACACCTGCACAGCCTCCGTCCCACCTGGCTCTGCCCCTGCTCACCCAGCGGGGAGACCTCATGCCCAGTTGGGCTGCACAGGCGTCCCACGGCAGCCTCCTGGGCAGGGGACACAGCCCGGTCCCACTCTGGTCCTGTGCGTGTGCCAGGGGCTCCCCAGCATGGGATCTGCTGGGCTACCAACCCCAGGGCTGAGCTGGGGCCTACCCAGGGGCCCCTGGTTCCCACGCCACTCCTTCCTGCTGGACACTGGGTGAGGCCACAGGACTGGCTGCTAGCCCCTGCTTGCCTGGCTGTTGCCAGACAGCTTCCCAGGCCTGGCACCCTCGAGGGGGAGGGGGCTGTGGGCTGCCCTCTGTGTTCCTGACTCCCAGCGTAATCGCTGCGCCCCTGCCTCAGATCTGCCCCAGCGGGGCTCACCTGGGCCCAGTCCCGGGCCATGGGTAGCAACTGCCCCCAGCCCCTTGACAGCTGCGGGTACCCGTGTAGCACTGCGTCACCGTTCCATGGCAACCAGGCCGAGTTACACAGCAATGGAGCGACGTGTGCGACCGACCCAGGGGCTCCGGGCCGAGCAGCAGGACAGGCCACAGGGCAGGTGCAGGTGCAGAACGGTCACACAGCCGTGCTTAGCACCGGGAGCACACAGCCAGACGGGACCAGAGAGCCGTGTGGGGCGTTTGACGAGCCCTGGGCTCCACGGCAGGCTCACAGGCGTGATCAGGTTTGTGCCAGGCCCCGCGGGCGGGGACGTGAGCCTCTGGCAGCCTTGATTTCTGTCTGGTCTGTGGCGGAGTCCCCAGAGCCCGGGACGCTGTTTTGTCTCTGATTTGACTCCAGAGCCTACTTGGGCTTGATAGGAAATTGAGCATTTTCTGGAGAAAAGAGCGGGGGCGGGGGGGAAGAAGGGGGAGGAGCAGGGGGAGGGGGAGGGGAGACAGCACCCCGGTGCCTCCTGTCCCACTGTTTCCTCCTCCTCCATCACCACCAGGCACCCAGACACTCACACACCTCTCAGGACAGCTGTTGTTCGCAATTTTGTAAAGATTCATTTATTTATTTGCAAGGCAGAGTGAGAGAGAGAGGGAGGAAGAGACGGAGAAAGGTCTTCCATCTGTTGGTTCATTCACCAGATGCCCACAATGGCCAGGGCTGGGCCAGGCTGAAGCCAGGAGCGTCTTCCAGGTCTCCCACGCGGGTGCCGGGGCCCAGGCACTCGGGCCGTCCCCTGCTGCTTTCCCAGGTGCAGTAGCAGGGAGCCGGATCGGAAGCGGACACAGGCCTGTCTGCTGTCACTTGCTCCCTGTGGTGCAGAGCTCGGTTCCTGGGAGGGCCTGCTGTGGTCTTGGGTCAAGGGCAGGGGCCCAGACAGAACCGGAGGAAGCTTTGCCTCCCCCTGAGTAGCCCAGAAGTGCTCTTGATGGACACCCGGGGGCCAGGGTGCCATGCAGCGGCCATCCCAAACATGCCACCTGCCGCACACTGCCCCCTCCCTGAGCCAGACCTGTCCCTACCTTCAGGGTGACCGCAGTGAACTGAGCGGCTCCAGGCCCTCCAACCACGGCTCCCGAAACACTTCCGGGGTGCCTGGGCTCCCCCTACCACTGGGAACTGTCCTCCCGTCCACCGCCTGGTGTCCAGTTGTGCGGGGCGGGGGGTGCAGAGAGAAGGAAGCAGCCAAGGCTCCAAACTCTGGACGTTCCCAGCAGGCAGGAGCGAGCCTGTGGCAGGGGTGGGGGCAGGCAGGATTCAGAGCAGGACACACCAATGAGCCCCCAGTGTGGGGGAGGGAAGGAAGGCTTCCTGGAGGAGGTGGCCTCTGATGCTTTGGATAAGCAGGCAGAGGAGCCCAGGGCGCTCCCCTCCCCCACTCTGTCCCCTCCTGCCTGTCTCTCTCTCCACATGGCACATGGCCCCACGCCTCTTTCCGTCTCTCCCTTCTGTCTTGTTCTGATTGGCCGCATTTCGTCTGTCTGCCTCTGCTCCCCGCTCTCCCCTCTTCACCGAGCTCAGAGATTTGTGGCAGACCAGAGGCCCCACCCCAGGAGGTGAATAATTGACAAGGGCTCTTTAAAGATTCAGTGCTGTTTGCCCAGCCCCACCGCACTGAATAACTCATTTCTTTCGCTCTTTCTTTGCAAGCCGCTCCCTCCCTCCCACCTGCTCCTCGCCCCCCCCACTCCTGCCCTGCCTTGCTCCCAGCCCTGGGCCTGCCGGACCCCAGGCTGCTTCCTGGGACCCCCACTTCCTTGCCGTCCACTCCAGGGGCCGAGACACACACACACCCCACCCCCAATCCCGCAGGTGCAGAGGGAAGGAAGCCAGGGCCTCCCCCAGGTCACACAGCTGCAGGGGTGCGGGCTCAGGTCCACGAGCCAAGGGGCCCCTTCCCTCCCAGGCTGGCCTCGCAGGTGCTGCCCCAAGCCCTGCACACCCCGCCCCCAGGGGCCGGGAGCCCTTTGTGTCCCTGCACCTGCAGTGGAGCTGCTCTCCCTGCTGGCCCCATCCCTGTGCTCATCCGGGCACTCGGGAGGGAGGGGAGGCCGGCGGGGCTGCGACGCCCCTTAAGCCAGGTCCCTCCCATCCTCCTGGCACTGCCCTCGGTGGCTGCCCGGTGGCTGCCCGCGGCTGCCGGCCCAGAAGCCCCGGGTCCCGAGATAGGCAACAGCCCGTGTTGGTGCTGAGATGTCCCAGGAAACCCTGAGCGGGCTCCCCTCCCCTGCCCCAGCCCCGCAGCCCTGTCCCACACCCTCCAGCCACACCCTCAGCCCTGTCCTCAGCCCCGGCCACACACTGCGAGCCCCGCCCAGTTCCCTCCGTGCTGCCCCCCACGCCCTCCCCGCTATTCCTTAGCCGATCTTGGACTCCAGCTCCCTGGACCCCAGAGGGGGAGGGCAGCTGTTTCCAAGTCCCCTGGGACTCCTGGTGCTGCCCCGCCCCAGGCCCACCCCCAGGACAAGGTCGGGGCCCCACGAGGCAGAGGCTCCGCCTGGCCTGAGCTCCCTCAGCGCCACCTGGTGGCAGGGACGAGGCCTGCGCAGAAGCCCCCGCAGCTGCTGGAAGCTGTCACAGACGGGGCCCGAGCACCCACAGTCCGCAGCGGCGGCCAGCAGTGGCAGGAGGTGGACCCCTCACCCAAGGAGCCCGGAGCCTGGGGCTGGCCCCCGAGGCAAAGCGGGACCCTGAGCCCACGATCCCTGGGGAGCCCCGTGCTGGGAGCCAGCAGAGGCAGAGAAAATGCAGGAGGAAGTGAGGCACAATGGACGCCCCTGACTCCGCGCCCCTCAGCCCGCCAGGCAGGTCCCAGACACCCTGTCACCCAGCACCTCCCCTGACCCCACCACCCCAGCCCCTTCCCCAAGTCCGGGTGAGGACTTCCAGCCCCGCAGCAGGAGCACCCCAGGGCTCCAGCCCCTCCCAGCTCTGCCCCTGCAATCCTGCTGCCCCTAGGCTGGGAGCCCCGCATGCTGGCACGGGGCGGGGCCGCACTTGATCTTAGCCACAAGGCGGAGAAGCGATTGGCGGGGCTGAACAGGAACACCTGTGAGGGTGCAGTGGTCCCAAGTGCACACACACACTCACACTCACAGCCATACACACACTGGCACAGACACACAGTCATACACACACTCACACACATAGACATACACTCACACACACAGTCACACACTGACACCCACACACATCCATATCCTCACACTCACACACCCGCATGCTCACACACACACACATGCACACACACTCTTACACTCACACAGGCACAGTCATACACACACTCACACCCACACACATAGGCATACAGTTACACACACAGTCACCCACACACATCCATACCCTCACACTCACATGCTCCCACACACACTCACACAGCGCACTCCCCAGGGAGGGAAGCGGGCGGGCAGAGAGGTGGAAAGGAAGGAACGAGGGTCCCACCCCACACAGACCTGCAGACCCCTCCTCCCACCCGTGCACCTCGAGCAGGTTTGAGCCCTGTCTCTGCCCCCCGCCCGTCCCTGGCTGTGTGACCTCGGATCAGTCACTCCCCCTCTTGGGAGCCCTCTCCCCAATAAGTGGAGGCACCTGGGTCCCACCCACCCCGCCTCACACAGCGGTCTAGCAGGGTCCACAGGCGGGGAGGGGGGAGGGGGCTCTGTGCAGGGGAGAGAATAAAAGCACAAATGCCGGCAGCCTCCCCAAGACCCTGCCCCAGACCCCCCTCCCCACACCCTGGGTGGCGGCTCCGCCTCCATCCATCACGAGACTACAGAGATTAATAAACGAGACCATAACTCAGCGCCCGGGCTGCCGACACTCACGGCTCCGTTCCATTTGCAGAGATTAAGTGTTTGTCGATTTATTGTCCCTCAGTGTGCGCTGGCGAGTGAGCAGCCCCCTGCTGGCAGGGCCCCGCCCCGCCCCCACACAGCCTCCTGGCTTCCCCCCACCCCCAACCCTGCCCATCCCTGGAGTCAGTGGCTGGGGACATACACTGGCCTCCAGGGTCCTCGTCTTCCCTACTGCCTGTCCCAGTGGGCAGGTGGCCTTGGCCCGAGGCCACAGCATGGGACAGCAGCATATCTAGGCTGACTCGGAGGGCCCCTGCCTCCCTCCCCCTGCAGAGACTCTCCCCTGCCTCGTACTTCCAGGCCCCACTCTGGGCCCAGAATTCCCCACCCTGCTGGGCCTCGGGCTGCTTCTGAGCCTGTGCGGGCCTCTCCCGGAGCCCTGCCCACCCCAAGGGGACTCGCTGCAGGGGCTGCGCCCTAGGCCCAGAGGACCGCTGCCGGGGCACAGGCCGGGCCGCGGGCTGCTGGGGGCGCTGCCCAGGGCTCGATCTGTGCTGTGGCTCTGAGCCCCATTCGTGCCAGGCTGCACCGGGAGGAGGCAGCTCCCATGGAGAAGGACCCAGCCCAACAAGAGGAGCCTGCAGAGACCCCGAGAGGGGGGGACTGGGGACTCGGACCCACAGCAGCCATAGCCAGGGAGCCAGCAGGGGACCGAGGAGCCTCACGCTTCGTAGTGTTTGTGTGAAAGTGAAAGAGAGAGAGAGAGAGAGAGAGAGAGAGAGAGAGAGATCTCCTATCCGCTGGTTCACTGCCCTCATGGCTGCAATAACCAGGGCTGGGCCAGGCCAAAGCCAGGAGGAGCCGGGAGCTCCATCCGGGTCTCCCACGTGGGTGCAGGGGCCCAAGCACTTGGGCCGTCCTCCACTGCTTTCCCAGGTGCATTAGCAGGGAGCTGGATGGGAAGTGGAGCAGCTGGGGCTCGAACCAGCACCCATACAGGCTGCCGGCGTCAGAAGTGGCGGCTTGGCCTGGCCCTGAGCCCCCCACGTGGGCCCCGGCCGCCTCTGCTCTTCCCTGCCGACCCTGCGCTCAGCGCCTGCACCCCTCCCTCCCTCCCTCCCTCCCTCCCTCCCTCCTCCATTCCCTCACAGGGCAGCTTTCAGGCGTCTGTCTGTGCCAGCCTCCCTTCCTCTTCCCACAGACCCCCCTTCCCTCCCTGGTGCAGCTCTAGCAGGCTGGAGTCCCGCCTCCACCACGCCAGCGCTGTGTGACCTCTGGTCAGTCACTGCACCTCTCTGATCCCCTCTCCCTGTTGCCAAGTCCTCCTCTTGAGAGGGAGGTGCCATGGGGAAGGGGCTTGTGTCCCTGGGCTCCCTCACGACTGAGGCCCAGGCACTGTGGCATAGTGGGTAAAGCTGATGCCTGCAGCACCGGCATCCCATATGGGCCCTGGTTCTAGTCCCGGCTGCTCCTCTTCCGATCTGGCTCTCTGCTGTGGCCTGGGAAAGCAGTGGAAGATGGCCCAAGTCCTTGGGCCCCTGCACCTGCATGGGAGACCTGGAAGAAGCTCCTGGCTCCTGGCTTCGGATCAGCGCAGTTCTGGCCATTGGGGTCAACTGGGAGTGAACCAGCGGATGGAAGACCAATCTCTCTCTGCCTCTCCTCTTTCTGTGTAACGCTGACTTTCAAATAAATAATCTTTGTAAAAAAAAAAAGAAGAAGAAGAAGACCGAGGCCCAGTTCCTCCAGAGCCCTCCCCCCCTCCCCCCGGCCCCCAGCTAGGAGCTCACCCCCAGATAAGTGGCAGCCCCGTCCACACGGCTCCACACGAGGGGCCCTGTGCCCAGGCTCAGCTCTGCAGGGGAGACTCACCGGGGATGGGTGGAGAAGGGGTGGCCAGGCCTGGGGAGCTGCCCCAGGCAGAGTGGTCTTTCCTAGTGCCAGGAGTCCACAGAAGCCACTGGGCGGAGTGAGGACCCCAGCGGGTGCCCATGGGAGTGGGTGTGGCAGCCCCCGCAGACCTGACGCCGGGGAGGGGGTGTGGGTGGGAGAGCTTTCTCCTGGGCAGAAGACGAGTTTGTGTGCATGCGTGTGTGCACGCCTGTGCTCCTGTGTGCACCTCTCTCCTGGGCCTTGCCTGGGGCTCCTCAAAGGGGACAAGCGGGCAAGTCTCTTCTTCTCTGGGCCTCAGTTTCTGTGTCTGGGAAGTGGGGAGAATGCCCCCCCCAGCAAAGGATGGGATGATTTAGCAGGGCGTGGAGGATGGAGCCGAGGGGTGGGTGGGGCAGTGGGTTGGATAAACCAGGGAATGGCCAGGGTGCAGAGGGTCTACCGCAGGCACAGGACAAGAGCAGCAGGTGGAGAGTTGGACACTAGCGACACCCGGAGACCGGCTGGTTCGGCCTCTGCTGCTGGCTGCCCCGCCCCCTTCTGGGCCCGTCCCTCCAGGGAAGGGTGGGCATCATGAGGCTGTTAGTAAACACAGACTGAGGACTGGAGGCATGGACCCGAGTGGGTGGGGGTGGCCCCAGACCCGGGGAGCAGGAGCTCTGAGAGCAGCCAGGCCCCGCCCCTCCTGAGCCCCCAGGTGATGGTGCCAGGTGTGCCGCCGTCCGCGGGGCATGCCCAGTGCTTTGCTGCTCCCCTTCCTTCCCCCTCCCATATCAGGCTGATGAGGCTGCAGGCCCCTCCCAGGCCCCCTCCCAGGGCATCTGTGATCGCCAGCGAGGGCCCCCGCAGGCGGCACATCCAACCTCCGAGTAACTAAAGTTGCCAAAGTCAGCCGCAGTTGGCACCTGTTCTGCCCCCCGCCCTGGGCAAACACTTGCACAGCCTTCCACCCGGGGCTGTGGCAGCCACGGCCGCCTCGGGGCGCCCTAAACGGTGGGGGGTGCAGGTTCTGGCGGTTGGGGGGACAGGACCCATTCCCCTCCCGTGGGAAGGCTTGTGCCCAAGGCAGGAGCCCCTCTCGTCTGCAGGGCTGGGGACAGAAGGGCCCCCGCCCCGCCCGCCCCGCCCCCACCCCAGCCCCGGGACTCGGTTAGGGTTCAGCCCTGATTAAAAGCTTTTCAAGGCGATCCAATTTCCTCCCGACGCCTGGGACTGGAGCAGCCCAGGCCCCGCGCGCATGCGCGCACACGCTCGCACAGTTGGTGCTAAATACCCAATCAAGCCCACAGATAATAGACAGCGGCCAGTTCACTCCCAGTTTAATCAGATAAAAGGCCCATTCGCGGGCTCCCCGTGCGTGTGGAGCTGGGGCAGGCGCTGGCGGGGGCTGCGGGAAACCCCCCTCCCCGTGCCTTTAAATAAGCCGGGAGGGGCCGCGCGCCTCGGGGGACTAATTATCCTGCCCTTAGCCCGTCTGTCTTCCCGCAGACAAAAGGGGCTCCCGCATCCACGGGGCTGGGTGGGGATGGGATTGGGGCCTCTCCCTCTTCCTCCTGGGGACCCCCCCACGCAGGCCACACCCTCTCTCCGCCTCCTTGGTGTGGGGAGAAGCCGGCTCCCCCTAAGCTGACAGTCCACAGTTCACAGCCTGGTGAGCCATGCAGGGACCCCTGGAGCCTGTACCCCAAGCCCCCACCTGAACCCCCAACATCCCAGCCACACCCGGCCCCAGTGGGTAGGCCCACAGCTCCAGCCTCTGCCAGTACCCACTCCACCAGCCTCGCAGGCCGGCTTCACCGGGGCTGGGGGAGGCCTCCGCGCTGTCACTCACCCACCTCGGCTCTCCCCCCACCACCTCGGCTCTCCCCCCACCACCTCAGGGCTTGCCTCGGCCCACGGATCTCCCCAGGCCCCGGTGTCCGGCCAGGGCTCCTTCCCCTAGGCAGAGACCTCTCTGCTGTCCACAGCCTGTGTCCAGGGCTTCCCCGCCAGGCCTGGGGTGGGCGCTGGGTGGGCAGCCGTGGGCGCCCACTTCAGGAAAACAGGGACCTAAAGCAGGGGGTGGGAATCCGAGCCCCGAGCAGGCGTCTGAGTGGTGGGAGCTCAAAGGCCTTTGATGGGCAGGAACGGAGGTGGACGTGAGATTCCGGCTGGGGCTGGGTGGTCAGGGCAGGCGGGAGTGAGGACCGGGCTGGCCCGGGGGGCTGCGGTGATGGCTTGGGCGGCAGGAGTGGGGAGGCCCGGCCTCTGTGGCAGTTCTGGCAGTGCCGAGACAGGTGACGGGGATGGACAGGAGAGACAGGTCTCGCTGTGGCCCGCAGGGCCTCGCTCTGCTTTTCCAGGTGGTGCCAGGCCTGGGGCTCGACGCCAGATAGACTTTGCTCACTCAGTCTTCTCTCAGCCTTCTCCCCGTTGCACAGATGGGGAAACTGAGGCTGGTCGAGGAAAAGCACTCCTCAGAGCTGACCGCAAACCCAGAGATGTCCGGCTCCAAAGTCCCTTCCACACCTCCCAACCTCACCACCCACAGCCGAGAGGCTCCCCCAGCCCTGGGGGCTCCCGGCCTGGATTGCAGCCCCTAGGGCATCTTCTCCCCCAGGCTCGGCCTGGCTGTCACCAGCCTGCCAGCCGCGGTGTCACCTGCCGCCCCAGCCCAGGCTGGTCCCTTGTGCCAGCCGAGAGGTGTGGGGGGTAATGAGGGCCCGTAATTAAGGTTGCTGGAGACGTGGCCGGGAGATTTATAGACAGCCTTGTCGATAACCGCCGGGGGCCGCAGAGCCGCGAGACGTCGATACGTTGTCCTCATCCGGCCCTCCCACCCTCGCGTGCACGCAGGCCTCGCTCGATTAACTTCACTTGTTGTCTCCATCTGTCTGCTCCTGGGTCTGCCTCCGCCTCAGAGGGGATCCTGAGCTGGCAACACAGCCCTCCTGCTACCTACGGGGCTCCCGGGGCCGTGCCTCCCCCTTCTGACTGGGGCTCCCAGGGCCGTGCCTCCCGGCTCTGACTGGTGCTCTCAGGGCCGTGCCTCCCTCCTCCGACTGGGGCTCTCAGGGCTATGCCTCCCCCCTCTGACTGGTGCTCTCAGGGCTATGCCTCCCCCCTCTGACTGGTGCTCCCAGGGCCATGCCTCCCCCCTCTGACTGGTGCTCTCAGGGCCATGCCTCCCTCCTCCGACTGGGGCTCCCAGGGCTGTGCCTCCCCACTCTGACTAGGGGTCTCAGGGCACGGCAGGGCCTCCTCCCTCTGATTGGGGCTCCTCAGGGTGGGGCACTGTCTCCCTGCTCTATCTAGGCCCCATAAGGCAAGGCCACGTCATGCCATCCGTCCCCCTCCCTACCCCAGCCCCTTGCCCTGGTGAGCCAAGCATGGCTCAACCCCTCTGAGCCTGGCCCCAGCAGGCAGGACCTCCGGCCTGCAGGCCAAGCCCGGGAGCCCAGCCCTAGCCGTGGCGGGGAGGCTGGCTGCCCCTGGGAGTGGGGAGGCAGGGCTCTGGCCCGCAGCCCTCGGGGTGGCCGTCCTGATGCTCCGAGAGGTACCGCCTGCAGGTCTGCTTCCCTGCAGGGGTCCGACCCTGGACAGCACCGGGCAGGTGGACGCTTCCCCAGGCCGCCTCCCCCAGGCTGCCTGCCCGCTCCCAGCACCCCACCCGCCTCCTCTTCTCTAGCCTCCTGCCCAGCTCCACCAGGCTCCCAGCCCTCAGCAGGTGTGTGTGGATGCTCGGGCAGCCATGCCCACCGTGGGACAAGCAGGCCTCCCGCTGGGGAGGGTCCCTGCTGCCACGGGCTCCTTGCTCGGGCCTCAGCCTGGCATCTGAGGCCCCGGGCTCCAGCCGCGCCCCCACCAGCCCTCCTCATGGCCCCCATCTCGTGATCCCCGTGTGCTTTTGTGCCCCTGCAGGCACTGCACCCCTTCCCACCCCCTGACAGATGCTACTTACCCTCAGAGCTCAGCTGTGGCCCTGGCGTGCCTGCACCCCCCAGGAGGGTGGGGTGGGAGCTGGCCGAGAGGCCCCAACTGCTTCCCTTACCAACATGTGTCCCCCATAGAGAAGACAAGCATGCACCCCTACCCCTTGCTCCCGGCTCCCCCTGATACCGTCCTGGCAGCCTGGGCCAGGCCAGGAGGGGGAGGGGCACACACAAGGAGGAGGGGGCTTCAGCCAAGTTCCCAGCTCGCCCTGCCCCGGGCAGCTGCCTGCCCTGGGCCCATCCCAGAGCACCCAGGAGCAGGGTGCTTTGCCACAGACAGCGCCCAGCGGGCAGTAGCTCCAGAGGCCTGCAGCTAGACTGGCACAGGTGTCTCCGCCCCTCGCCCAGGTCTCCCCTCAGGGGCTGGCCTCTCCCGTCTGTGTGACAGGGCACAGGAGCCCAGGGGCCCCCAGGTCGCTCCCCGGCTGCAGGGGAGGCCCCCAGCTAGGCAATGCCCAAAGAGACGGTGCCGCCACATGCCCCCCAGCCCGTGCGCAGGAGTGACAGCATTTGGGGGACAGCTCAGACCCAGACTTGGGGGGCAGGGGGAGCAGAGCAGCAGGGGGGCTCCAGGGCACAGGGTGTGGGGCCCAGTGGAGGGCACAACGGGCACCAGGCAGGCATCTGGGCCACGGGCGAGGTTGACGTCAGAGCCGGCGGGGCGGGGCCTGAGGATCAGTGTCCTCCCAGTGGGCGGAGCCTGGGGCCTGCGAAGGGAGACCCCCCATGCCGAGGGGGAAGCTGGAGGCACGGCCCTGCCCTTGTGGACTGCAGGCCGAGGCCGGCTGGGTACAGGAGAGCCGGCCCCAGGCTTGTCCTGGAAGTATGTATGGGGACCCTCGAAGACAGGACCCCCTCGCGCCTCGTTCTCCACCTCTGTGGAATGGGCACAGGGGTGGCAGCTCCTCGGGTGATCGGAAGGGGCTGTTGAAAGCACGGCAAGCCGTCGTGGGCTCTCCTGAACACGCCTGGGTGTTTCGGCCTTGGTCAGGAGCCGGGCACGGCGGACAGAGCCGCAGGGACCAGTCCTGTTGGTGGAGGCGGGAGGGGGCTTCTAAGGCTGCGGGGGCTGGGAGTGGGGGCAGCCGCTGGACAGAGGCTGGGCTGTGAGGCTGGAGACCCGTGGGCTGGGGCCATGGGAACCTTGACATTCAAGCTGGGTGGACGTGGTGCATTTTAAGGAGCTAAGAAGGGACCGCAGGCTCTTTAATGCCCATTCTATGGATGAAGCGCCTGAGGCCAGGCACGACCTCTGGGCCGCCTTCAAGCCTCAAGGCTGGGGCTCAGGCCGCCCGAGGATGTCTGGCACCTGTTCTCCGGGCAATGGCTGACACCCGCGGGCCACTGGGGCGCCGCTCCAGCCTCCCGCCGGCACGGGCTCCGCGCCCTGCATAAGTGATGGTGCTGGTAATTGTGTGCTTCCCAGAGTCCACAGACCTTTGATGAAAAATTCATGGCGCCCGGGAATGCGGCAGATTCCATGGATCGATCGGAGCACGCACAGGCAGGCGCGGGAGGCCAGGCTGGCGGGCGGCGGGGGAAGGCGGGGGGGGGGAGCGCCCTGGCCCGCTGTCTGTGGGCTGGGAGGGGGCACACACGGAGGGAGGTGGGAGCCCATTCCCCAGGTGGGAAGTCTGTTGGGAGAAGCAAGAGGGGCCGTGCCTGGGGTGCCGGCCAGGTCATCGTCAGGAAGGGGGCTGGCCCCGCCAGGACCCGCACGCCCCCTGTGGGGCCCCTCGGGAGGGCGCGGCCCCTGGGCGGGGGCTCTGCGGCCACGACGACCTCACAGGATTGCCCGGCAGCTCTGTGTAGAGAAGGGACCCAGAGCCAGCGAGGCCACGGGGCTGAGCGGCCACAGAGCCCCTGCCTTGCACCTCTACCTGGCAGCTCCAACAGGAGCCGAAGGGCGTGTGGGGAGCACCCTGCCCGACCGCCGGCCTATTCCTCTTACGCTGAGCGAGGAGAAAGCAAACTCCAGCTGGGTCTCCCACATGGGTGCTGGGGCCCCAGCCATCCTCCACTGCCTTCCCAGGCCATTAGCAGGGAGCTGGGTGGGAAGAGGAGCAGCCGGGACTCAAACCAGTGCCCACAGGGATCCCGGCGTCACAGCCGGCGGCTTCACCCTCTGCGCCACAGCATCGGCCCAGGGCAGAGATTTCGTAACAGGTCAGGGGGAGGGGCCTGTCTTGCAGCCTCCAGCCGGGGGTCACTCCTATGCCCCGCGCCCCCGGAGGCCCCAGAGAGCCCTGTGGTCATCACTCCCTGCTGTCGGGGGGTGTTTCTGGAGCCCCAGCCTGGGCAGGCTCTGACCGGGTCTGGATGGGGGTCCTGTCGACCCCGTCTCTGGACAAAGGCACACAGACCCCACCCTGCCCCGGCTGGACACTTCGGGCACACGCCTCTGGGTGGGGCGCTGGTTTATGGGAGTTTCTTTCCCCTCGGCTTCCCAGAGCGTCTTTGGAAAACATCCGTCCCGGCTGGCTGAACTAAAGGGAAAGGAATTTGTCCAGGCTGCCAGGAGCGCAGGGGTGGGAGGCCCGGGCCAGCAGCGTGGGGTCCTGTGCAGGGGCCGGGGCTTCCCGCAGAGACCAGGCCCATGGAGGAGCAGAGAGAGGCGGGGAGGGGGCGGGAGTGAGGGGCAGCTGGAGGTCACGGTGGGGGTGAGGGATGCTGAGACTGGGGCAGGGGAGCCCCACAGCCCACCCAGCCCTGAGTGAGCAGGTGTGCACCTACCCGACTTCAACCCTCCCCCCCCAAAGGTGTCCCCCCCAAGACGGCCCCAGGGGCCGGCCAGCACCCCACTCAGGGCCCGCTGGGCTTGGTCACCAGGCAGGCACCGTTGTAGCAACAGGTCCCTGGGGACCCACCCCTGGGAGCAGGACCTGCTGGCAGGAGAGATGGGGGAGGCAGGGTCCTCGCCCCCGCCAGCCCCCAGGACTGCCCTGATCCTCACTGGCAGCTGCTCTGTGAGTCTGGGGGCGGGTGGGGGGGGAGGCTGGGCGGCACACCTGGCGGGCAGGTGTGTTGGGTGTGTTGCCAGGCAACCAGCGGACCTGCCCGGGAGCCTGTTCAAGGAGGAGCAGAGGGGGAAGGGCAGGGGCTGCCGAGCCCCCAGCCCCCGCTTCCGCCACCCGCGTGCACCCACAGGTGCCCAGGGAGGGAAGAGAGCCGTGACCATGGTCTCCAGCTAACTGAGGGGCAGCCCCCAGCTGGAGAGAGTGGCCGGGCCTGGGCTGCCCCGGCAGCGGGTGAGCGGTGCAGGGCGGTGAGGAAGAGCGGGCGGTACCGCGGGGTGGGGGGTACTGCGGGGGTGTCTGGGGGAAGCAGAGCCTCCCAGCCAGGGACGAGGCCAGCCTGGGGAGTGACCAGAGTGTCCCCATTAGCACCCACGGGCCAGCCCCGGCCAGCAGGGGGGACGCAGCTACATTAGGAGCCGGGTTCTGGACCTGGCCAAGCTCGGCCCCATGCAGCACAGGTGGGCAACAGAGCTCTAGCCAGGGGCATCCCGGCAGGAGGGGGCCCCCAGGGCAGGGGCCTTGGTGGGAGAGTTAGGCCTGTGAGGACAGGCTGGGGTGTCGTGCCCGCACCAGCCCCTGAGTGCCAGGCCCTTACTTCCCTGGGCCGGGGGCAAGGGTGTCCCCACCCCAGGAGGAGGCCAGGACGGCTCAGAGGGCTTCCTGGAGGAGGAGGGACTGGTGGAGCCTGGAAGGTGGGCGGGGTTCCAGAAGACAGGAAGACCCGCCCCCACGCCAGCCCGGCCCCAGCCCCTTTGTGCCTGCCTGGCCCAATTAGCCCTCCTGGCTCCCGCAGAGGGCTATTACGTTGGCCGGGGTCAGCAGCCGGCCAAGGGCCCCGCCGCCCCTCAGCGCTGCACCGAGCCCTGCACAAAAGCTTCCCAGGGCCCCGGCTCTGCTGCAGTGGGAGGGGAGAACCAGAGGAAGAGAAAAGCACTCCTGCTGTGGCTTTGCATTGACCTTGGGGCTGAACAAAGGCCCTGCCGCCCCCGCCCCGCGAGAGGGCAGCGTCCAGCGTCCAGCGAGCAGGAGCACCTGCTATACACAGCGGGTCTGTGGCGGAGAGCCAGGCTGACTCTCTTGGGGGAGCCGGGGCGAGCAGAGCCCTGGTTCTAGAATCTTCTGTGGCTCCCGCCCACCCTCCATTCAGAAGCACGTTCCTGGCACCTCCTCCTTGGCTGGCCTGGCCAGCGAGGCCTGCTGCGGCTCTCCGGCCAGACAGACCTGTGTGTCTTGCTGCCACACAACAGCAGCCCAAGTCCGTGCTGTCCCCACCCCTCCAATCCCACCCAGCCCAGGGCCAGCTCCAGTGCCTCCCCCACCTCTGGCCTCTGGCTTCCCTCCTAGGGTGTCCCAGGCAGGCTGTTCCCTCCTTCCGGAGCTGCTCCCCAACCCAGCAGGAGCACAGACGGTGGAGCAGGTGGAAGGGAGCCGTCCAGGCTGAGCCCCGAATGGGCCTGGCAAGCTCAGGGCACCCTGGGCGGTGGCAGGTGACACAGGGGCCGTCCCCAGGGTGAAGGCCCCGGCCTCATGGCCTCATGGAGTGTGGCCTCGCCCTCCTGCTTGGCCTGGGCCGGCTCTGTGCCTCTGTCCCCACCTGGCCACTGGGGCCTGCGGACTCCCTTGCCTGCCCTCTGGTGGTGAGGTTGGAGAGTGCAGGGAGAGGACGAGGCTTGGGCAGCCGCTGACCGCCGGGCACTGTAGTTCTATTGTCCCACAGTGGGCCGCAAGGGGCGTGCCCAGGAATAGAGGGGGCTGCAGGGAGCCCCAACCCTGGGGAGATACCCATGGCACATCTTGGGCACAACCTCACCCTCTCCTCCGCCCCCCCCCCCACGGCTGGCCCCCTCGGAAGTGGCCCCAACCTCTGGAGCTGCATTTCACAGACATGGGGCTAACAGCTGTCCGGTCAGCCAGAGAGGCCTCAGGCATTAGGGGACCTGCAGGAGCTGGACAGGAGCCAGGATGTGGTCAGAGGGTCGCCTGGGAATGGGTCCCCCAGGAGAGCAGGTGGAGGGCGCCAGGCTGGTGAGAGCCAGGGATGACTTGTTGGCAGAGGTAGGCAAGGGTTTGAGGACAGAAGGCGTCCAGGGAGGGGCGGGCAGCGGCATAGTGGTTAAGGCGCCAGGGCGGGCAGCGGGCATAGTGGTTAAGGCGCCAGGGCGGGCAGCGGGCATAGTGGTTAAGGCGCCAGGTGGGGCACTGCCTCCACCTCGGAGCGCCTGGGCTGGAGCCCGTGCCTGCTCCTCACCGCAGCTCCCGGGTGACGCACCTGGGAGGCAGCAGGTGAGGGCCCCTGGCACCCACGTGGCAGACCTGGATGGCGGCCAGCCTCCCAGCTTCAGCCTAGCTCAGCCCTGGTTGCTACAGACATTTGGGGAGCGAACCAATGAACAGAACCCCCCCCCCGTCTCTCTGTCTCTCTGCCTTTCAAGTAAACAAAACTTTAAAGGGAACGAGAGGGACCCTGGCGTGGCCAGGGCTCAGATCTTACAGGGGTGGGGTCTGTGCTGGCACAGAGGGCTTTGACTTTGAAAGCTGGACCTGTCCGTGGGAGCCACAGTCAGGCTCCGAGAGGCGGGGAGACTGCTCTCGCCACTATGGCAGCAGGGCAAAGCACCCCCACACCTCAGTATTAGAAGGGTCGTTACGATGCCTGGCCCTGCTGGGAGGCCCTGGGGGCAGCCGCTGGCGCAGCTGGGGGTGGGCAAGTAGGCCCAGGCTTCCTCCCAGCATGGCGGCCGTGGGGCGATGGCAGGTGTCCCGGGGGAGGGAGGGTGCCACACGGCTCCTACTGCCTGGCCTCGGCAGTCCCCAGGGGTCACTTCTGCTGCATCCCGCCCCCCGTGAGGCCGGTGACATGAGCAGGGAACCAGGCCCCGCCTCTCCGTGTGGGGAGTAGGGATACCGCCAGCATCCATCACCGACCCGAGAGCGAGGCAGTGGGTCCTGCGTATTTATTGTTTCCATTTTATTTGAAAGACAGAGAGGCAGTGTCGCAGACAGATAACTCTTCCCAAATGCCTGTGCAGCAGGGGCTGGGCCAGGCCAAAGCCAGCAGCCTGGAGCTCCATCCGGGTCTCCCACGTCGGGTGGGCCTGCTGGGTGGGCGGCAGGGGCCCAAGGACTTGAGCCCTCACCCGCTGCCTCCCGGGGTGTGCATTAGCAGGGAGCCAGAACTCAGACTGGGCGCTCCCATGGGGCGGGGCTCTCCCCAGTGCCACACACTGCCCCCCGGAAGGCTGTGTCTTGAGGCAGCAGGAAGGACGCCCAGCTGGGGGGCCTTCCTGGAGGAGGAAGCTGTAGGGCTCAGATGGCCAGGCCAGGGCCCGCACGTTTCTGCTCTGACCCAGAATCTCGGCCAGCTCAGACCCTTCCAGCACCGTCACCCTGAGCCTCGGGGGGAGGGGCGCATACTCCCAACAGCCCCCAGAGAACCAAATCCCAGGGCAGCTCTGCCCCGTATGAGGACGAGACCTTGGCCAAATCACGCAGCCCTCGCTGCACCTGGCCCCACCTCGCCCTCAGAAAACCGGGGCTGGACTCTTCCCCCTCAAACCCCAAGTTCCAACTAGACAGAGAGGTGCAGACAGGGCCTTGTGAGGACCCCCCCCGGGCTGAGCACCCGTGGTCTGTCCTGGGTGAGAGGGGGATGCTGCGTGGTTTAGGCTGGCGTGTACATGCGTGTGCGTGCATGTGCACATGCGTGATCAAATGCGTCCCAAGCTGCTCCTAAGCCCCTCTCAACTGCCCTGCACGTGGGTGAGCCTCAGGTGCCGCTGCTGTGCCGGTGGGAAGAGCTGGGGCAGCTTCAGGCTGGGTCTTGTCCCCACTCAGTCCCATCGCCTGCCCAGGACAGGACCCAGCTGAGATCCGGATTCTCTGTGCGACCCTGAACAGGTGGCCAGCCCACCGGAGTCTCTGAGACGGGAAGAGCTGGGCACAGCAGGTCTGGGCAGGCAGCTGGACCACTTGGAGCAGGGCCATGTGTGCCGGGCTCGGGGATGAGTCTAAGACTCCCTGCACACACCCTTCCTAGCTCCTGCTTCATGGTGTGGGGGGTGGCCTGAGCGTCTGCGCAACACTGCTGCCCCCTGCTGGTGGAAAAGGCAAACTACATTCAGATGGCCTGGCCTGCCAGGGCCAGACCCTGGGGACCCCCGGGGGGACTCTGAGGTTGAGTGGCCACCCAGGGAAGGGCCAAGGAGGAGAGAAGGGTGTGCCCGGCCCGGCCCCGCCCCTCCCTATGCTCCTACTGCAGCCCCTGCAGGGCCTCCCACCTGCCTCAGGTGGGCACCTTGTCTGCACCTGCCCCTAGCCCCCTTCCCTCCCCTGGGAGAACCCTCCCCACCCCTGCCCCTGCTCATGCCCACGCCTCCCCTACATACCCCTCCGTCCCCAGCCCCCACACATCCCTTCTCCACCCTGGCCTGGAGGCTGTCTCTATAGACTGGAAACTATTGCGCTCAGTCCTTTTACCATATAAACTGCAAAAGGCGACCCACCGACAGGAACGGGAACCGACTGTGGGAAAAGCAAACTCCCATGAATCCATCGCTGGGGGCCAGGGGGTGGACCCTCCCCAGCCACACACCCCCACCTCGCCGCAGACGTGAGCCTCCTCGCCGCGTCCCACAGTCGCCCCCTGCCTGCCTCCCCAGCCACAGTTGCGTCTTTGTCGTCTGCAGGGTGCCCCAGGCTCTCAGCGTGGCTGGGGCGAGACTCACCCGGGCTGTGAGGGGTCCCCGCCGATCCCCCAAGGGAAACCTGGCCCCGCCCCAACAGGAGCAGCGGCCGAGGGCCCAGGAGCGCGGAGGAATCTGGGGCCATGGTGTCCAAGACTGGGCCGTGACGCACAGCGTGGCCCTGTGGGGAGAGGTCAGGGCTGCTGCCCGCAGGCTACGGCCTCCCGGCCCAGCTGCTCGGCCCAAGGTCCTGCTGGGGGCCCACGGTGGGGGGGAGGGGGCGCCTGGCCAAGGTCCCTCCCTCCCAGCCCCTGGGGAGGCGTGGCTCTCCGGGGGCAGCCAGGCTGGCGTTTGCGCCGTGGAGGTCCCCCGGAGCACCAGAGCCCAGACGGCGCCCGCCGGCCCCGCTGCCCCAGGCCTTGGTGCTGGCACCGAGCAGACCGCTCACCTCTCCGGCCCCTGCTTCCCTCGTCAGAAAAATGGGGGGTGACAAGATCTGCCCTCCCAGGCTTGTCCTGAGCACGGAGAGGAGTGGACGTGTGGTGTGGCGGTTCAGACCCTGCCCGGGACGCCCATGCCCTGTATCACAGGGCCTGGGTTCAAGTCCCAGCCCTGCCCCCATTCCTGCTGACGGGCACCCTGGAAGGTTGCAGGTGACAGCTCCAGTGCTGCCCACCTGGGAGACCCGGATGGAGCTCCCGGCTCCTGGCTTCAGCCTGGCCTGGCCCTGCTTGTTCTGGACCTTGGGGGAGTGAGCCAGTGGGTGGGAATTCTCCTCTCTCTCTAATAAATAAAACCGAAAAATACCACTTAGAGGGGGTAAACTCTCAGGGGGTGTCCTCCACCAGGAGGGTGGACGAGGGCCGTCTCTAACCTGGCGACCGGGTCTGGCTCCCTGCCCTGGCACGCTCCCCTCACCACTGGGTCCCGACCTCAACACCGCGCCCTTCTCGGGGTCTCCCCCAGGCATACTCCGTGTCCCCTCTGCACTCTGGGCCAGCTGAACAGCTTCAGCCAGGGGCTCCCCTGGGCTCCAGGGGTCAGGGACGAGGGACGAGGACAGGACATGGTGGTGATTCGGCCAGTCCAGCATCTCCCCAGGCTCTGTAGCCCATGCTGAGGCCTGCTGCCCAGAACTGGTGTCGGGGGCGTGAGAGCGTATCAGAGCAGCCGGCCTCATGGTGGCCAGCAGGGGTGAGGACTGAGCCTGGGAGGCACAGCCTAGGGCTTGGGGTGACCCGCGGGACTTCCAGGTGGAGGTGGCGATGCGGGCGGGGGGCAGCCGTGGTGCAGGGGCTCAGCCCTGGGCTCCGGGGTTCCCAGGAGATGAACAACTACAGGCGAGCCATGCAGAAGATGGCAGAGGACATCCTGTCGCTGCGGAAGCAGGCCAGCGTCCTGGACGGCGAGAACCGCAGGCTGCGGAGCCGGCTGGCCCGGCGGGAGGCCGAGGAGGCGCAGGCCGAGGCCCAGGAGTTGCAGAACCTGGGTGAGCTCACCCGGTGGGGGGGGGGGGGCTGAGGCACGGAGACGTGGGAGGGGAGGGCAGGAGCTCCGCCCACACCCGCAGACGCTCCCACGGCCCCTGCTGCTGGGAAAGACAGAGTCCACGCTGCCCTCCTGGCCCTGACTTTGCTGACTCAGCAGGGAGAGACCCCCCCCCACCTCCCTGAGCCACCCCCTGTGCCCCCAACAGGCTCCATGAAGGAGAGGCTGCTGCTGGCAGAGCTGGACGTGAACCAGCTGCGGGACAAGGTGCAGCACCTGCAGAACGAGCTGATTCGAGTGAGCGGGGACGGAGACGGGGGCCCCGCCAGGGAGGACCCCGGGGCCAAGGCTGGCTCCCGGGCACCCACGCGTCTCTCTTCTGCACCCGCAGAAGAACGACCGGGAGAAGGAGCTACTGCTCTCGCACCAGGCGCAGCCGCCGCAGGCCGCGCTGCTGAAGCGCTACCAGGACAAGCTGCAGCAGATGCGCGCGCTGGAAGACACCGTGCGGCACCAGGAGAAGGCAGGTGCCGGCTGCCCGCCGGGGGCCCGCCCCGCGCCGGCCCGGGGACAGCCCTGGCCAACGCGGCCTCGGTGCTCTGCCCGCAGGTGATCCAGAAGATGGAGCGGATGCTGCGGGACTGGAGCGAGGCCCCCGCGCCGAGCAGGCTGCAGGAGAAGCCCAGCGCGAGTGAGTGGTGGGGGTCCCTGGCACTCACCCCCCGCCCCGGTCCTTGCCTTCCAACCGCAGGACCGTGGCTGAGTTGCACCTGCGGGACCCAGCGTGGCCTGCTCCCCTGCCCAGTAAGGCCCTGGGCGCGTCCGGGGCCCCTGGCGTCCTGCGGCTCCTCCGCACCCTAGGACACAGGCAGGGCAGGGGTCAGGAGTTTCCCCAGCAGGACCCCCGGAACCCGGCCGCCAGCTCCCTGTGCCTTTAAGGATTCTGCGCTACAGAGCAAACACCTGATGAAATCGGTGGCTCCTGTTCTCCGTGGGTGTCAGCCAAGCCGCACTCGGAGCAGGTGGCGCTGCACCAGGGCAGGCGGAAGCAAAGGCCACCTGTGCCGCCCCCCCCCCCCAGGGCCCAGGGCTGGGCTCTGAGGGAGGGGCGGGGGTTCTGACCGCTTCCAGAAAATACTGCAAGCTGGATCCTGAGAGCATCCAGGGGCCTGAGTGAGAGGGGCACAGGGAGCCCAGGAGGGGCACAGCCTGGCAAAGGCTCAGGGGCCGAGAAGGGGCGGGCAAGGAGGGGGCGGGATCCGCCGAGCAGGAATGGGGAGCGGGTCGGGGCGAAGGCTGGGCTCAGACTCTGAAGGGGGTGGGGACCTGTTCACCTGGGCAGCGGGGAGCCACTGCAGGCTCGGGAGCACGCGGGGGGCAGAGCAGAGGAAAACGCTGGGGCCAGCGGCAGGCACCCATCTCACAGACACCCGTGGCCAATCACAGGCCTCCCCGGGCCCTCTGCCCCCGGCCTCCCTCCGGGCTCCAAGGGAGAGAACTTGCCCGCCGACGTGTACTCCCTGCTGCTGGCGGAAAACTCGCGGCTGCGGGCAGAGCTGGACAAGAGCCGGCACCAGTCGGCCCCCATCATCCTGCAGCAGCAGGCCCTGCCGGTGAGAGCCGCGGCCGGGGTCTCTGGGGCCTGAGCTCCTTGCTTTTTCTCCTGGCCCCAACTGACCCTTGACCCCTAGGCCCCTGACACCCCCCTTGCCCCCTGGGATCATGTCCTGGGACGGAGCCCTTCTCCCCTATCCCAGGTGGACCCCGGGGAGCAGGGAGCAGGAGATGTGGGACAGAGGCTGCGAGGGACGGATGGTGCGGGCCACCCCGGGGGCACAGAGACCCTGCCTGCACAGGTGGGTGCCCCACTTCCCACTTGAGAGCGCACCTGACTCCAGGTGAAGACGGGGAAGGGGGCCCGCCCCGCCAGGACTCCCGGTTCCACTGCCGCTCTGTGTGGGGCGGGGAAAGGGGGCTCCAGGACAGGACAGGTGGCCCAGGGGAAACAGCTCTGTTCTGAACGCCAGGATCGGTGCGCAGCCTGGGCCTGGGCCCCCAGATCCGCCTGGCTTCTCCCGCTGCCGCCCAGGGCGGCCCCAGCTCCCGCGGCTGCTGCCCTCCTCCAGGCCCCGCCCTGCGTGAGCTGCGGCTTTGCCCACAGGACCTCCTGTCTGGCGGTGCAGACAAGTTCAACCTCCTGGCCAAGTTGGAGCGCGCTCAGAGCCGGATCCTGGCCCTGGAGAGCCAGGTGGGTGAGCCCAGGGACTCGCCAGGGCGTGCGAGGGCTGGGGCTCAGTGTGGGCAGGAGCAAGGCTCAGTCTATGAACAAAAGGGGGCTCAGCACTCAACCAGGCCAGGGCTCAGTGTGTGTCAAGGGACAGGCTCAGTGTGTCCAGGATCAGGGCTCAGTGTGGGGCCAGGGTCAGGGCTCAGTGTGGGGCCAGGGTCAGGGCTCAGTGTGGGACCAGGATTAGGGCTCAATGTGGGACCAGGATCAGGGCTCAGTGTGTCCAGGATCAGGGCTCAGTGTGGGGCCAGGGTCAGGGCTCAGTGTGGGGCCAGGATCAGGGTTCAGTGTGGGGCCAGGATCAGGGTTCAGTGTGGGGCCAGGGTCAGGGCTCAGTGTGTGTCCAGGGTCAGGGATCAGTGTGGGGTCAGGGTCAGGGCTCAGTGTGTGACCAGGATCAGGGCTCAGTGTGTCCAGGATCAGGGCTCAGTGTGGGGCCAGGATCAGGGATCAGTGTGTGTCCAGGATCAGGGCTCAGTGTGGGACCAGGATCAGGGCTCAGGGGGTGTCCAGGATCAGGGCTCAGTGTGGGACCAGGATCAGGGCTCAGTGTGGGACCAAGGTCAGGGCTCAGTGAGACCAGGATCTAGGATCACGGTGTGACCAGGGTCGGGGCTCAGTGTGGGACCGGGATCAGGGCTCAGGGGGTGTCCAGGGTCAGGGCTCAGTGTGTGTCAAGGGACAGGCTCAGTGTGTCCAGGATCAGGGCTCAGTGTGGGACCAGGATCAGGGCTCAGGGTGTGTCCAGGATCAGGGCTCAGTGTGGGGCCAGGGTCAGGGCTCAGTGTGGGACCAGGATCAGGGCTCAGTGGTGGGACCAGGATCAGGGCTCAGTGTGGGACCAGGATCAGGGCTCAGTGGTGGGATCAGGATCAGGTCTCAGTGTGGGTCCAGAATCAGGGCTCAAGGGGTGTCCAGGATCAGGGCTCAGTGTGGGGCCAGGGTCAGGGCTCAGTGTGGGACCAGGGTCAGGGCTCAGTGTGGGACCAAGGTCAGGGCTCAATGTGGGACCAGGATCAGGGCTCAGTGTGTCCAGGATCAGGGCTCAGTGTGGGGCCAGGGTCAGGGCTCAGTGTGTGTCCAGGATCAGGGCTCAGTGTGGGACCAGGATCAGGGCTCAGTGTGGGACCAAGGTCAGGGCTCAATGTGGGACCAGGATCAGGGCTCAGTGTGTCCAGGATCAGGGCTCAGTGTGGGGCCAGGGTCAGGGCTCAGGGGGTGTCCAGGATCAGGGCTCAGTGTGGGACCAGGATCAGGGCTCAGTGTGGGACCAAGGTCAGGGCTCAGTGAGACCAGGATCTAGGATCACGGTGTGACCAGGGTTGGGGCTCGGTGTGGGACCGGGATCAGGGCTCAGGGGGTGTCCAGGGTCAGGGCTCAGTGTGGGACCAGGATCAGGGCTCAGGGTGTGTCCAGGATCAGGGCTCAGTGTGGGGCCAGGGTCAGGGCTCAGTGTGGGGTCAGGGTCAGGGCTCAGTGGTGGGACCAGGATCAGGGCTCAGTGTGGGACCAGGGTCAGGGCTCAGTGTGGGACCAGGATCAGGGCTCAGTGGTGGGACCAGGATCAGGGCTCAGTGTGGGTCCAGAATCAGGGCTCAAGGGGTGTCCAGGATCAGGGCTCAGTGTGGGGCCAGGGTCAGGGCTCAGTGTGGGACCAGGGTCAGGGCTCAGTGTGGGACCAAGGTCAGGGCTCAGTGTGGGGCCAGGGTCAGGGCTCAGTGTGGGACCAAGGTCAGGGCTCAGTGTGGGGCCAGGGTCAGGGCTCAGTGTGTGTCAAGGGACAGGCTCAGTGTGGGGCCAGGGTCAGGGCTCAATGTGGGACCAGGATCAGGGCTCAGTGTGTCCAGGATCAGGGCTCAGTGTGGGGCCAGGGTCAGGGCTCAGTGTGTGTCCAGGGTCAGGGCTCAGTGTGCACCAGGGTCAGGGCTCAGTGTGGGACCAGGATCAGGGCTCAGGGGGTGTCCAGGATCAGGGCTCAGTGTGGGGCCAAGGTCAGGGCTCAGTGTGGGGCCAGGATCAGGGCTCAGTGTGGGGCCAGGGTCAGGACTCAAGGGGTGACCAGGGTCAGGACCAAGTGTGGGACCAAGGTCAGGGCTCAGTGTGGGACCAGGGTCAGGGCTGAGTGTGGGGCCAGGATCAGGGCTCAGTGTGGGGCCAGGGTCAGGGCTCAGTGTGTGTCCAGGATCAGGGCTCAGTGTGGGGCCAGGATCAGGACTCAAGGGGTGACCAGGGTCAGGACCAAGTGTGGGACCAAGGTCAGGGCTCAGTGTGGGACCAGGGTCAGGGCTGAGTGTGGGGCCAGGGTCAGGGCTCAGTGTGGGACCAGGATCAGGGCTCAGGGGGTGTCCAGGGTCAGGGCTCAGTGTGGGGCCAGGATCAGGGCTCAGTGTGGGACCAGGATCAGGGCTCAGTGTGGGACCAGGATCTAGGATCACGGTCTGACCAGGGTCGGGGCTCAGTGTGGGACCAGGATCAGGGCTCAGGGGGTGTCCAGGATCAGGGCTCAGTGTGAGACCAGGATCTAGAATCATGGTGTGACCAGGGTCGGGGCTCAGTGTGGGACCAGGATCAGGGCTCAGCACGCTGCAGGAATGCAGGGAGGTCCCTCTGCATTGTCTCACTGGGTGGCCCCCTCCCCTCCCCTGCTGCTCCTGGGGTCATGGGAAGATCAAGGCCATACTCCCCAGAGCTTTGCTTTCCCCCGGGCCTGCTTGTCCTGGCTTTCAGGGACAGGCCCTGCTGCCCACTGCCCACCAGTTGTCCCCCTCTGTGCCCGCAGTTGGAGGACTCGGCTCGGCGCTGGGGGCGGGAGAAGCAGGACTTGGCCATGCGCCTGCAGGAGCAGGAACACGGCTTTGGGCGCCCCTCAAACTCCATCATCATAGACGCCCCCGTGAGTGGCCCCTCCGTGGGAGCAGCTGCTGGGGCTGGGAGCCACCCCACCCCTTAAGTCACTGAGACAGACTGGGCGGAGCCGCTCCTGGG
Organism: Oryctolagus cuniculus; assembly: GCF_051225735.1. Lineage (NCBI taxonomy): Eukaryota > Metazoa > Chordata > Mammalia > Lagomorpha > Leporidae > Oryctolagus > Oryctolagus cuniculus. Next base: position 109,273,190 of record NC_142878.1, on the reverse strand, counting down.
CTCTGGGTCCTGCTGTGTCCCCACCACCCTTGCTCTGGCCCCATTCCTGCCCCTGCTGAGCGGAGAAGACCCTTCGAGGCCGCCCTGGCCTTGCGGTGGCCAGGAGACACCTGGAGGAGGTGACCAGGAGACGCCGGGTGCTTCCTGCACCCCATGGGTAGCTTGTGGCCCCCAGCCTGGGATGGCACAGGCTCCTTCTCAGGAGACGGCACAGCCACTGTCTCCCCAAGAACCCCCACGCTCGGCCTGTCCACTCTCTGCTCACGTACGGAGGCGTGGTGGCTGGGTTGGGAGGGAGGCTCACAAAGGACTAGGGGACCGACAGGGGACGCCCCTGGGCACCGTGGGGGGCACCTGCTGGCCCCCTGGGTTTTGGATCCTGGGAGGCCTGCTGTGGCCGGCCCACCCGGGACACGGGGCGCTCACCCCCCTCGCCTTGCAGCCATGGAAAGCCTCGACCCCCGCCAAGGACCTCGAGCGTCCCTCGGATCTGGAGCCCCTGCCGCCAGGCTCGGACACGAAGCTCGGCAAGCCCGCGGACCCCCAGCAGACCTGAGCTCCAGAGCAGGCCTCCCCCGCTGTCCTGGGGGTCTCCCCGCGGCCCCAGCCCACCCTGTGACTTCATTAAACATTGGAGCACCAAGAGCGTCGGCCCGTTTCCTAGAGCGGCGTGGCCTTGGGCCAGCCTCCGCCTCCCGGGGCTAGCAGCAGGGCCGGCCAAGGAGCTATGTCTCCATCTAGCCAGGTGGGCGCACCAGGCGGGCAGGACTAGCCCACAGCGCCGGGCTCCCTGCTCCCACAGCCGGGCTCCACCTGCACCTCTGTTGGCTGCCCGGGCACAGGGAAGCTGCACCCCCACACACACGCTCTGCCTGGCCCCCAGCCCCCTGCTGGCTCCTGAGCTGCCAGCAGCAGGCAGGTCTCCACGGAGAGGGCCTCTAAGTGGGTGCCTGAGCCCCTGAGGCTTCTGTACTGGGTGACAAACACCCCAGGGGCTCCAGGGGAAGGAAGACCCTCCGTGCGGTTCGGCCGTTTATTGTCCTGATGAGGGCGAGGAAGGGGCAGAGTGGGGAAGAGGAGCGGGGTGGGGCCAGAGATGAACCGACAGCCGTGACTCCCCTCACTGGTGGGGCGGGGCCTTCCCCTCCCATCACGCGGGGGGCGTGTCCTGATGGAGAGGCCGGAAGGTTAAGATGATGGGCTTTTCGGGCATCAGGATGAGGTTGAACTTGGTACCCACGTCGCTGAGCTGTTGGCTTTCGATTCTGAAGTTCTCCAGCATCTGAGGATGGGAGATGAGGGAGGGGGCTTCGGTGGGGGCAGGGCAGGTCCTCCCCCACCCCACACTCCTGTAGCCCCAGGCTTGTGCACCTGCAGGCAATGCCTGCTGGGTGTGACTTGAGGGTCACCACCAGCCCCTCCTTCAACCCTGCACACGGCACCCGCAAATACACCATCAGTGCTTGCAAACCTGGGTGTAGCCTTGACCCTCACTGGTCCACAAGCCCCGCCCCTTCCCTCCACTGCCCTGGGCCCGATGATGATGAAGAGGAGGAAGATGCTTACATGGATGAGGAAGATGCTCATCTCCACCTCGGCGATCCTGCGGCCCAGGCACTGCCGCACACCCCAGCCAAAGCCCAGGCTCCGGAAGTGAGTGGCGTTCTTGTCCTTGTCCAGCCATCGGGTGGGGTCAAACTTCTCTGGGTTGGCAAAGAAGCTAGGTTCCCGGCCCATGGCGTAGTTGGCCACCTGCACCAATGTCTAGGCAAAGGGGGAGGGGTGGAGGCCTGAGGGAGCCCCTCCTGCAGCCACGAGCCCAGTACCCAGCCGGACGGGCGGGATGGGCTGCGCTGCCCACCGCCCCGCACTGACAGCCTGTCCCCAAGCCTTGCCCACCTCCCAGGGACCCCAGACGACGCACAGCCATGGGACCTTCAAGGGGCCAGTCCTGTCCATGCAGCCCTTCATGCAGCCTTGGACAGCCACTGCCACCCACGGGCCCCCCAGCCCACCCACCAGGTACAAGGGCAGAGCAGAGCTCCCAGCCTTCCCTGTGTGCCTGGCAGAGCCCGGGGCCCCTGGCTTCACCCACCTTGGCAGGTATCATGTAATCCTGGAGGACCAGGTCATTTACGAGGTATCTCTGCAAAGTCACCGAGATGGGGTGCAGCCTGCGGGAGGCGGGTTCTCAGGAGCTGACGCAGGCCACGCCCCCCACCGCCTCAGCCCCACCTGCTGAGGGCCCTGGGGGCAGCGTCCAGGTGCTGCTCCTGCACCAGCCCAGGCCCGTGACCTTGCCCCCCGGCCCCGCCCAGGGTTCAGGGCAGTGGGCACAGGTGGGTGGGTGCTTGCCTCAGCGTCTCCTTGATGCTGGCCTTGAGGAGCGGCACCGACTGCAGCATCGCGGTCATGTCTCCCTGGGCCTGGCGCCGGGCAGCCAGGACCTCCGCCCGCAGCATCTCCTGCACCCTAGGGCAGCGCCCCATCTCATACAGGTGCCACTGCAGGGTCATGGACGTCTGTAGGGGAGGGCCTGTCACTCCCGGTCCAGGTCCAAGGTCCAGGTCCAAGGTCCAAGGTCCAAGGTCCAGGACAGGCGACACTTCCCACTGCCAAGGACCTGCCCCTCCTCCCCGGCCCCCATCCCGGGCTCCAGGACCGCCATCCACAAAAGCCAACAACTGGAAGGGCAGATGTGCGAGAAAACCCCGGCCCTGCCCTGACCCCGCCTGTCTGCCTGCAGGGGGCCCAGCCGCACTGCCAGACTCCCGAGGCTGTTGGTGGCCACTCCTCTTCCTGGGATGGCCAACCTCTGAGTGTCAGCCCTCCCCCAACCACACACACACACGTGCACACACACCACACACGTGCACACATATCACACATGCGCATGCATACACACCACACACACACCGCATACATGTGCACGCACACCACACACATGCACACACCACACATGTGCACACACCACACACGTGCACACACCACACATGTACACACACCACACATGTGAGCGCGCACCACACACGCACATGCCACACATGTGCACACACGTACACACAAGTGCACACACCACACACGTGTGCACACCACACACATGCACACACCACACACACACGTGCACACACACCACACGCACCCCATCCCAGGAGACCTGCAAACCTCAGCCTTCACCTGCACATCCGAGCCTGGAGTCCAGCTCCTAGACCCTGCACCAGCCCAGCCTGCCTTCTTGCCTCTCCTGCAATGGTTCCCACTTGACCGGCTAACGCCATTCTAGCCAGAGCTTGGGACCCTCAGCCCTCGGCTGCAGGGCCAGGGACCCCCCAAGGAGAGGCTCGGACACCCTCCTCTCTCCTTCAGCCAGGAAAAAGCCTCACCGGGTCCCATCCCAGCAGTGGGGGGGCCCCCGCTGAAGCGCAGAGGCCCTGGCCTGCCCCCCCCGCCTGCCCTTCCTGCTCCAGCCTGAACTCCGCCCCTGCTGCTTCCCCTCCCTCCCTGGGAAGCACAAGTGCCCACGAGGGGTGCTGCCATGCTCCGTGGGAAATGGAATTAAACCATCAGTTTATTTTCATGAAACGGGGGCTGGTGTGGTTTAAGCCGCCACCTGCGACACCGGCACCCACATGAGCACTGGTTTGAATCCTGGCTGCTCCACTTCTTATCCAGCTCCCTGCTAATGCACATGGGAAAGCAGTAGAAGGTGGCCCAAGTGCTTGAGCCCCTGCACCCATGTGGGAGACCCAGAGGAAGCTCCTGGCCCCCGAATTCAGCTCTGCCCAGCCCCAGCTGTTGCAGCCATTTGGGGAGTGAACCAGCAGTGGAAGATTCTCTCTCTCTAACTCTTTCAAATAAATCCTTTAAAAAAAAAATCATGAACTCCATTGTGGGGAGCAAACCGGACTAGACTGAGTTACTGGAATTAAGACTTATTCTATGCATCTGCTCTCCCACAATATGGCGCTGGGAGAGAGGTAAATAGCTTCCGCACAGCTGCCTCCAGTTCAACCAATAAACTGTAGGACTTGCTCCTGATTGGAGAGCAGCGTACTCGGCGTGTGGGCAGCCGAGTTAGGATTGGCGGAGGAGGACTATAAAGGAGGAGAGAGACGGCATGCACCAGGAACATCTAAGGGGAACATCTAGCTGAAGGAACACCTGTGCAGCCCCCGAGAAAGCCGGCCGGCGGTGTGCCGCTCCCCTGCGGAAGTGGGGAATGTGGCCAGGGGGAACTGCCCTTCCACGGAGGTGGAAGGGACGGTAGCCAACCCGGGAAGAACCAGCAGCAAACCCGGGGAGGGCCGAGCAGACAAAAGAACAGCGCAGGGTCCTGTGTCGTTCCTCCACGAAGAGGGGGAGCGACATAATGGTGCCGTGACTCGGATATGAAGCCTAGGCAGGGTTTAGTGTCGTTCCCCCATGAAGAGGGGGAGCGACACTCCATGATATAAGAAGTCTTTTTTCAAAGTTTGTGGAGTCATCCCCCGTCTTCCCACCCCACCCCACTCCTGCCATCACACTGGTCTTTCCGTGAACTTGTTCAAGACCTGCACACACAGTAGCTGAGAAGGCAAGCCCACAGCCCCCAGGGCTTCTGCACAGGCGTCTCCCGCCCGCCCCTCCCCGCCCTGCACACCTCCACAGCCGCTCCTTCTCTGATCCAAGCCCCGCCCCCTGGCACGGAATCACCCGAGTGCAGGGCTCAGAGCAAACTGCTGTGTGGTACCCTTGAGACTGGCGAGGGAACCCAGCCCCCCCATCTGAGCATGAGAGACACCTAGATAGCACTCGGATGAGGCCATCAAGGTCCGGGAACTGCAGTGGGCAAGGATCTAACCCCACTGTGCCTTCCAGGAAAAGATGAAAGCTGAGTACACACACGGGGACACCTAGTGCCGGTGCCAGCGCGGATGCCAGCCCTCCATGTGGAATTCCAGCTTCCAGCACCACAGGGAGCACCGCTCCTGGGATCCCAGCCCTGGGCTGTGTGCACCGGCCCCGCCTCCCGGCCAGCCAAGGACAAAGCTGATCATCAAACAGGCCCAATAATTCACCCTCACCCTCACATCAGCAAGGGGCGTCTTACGCATTGTGAAATGGATGAGAAGGTGCATGGAGTCGGCAGCACGGTGCATGGGGGGAGGGAGACGGGCACAGCCGAGGCCTGGAGGCGCCATGGGCACCCCGCCTCCAACCGCAGCAACGCCCAGCCCTGCCTGCATGAGCCATGTCTTCCCCATGGAGCTGGGGGTGGGGGGAAGGGAGGGATGGTTGTCCCCTCCTCACAAACAGAGCCCAGCTTGGAGCCAGGGGCCTCGGTGCCCTGGGACATCGGGGAGGGGATGCCCTGGGCCCCTCACCGTGTCCACACCTCCGGCCAGCATCTCGGTGACATTGGCCTTGATGTCCTCGAAGGACAGCTTGCTGGTCCCCAGGAGGCTGTAGAGGATACCACGGTAGCTGCCCCCAAGGTCCTGCTTCTGCCTCAGGTCCCAGTAGAAGCTCTGGGTGTATTTGTCAGCTGTGTGGGGCGGGGGGGAGTAGAGAAACAACAGGAGTGGGCTCCCACACCTTAGCAGTCTTCAAACCTCTCTGTCCAGAAAAATCTAGAACTGCCGGCCACTGCCAGCCCCCAGCCCACCCCAGCCCCCGCCTGCCAGGCGCCCAGGGCCTCCCCAACACCACCCCCGGGGGCTGGGGTTCCCACGGGCACAGGCGAGGCCTGGGGCTTCCAGCCTGGGCCCTCCAACCCTGCCCCTCACCGTTGGTGAAGATCACGTCCCACGCGGCCACGTGGTCCCTCCAGGTCCTGGTGCGGAAGAGGCGGAAGAGGCTCGGTGGCAGGCTGAGCATGGGGACGCTGGTGTGGAACATCTGGTAGACCGCGTCGATGAACCGCTGCGCCTCGGGGTCCACCGTCTCCTCCAGCATCCCCAGGCGCTCCCCGAACATGATGTTGGTGATGGCTGCGGGGGCGGGGGAGCCCTTCCAGCGGGGCCGTCCGAGGGCCCCGGCGCCCCCTCCCACCACAGCCAGGAGCTCTGGACCCCTCCTCAGCTGCCATCCGCAGAGACAGAGGCCTGAGCTCCCCGGGGCTGAGGCAGGGCTGACAAGGGGCCCTCGGAGGGGGCAAGTGGAAGGCCCCCAGCAGGGGTCTCTGGGAAGCAGGGGCTCCCAAGAGCCAGGAGAGAGGGTCCCGGACTGGGCTGTCCTCCGCCCGGCCGGTTCCCATCCGTAGTGGACGGCGTTGGCCCAGTACTTCCTGCAGAGGGCAGGTGGGTGCTCCCTGGGAAAGCAGCCGTCCAGGGCCCAGTCTGGCTGGACCTGAGGGGTCACCACAGCTTCAAGCATTCCCTGCCAGCAGGTAAGGAATTTGATCTCGTCCCAGCTCTGGGGTCACCCCAGAGTCTCCACAGTGACAATATGGTCTCCACCAAGCCACAGGCCCTTTGCATGTGCTGCCAGACCCCTGCGGCGACTCCAAAACTCAGACTGAGTGTCCCTGCCAGACCTCCAGGGGACAGTCTGGTGCCCTAGAGAAGCAGACCAGAATGAAGGGCTGACCCCCAAACCTGCGGGTGGAGGTGGAGGGTGGAAGCTCTGGCCGGGTCTGGCCGGGGTCTTGGGTAAGAGGTCGAGTGCTGGTTCCCTGCCCAGCCCCCCCCCCCGCCCCCCCACGCTCCCAGCCCAAGCTGGCAGCAGGCGCCAGCCCCTTACACTCGAAGGCAAAGCGGAACAGGTCGTCACTGATGTCGCCTGAGAACACCCCCTGCTGGACGCGACCGTGCAGCATGCGGACGAAGTCCTGCGACACGGCCTCCAGGAGGGGCACGAAGTTCTTGATGGCATCGGGGGCCATCACCTCCTGGTTCAGGGCCACGCGGTCTCTCTTCCAGGCCTGGGCCTTCCTGCGAAAGCACAGGCCCTCAGGGCTGCCCCCAGCACATAACAGACCCTGGGCCCGGCCGCAGAGCACAGAGCTGGGCTCGCGGCCCCCGCCCGCTCCTCCTCCCCCTCCCTGCCCTGCCTGGCCCGGGGGAGCAGGGAGGAAGGAGAACAAACCCTGGGCTCGCCTGCTCCCCACTCTTCCCACACTGGAAGCAGACCCTACAGTGCGCACGCCTGTCCCGGGGCCTCAGCTGCCATTCTGGGGCCTTCCTGACTCTTCCAGACCAAATGCCCCGGCCTCCCCTCTGCTGCACCCCAGAGCACCCTGGGATTCACTGGGCAGGAGGCAGATCTCAGGGCCTGGAAACCCCCCCCCCCCATGCAGGTGCCCCTGTGCTCTGGGAGCTGAGCTTGATGATGAGAGTCCTTATAAACCCCCACCCACACCCCCCACACCCCGGGGGACACTGGGACTGTCACAGCTGCCCCTCCCCCAGCCGTCCTCGCTGTCCAGGGGACCTGCGGGCCTCCCCCTCTCTTCTGCATCGTTCTGCCCAGGTGCAATTCTTTTCTAAAAGGTACTTTCAGAAAAATGTTAAAATATATATATATATACACAGGGCCAGCACCATGGCGTAGTGGGTAAAGCCACCATCTGCAATGCCCACTGGCATCCCATTTGGGTGCCGGTTCAAGTCCTGGCTGCTCCTTTTCTGACCCAGCTCCCTGCTAATGCACCTGGGAAGGCAGAGGAAGATGGCCCCGGTCCATATCTGGGGACTGGCATTGTGGCACAGTGGGTTAAAACGCTGCCTGTGACACCAGCGCCCCATATGAGAGCACCGGTTGGAGTCCCGGCTGCTCCACTTCCAATCCAGCTTCCTGCTAATGCACCTGGGAGAGCAGCATGAGATGGCCCGAGTCCTTGGGCCCCTGCATCCACATGGGAGACCCAGAAGGAGCTCCTGGCTCCTGGCTCTGGCCTGGTCCAGCCCTGGCCATGGCAGACATTCAGGGAGTGAACCAGCGGATGGAAGATCTCTTTCTCTTTAACTCTGCCTTTCAAATAAATAAATCTTTATTAAAAAAAAAAAAAAAAAAAAAACAGTGCCAAGCTCTGGGGGACTTCCCTGCACGGACCCACTGGTACGGTGGGAGGCGGTGCTTCCACGCCGCAAGGCCCTTGTGGGCTGTCTGCCTGCGGCGGCTGCTCGGAGCAGCACCGGCGCGTGTCAGGACGTCGCAGATTCCACAGCAGCCGCATCACGGGGACGAGAGGCTCCCGCACCCACAGAGCACGGCCAGCCACTTGCAAAGCAGCGCAGGTCCGTCCGCCCCGCCGTCTCAGCGCCTGTTGAGTTTTGGTTTGTTGGCGTTTTTTTGTTGTTGGTTTTTTTTTTTTTTTTGGTTTTTTGTTTTTCATTTTTGAAAGGCAGAAAGGCAGACAGAGGCCTTCCCTCCACTGAGTCACTCCTCCATGTTGGCCAGGAGCTGGGAACTCCATCCCAGCCACCCACATGGGTGGCAGGAAGCTAAGAGCTGGAATTGGAAGAGGAGCAGTGCCGGGACTCGAACCCCGGGAACTCAGACAAGGGCCGCAGGCCTCCTGGGCAGCATCTTAACCATGGCTCCGGAGGCCCGCCCCGTATTTGAAGTCTTTGATGAGCGGTTGGCAGACAACGGCTTCTGCTACCCACCCGCAGGCGGCCCGGCCCTGCTGCCACGCCCCCGCCCCCCGCCGGCGCCTGGCAGGAGGCCTGCGCACAGTGGGGCCTCAGGAAGGCGCAGCCCTAATGAGCGAAGCAGGGCTCGGCAAAGGCCCGGACAGGAGAGGTGACGTGGAGACTGTCACCCGCTGCGCCCCTGGGGACCCGGCCAGGACTCACTTGAGCAGGACGCCCACCGGCCTCCGGTAGTACTCGTGATAGGCGACCCAGGGCGGGATGAGGAACCGCTCGGGGCTGGGGCCCTCCGACTTGAACAGCAGAGCCACGTCCTCGGGATCCATGATGTAAACGGACTCCACGTTGCCCAGCTTCTCCCTGGACGGGGGTGGGGTCGGGGAGGGGCTGAGGTCTGCAGCAGGGCTCAGCTGCCTGCTGGCCCCGCCCCTTCTCTGAAGCGCAGGTAGAGCCAACACGGAATGCATAACGCTGACCTCTGTTCAGTGGCATGACCCCTGCAGCTGCCAGCCTTGGACAGGCCACACCCTCACCCAGAGCCCTCCCCTAGGGTCCACACCCGCGGCCGCTCCCCAGCCTCGCGCAGAGCGCAGGACAGAGCGCATGCGCAGGCATCCCTCAGGGCGCGCCCTGAGGCACCTGGCAAGGCTTCCCCACCCACCGCCCACCCCTACTAGGCCATGTTCCCAGCCGGCTGGTCCCTACTGCGCTTTAGGATCAAACTTCTGGGAGTGGCCTCCCTGCTCTTAGAAAGTCTATCCGAGGTCTGTGTTGGGAGTTGAGGGCTACACCTGTTGGCGCGGGTGTAGCGCCAGACAGAAGGGCCCTGCGGCAGCGGTTCAGAGACCCCCGCCGGGAGGACCACAGGGAGACCGGAGCTGGCTTGGCTGAATGCAAACAAGTCTGCAGACGCCCAAGGTCTCAGCCTCCAGCTTCCAGACCCGTGTGAAAAAGGCATTTCTGTTGTTGAAGCCAGAGACGGAGGAAATGCAACAGCTAGGAAACCACAGGAAAACCCCGTTCTTGCTGTCTGGTAGCTACCTTAGAGAGCAAATCGAAGATAGAGCTTAAGGGGCCCGCAGGCGTCGTGGTGCCACAGGTAAAACCGCCACCGGCAGCACCAGCATCCCTAAGGAGTGCAGGTTGGAGTCCCGGCTGCTCCACTTCTGATCCAGCTCCTTGATAATGAACCTGGGAAAGCTAGAGGATGACCCAAGTCCTTGGGCCCCTGCCACCCACGTGGGAGACCTGGAAGGAGCTCCTGGCTCCTGGCTTCAGCCTGGCCCAGCCCCAGCCATTGCAGCCATTTGGAGAGTAAACTTGTAGACGGACACATTCTCTCTCTCTCTCTCTCTCTCTTTGCCTTTCAAATAAATTAATAAATCTCTTCTTTAAAAAAAAAAGGTTGTGGAAAATGGAATTAAAAGAGAAGACATTTTGGTGCAAAAAACTTTGAAATCTGTGCATATTTTTCGCATAATATGCAATTTTTGTGAAGTCTTTGATGACCCCCCTCCCATGCATGATTTCAAAGTCTTGTGTGCCAGAGGAAATTGATCCTTTAATTCCAGGTTCCAGGAGCTTAAGACCTTGTAAGATATCGGCAGAGCTGAGGTCGGGTCTGCTGCTTGTGTGCCCTCAGCAGCTGAGCAAGGAGTGGGAAGCGCGCCGTCTCCCCACTGGGGGTTTTAGAGCCCTCCCGCTGTGCCCCAGGCCACCGCACTGGAGGACGCACAGAGCGGGGTGCCGGACTCCAGCCCTGCCCGTGCGCTGACGAGCTGTGCGACTTCAGCAAGACCCTCTCCCGCCTGAGCCTCGGTTTCCTCCATCTATAAAACGGGGAGAAACACACCACCCTCAAAGACACAGCACCCAGAAAGGGGCCTCGTAAAACCAGGGGCTCCCCTGGGGAGGGAGGAGCTGGCGACCCACGGGAGGAGCAAGGAGGTTAGGACAGGTCTGGGAGAAAGAGAGGGCAGAGGTGGGAAGGTGCAGCGGCTCCCTGGGGGGTGGGGGGTGGGCTGGGTGCCCTTCCTCCAACGGGGGGGGGGTCAGAGAAGAAAGGTGGGGAAGGGAGAGCCTTCGCGGGTTGATAGAGACCCACTGATTAGAGTGAGATGTGCCCCAGCCACTGCCTCCCGCACTGCCCCCCCCCATACCTCCCAGCGGTGCGGGAGAACCCAAGTGGGCTCCAGAGGCCCCGCCCAGGACTCCACTACCCAGGCTCTGGGGGTTCCAGGGCTGAAACCCCAATCCGCCGGGTCCTCCTCGGGGGAAGCAGCTGCCCCAGGGCCCCAGGGGCTGAGCGAGGGATCCCCCACTTGGCACCTGCCCAGGCGCCCTGGTGGGGGTCGCAGCTGGAGGGAGGCACTCGGCAGGGCTTGCTCCCTTTGGAAACCTTTGCCTCCTCCCCACCACCACCCCCAGGGCCTGGAAGAAATAGCAGGGGGCTCCAAACATTGGTGGAAAATGGTTTGAAAACCTAAGCTTTGTTGGGTGCAAAACAGTTACGGAATCACACACAGCTTCTGGATAATGCTCATTTTCTAAGGAATGTCTGAAGGTGGATCAGAAGGCCAGCGGGAGCGGAGCAGCCGGGACAGACCTCGGACTGCAGGCCCCCGGCCTCCCTGCCCCTGCCCCGCGCCGGAGCCCCCAGCCTCCACCAGGCTTACCTGTAAATGGGACCATACTTCTGGAAGTTCTGCACATGACGATAATGGACCCTGTGTGTGCCCTTCTCCCGCCAGAAGTGGTACAGGTTCAGCCAGCCATTGTCCCCAGGGGAGGGGATCTCGTGGTAGGGCCGAGGGCTGCGGGTGGCCATGCCCACTCCCTCACGGGTGGGCACCCCCGGGTGACCCAGGCCCTCCTGGGCAGTGCTCAGGGAGGCCTGGCAACCTCTGAGGAAGACTGAGCGGGAGGGGAGCCCCCTGGCCAGCATGCTGCTGTCCCGACTGTCGCTGTCTCAGCTCTGGGATCTGTCCCTGAACCCCCAGGGCCAAATTTATAACCAGCAGCTCAAGGCTAAACTGGAAGCTGGAAAACCCTGAGCCCGTCTCCCTCCTCCTCCTCCTCCTCCAGCTGGCTCCGCCCATACCACAGCCCCTCCCAGGCTGCCACACAGACTCCAGGTAAGGTTCTCTCCAGAAGCACAGGGAGCCCTCTGCCTCTGTGCTCAGCACCAGCCCCAGCTGAGCCCTCCAGCTGGCCCTGCTGGCCCTGCCGGATTCTGGACCTGGGGGGCAGGGGTGCCCGGAGGAAGCAGACACCAGGCCAAGGGGGTCTCGCATCCCCCTCACCGTGACCCTACTGTCTACACACAAGGAGCATCAAAACGTTCATGCAAAGGAGAATTCAAAGATAAGTTCATTTTGATGCAAAAAAAGTTTTTTTAATTAATTTATTTGAAAGGCAGAGTTACAGAGAAAGAGGGAGAGACAGAGAGAAAAGTCTTCCATCCACTGGGTCACTCCCCGAATGACCACAACGGCTGGGGCTGGGCCAGACCAAAGCCAGGAGCCAGGAGCTTCCTCCAGGTCTCCCACAGCATTTGTGCTGTCTCCTGGTGCTTTCCCAGGCTCGTTAGCAGGGAGCTGGATGGGAAGTGGAGCAGCCAGGAATCAAACTGGTGCCTCTATGGGATGCTGGCACTACAGACGGCAGCCTTGCCCGCTACGCCACAGTGCCGGCCCTGCAAAAGAATTTTTGATATGCATACATACAACAACAGGGTTTTCAAAAAGTTTATGAAAAGCACTCAGTGTGAAAAGCTACGCAGTGCGTGTCAGACGTTGTGTGCTACAGAGCAAACCAAACTTCCCGTCCCACTTCCCATGAGTCTCCCGGAGCTCCCTTACTCTGTGAGAGGACAAACTGATTTGGGGCCGTTCCTGACATTCCAAGTCGGCTTTTTTGTGTTTTCTGCAGATGACAGAAGGGGAAGGGTGCTCTCGTATTGTTTTAAGTTGCTGTACATGTCGCTGTGAACCCAGAGACAAAGAACAAACAAGCAAGTGGAGATCGTCCACGGGCGGTTGGGCAGAGAGCAGGCACCCCTCGGGCTCCGTCCTGACCCAGTTCAGTCACCGGCAGAACAAATGTGCCGAGTGAGGACTGGGGGCGGGGCTGGGGGAGGGGCTTCACGAGCAGCCAGCGCCTTCGCGTGAATGCAAACCCTCCCTGAGACGTGCATTTTATAGAACCCAAGTCCACCTCAAAGAGAAAGACAGCACCTGGTCACCCAGGGGTCAAATCCCTTCAGCTCAGGTGTGAGCTCCCCCTCCTGGGATGGGGTGGGCAGGGGGGGACGGTCCCTGCCCAAGGGCAGCAGGTTGGCACCCTGGGAGAGGCACTGCTCACATCAAAGGGAGGCGGGGAGGCGGGGCCTGGAAGCCAGCGGCTCCCTGGCAGCCACATGCGGGGTCCCAGCGAGAGACCCTGAAGGATCCGGCTGGGCCAGGTGGCAGCCCAAGGACTTGCTCTGTCCCTGGGCCCGTGGGTGCATCGGGGTGTCCAGGCACAAGCTCCCGTGGACGGGGTGGCGAGTCTCTGCCGAATGACTCAGGGGAGAAGCCAGGACAGACCTCCTCAGCCATCTTGGAACTGGGTGCAGGCAGATGACTCGGGGCTCCCCCACCCGACATCCCCTCCTGCCGTATTGGTCAAGGCAGGCGCCCAGTGGAACCCACTCTGACGTGCGGCAGCAGGGACCTCCCACCAGCGCCTGCTGCGGCACCTGTGCCCTGTGGGGCCAGCAGGCGGTCACCCAGCAGCCCTGAGATAGGATCTGAGTGACAGCCCTGGCAGCTTGGCATCATGGCCTGACTTCTCACCCCCTTGCCGTAGGCGCTGATTCATGAAAGGAATATTCTGGAAACAAAGAAAGAAAGTCTCATGGCAAGCTGGTACCTGATGGGAACAGGACAAAAGGGCAGGTGTGGGGCTGGCGCTGTGGCTCATTTGGTTAATCCTCCGCCTGCGGTGCCGGCATCCCATATGGACACCGGGTTCTAGTCCCGGTTGCTCCTCTTCCAGTCCAGCTCTCTGCTGTGGCCTGGGAGGGCAGTGGAGGATGGCCCAGGTGCTTGGGCCCTGCACCCCATGGGAGACCAGGAGAAGCACCTGGCTCCTGGCTTCGGATAGGCATAGCTCCAGCCGTAGTGGCCATTTGGGGAGTGAACCAACAGAAGGAAGGCCTTTCTCTCTGTTTCTCTCACTGTTTAATTCTATCTGTCAAATAAAAAAAAAAAAGGGGGCGGGTGTGGGGACCTGTGGCTGCACCCCTCAGTCCTGCCCCGGAGCAGCTGCGCCAACGGCCTCTCCTTCCGTTCCGTTCCCCGGCCACTGCCTCGTGGTCTCCCTCATTCTTTCCACGAATGGTTGAACTTTCACTTGGCTTGACCTCCATGCATGGTTTACCTAAGCAATGCAGGTGGTTAAAAAAAAAAATCAGGTAGCCTCATCTACCCGTCTGGATTTAACCAGAGAAGCAGACCGGGTGAAGACTGGTGTTAGGAGACAGACTGCAGCTACGGGCTGGTAGACAGGTCCACAGCCCAGAAGGCTGGCGATCGGGCGGGAAGGGCAGCCCGGGAGCCCCCGGCGGGCAGGATGGAGCTGCAGCTCCCGGGCCCAGCTCCCCAGGCCGTCCCGCGGCTGCTCCAGGCCCGCTCTGACCACCCCACTGACCTTCAAGCTTCCAGTCAGCTGGTGATGGACACTTGGCACAGCCCACATGACAGTGCTGAGTCACCGGGCACCGCAGGCTAGCCACGCCGACCCGGGAAAGCAGAAACCAGGACAAACGCACGGGAAACAGGGCGTTCTGTACTCCGAACCTTTCCTCCCGACACCCTTCCCACTCCATCGGCCACGAGAGCCCAGTTCCAGGAACCTGGAATTCCGTGTGTGCCGTCAGCTGCTGTCTTCCAGTGCACCGGCAGGAGGCTGGATCGGTACGGCTGGATCGGTACGGGGTGCAGGGTGCCAGGCAGCCGCTTAACCCCGGCTGCACCACAGCGCCCACCATTTCTCCTTCCCTTGGTCCAATCTTAGTTCCCAGGGCCACTTCCTGTATCTGGCAAAGCCACGATACAGACACATAAATAATTAAAAAAAAAATGCAGACTGTTGATTTGGGGCATACACTCAGAGTCTGCTTGGACTTCAACTTTAAGACTTAAGGCCCCTGCCCCCCAGAATGGCCAGAGTTCGGAGCCTGTGGGTGGGTGGGCAGGGCCCATCCAGCCATGGCTCAGAGGAAGGCCACTGGGGGCCTCGAGCAGTCCCCAGAGTCCAGGGCCTTGCTTTCCCCTGGGCTCGGTGCTTTCTCTAAGCAAGAGCTCCCACTGTCTTCAGGATGGACCCCCGTCCCCCGTCCCCATTGCCTTTCTGTGGCCAGCATTCCTCCTCGGCTCCAGGATTGCAGGGAGCACACGGCCACCTGTTCGTGTGTGGGGAAATGAGGCACAGGAGGCAATTCAAAGATGGCACCCAAAGGAAGTAAGGTGGGCGGGACCGAAAGTCATTTACCACCAAAGCTGATTGGCCATGCAGCGTCAGGGGAGGTGACAACTGATGATGAGTGTACAGACATATGGCTGGTCCTGTAAAAAGTCGCCCTGTAAAATGACCTTTTACGTAATTGGTTGGTCCTTATGCCCTGCCCCAGTAATCCTGCGGTCTTGTGCTTTAAAAGGCTTTGCTACGCGCGCAATAAATGAGTTCTTGCCTGACTTGACTCCCCGCTGCGTCTGACTGTCTCCGGGATCGGGAGGCTGGGGAACGGGGGAGCGGCGCACTTACCTTTCTTCGGACCCAGGCCGTCCTCGTTCGGGTGGACTAAGACCCTGCATCTGACGCCCAGCGTGGGGCATGACCAGTAACTTTTCGGCCAAAGCTAAGCGGTCTGTCAGGGAAAGTGAAACCTTCAGGATGGGTGATGCAGTTTCGTCCCAAAAGGAGCCGGCCTTAAAGGCCTTACGCTATATGTTAAAAAGTGTCTGGGAAGCCGTCATAACCTTGGCCCTTTGGATTCGGACGGCCAATCTCTTTTCTTGGAACACTTGGTCACGGGTGGAAGAGCTCACCCTTGAGAGGGAGAGACACTTTGATACCGCCCTTAAAGCATCCTTCCACCCGGACGCTATACCCCCACCTTCCGAGGGCGAGAGGGAGAGAGGCAGTGCAGGACTTGGGGGAGCCTAAAGACTCAGAGGACGATGGCGGGGAGAGGGAAAGGGCTAAGTTTGATCAGGAACGCAGAGACCCCGTGGATGCACGAAAATGAAAATCGTCCCGCCTAGCCCATCCACCCCAGAAGGGCCAGGACCCCCCATACCTCCCAGGGACAGAGGCGGCCTCCCCCTATGTAGAGCCGTGGAGGGAGCTGTGTGATCCGGGCCCTTACGATTGCCCGGTAGGGGAGAGGAGAAATGAGGTGACTTTTGCGGAAGCTTATCCGGTGGACATAAAGCAGCGTAGGGAAGTGAACTCTGGGCCTGGGAACCTGCCGCCTCAGGCCTGCCCTGGCAATTCAGCTCCAGGCAGCAACAGACGTCTGGAGTGTTGTCCCTGGGAAGCGAAGGACTTACAGGAGCTTCGCAAGGCAGTGGCAGAAGACGGGCCGAACTCCCCCTGGGCCCAAACCCTGCTGCAAGACATAGCTCATCACCCATGTGTCCCCGAGGGCTGGTTGGTCGTGGCCAAGGCAGTCCTCGCGAGTCCCCAGTTCATAACGTGGTGTGCCGTCTCTAAGGAGGAGTGCCGGGTGAGGGCCGAAGCCAACCGAGCAGCCCAGCCGGCTACCCCCATTACGTATGCTATGCAGGCTGGGCGGGGAGGGATTCTCTACCCGCTCTGTGCCCTGCACAGGTGAGGCAGGCAGGACTTCATGCTCGGTACGAGCTGGATGAGGGCTCCCCTGCATCTCCCACCGCGGAGGTGCGACAGCCGGGAGAGTCATGGCCGGGTTTTATAGCCAGGGTCCAGCACAGTCTCCATCGTGAGTTGCTGGCTGGGGGCCTTCGGGACCAGTTTGTTAAATGCAAATGAATCCTGTACCGGCCTGAGGGGGCTCATAAATCCCGAAGGCCGTTAAACTAAGGTGGAGCCTTCAGGTGTAGCGGCCCAGCGCTGCCTCAACCCATCACACCTCCCATCACAGAGGGCCCAGTGCCGCCCACCACACCTCCCGTCACAGAGGGCCTAGTGCCGCCCGCCACACCTCCAGTCACAGAGGGCCTAGTGCCGCCCACGTGCCACCCCTTTATGGGTATTCTCCCTTTTTGTCTCCCTTGGATCGCCCGCCGCCATCTTGTAAATGTTTAAATTAAAAGTGCTGCCAAGACGTAAAATGACTCAACACTACTAAAATTCCTCACAACCTATAAGGACAAACAATCATCAAACAAACAAAATAAAATAAAATAAAAAACCAACTTATGAAACAAAAAGGGAGAATCACACCCCCACAAGACCAGCTACAAATGGCCATGCTCACCTTAAATATTTTAAATTTTCCAAAACATCAGCCCTTGTCAGCCTTTTACAGACATTGGTCCCTCCAAGTACCCTACCTTTCGGTCAGGGTAAAATGGGAAAACCCACTAACGGGATGCTGGCGAGGACCAGACCCACGGATAAGGGCTGGTAGAGGATTCGGATGTGTCTTCCCTCAGGGGAATTCCAACCCCGGATGGGTACCTGCAAGAAACCTTAAATATCCCCTCTTTGCCAAAGAATGTCACCCAGGAGTGACTTTTCTTTTCTCTCACGGGGATAAAAAGACCGTATTGGACTCCCTGCCTCACTGTGACTGGAGCATCATGGGACATCAGGAGTGCTGTTTTTATGCTAATCCCTCCAGCATCATCAAGGACAAGGTCAAGACCCTCCAAGAAGATCTTGCAGCTCTAGTTACCTGTGGTCGGGCCTCGGGGGATGGCTTCCTTGTCTCCTCCCCCTTGTCCCTTGGTCTCCATTGTCCTTGTAAATTTGTCTAAGATTGCACTGCTGCGGTCCAGTTAATGGTGGTCCGACAACTATATGCCACTCTTTAAGAACTGGGTTAGGCTGCTCTTTAAGCACCAGATTGGGAGCCCTATACATCCGCCCACGGCCACTGCCAAGATGCAGAGATGTAATACATCATGCACTGAGTTGCTGAGGTGGTAGCCAATGACGGGTAAGGTCCCCGGGACAGCCCTTAACAGCTGGAGTAGTGGTCAATGACGGGTAAGATCCCCAGGTCAGCCCTTAACAGCTGGAGTGGTAGTCAAAGGCGGGTAAGATCCCCAGAGGGGGACAACCTAAGACATGCTCCCTAAAGCACTGATCCCAGTCAGAGGGGACAGCCTAAGACAGGCACACTCTGCTCAGTTCCTCTTTTTCTCTCTTTTATATAAAACAAAAAAGGGGGAATTAGGCACAGAAGGCAGTTCAAAGATGGCGTCCAATGGGAGGAGTTTGCAAAACCACCTGCTGGTGTCCTACCAGTTTCCTGCTCCCCAGGTCAACAGCCAAAGGTCAGTTCCAGAGAGCAAATGCAGAGGTGAGACAGGGCTCATTGTAGCCGCTGGTTCACTCCCCAAATGCCTGCAATAGCTGAGCCGAACTGACCTTTGAGGCTCTGCATCAGCACAGCCAAGGCAGCTGCGGTTCTGTCTCTCACCAGCTGATGGCCCGGAGACACAGGCGGACTTGACTCCTCGCCAGCGAGCTGCCTGACACGGTCCCTGGGGCATCAGAGGACGCTGGCCACAGGGCCCAGCACAGGCCCGCACTTGACGATCCTGGACATGCTGAGCGAGGCACAGGCTGAGTGCAGGGAGAAGCAGGCATGGCCCCCACCGAGCAGGACACGGTGTAGCTGCCTGAAGCTTGTCCCGATAACACACTCCGATAACCCTACAGGGGTCCCAGCCTCCCCTCCAGCAAAGCTCCCAGGAGAATCCTCGCTGCCCAGCACCACCCTATCTGATCACCCTGGTGACCAAGCCTTCCCAGCCCTCCCCCAGGGAAGGCACCCTAGAGGGAGTGCCGCTGGCTGGCAGTGAAACCTCAGCAGAAATTTCCCCTGTTGCAAACCCTGTGTCCAGGGGAAGCGGGAAGAGGGGAAGGGGAAGGGGCGGGGAGACCTGAAGGCAGACTGCACGCCCAGCGCTTGCCCGAGCCGCCCGCTGGCCCGGTAGGTGCACTGCCACCCTCAACGTTGTGGCCTTGCTGTCCCCAACCTCTCAGATTCTGTCTCGCACCTGGGTTCGTCCAAGGACCTCCACTGCAGCCATGTCCATTAACAGCAGGAGCCCAGTTATTTGAGCCATCACCACGTCCTCCCGGGGTCCACAGAAGTGGGAAGAAGGCTGGAGCCAGGAGCCTGAGCCGGCAACTGAACCCAGGCACTTGGAGCGGGTGGCGGGCACCTTAACCGCTAGCCCAACGCCCACTCCCTAAACCAATCCTCTGTTGCATCTTCCGTGGACTTTGCTTCTTGTTTTACAAGCCAGGACACTGAAGCTGGAACAAGAACGCACCCAGAGTTGTGGGAATTCAGGAGGAGGTGGGCTTGAGGCCAGGGCCATGAGGGCCTGGGTCTAGGGGGCCCTTCCCCCAGTCCAGGGCCCAGACAGCAGGCTCCAGCTGGCTGATGGCAGGAGGCACGGCCAGAGGTGGGCCTGGGAGCCCCTCTGCCCCAGACCTTGTAGGAATTTGAAGAAACAAAAGAATTTCTCCTTGGAGCCCTGTTCCTCACCGGCCCTCCCCTGTTGACCCTTATCTGACCAGGATTCTGCAAGCCTGACTCAAAAGCAGCCCTGGGCCCCTTGAGCCGAGGTCTGCGGTCAGCTGCTCAGCCTCAGGCCAAGGCCTCAGCCAATCCGGCCAACCTTAAACCCTGGATCTCTGTGGTTGCCCCATTCCTTCTACTGCACCGCGCCCCCAGACCACCCACCCCGCATACACCCCGTCCCCACCACCTTCCTGGACAGCGAGCCCCGAGTTCCAAGAGAGCTGCTGAAGTTTCAACAAAACCACAGCCCGCTGGAGGAGCAGGCGCGTGCCAGGTGGGACGTCGCGGGACACCACCCACACTGAGTCTGTGGCTTCACGCTGGAGCACGTGACTTCCCTCTCCTCCTTGTTTTGGCCAAAACTCACCTGCCGGGAAATAAACGGCACACTTAAAACACCCGGCGAGGGGGCAGGCGCTTGGGACACCACGTGTCCTGGGTTCAAGTTCCAGCTCCACTTCTGATTCCAACTCCCTGCCAACGCACCTGGGAGGCAGCCGTGGTGGCCCAAGTACTTGGGTCCCTGCTGCCCATGCGGGGGTCCAGGATGGAGCTCCAAGCTCCCCTGGCTTGGGCCTGGCTCGGGTTCAGCTATTGCAGGCACCTGGGGAGTGAACCAGCGGCTGGAAGAACTCTCTCAAATAAATGAAAAATAGATTTTAGAATATTTTTAAAATGTAAAACACCCACATAAAAGACAGAAAGCTGTGGCACAGCAGGTAAAGCTGCCATCTTGGACACCAGCATCCCATCTGGGTGCTGGTTCAAGTCCCAGCTGTTCCACTTCTGACCCAGCTCCCTGATAAAGGCCTGGGAAAGCAGCGGAGCCCCTGCACTCGTGTGGGAGACCTGGGTGAAGCTCCTGGCTCCTGGCTTTGGCCTGGCCTAGCCCTGGCCATTGCAGCCATCTTGGGAGTGAACAGATAGTTGGAAGACCTCCCTCTCTGTCTCTGACTTTCAAATAAATAAATCAATCTTCTAAAAAAGAGAGAGAGAGAGACAGAAAGTTGGCTGGAGTTGCACAAGGCTAGGGCCTGGAAGGAGTGGGCGGGAGACATGAGGAAGGGGGCTTTTTTTTTTTTTTTTTCGTAATCAGAGTTACAGAGAGGCAGAGGCAGAAAGAGAGAGAGAGAGGAAGCTTCCATTTGCTGGTTCAATCCCCCAAATGGCCACAACAGCCAGAGCTGGGCAAAGCAGAAGCCAGAAGCCAGGAGCTTCTTCCAGGTCTCCCACGTGAGTGCAGGGGCCCAAGGACCTGGGCCATCTTCTACTGCTTTCCCAGGCCATCAGCAGAGAGCTGGATGAGAAGTGGAGCAGCTGGGACTAGAACCGGCTCCCATATGGGATGCCAGCACTGCTGTCAGGGGCTCAACCTTCTATGACACAGTGCCGGGTGCTGAAAGCGAGAACGCCCTGCAGCTGTGGGGCTGGCAGCCCAGCTCTGGAATCTTCTAGAAGCCCTGGAGCTGTGCCAGTTAAAAGGGCGAGCTGTCCGGGGTGTGCGTTCTCCCCCCGGAGCTGTCGCTGAGCTCACTCACGCTGCTTCCACTGGGCCTGTCAGGGCTCAGGCCCCCCGAGCCGTGGGCCTCGTCCTCACAGACGCCCTGCACCCGGGGCCCAGCAGGCCTGGGCTACTTCCCGCAAAGCCACGGGAGATGCGTCTCTGCCAAGAAGTCACCAGCGCTTATCAGGAGTGGCTGTTGTCCCCCTGCGGGAGGGACAGCTGTTCTATCGGTAAACAGAGGCGGGACAGCAGCGGTCTTGCCTCACCGCTGACCTCGAGGCTGGAGTGACGTCAGCCGGGGAGGAAGCGGCTCCCAGCACCCTGCAGGGCACTGAGCTCCGCAGGGCGACCGGTGCCCTCCCCTCCCCTCCCCCCAGAGCTGAGGCAGCTCCGCCCCCGCTAACGCAATCTCCATTATTTACACTGCCCCACGGCGGGACCTGGACGGCGTCCACCATCTGGGCCTCAGCTCGGCTCCGGGTCAGGGCCGTGGGCACGGAGCCCCGGGAAGAGCCAGGCTGGACGTGGCTGCTTCATCTGCCCACAGCGGCAGTGGCACCCAAGATGGGCCTATGATTTGGTTTGGGCTGATGAGATGCAAGGAAGGGTTTTCCGGAAGCTTCTAGAAGAAAAGAAAGAGCTTCCAGGAGTGCATCCCTGCCCCTGGGTGAGGCTGAGTGTGGGAGGGACTCCGAAGAGCCCACAGAAAACAGCCTTGAAAGACGCTTGGGGCAGGCGCTGGGCCCAGCAGTGAGACCTGGGACGCCTGCCTCCCGCACTGCAGCGCCTGGGCTCCGGTCCCCGCTCGGCTCCTGCTTCCAGCCTCCTGCTAACCTGATCCTGGGAGGCAGCTGCTGATGGCTCAAGTAGGAGCCCAGGCTGAGCTCCTGGCTCCCAGCTTAGGCTTGGTGCAGCCTGCCTGGCTCTGGCAGGCATTTGGGGAGTGAACGAGCAGCTAGGAGATCTCTCCTCTCCTCTCCTCTCCTCTCCTCTCCTCTCCTCTCCTCTCCTCTCCTCTCCTCTCCTCTCCTCTCCTCCCCTCCCCTCCCCTCCCCTCCCCTCCCCTCCCCTCCCCTCCCCTCTCCTCTCCTCTCCCTTTCAAGTAATTTATTTTTTGACAGGCAGCGTGGACAGTGAGAGAGAGAGACTAAGGTCTTCCTTTGCTGTTGGTTCACCCTCCAATGGCCACCACGGCCGGCATGCTGCAGCCGGCGCACCGCGCTGATTCGAAGGCAGGAGCCAGGTGCTTCTCCTGGTCTCCCATGGGGTGCAGGGCCCAAGCACTTGGGCCATCCTCCACTGCACTCCCGGGCCACAGCAGAGAGCTGGACTGGAAGAGGAGCAACCAGGACAGAATCCGGTGCCCCGACCGGGACTAGAACCCGGTGTGCCGGCGCCGCAAGGCGGAGGATTAGCCTAGTGAGCCACGGCACCGGCCTCAAGTAATTTTTAAAAAACTAGTTACATAATGGGGCCGGTGGTGCTGTGGCATAGCGGGTTAAAGCCCTGGCCTGAAGCACTGGTTCTAGTCCCGGCTGCTCCTCTTCTGATCCAGCTCTCTGCTGTGGCCTGGGAAAGCAGCAGAAGATGACCCAAGTCCTTGGGCCCCTGCACCCGCGGGGGAGACCTGGAGGAAGCTCCTGGCTCCTGACTTCAGCCTGGCCCAGCCCTGACCGTTGTGGCCATTTGGGGAGTGAACCAGCAAATGGAAAATTCTTTATCTCCCTCTCTCTGTAACTCTGCCTTTCAAATAATATTAATAATAAAAAGACCCATATGAAAAAAAATCTGTCACAGTCTCCAAGTGTTTCAGGTACCAGGGAGTCTCGGGTCCACCGCCTGCCAGCCCTGCAGGCCTCAGCAGCCCTCGGTCTCCCCATCTGCTCACAGGGAGGGGAGCAGGTGCCCCTCAGGCTGTGGTGAGGACCATGCATGCGTGTTATACAGCCTACACGCTCTATGTATGTGTATGTGAAGGGTGTGCGGATTCACGCACTCGGGTGTTGTGTGTGTGTTGAGATGCCGCCTACATTTTAAATTTATATCTACGCATGTTATAGTATATCATTTTCATTACATAATATTATATAATTATATAATAAGTGTTACATATTTTTCCCTTTAAAACTGGACCTTGCACCCTCTCGGAATTGACAGGAAGTGCAGATCCTGCTCCCCGAGGCTGTCACCATGGGAAAGGGTGGCCCTCAGTGACCTGAGGCCGTGCCTGGGCCTCGGCTCCCTCAGAAGATCAGCCAGCCCGCCCCGCTCCCTGGACCCTGCGGCTCCCACCCCGCTCCCTGGACCCTGCGGCTCCCACCCCGCTCCCGGGACCCTGCGGCTCTCACCCCCCTCCCGGGACCCCGCGTCTCCCGCCCCGTTCCCGGGACCCCGCGTCTCCCGCCCTGCTCCTGTGACCCCGAGTCTCCCGCCCTGCTCCCAGGACCCTGCGGCTCTCACCCCCCTCCCGGGACCCTGCGGCTCTCACCCCCCTCCCTGGACCCCGCGGCTCTCACCCCCCTCCCTGGACCCTGCGGCTCCCACCCTGCTCCCGGGACCCTGCGGCTCTCACCCCCCTCCCGGGACCCTGCGGCTCTCACCCCCCTCCCTGGACCCCGCGGCTCTCACCCCCCTCCCTGGACCCCGCGGCTCCCACCCTGCTCCCGGGACCCTGCGGCTCTCACCCCCCTCCCGGGACCCGCGGCTCCCACCCTGCTCCTGGGATCCCGCAGCTCCCACCCTGTTCCTGTGACCCCGCGTCTCCCGCCCTGCTCCTGGGACCCCGCGGCTCTCACCCCCCTCCCGGGACCCTGCAGCTCCCACCCTGCTCCTGGGACCCCGCGGCTCTCACCCTGTTCTTGGGACCGGGAAGGCCGTTTGGCCCCTTGGGATCAGATCTGGGTGGGTAAACAGGAAACCCCACCACAAGCTCCAAGGTGGCAGGAGTGACTCACAGCCAGGCACCCCACCCCCACCCAGAGGCCCAGGCTCTGTCTTCCTGCTTTGCTGTGCCAGTACTTGGCTGCATCCCTGAGGCCACCCCAAGTCCCCAAGGCTGCCAGAGCGCTTCACCCTGCTGGCCAGAAGCAGGAGGAAGAGCTAAAGACCAGAAGGGCTCTCCCTGCCGAGCCAGCTCCACTTCCTCCAAGGCCGGAGCAAGTTCAATGACACCCACTGCCCAGGCCTTAGCACAGACTGCCCCTCGCAGCAGGGCAGCTGGAGCCGGAGCTGTCGGAGCAGGTCTGGTGCCAGACCCTCTGCTTGGCCAGGGGGTCCCCGGGGGCACAGGAGCATGCCCCCACTGTCAGGAAGCCGGGCCCCGGCGCAGGTGGGATCCCCAGTACCCCAAAACCCAGAAGTGAGTTCCTGTGTGGTAGCCATGCTCCTTGGAGGACAGCCACCCAGGCCGAGCCGATCGTGGTCCCTTCCAGATACCTCTTTTTTTTTTTTTTTTTTTTTTTTTTTGACAGGCAGAGAGGACAGTGAGAGAGAGAGACAGTGAGAAAGGTCTTCCTTTTGCTGTTGGTTCACCCTCCAATGGCCACCGCGGCCGGCGTGCTGCAGCCGGCGCACCATGCTGATCCGATGGCAGGAGCCAGGTGCTTCTCCTGGTCTCCCATGGGGTGCAGGGCCAAAGGACTTGGGCCATCCTCCACTGCACTCCCGGGCCACAGCAGAGAGCTGGCCTGGAAGAGGGGCAACCGGGACAGAATCCGGCGCCCCAAAACCTCCTTTTTTAAGTTTGATTATTAATTTGTTTATATGTGGAGGGCAAAGAGAGCAAATGAGGAAGAGAGAGAGATCGTCCATTGGCTGGTTCACTCCCCAAATGCCAGCAAAAGCCAGGGTCGGGCCAGGCCAAACCAGGACCCGGGGCTCCGTCCGGGTCTCCCACACGGTCGCAGGGACCCCGGCACGTGGGCCGCAGGGTGTGCATTAGCGGAGAGCTGCATCGGAAGTGCAACAGGGCTGAAACCCAGCACCCCCGTCTGGGACGCAGGCACCCCAGGAGGTGACTTAGGCTGCTGCGCCGCACACCTGCCTCCCAAAACTTCTCGAAGTTTCTCCCAGAGAGAAGTAGCTGAGAGAGAGAATAAAGCCAGGGCCAGAGACTCGGAGGGGGGCTCTGCAAAGCTCACAGGCAGACTTCAGGCCCTCGTTCCTAATCCAAGGGCCCCAGCTGCCCCTCCAGCCTCCTGGTGAACCCCCAGGCCCACTCAGGTGCTGCCACTGAGGGCCAGAGTGGCGGTGCAGCCAGCGAGGCCGCTGCTTGTGACATCATCACCTCGTACCGAGCCCAGCTCCCGGCTGATGCACCTGGGAGGGTGGCCCAAGTGCTTGGGGCCCCGGAACCCTCGTGGGAGACCCGGATGGAGGTCCAGGACCCTCGCTTTGGCTTGGACCAGCCCCGGGCCATTGTGGCCATTTGGGGAGTGAACCAGCGGATGGAAGACCTCTCTCTCTCTCTGTTTCTCTGCCTTTCAAATAAGTAAAACCTGTGTTTAAAAAGCTGCTGCTGCTGCTACTCAAAGCAAACTTTCACTTTTCAAAAGGGAAGAGCTCCTGTGTACAGCCCTCCCAGTCCTGCTATTGCATTAGCATCAGTCGGAATGCCTTGGGGCCAGCGCCGCGGCTCACCTGGCTAATCCTCCGCCTGCGGCACCAGCACCCCAGGTTCTAGTCCCGGTCGGGGCGCTGGGTTCTGTCCCGGTTGCTCCTCTTCCAGGCCAGCTCTCTGCTGTGGCCCGGGAGTGCAGTGGAGGATGACCCAGGTGCTTGGGCCCTGCATCCCATGGGAGACCAGAAGGAAGCTCCTGGCTCCTGGCTTCGGATCGGCACAGCATGCCGGCCGTAGCGGCCACTTGGGGGGTGAACCAAGGGAAGGAAGACCTTTCTCTCTGTCTCTCTCTCACTGTCCACTCTGCCTGTCAAAAAAAAAAAAAAAAAAAAAGTCCAACTTTGAGAGTTCAAACCTCAGGGCCAGAGGCCTGTGCCTGCGTCTCCTGCTCTGGTTTCTTCCTTTCCTGCCGGCTGCAACCCCTCCAGAGCCACCTGTACCCCCAGGAAGAGGCACAGTGACTCCAGAGTGACAGGTGGAGGGGCCGCCCCCTCCATCAGCCCCAGAGCTACAGAGGACTTTGATTGGTCCGTCTGGGTCACACGCCCATTCCTTATCCAGTGACGGCAGGCAGGGTCCTACCGGGCTAGTCTTTTATCTCATGCCAGCCTTGAGGCCAGGGCCAGCAGTGGCTCCGAGGGGGGGTGGGGGATGGGGGTGGATGGGGCCCCGGGGACCATACAAGATCGGGGAGAGACTCAAGGGCAGAGTTGTATCCTGGAACGGGCCAGGGTGCTGGAGCAGCTCCTGGTTCCCTGGAGACTCTGTGCATCTGTCCTGAAGTCAGAGGTCAGAGGTCAGAGGTCGCCACAGCCGCTGCCAGGATTCAGGGAGATAAGACAGCACGCGGGGGGGGGGGGGCAGAGTCTCACCGCGGTCCGCCTGAGTGCCTGCCCCCAGCACCCTGCTCACGGCCACACGGGCACCTGCACCCCTCCTCGGAGGTCACTCCTTTTATTTATTTATTTTTAAAGATTTTTATTTACTTGAAAGTCAGAGTTACACAGAGAGAGAAGGAGACGCAGCAAGGTCTTCCATTGTCTGCTGGTTCACACCCACCCCCAATTGACCGCAACAGCCTGAGCTGCACTGACCCAAAGCCAGGAGCTTCTTCCAGGTCTCCCACGCAGGTGCAGGGGCCATCTCCTACTGTTTTCCCAGGCCATAGCAGAGAGCTGGATCAGAAGTGGAGCAGCCGGGACTAGAACCGGCGCCCACATGGGATGCCGGCACTGCAGGCGGCAGCTTTACCCGCTGCACCACAGCACCAGCCCCATGTTCTTCTTCTTCTTCTTTTTTAATGATTTATTTATTCATTTGAAAGGCAGAGTTGCAGAGAGAGACCGAGGTCTTCCATCAGCTGTTCACTCCCCAAATGACCAAAATGGCCAGGGCTGGGTCAGGTCAAAGCCAGGAGCCTGGAATTCCATCTGGGTCTCCTGTGTGGGTGCAGGGGCCCAAGCACTTGGGCCATCCTCCGCTGCTTTCCCAGGCCACAGCAGGGAGCTGGATCAGAAGTGAAGCAGTGGGGGCTCAAACTGACACCCATATGGGATGCCGGGGCTGCACACAGCAGCTTAACTCGCTGTCCCACAGCACCGGCTCCTCCTCCATGTTCCCGTCCTCCCCAACCCTATCAGTTTAAAGATCCAGACCCAGGAGACGCTCCTGGCTCCTGGCGTTGGCCTGGCCCAGCCCTGGCCGTTGTGGCCAACTGGGAAGATGTGTGTGTGTGTATGTCTCCCTCTCGCTTTGTAACTCCGACTATAAAATAAATAAATAAACCTTTTTAAAAACTATGTATGTATATATATGGAAAAAAATACAGAGCCGGGGAGGGGGGGCCCAGAGGTGCTGAGGACACCTGGCCCTGGAGACAGGACTCAAGGCCACGGCACTCCCCGGCCGCAGGGGAGCGAGTGTGCCCTAGCTTTCCTATTATGAAATGAATCACAACTCACTCCCTTTGCTGTCCTTTCTCGTTTGGGGGTGTGTGCAGGGGGTGGGAGAGGCCCACCTTGGGCGGGGCCGTGTGGCTCTGTGAGCAGTGCCTCTGGCCCACGCAGGCACCGTTGATCAGGGCTTATGAGGACGGGAGCCCCACACCCTGGAGGAAAAGGCGTCGTGCTCTGGGGCCTGTTTCTTTCCATGGACCCCAGAAAGAGGGACGTGAAGGAAACCACGGGGCGGAACTGACAGCACTTTTGGGGCAAGAGTCAGTTTGCTGGGGAGGGGGCTGGTAATGTGGCCCAGAAGCTTGAGCCTCCTCATGGAACACCCACATCCCACACAGGCACCGGTTCCAGTCCCGGCTGCTCCACTTCTGATCCCGCTCCCTGCTAACGCACCTAGGAAAGCAGCAGAGGGCGGCCCAAGTGCTTGGGCTCCTGCTACCTATGTGGGGTTAGGGTTAGGGTTAGGGTTAGGGTTAGGGTTAGGGTTAGGGTTAGGGTTCCAGGCTCCTGGCTTCAGCCTGGCCCAGCCTCGACCATTGTGGCCACTTGAGGAGTGAACCAGCAGGTAGAAGATCTCTCTCTCTCTCTCTCTCTCTCTCTCTCTCTCTCTCTCTCTCTCTCCTGTGTCTTTATAACTCTGCCTTTCAAATACATTAATAAATCTTTGTTAAAAGGGTAAATCTGGTGGGGGGGGATTGACCCTGGCAGCTGCTGAACTCAAACTCAGCCACTGGGCACCTCGGGAAGCTCACAGCTCGTGGGGCGGCGGGGTCCACTACTACGAAGCAGCCAAGGTTCTTCAGTGGGGAAAGCGCTGTTGGCGTTGCGAGCCGGGGCTGTGTGACCGAGACAGATAGGGAAGGAATGTCACGGAGCCAGCAGCTGATAACCTCCTGGCACGCAGCTGAGGCTCAGGCACACGGGGACGACCTCTTCCAGACGTCTGCAGCCAAGGGTAAAGGTGACCCAAGTTCACGCTCCTGGGCAGGCGCTGGTGTGGGTGCAAGAGCCCCGCCTGCCTCCCACCAGCCTCCGTGTGCAGCTCCCGGGGCTATGTCTGTTCTCCTCACGCTTGTCCCTGTTATTTCATTTTTTTTTTTTTAAAGAGTCATTTAGTTGCTTGAAAGGCAGAGAGAGAGAGAGAGAGAGAGAGAGAGAGAGAAGGAGAGACAGAGAAAGTGATTGTCCGTCCACTGGCTGACTCCCCAAATGGCCACAGCAGCTGCGGTTGGGTCAGGCCAAAGCAGGGAGCCTAGAAGTCCATCCAGGTCTCCCACGCAGGTGCAGTGGCCCAGGCACTTGGGCCATCCTCTGCTGCTTTCCCAGGTGCATTCGTAGGGAGCCGGATGGGAAGTGGAGCAGCCGGGACTCGAACCAGCGCCCATTTGTGATGCCGGCATTGCAGATGGCAGCTCAGCCCGTGGCACTGCCACACCAGGCACGACGGAGCCCCCCTACTGCGGGAATCCCCCCAGGAGGCAACCACCTCCGTGGCTCCCTGTGGGACAGTCACAAGGCTGGACCCCAAGCTCCACTCCACTACCTGGCGTGCCCCTGCTTCCCAGAGCCCCAGCCTGAGGGGTTGGCGGGTGGCCCAGAGTTCCCCTGCCAGTCCCCAGGCCTCCCTGGGCCCCCAGCTCTCACGGTGTCCAGCTCCCACCTGGCCCAGGAGGCCCAGAGCTGCTTGGGGCGGCGTGAACCCCAGAGTTTGCATTTCTGACGGCTTCCGGCCAGGTCGGTGCAGACACTGAACCTTGAAAGTGCGCGGTTTCCGGGGGGGACACTCAGGACTTCGTTCCTGGAATCGCTGGGCTGGGGGCAGCTGCCTCAAACCAAGATAAAGGGATTCTTGGAAAAGGAGAAAACCGAGTCCGCACGTCCTTCCAAATGCAATGAAACTTTTATGAATCCTGAACTCCGCAGTTAATGAGGTTGATACAGTGTCAGCATTGGACATCTGATTAAGGATTTATTGATTTCCATTTTGCAGGGTTCTTATTTTACGGCCCAGTAATTTTTTTCCCCAGCTGTCAGTCCCTGGCAGTCCCCAGCCAGCTGGCCAGTGGGCTCCTTAGGGGGCAGCAGAGGAGTGCCCTGGACAACAGGTCCCCTCCCCACATACACCCACCCACACTAAGGACAGACACCCCAGGGTCCGACGGGCAAGTAGAGCCCAGCTCCAGAGGGGGAAGGGGGAGGAGGTGCGCAGGAGCGGACCAGCGCGCCCACTTCTTCCCGCTCCGTGGGGAGTGAGCCCAGGGTGAGGGTTAGGGGCCACTGCGGACTACAGCCTCGGCGTTCCGGGCAGGCGGGCCCCGGGGCCTGAAGCTCCTGCGTGGCACAAGGCCAGTGCCCCTCTCCCCTCCCCGGAGGACACGGAACACAGAGGACCAGGTGCGCCAAGGCCACACTTGGCCGGACTACAGCAGCCCGCAGGGCCAGAGAGAGGCTCCAGGTGGCCGCTGCTCCCAGCCGGCGCCACCAGGTGGCGCCAGAGCCCGCGGCCTGGGCGCGGGGAGCCGGCGGGACCGCGGGTCCCCCCCTGCGCGGGCTCCCTCGGTCGATGGCGGTGGCGGCGAAGCCCGGCCCGGCTGCTCGCCCCATTTATAAGATGGAGAGCCCGAGGCCCTAAGAGGGGCCCAGGGGCGGCCCGGGGTTTGGCCATGTGAGCGGGGGCACGCGCACCCCTGGCCGCGGCCGAGCCCGCGGGAGAGTGGGAGCCCACGCGGCAGCAGGGGGCGGGCAGAGGCGGGGCGCAGGCGACCCCCGCCATTGGACGCGAGGGTTGCTGGGGCTCTCGGATTGGCGGACGGTGAGGGGGCGGGGCCGGGGCAGGGCTGAGACCCCGCGTGTGACGCGTGGGGAAGGTGCAGGCTTGTCCCCGGCAGGCTCCCCAGGTAGCCAGGTGTGCGCCCACCCTCTGACAGCCTGTACCTCCCAGGACTCAGTTTCCCCAGTTGAGGGAGTCCAGACGGCCTGAATGTGGGACTCCCACCTGTCCCCCCTCTGTTCTCACGGACCTCCCACGGCCCCTTTCCCGGTGTCCAGCCCGCTGGCCCCTCTCGGTGTCTGGGGCCGTGTGGGTGACAGGCGGGGAGCAACACGGCCCCACCTGGCTGCTGTCACTGTGCAGACGGGCACCTACTATGTGCAGGCCCGGTGCAGGCACCAGAGACACAGCCTCTCCCCCCAAAAGTCCGTGTGTGGGAAACACTCCAGTGCAGCAGTGTGGCGGAGTGGACCCTTTGTTTTTCAAAACGCGTACTTTGTTCTTCCTTGAAAAGCAGAGTGACAGAGAGGGATCTTCCACCAGCTGCTTCCCTTCCCAGATGAGCGAACAGCTGGGGCTGGGCCAAGCCAGGAGCCGGGAGCTCCATCCGAGTCTCCCTGTGTGTGGTTCGGTCCCAAGTGCTTGGGTCATCATCTGCTGTCTCCAGGGTGCTCACCCCAGACATTTTCATATGGGACAGGAGCGTCCCGAGTGGTGGCTTGACCCACAGAGCCACAGCACCTGCAGAGAGAGGTGTGCCTTTTAAAACGCAGTTGGGGGGCCGGCGCTGTGGTGCAGCGGGTTAACGCCCTGGCCTGAAGCACCGGCATCCCACATGGGCTCCGGTTCTAGTCCCAGTTGCTTCTCTTCCAATCCAGCTCTCTGCTATGGCCTGGGAGGGCAGTGGAGGATGGCCCAAGTGCTTGGGCCCCTGCATCCGCATGGGAGACCAGGAGGAAGCACCTGGCTCCTGGCTTCAGATCGGCGCAGCTCCGGCCGTTGCGGTCAATTGGAGAGAACCCGCAGATGCAAGACCTCTCTCTCTCTCTCTGCCTCTCCTCTCTCTGTGTAACTCTGACTTTCAAATAAATATTAAAAAAAAAAAACACAGTTGGGGTGGACCCTGGCATAGCATCGGACACCCACTCCCCACACTGGAGTGCCTGGTTCCGGCGCCCTGCCGATGGGCACCCTGGGAGGCAGCAGACGACGGCTCAGGCACTTGGGTCCCTGCCACCTGTGTGGCAGACCTGGACTCAGTTACCTGGCTCCCTGACTGTTGCCGCCAGGCGGGGAGAGAAACAGCAGATGGAAGACTGACTCTCTCCCTCTCTCTCTACCCCCCTCCCCTGTGTGTCTCTCTGTTTCTCTGCCTTACAACTAAACAAAGGGATTTTAAATGAGAACATGCAAGCCGTGTAGGCGGGCGTGAGCTGCACACAGCCGGGCCCTCACCCTGGACAAATCTTTGTGCTTCTTCAGTCACCCCGTCTCAAGCGTCCGCCCCGGCAACACGAAACAGCCCGAGACAAGGTGCAGCCAAACAGGTGCATATCGGCCCTGACCCAGTTTTCACACCAGGTGACAGGACAGAGAGAGAGGCAGAGAGGCTGACTGACAGCTGGGTGCAGCCGGGCAGTGTCTGGCATAAGCAGCGGGGACAGGATGTTTGCTGAGTGTCCACACCTGCCAACGCCATCACACCTCTAAAGCATGCAAATCCCAACGTCAAGGAGAAACAATGGCCCCTTGCTGCTTTCTCAGCATAGCAGCTTGCCGTTCACACGAAGCCACCCTACAGGTGCGTCCTGCTAGGGAGGAAGGGGGACGCGGGAGCGTTGGCTCTAAGCCACGGTCAGCCCCAAGGGGGCTCTGAGCCCAGAATCGGGAGAGGACTCAGCCGCGCGTCCTTGCAGGCAGTGCGTCGGGAGTCCAGCAGAGGGCAGCAGAGAGACGCGGTGAGAACTGCGATGAGGATTTAGGCCCAGGTAGGCTTTTTGTTTTTGTTTTTTGTTTTTTAAGATTTATTTATTTATTTGAAAGGCAGAGTTTGGGCCGGCGCTGTGGCGTAGCGGGTAAAGCCTCGGCCTGAAGTGCCGGCATCCCATGTGGGTGAGATTCGAGTCCTGGCTGCTCCACTTCTGATCCAGCTCTCTGCTGTGGCCTGGGAAAGCAGTGGAGGATGGCCCGGGTGCTTGGGCCCCTGCACCCACGTGGGGGACTTGGAAGAAGCTCCTGGCTCCTGGCTTCGGATTGGTGCAGCGCTGGCCGTTGCGGCCCATTGGGGAGTGAACCAGCGGATGGAAGACTTCTCTCTCTTTCTCTGCTTCTGCTCTCTCTAACTCTGACTTTCAAATAAATACTTTTTTTTTTTTTTTACAGGCAGAGTGAATAGGGAGAGAGATAGGACAGAGAGAAAGGTCTTCCTTTGCCGTTGGTTCACCCTCCAATGGCCGCTGCGGCCGGCGCACCGCGCTGATCCGAAGGCAGGAGCCAGGTGCTTCTCCTGGTCTCCCATGGGGTGCAGGGCCCAAGCACTTGGGCCATCCTCCACTGCACTTCTGGGCCACAGCAGAGAGCTGGCCTGGAAGAGGGGCAACCAGGACAGAATCTGGTGCCCCTACTGGGACTAGAACCCAGTGTGCCGGCGCTGCAAGGCGGAGGATTAGCCTATTGAGCCACGGTGCCGGCCATTAAATAAATCTTAAAAAGAAAGAAAGAGTTACAGAGAGGCAGAGGCAGGGATGGGGGGTCTTCCATCCCCTGTTCACTCCCCAGGTGGCCACACTGGCATTTTAAAGCCCCTCCTACATAAAGGGCACTGGGGCACGGAGGCTGAGCCGCCTGCCAGCGAGGAAATCCCGGAGCTGCCAGTCCTGCACCCCCAGCCCTGCAGGTGGCGGAGGGGGGCTGAGGTCCCCACCCCCCAGACGTAGCCCCAGGGGCTCTCCCAAGCCAGTTCCAGAAGCCAGCACCAGACAAGGGCTCTGGTGAACTGAAGACCCAGGCAGGTGAGGCCCACGTGGCTGGCAGGGGCCTGGCCCAGCCTTCCCACCACGGCCCCTGTGGCTTAGGTGCAGCTGACTCCAGCCCACCCCCCCCCCCCTCGACCCTCAGGCCACCTCACAGCCTCCACCATCAGCCCAGCCTGGGCCTCCACCATCAGCCCAGCCCGGGCCTCCACCGTCAGCCCGGCCCGGGCCTCCACCGTCAGCCCTGCCTCCTCTTGCCCTCTAGAAGTGCCTGAGCAGCAGTGGCAAGTGCCGCCGAGGGGCTGGGGGTCCCAGGTGGCTGAAGAGGAGACGGGTGGGCAAGTCTCAGGCCCCAGGGCTAGCGACACGGTCTCCCGGGGCTGGGGGGCAGGGTTGCTGCATGGTCTTGAAAAAGCTGCCCACCTGCCCTGTTCCCAGCCAGCCCCTCTCTGTAACTGAGGGGCTGGAGACACCCAGGGCCTCAGCAGGGCGTGAGAGTCTGCGCCTGCCCCAGGCTGGGACCCCAGCCTCCGCACTCCTGACTGTGGGGCCAGCCGGAGTGGGGGGCTGTCTGGAGCATCAGCCGGTGCCTTGACCCACCAGAGGCGTCTCTCTGAGCCGGCCCAGCCCCTCGGCCTTTCCACCACCCCTCCTGGGTGGCCGGCGGGGAGGGCGCCGGAAGGTGGCACTCTGCCATGGACCATTTGGAGGAAGAGGCAGGATCTCCCCCCACCCACACCCACACCCCCCGGGGCCCAGCTCCCGTGAGCCCTGCCAAGGCCGCCCACACCTGCCTGACTCCCTGGCGCCCTGAGCCCTGGCCTGGGAAACTGCTCCCCACCCCTGACCCCAGCCACAGGCCCTGCCCACCCCACCCCAGAGTGGGGGAGGGACTCGGAGGTCAGCATCCCAGCTCCCAAGGCAGAGTCTGTCCAAGGAGCACCTGCTAAGAGGCCCAGCCCTGCCCGGAGGGCCAGAGAGTCCAAGCCTGAGTCAGGGCTCAGCAGGGTCCCCCCGCTCGTGTCGCCACCCCGAGATGCACCGGGCAGCCGGCCCTCTGAGCAGGAATCACAGGAGAATAATGCAACCGTGGTGCGCTTCTGGTGTACGCTTCCTTTTTGTAAACAAGTTATGACGTGGAAAGGGTTAACCACCGCCCTGCTGTGTTTAAGAACCTGCTTGTGAGATTTGGCTTGCTGTATAAGGGCATTCCGGCTTAGCCCTGGGCACTGAGTGTGGAGGGAGACAGGGCCCCTAGGGTGGGGACCGGAAGGACCCTGTGGAGAGGCAGGGCCCAGCCCAGAGGATCAGGAAGGCTTCCTGGAGGTGGTGTCACAGACTTGAAACGGGATCAGGGATAGCACTTGGCTCGGCACTGAGTGGCTCCTCTGGCTGCAGGGCCAGCGGGGGTCCAGAGCGGGGTCCTGCTACGGACGCCTGTCGCTGGGGCCGACCCTCTCCCCGCTCTGTGTGTCTGCTCTGTCACCGGGGGGCCTGTTGGTCTGGAGCCCCCGGGGGTCTGGGTGGGGCACAGCGGAGGTCTCCTGAGTCTTCCTTCCCTTCCCTTCCCCCACCAGCCAGTCCCCCCAGGTGACCCCGGAAACTGGTTTGACGGCAGAGAGGAGCCCTAATTGCAGGCATTCCTGGGGCCCTGTGCCACCTCTAATTACCAAGCCGGCGGCCCCACTGCGGAGGGCGGCTCAGGAACCATCGCAGGAGCCCCCTGCCCGGGCCGGCCTGCCCACTGCCGCCCCAGGGCCCCGGAAGCGTGGAGGCAGGGCCGGTGCATGGCCCTCCAGGACCCTCCCTCCCCGGCCCCTGGGGCAGGACCCCCGCCCCCCAGGAAACCTGACTCGGAGGGCTGCCCTGGGGTGGACGTGGGTGCAGGGGGTAGGGGAAGCCCCTCCCCCAAGAAGAGGGGCCTGAGAGCTGGGGAGGGGCTAAGGGCTCTCTCACACCCAGCAGGTGACCTTGGGACACTGCGCCCCTCTTGGCTCCAGCCTGCGTCAGAGCCCCTCGAAGGCGCTGTTCACTTATCTGCAAAGCAACGCCCCCCCCCCACCAGGACCCCCAGCCACGTGCCCAGCAGACGGCCTCCCTCCTCCGCCCTCGGGGCCTCTGCCCCCTCTGGCCCCTGCAGATGGACGGCCCCTGTCCAGCGCTGGACCTGGTGTGTCTGCCCC
This sequence comes from Oryctolagus cuniculus, assembly GCF_051225735.1. NCBI lineage: Eukaryota > Metazoa > Chordata > Mammalia > Lagomorpha > Leporidae > Oryctolagus > Oryctolagus cuniculus. The sequence continues at coordinate 109,237,826 of NC_142878.1, read as the reverse complement.
CTGGGCTCCTCAGACCAGTTTCCAGACAGCCTGGTTCAGAGACCCCTGCGCTGCTCCCCACAGGGTGCTGGGCACAAGCCCCTCACCACCCTGCCCCCGCCCCCGCCCCCGCCCAAGGCAGCCCCCAGGCCACACCCACACCACTCCCTTGCCAGCCTCGGACCCCCAGCCTCTGTCCTCTGGAGCCCCCTGCTGAATCCGACCCTGCTGTTGTCCCCAGAGGCCACTCTGCATGGAGGTTGGGGCACAGCTCCAAAGGACTGCCTTCCCTGCTCGTCCACTCCCTCGCTGTGTGGCCTCGAGCAGCTGCCCAACCTCTCTGTGGGTCACTGTCCTAATAGTGCCTCTTTCTTCAAGGGACCAGCACTGGACTGCCCGGGGGGGCCCTGACTCCCAACCCCAGGAGGCCGGGCCCGGCATGGCCCCTAGGGCAGGCGTCTGGGGAGGAGGGGTCCCAGGGCCCCCGAGACAGCCGGGGGAGGACTGACACACACCTGCCACCCACAGGGCTCGCTTGCAAAGCCTCCTTAGTTAGTTTGTTTAACCCTCATAACGGGCGCTCGAGGCGGGTGTTAACCCCTTGCACAATGGACTGCGGTCCCATCAGCACCGGGGGCGGGAGCAGCCAAGACGCAGCAGAGGGGAATTAGGGGCTTCCCGTGGCTCCGCCCGGCCACGCCCCGCCCCGCCCCGCCCGGCTCCAGGCCGAATGCGAACCCGACAGGGGCGGGGCCTGGGTCTTCCCGGAGGCAGCCCTGCGCCTGCGGAGGCGGAGAGAGGGCTGCGAGGGGCGGGTCCCGGGCAGTCTCCAGACCTCGTGGAGATCCGGGAGGGCCTCGTGGGTTGCTCTGCTCGCTGCACCGACCGGCAGGGAACTCGAGCCCCACGTAGGAGCGGGAACTTGCGCGCCACAGAGGGCCTGGCCCTGGGTGCACCGTGGGGCCCCGCAGCGGGGCACTGGGCTGAAGAACAGGGACTGACGGAAAGTTCCAGCCCCCACTTCCCCTACAGGGGGCAGTGCTGCCGCAAGAGTGGCAGCCCCAGGCTCCCCCTGGGGCACATCTCAAGGACTTGGGGCCGGCTTGTTGGGGGGAAGCCAGCACAGCCCGTCCAGATGCCACCCCACCAGCCTGGGCTCCGGGGAACGCCAGCCCGCCCTTCCTTCTTGCTTGCTACTGGTTGCGAGAACATTCCAGAAACCCACCTGGCTCCATCCAAACTGCTCTTGGGGGAGGGGGAGGGGCTGGAGAAGAGACGGTGTCCCTGGTACACAGGTGCACAGAGCTCTTGTCAAAGGAGGCTAGACCCGAGGGAGCACTTCCGGGGGTGCCTGACAGACTGGGTGAGGGGCTGATGTCTTCCCAGGGCAGGAGAGGAAGGGGCTGGAAATGGGGCTGGGAGGCCCCCAGGAGAGCTTCCCCAAGCCCTTGCCCCGCGTGAGGGTTTGTTCTAGAAGCAGTTGGGGGGGGGGATCCTTGCTATCAGCTGCCCCTGAGGTCAGCCTCCCAGCACAGAGGTCCCAGGGTGCACAAGACGGATAGTGGGGGTGGGGGACCCCCACGGTCCAGCCACTTCCAGATTTAAAACTCCCAGATGGGGCGGGGATTTGTGCACGGCTGGGGGTGCCCACGTCCCAGATGGGAGTGCCTGGGCTTCTGTCCCAGCTCCACTCCCAATTCCGACTTCCTGCTGATGCACACCCTGGAAGGCAGCAGGTGCAGCTCAAGGGCTTGGGTCCCCGCCTCCCACGGGAGAGACCCGGAGTGCTTCCAGCCCCTGGCTTCCAGCTGGCCCAGCCCGGGCTGCTGTAGGCATTTGGGGAATGGACCAGCAAGTGCAGGATCCCTCTTTCCCTCCCTCCCCGCCCTCTCTAAGAAATACGTTTTTAACAAAGAAAATTGAGTGCCCAGGGTCTGGGGTCCCCGTGCAGTGCTGCTTCCTTGGCTGTGGAGGGTGAGCGAGGCAGTGCTCCAGGGGCAGTGCCACCACGTACCAGGTCCCCGCTGGGGACAGTGCCCCACTGCCCACCCCTAGGCCTCACCAGCTGACTGGCCCCACCCCGTGGAGGGCACACAGGGTGGGCAGGAGCTGGGGAGACACAGCAGGTGCCCTGGGGGTGCAGGGGCAGGAGGATGGAGCTGGGGACACCACACGGGGGTCCCAGGCCTGCACCGCCTAGGCCATGATTCAGACCCAGGAGGCAGAGACCAGACAGGGGGCAGGTTGCACTTCGTGACTCAGCAGCCTCCAGCCCAGCTGGATATTATGGCCTGGACACACCTTGCCCCATAGCCCTCATTTCTGGGAAGAACCTCGGAATGCAGACTTTTTGCCTTCCAGGCCGGGTGATGCTGGGACTGAAGGCAGGTCCCTGGGCCCAGCTCCCCCACCACACACACACATACACCCTCCCTCGGCCCCTGTGCTCACAAAGCCCCCGCCCCAGGGCCGATACTTCCACTCCTGCCCTGCCTGGAAACTCCCTCCTCTTCCTGCTTTACCGCGTCAGGGCCGACTCATCCACCCCCACCTCCTCCAAGGAGCCTTCCCTGACTGCCCCGCACCCTGCGCGTGCTCCTGGCCCCACGGTGCCCTCTCTGCTCCCCACCAGAGCTGACTTAGGGACCAGCCCTGCTCCACATCACCCCAAGTCCTGTGCTGTGGATGGGGGCGCCTGCTCTGGGCTCCTAGGTCAGGAACTCAGGAATTCTGCTGAGAATTCCCCCAGCAGTTCCAGGACAGCTCCGGGGACTGCCAACGGCTCCGACCCTGACTCAGAGTCTGTAGAGCTCATTCAGCCTCCATCTGGGAACCGGATGCCCAGAGAGGGCCAGGGCCTGGCCCAAGGTCGCCCAGCAAGGCTGGCGCAGAGCCTCACGGAGAATCCAGGGCGCCAGCTCCAACTCCGGGTTCTCCCCGCGCCAGAATAGACAGCACTATTTTTAGGGAGCTAATTAGCAAGTCAAATATGACTCCTGCTAATAATAATCCCACCTTTCTGCTTCAGAGTCTCCCGATCACCTCATTTGCTCCTGCAGCAGCGGGGCAGGTGGGAGCAGGCAGCGAGCTCATTAGAGAGGTGTAGCCCAGACAGGAAGTGGATGGCCCTGAACACGGGGGCCCGGCCCCGCTGAGCCTCCCGCCAGGCAGCCTCTGTCCCCAGACAGCCCCCTCACCCACAGCTGAGGGCAGCTCCTGCACCCCTGCCCTGCGCAAGTCTCAAAGCTGCCTTCTCACAAGCCCTGGGCCTCAGGCGGCCTCGAAGCCCGGCTCTGAGTGTCCCTGCTCGGCAGGCTCCCCTGCTGGCCGGGTGGCCGCGCTGACCCGCCAGTGGGACCCCAAGTCCCCTTAGCAGGGCAGCACAGCTTTGCGCTCGAGAGGGTCCAGTCCTCATCCTGCAGCCGCGTCTCCTGCCCATCCCCCTAACCACAGACATCTGGCACCAGACGGGGCCGGATGGGCGAGAACACAAGGTCAGAGTCAAGGTCAGACCTTCGATTGCTTCCTGAGCCCTTCCCAGAGGAGCGTCACTTCCTAAGTGGGATGCGGCTGGGCAGCGGGTGACACGGGGTGGGGGGGCAGACGCGGCCCCCGGTGGAGGACGAGACACCGCACCTGCTTCTCAGACGGGCACCGGCGGCCCGGGCCAGAGTGCCGCGGGCACCTCGAGCCCCTGCCTCTCTTGGGTCCCCTGTCCTCGTCATCTCTCCATTGACCCACAGGGCAGGCGTCTGCCCCAGTGAGCCAGCAAAGAGGGACAGTGTGACAGGAGGGAGACAGACAGGGGCAGGGGGCGGAGAGGAGGACCCTCCCCAGGCAGGCCTGTCCCACCACCCCTTGCCAGGCAGGGTGAACAGGCACCTGTCTCTCTGGGTCCCAGACCTGGTCCCCCACACACCCCAGCAGTGCCCTCCCAGGGGAGCCACACTGGCTGCAGGACGGCGACCGTACAGGGCAGGGGACGGCAGTGACGCTGACACAGCAAAAACAAAGACAAAGACAGGAGCGGGTTGAAGCCGCAGCAGTGGCTCAGTCGCTGGGGGCAGAGGCACAACCTGACCCTCCCTGAGGGCTCAGACTGGGGGCGGGGGGGCTGGAGAAGGCCCCAGGCGGGCATCTTCCCCTAAAAATCCCTGTCACCCCTGCCCGGTGCCAGGTGCCCATCAACGCTGCCAGCAGCCTCTGCCCCGTGCCCCCAGGCTGGGAGGGCGCGGGTACCTCACGGGGGCATCCACAGAGAGCCAGGCCAAGCCCAAGCAGGCAGACGCCGAGCCTCCCGTGGGGGCAGCACCAGGAGCAGGGCAGCGGGGTAGGTGTGGGAGCCGTGACAAGACTGTCACTCGGCATCAGGCAAGGAGCTGCCAGCGCGGGTGAGCGTTGGGAGCCTCGGGGAGCCTCTGGCTCTTTTCCGCTGAGTGAGCGAGAAACCTGGCTAAAGTGGACACAGTGCCCCACTTTCAGGCCCAAGCTGCCCACTGCCTGCAGGGCCCGGAGCCAGCACCCAGGAGCAGTCTACACTGCAGAGCCGGCCGGGCAAGCGAGACGCGCGTTCCAGAGAGAGGCGAGAGGCAGGTGGGGCACCAGAGGCGGCAGCCCCCTGCCCTCCTCCACAGAAAGAAGCCGAGAGGGGCTGGGCGGGAGAGGAGCAGAGATCAAGGGGACCTATCCCCGGGCCAGTGGGGTTGGGTCGCTTAGAGGGGGTGGGTGCTCCGAGGACAGTCTGGCCCCAGACCCTAACAAGAAGGGCCCCTGCCCTGAGCCTGCGTCCTGCCGCCCTCTGGCCTCACCCTCCCCGAGGGACGAGACGCCATCCATGAGTCCAGCAGCTGTGCCCATCCACGACCCACGTCCCCGTTCCGGCCGGCCTGGGTGGTGACACAGGGCCAGTCCCGGGGGGACGTGCAGCTGACCCTTCCACCCCCTCTGAGGTCCGCCTACCTGTGCATCCCGGGCAGGGTGCTCTGGTCCCTGACTTGGGCTCATTCTGCGGCCAAGCCTCTCCTCTCTCATCCCCAAGCCCAGGAGGACCCTGGCCTGCCTCCCCCACCCCAGCCTGCCTGGAAACCGCCATCCTGCCATGGAGCCATGGTCTTAGCCCAAGAGTGAGCCCAGCCCCCTTGTCTGAGAAGGGAAGCTGAGGCCCCAGGCCCAGGCTGAGCTCAGCAGGGACAAGCCTCAGCCCTCAGAGCCCCAGAGTCGCCCCTGGATGGAACCCCCACCCCGCCCTCCCCGTGTGATCTCCCGCCGGTGCTACTAGGCCTCCCGCACTTCATTTATGAAATGAAGATAATACAATTTGCCGTGGGAAGTCGTTAGCGATATTAGATAAAGTGCACGCCAGGCCCCTGCTGGGAATGCCACAGCGATTGCTCCCTCCCTGCCTGCTTCCTCCCACCCCAGTGCCTCCACAGACACCCCTGAGCGCCGCTGTGAGAACCCGGAACCCCACAACACGAGTCCTGCCCTGCCGAGCACCTGTGCCCCGGCTCCGACCTCCAGCTACAGAGGTCTCGGAGGAAACAGGAGGGACTGTGGCTAGGACGCTGCTTGGGCTGCCTGCAGCACGTACGGGAGTGCCTGGGTTCGAGTCCCGGCTGCGCTTCCGAGTCCAGCTCCCTGCTGATGCGAACGCTGGGAGCAAGAGCTTAGATGGCTCCAGCGCTCGGGTGGCCGCCACCCCTGGGGGAGGCCTGGATGGGGTTCCTGGCCCCTGGCTCCTGCCGGCCGTGGCGGTCAGTTAGGGGAACGAATCAGCAAATGGACGAGCTCTGTGCTGGACTTTGTCTCTCTGTGTCTGTCTCTGTCTATGCCGCCTCTCGTGCTCCCTCCCTCTGTCTCTGCCTTTCAGATATCTATATATCTATAGAAATGTAGATATAGGCATTTAAAGAAAGCTTGAAGACCTAAAGGAATGAGCTGGCTGCCTGTGGAGGAAGAACATTCTAGAGGAAGGAGTGCCAGGTGCCAGGTTCCTGGGGTGCGAGGGTGCATGGCCCTCATCTGGGCTCACATCTGGGCTGGCGCGGGCCCCGGCCGTCAGGGGTCGCTGGGCCTCTCGGGGGCTGATGTGACCTCAGGACTTCGTCTTTCCTTTTCCCGGGAGACAGCCTCTCAGGGCCCTGCACATGGCAGCCTCGTGGGCACCCCTGGAGCACGAGGGCACCCTGGAAGGGCCCTTGCGGGGACCCCAGTGAGGACAGGCCTTCACGCATGGGGTGTGACCCATCCACAGGGGCTCTGCACGGCCCAGCCCCCACACACGCCCCTGTCTGCTTTGTTCCCTCAGCTGGGAAGCGGGGGCCCCTCGAGGCCCAGGGCAGCCCTGCTCATCAGAGTGCTCGGGAAGGCTGTGCGTCCAGAGGCGGGCACCAGGGAGGGGACGGAGGGCACTGGGGCTCCTGTCCCTGCCCGGGCCCCTCCTCTCCAAGCAGGAATGAGGACGTGCTGGGGGCAGGCTGTGGGAGCACCTGTGCCCAGGGATGGACAGGGGTCTCTCGTCGGTCCCGAGACAAGCAGGGACCCCAGACGGCCCCAAGACGGAGGCGAGATGAGGACTTAGGGAGGTGAGGGAGGGTGGCACACGCAGGGGACAGATAGCTGTAACCTCAAGAACCTGGATGCAGTGCGGCCTCGGGGGCCCTCTGCACCTCCTCCCACAGCCCCAGCGTCCCCACCTGTCCAGTGCGGCAGCGGGGACAACAGAGCCCGTGTGGGAGGCGTCGGGAGGGTCACTCAGGTGAGGGACGAACTGACCCTTGTGTGGGGGAGGGGCTGCCGGTAAGGGGCACTTCCTTTTCCCCGAAGTCAACCAGGTCGGTCCGATTTTTCAAAAAACAGGAAATAGGTGGGTTCTTACACAGCTTTGCCCCGCCCCTCCCGGCGTCCAGCCCGGACATCTGGCGGTGAGAGCCAGGTGCGCTCAGGAAGGCAAGAGCAGCCAGACTGTGCCAGCCGGGTCTGTGCCGCGTGCCCAGCCACCTCCAGGCAGGACGGGTGTGAGCCTGGCAGGAGGCAGACGCAGGGGCTGTGGGGGCTGTGGGCCGTCTCCGGTCAAGCGGTGCCTGGCCAAGGCCCCCTCAGCTGCAGGCTGGCCCCTCTCCCGCGTGTCCTGCCTGCCCGTGTCCCAAATGCCCCCGCCCTCTCGAAGGCCATCCTCCCCTCACACCCAGCCGCCCTCTCCTTGCCGCGGCCTTGCACAGCCAGAGGCCCGCCTGCACCCGTGGTCTGTTATCTGAGAGGAAGGCCACGCTCCCACGCCCCTCCCATGACCACCACATGACCCTCCCCTCCCTGCGCAGGACTCTGGAGCCGCGTAGCCCGCGCAGTCCTGCCCTGTGACCAGCTGCCACCTCGGGGGAGTCGTCCCTTCCCTGGCCGCACTGGCCCCCGGGCCATCTCCATCGCCACCCCTGCCCCTCCTCCGGACACCACCCCCGGGGTGGCCCTGCCGTTCTGCCCCTCCTCCGAGACCCAGATGCCAAAAGGGCACCCAGCCAGGGCGCCATCCAGCACCTGCCACGGCTGGACCATGCCGGACAAGCTGCCTGCCCCAGGGTCTTTGCTGTGCCCTCCGCCCAGACCGGCCCTCCCCAGGTCTCTGCCGGCTGTCCCCTCGCCTTCTTCACGTGTTTGTTCAAACGTCACCTTTTCAGGAGACCCCCGCCCTGGCCGCCCCACTGGTGACTGTTAGAAGTCCAGCTCCCGGGCCAGCACCGCGGCTCACTAGGCTAATCCTCCGCCTGCAGCGCCGGCACCCCGGGTTCTAGTCCTGGTTGGGGCGCCGATTCTGTCCCGGTTGCCCCTCTTCTAGTCCAGCTCTCTGCTGTGGCCCGGGAAGGCAGTGGAGGATGGCCCAAGTGCTTGGGCCCTGCACCCGCATGGGAGACCAGAAGAAGCACCTGGCTCCTGGCTTCAGGCGCAGCTCTGGCCTTAGCGGCCATTTGGGGGGTGAACCAACGAAAGGAAGACCTTTCTCTCTCTCTCTCTCTCTCTCTCTCTCTCACTGTCTAACTCTGCCTGTCCAAAATAAATAAATAAATAAAGAAGTCCAGCTCCTGGGAGGTACCTGGCACCCAGGAGACGCTGGGTGGAAGGCTGTGTGAATGAATGAATGAATGAATGACCTCGGGCTTCTCCCCCCTCCACAGCACCCACCCCGGCTCTCCCAGCACCCCTCCCTCCAGCCCTCACTCCCGGTCCGGCCACTGCTCCGGGGCAGTCGTCTGGCTCGGCCGTGTCTGAGCTGTGTGACTTCTGCTGGTTCCTTCCCCTCTCTGTGCAAAGCAGGTGATGATGAGCTAGTGCCCCTCACTCACCAGGTTTGCAGCACAGAGAGGTTTGGGGGGGACAGGGAGACCCCAAACACGCATCTCGCCGCCAAGGTGGATGCATTCGAGGCGGCCAAACACCGGCCCCGAGTTCCTGGCAATTTTCGGTTTCTCTCTGAGCACGGGACCCTCCCAGGCTGGCCCCCGGTTCCACCACTCGGGGAGCTCCCCCCAGCTCCTGATCTCAGCTCAGCTCTAAACTGTGACGTCCACCTGCCTTTTCCCGGAGCGAAAACCCCAGGGTGTTTCTGCACACTCAGACAGAGGCAACCCTGGCCTTCCCTCTGCCAACCACGTGGCTTCCAACGTGGGGACGGCACAGAGGGTGTTTCCAGTCTGCTGTCCCCGAGCCCGGCTGTGAGCCCCGAGGTCGTGGTCACGTGGGTGCAGGTGCCCCACAGGAGGCATGCTGAGCCCAGGGTGACCCCCGGGGTCTCCACTGCAGCTTGGGGCCAAGCCCGGGGGGTCTGAGCCGGCCATCTGCGTCCAGCAGGGCCAGTCTGCTCAGGCCTGCATGTGGGTACTAGCAGCCCAGCTGAGGTTGGCTGGGGAGGGAAGCTGCCTGCTCCTTCCAGGTGGTGGACGGGAGGAGAACGGGGAGGGAGGGAGGGAGGGAGGTACTGGTGGCATCCCCGGGCCCAGGGAGCAGAGCACTGGGCTGATCCCCAGCTGGCTGAGCAAACAGAGCCGTAAGGAGGGAAAGCAGAAATCAAGACCGCGGGCGGGAAAGCCAGCCCCAGGCCATGCTGCCAGCAGAGCTGATTGAGGCTGCCATCTGCCACAGAGGGGGGGGCTGTGGGAGCTGGGGAGCCCTGGGGACCCGGGCCAGCTCCACACAGGAGGCAAAGGCTGGGGGCCCAGAGTGTGCCCCGAGCCAGCTTTGGGGAAGCTCCTGCTTCCAGGGTCCTTCTCAAGCCCCTGCCGCCTCTGCCTCTTACCCGCCCCCCCAAAACCCCACACCTTGGCTCCAGCGAGCTGTGTAGAAACCCTGCAGTCCCCCAGAGAGCTCACTGCACTCCCGACTCGCACGCCTGCGCCCCCATGCTTTCCCTGGGCCCCCTCTGTGCCCAGCCAGTCCCACTTCTCCCCAGAGCAGCACACAGGAGGCATTTGCCCAGCCTGGGGGTGCCCGGGCACGAACACAGCATCTCGCTGGCTTTACATTTTCTTATTTCTTTATTTTTAATTTATTTGAAAGGCAGAGAGAGACAGAGACAGAGAGATCTTCCATCTACCGGAACGCCAAATGCCCACAGCAGCCAGGGCTGGGCCAGAGCAGAGCAAAGCCAGGAGCCTGGATCTCAATCCGGGTCTCCTGCGTGGGCGGCAGGGACCCAAGTACTTGAACCTCATCTGCTGCTCCCAAGGTTTCAGTTAGCAGGAAGTTGGAATCGGAAGCAGGACAGAACTTGACCCAGGCACTCCAACGTGGGATACGGATCTCCCAAGCATGGTCTTAACCACTGTGCCAGACACCTGTCCCTTTTACCCACACTGTTTGTTTTTTAATATTTATGGATTTATCTGAAAAGCAGAGGTACAGAGAGTGAGGGTGAGACAGAGGGAGAATGAGACCCTCCACCCGCTGGTTCACTCCCCAGTTGGCCACAACAACTGGGTCTGGGCCAGGCTGACACCAGGAACCTGGAACCCCTTCTAGGTCTCCCATGTGGGTGCAGGGGCCCAAGCACTTGGGTGCATTAGCAGGGAGCTGGATGGGAAGTGGAGCAGCCAGGACTTGAACCAGCGCCTGATGCCGCAGCTGCTAGGCCAGGACTTTAACCCGCTGTGCCACAGCACTGCCCCGCCCCCGGCCTTGGTTTTAAAGCCTTTTCCCAAGTCCTCCAAAGCCCCCTTCTGAGGTCATTGTTAGAGTCCTGAGCCCCATCCCACACACACAGCTCCTTCCAAAGGCACGGACCGCCCCTGACCTGACCCTGTCTTCACAGCCGTCCGGGCATCCGGGGCTTTCAGCCAGGCGAGCCCTAGAGTTGCTGGAATCCCCACCCTCCGGGGTCCCGGCACCTGGGCAGCCCCTAGGAAAAGCCAGGCCCCCTTAGGCCCTCTGTGACACAAACTGCCCCCAAAGCCCAAGGCAGGAGCTGAGCGATGGGGAAGTGAGCCCTCCCCGGGGCCAGAGGGCGGGCGGCCCGGGAAATGCGTCCCCTCTCCGGACTTCCCCCCATGGCTTGCGTTTTCTCTCGGCAGCTCAGGGGCAGGCGTGGGCACCTCAGAGGAAGCAGAGCCCGGGCCTGAGTGGGCTGAGACGCGAGATGAGGGAATGAGGAGCCGTCGGGGGACCGGGCAGGCAGGGAAGGAACGGGGTCCCACCCTGGCAGCCTGGGTCTCTCTGGGGGCGACCCAGCAAGCCAGAGGCGTGGAGGCCCCCCAGACCCCAGGGTCCAGAGGCCCCTGCCAAGCCCAGGGCTGCCCAGGGCCATCTCTGGTGGCTAACGGGGGTGGCCTCTGAGTCCCCCCTCAACACTCTCCACCCCTGAAGTGGTTCTCTCGGCTGGCCCGTCAGCCAGGGAGCACACGGACCAGGCCGGGCCCCCTCTCGGCACCTCTGCTGCCCTTCCTGGCACTCCCAGCATGAGGGAGGCAGGACGGGGCTACAGCCCCCGCAGTCCCACACACTCATAGCACCTGCTCAGCCAGCGACTCACCGCAGGGCCGTGAGTCAGCAGGGTGTGTAAGGAGGTGAGTGTGTTTGAACTCAGTCCTACAAAGCGCAGGTCACTGGGCAAGAAGTCCCCGAGCCCCAGGGACAAAAGCAAGAGAAGCCGTTGAGACAAAGGGCTGGCCAGGCTCTCTGCCCAGCAGGGACCCAGCAGGGACCCAGCCAGGCCTCGAGCTCCACCCCCGGAAGAGGGACTGAAGGGAGGCAGCTGGAGTGGGGGCCCCTCCCTAGGGACCAAGATAAGCTTGGCTGAGAGTGGGCCCCCATCCCGAGCCACCTCCGAGCCAGGGTCTCGGGGGACGAGCTGAGCAGAACTGAAACCGAGCAGAGAGAAACCGGTCCGGCAGGCCCCGGGGGCCTCCGTCTCCTCTCTCCCACGCCTGACCAGAGCCTCCTCCTGCCTCCCGGGAGCGCCTCCCAAGCTTGGCGCTCCCACCTGGGCCCTCCTGGCTCCTACCACCTGCCCCTCCTGCCCAGCCTCCCCCACATTTGAGTTCAAAGCTCCGGGCTTCCCCAAGTCACGCACGCCTCTGTGCCTCAGTTTCCCGCTGCCCCACCACCACCACCACCGGCTTGGGCTGTTGGCATGCACTGGGGACACAAGGCCCCAGCTACAGGGCGTGGATCTCAGGCCAGCACTGAGGCCTGGCACCTTGTCCACTGCCCCTGCCAAGGACGTGGGCGCTGGGAACAGGGTGAGGGCAGGGCCCTGGGGAGTAGCAGCCAGAGCCTTCCTGGCGTTCACGCACATGGCCTCTCTTAGGCGGCCCGGTTTGTCCTGCGCCGCTGGCCCTGTCAGTCCCTCAGCACCGGCCTCCCCATGTCCTCTCCCCCTTTGGTCTGCAGGAGCAACCTGGGCCCTGCATCCCTCACCCCGGCACAGGCCTGGCACCAAGCGGGTGCCCAGCAAGATCGGTGCTGAAAGAAAAACGTGAGACAGTGTGGTGGCTGTGCGTGGCACAGTCCCCGCGGGATTCAAACCCCACTCCTGGGGGACAGAGACTCCTAGCACAGAACATCATCATCGCCCCAAAGCCTGTGCCAGGATGTTTGTGTGGTCTGGCTCACAGGAGCCACGGAGGACACGGCCCAGTGTCCGTCAGCTGATGGTGAGTGGACAGGCGGCACGTGGCACAGCCATGCGTGCTGGGCCTTGAAACACCTGCTCTGGAGACAGGAAGTAGGTTACTGGAGGACAGGGGAGGGGAGAGCGAAGAGGTATCAGCCTTCTCTTGGGGTGATGGAATGTTCCAGAATTAGTAGTAGGAGTCACCCAGCATTGTGAATAGCCTGAAGACCACCGGGTTGCACACTTCAGAGTGGCTGGGGTGGGCGTTTGCCACAAGCGACTAAGCCACCGCTTGGGACACCCACATCCCCTATCCCAGTGCCTGGGTTCAAGTCCTGGCTCCAGCTCCCTGATGACGTGCACCCTGGGAGGCAGCCACCGACACCTCAAGTGCTTGGGTCCCTGTCACCCACGTGGGAGGCTGGAACAGAGTTCCAGGCTCCTGGCTTCCGCCTGGATCAGCCCTGTCTGTTGTGCCCATTTGGAGAGTGAACCAGTGGGAGCTCTCTGCGCCTCTCTCTCTCTCTCTCTCTCTCTCTCTCTCTCTCTCTCTCTCAATAAGTTTACAATGTTTAAAATGCATTTTAAAGAAAAAATAGTGGCAAATTTTATGCTATGTGAATGCAGCTACTCACTAGATAAAATAAGAAAGAAAGAAAGAAAGAAAGAAAGAAAGAAAGAAAGAAAGAAAGAAAGAAAGAAAGAAAGAAAGAAAGAAAGGCAAACAGTCCCCCGGAGAACGGAGAACGTGTTGGGAAGACGAACCTGTCTGTCCGGCTGGCTGGCTGGTGTGCCTTTCTCCCCCTGCCCAGGGAAGCTGCAGCCCCTTCCCTGTCCCCGTGCCCCCAGACCAGCCCATGGGAGAGGAGGGCCCGGCAGTGGGGGAGCCTCCCTCCCTGTCCCCGTGACAAGGGCACTCGAGCCCGGCGGCAGCTGCAGCTCTGGCACCGGCCTCGCCCTCTCCCCCAGTTTCCTCGTGGGCTGAGTGCAGGGCGACAGAGCTGAAGACCGGCACCCCCAGGGCCCCTCTGGGTTTGCTCTGCAGCTGCGGGTGGAACAGCAGTGGGCAGTTCTTCCTTCGGTCTGACCACAGGATCCCAGCTGGAAAGAGTGGTGGGCACAGGCATCCACTGAGTCTGTGTGACTCAGCCTTACTCAGCTTCGAGCCCCCTCGGGGGTCCTCACTGCCGGATGCACACTTCCCCACCGTGGGGCAGGATGTGGGCTGCCCCAGCCCCCACAGCTGCTGCTCGCGGAGACATCTGTCAGTTACAAAACGGACAGGGGGGCACATCGACCCCAGGCACGCAGCCGAATCACCATCTGGGGCACCCACGTCCCATACAGGCTGCCTGGGTCCCAGCCCCAGCTCTGCCTTCAGCCCCAGCGCCCTGCTAATGCCCCCTGGGAGGCAGTGGTGAGGGCTCACGTAGCTGGGTCCCCAGCGCCCATGTGGAAGACCCGGATGTGGGTCTCGGCTCCTGGCTTAGGGTCTGGCCCAGCCCCGGCCGTGGCAGCCATCTGAGAAATAAACTGGTGGATGCCTCTGTCTCTCTGCCTCTCAAACAAATAACTTTTAAAAAATTAACACCGTTAACCCCCTGGGGCTGGTGAGAAAACCGAGGTTATTCATGTGGAGTTTCCAGAACAGTCTCCAGCAGGGCTCCCTCCAGCAGCTCGTGGGAAGTGGGCTTCAAAGGTCAAAGTTCATTTTGCTGTCCGTTTTTGGCGTTCATTTTCAGGGTCCACGTACGGTGCCTTCCCGGTATGCATTTTTGTGACCTTGAAGACCCCTCGTGCTGTCCTCAGAGGTGGGGTCAGTGTCCCTTTTTGACAAGGGGCGTGTTCCAGGAAACCCCTGGGGTCCTGGGATCAGCTCTGACCCCCCTGGGCAGGGGGCTGTGTCCCTGGGAGGGGGCTTTTCCTCCTGGCCCCAGCTCCGCCCGCCCCCGCCCAGCCTCCTGCCTGCGCTGGGTGGTGCTGGTGGGGGCTCTGAACACAACAGGGCCCTGTGCTCGGGCTGGCGGGGACACAGACGCCAGGGCAGGGCAGGTTCTGTCCTTGGTGACTCCAGCGGCTTCCTGCCCCCACCCCGAGAGCCCTTCCTGTGGGATCTTTCAACCCTGACACACCGGCAGTGCTGGGCATTTCAGGAAAGCCACGACCCGCCCAGGAAAGCCCAGTACCTGCCCTCATCCGGTCCTCTGTCCCCAGGGAGGTCCAGCCCCCACCTCTCCCTGGAGGCACACACGCAGTCAGCCTCCTGCCCGGCAGCCCCGTCCCTGGGGGCATCCCTGCGGCCTGGCCTCTCCTGTCCCCCGCTGGCTCTCAGGAGCGTCATGCAGACGTGGCATGGGGGTCCCTAACCCCCACCTCCTCCTGCTCCACCCTCCCCTGCTGCTCACCTCCTGGGAGTCCCCTCACCCCCAGCCCTGGAGCTGCCATCGCTTCAGCGGCCAATCTTTTTTTTTTTTTTTTTTTGACAGGCAGAGTTAGACAGTGAGAGAGAGAGACAGAGAGACTTTGCCGTTGGCTCACCCTCCAATGGCCGCCGCGGCCGGCGCGCTGCGGCTGGCGCACCGCGCTGATCTGAAGGCAGGAGCCAGGTGCTTCTCCTGGTCTCCCATGGGGTGCAGGGCCCAAGCACCTGGGCCATCCTCCACTGCACTCCCTGGCCACAGCAGAGAGCTGGCCTGGAAGAGGAGCAACCGGGACAGAATCCAGCGCCCCGACTGGGACTAGAACCTGGTGTGCCGGCGCCACAAGGTGGAGGATTAGCCTAGTGAGACAGTGGCAAATCTTTTACGCAATTTATCTCAGTGAGTTCTTTCTTTTTTATTTGAAGAGCAGAGAGACAGAGACAGAGAGAATCTTCCAACCACAGCTTCACTCCCCCAAATGCCTGCTACAGCTGGGGCTGGGCCAGGCCAAAGCCCAAAGTACAGAACTCCACCTGGATCTCCCACGCTGGGGGCAGGGCCCCAGCCGCTGGAGCCGTCACGGCTGCCGCCCCGTGTGCACGTTGGCAGGAAGCTGGAACCAGGAGCAGAGCCGGGACTCAGACCCAGGCGCTCCGATGGGCTGGGAGGTGTCCCCAGTGCAGTGTCAGCGGCCGCACCAAGCAGATACCCTGCTGGCGGTCCCCCACCGGGGAACTGGCCGTCTCGGGGGATCCCAGCCTCGGGGCCTGGCTGCCGGTGACGGGGAGGCAGGGAGCCTGTACATGGGTTTGCTCAGGGCCTGAGAACAGACAGCTTCAACACTGCCCCTTCTCAGAGCCCAGGGTCAGGCCCGAGGCAGGACGACTCAGCCACACACACACACACACACACACACACACAGACACACGCGTGAGCCTGATGGGGCAGGGCACGGCGGGCCCATGTGCCTGCGTGTGGCATGGACACAGGCTTGTTTCACAGGGGTGAACAGGAGACCTGGAGCCAGAGAGGGAGTTAGGAGGAGCACAGGGGTGAGAGACGGAGGCTGAGGCCTAGTCCAAGAGGGAGGCCCCGGCCCGTCCGCCCCGGCGCTGGCTCCAGGCCAGAGGGCTCTCCTGGCATCTCCTCGGGGCTCTGGCTGAGTTTGCCCCCTGGTGGGGAGCAGCCTCTCAGGACGTGGAGTTCAGACGTCATCAGGGCGAGGATGCTGACGGCTCCCACCCCTCCCCACCCTCAGGGCCAGCCGGGGTCCCCCCAGGGCCTGCAGTTTTCTGCAAGCTGAGGAAGTGGGCCCTGGGGGTCTCTTGGGTGCCACACGGGGCGCAGGGGGGGCTCCAGGTGGCTCTGGGCTCCTGCAGCAGCTCAGAGCAGGAGGGTGGGTGGCGGGAGGAAGAGGTGAGCGGCTCGGCAGGCCCCAGGGGCAGCTAACACCTCACAGGGGGCAGGCGAACACAGTGGGGAGGCTGGGAACTGAGACGGGGGTGGAGACAAGCGAAACCTCAGGTCTGAAACTCCCCGGCACCTTCACCGTGGCGAGCCACGTCCAGGAGCTTCTGGGGGGGAAGAGGCAGGATCCTGGGTTCCAGGCCAGGCTCCGAGGGGCGAGGCAGTGCTCCCTGGCCTCACCCCTGCCTCTGGCAAGGCTCCTGTTGGGGGGGGGGAAGGGGGCAAAGGGGGGGCTTCAGTAGAGGATTCCCGGCACGGGCCGTGGGCCCACCCAGTGAGCTCAGCATTTCTCCGTGACGTCCCCCAAAGTCACCTCCCCAGAGAGGAAGGTGACTGACTTCCACTGCCCCCACTTCCTGCAGCTGGGACCCACTCAGCTCGGAGTGTGAAAGCGTCACGGGCAGCACCAGCACCTGCTTGCTCACTCTCACCACCAGGAAAGCACCCCAGGATGTGTTCCAGCAGGAACTGCCCAACCCCGGCCGGCAGCGGGATGTGCAGGGCTTTGTCCCTGCCCGGCCGCAGAGCCACCGGCCGGCCTGTGACTTTCTGCACCAGCAGGAGCCCCAGGATGCCAGAGCAAAGAGCAGGCATGGAATCCAAAACGGGGGGACAGGCCCTGGTCCCCAAGAGTCCCTCGTGGAGGCTCCCCAAGGTGTGTGTGACAATAGCCCCTGCCTGAGGCTTCCTGGTCCTCCCTCGGGACCCATGCCTGGGGGCAGCAGCCAGCACCCCTGCCCCAGTGCCGGCCCTGCCACTCGGCCCCGTTCTACCAGTCCGTGGTCTCTTGCACCACTCGGCTCGACCAGTGCGGCTTCCCTGCCCAGGACTTCTCCCCCACTGCTGCGTCTGGCCGTGTCCCCTTGAGAGCAGTGGCTGGACAGAGCCTGGAGTTCAAGTTCAGGGGCTGGCTCGGCACCCAGTGTGTTAGGAAAGGCAGGGCGCAGAGGCCCGACAGCCGGGGGCTGGAGTGAGGATCCCAGGGGGAGGCTGGGTTCAAGGCCAGGGAGATGGGGTCAGTGGCTGGAGTGGATCAGGCAGCCGTCTACACGGTGGAGGAGCTGGCTGGCGCAGGCCTGCTTGGCTCGGAGCTACTGTGGGGGAGGCTGGGAGTGCAGGCTATTTTTAGGTCCCTGTTGAATTTTTTAAAAAGGCTTATTTATTTATTTGAAAGGTAGAGTTACACAGAGAGAGGAGAGACACACAGAGAGATCTTCCATCTGCTGGTTTACTCCCCAAGTGGCTGCAACAGCCAGGGCTGGGCCAGGCTGACACCAGGAGCTTCTTCCGGGTCTCCCAGGTCCTCTGCTGCTTTCCCAGGCACGTTAGCAGGGAGCTGGATCAGAAGTGGAGCAGCCAGGACTCAAACAAGTGCCCATATAGGATGCTGGCACTACAGGCCACAGCTTTAACCCAGTGAGCCACAGCATCGGCCCCTCCTGTTGGATTTGAAAGACAAGGACGCTGGGGGCTAGGAGCCCTTGCGGGTTGGAGAAAGACGAAGGCGGCCCCTGTCCCCTGCTCCAGGGCAGCCTCTTTGGCCCCTAGGGACCAGGGGCCTGGAGTGGACTGGAGGCACCCTTGGCACCCATATATGCAAACACCTGTGCCACTTGGGTGCTGGTCCCATCCTGCCCAGGAGGAAGTGAGAGTCCCCTTCTGGGACCCTCAGGGACCGGCGTGCTCAAGCGAGTCCACCCCGCGCTGCCCCCACTGGATCTCAGGGGAGTCCCGAGAGAGTGACAGAGATTGCGAAGGGGCTGTTAGCACGAGGCGACCACGGCACAGGCCAGGCAGCGCACACTTGGGCTCCAGTTCCCGGGAACACAGCTGACGGGGACACATTCATCCAGCCCACGAGCCACGTAGTAAGCACCCACGACGCTCCAGGCACGACTCCAGGGGCCAGAGAATCGGCTGTGAACCAAAAAGCCAAAATCCAGGGCCAGCTCTGGGAAGCTGCTGCGTGCGACGCCGACATCCCGTATGGGCACTGGTTTGAGTCCCGGCTGCTCCACTTCTCATCCAGCTCCCTGCTAATGCGCCTGGGAAAGCAGAGAGGACGGCCCAAGTGCTTGAGCCCCTGCACCCAGGTGGGAGGCCCGGATGGAGTCCCTGGCCCCTGTTCCGTCTGGCCAGTGTTGGCCACTGTGACCATTTGGGGAGTGACCTGGCAGGTGGAAGATCTCTCCCTCTTTCTCTGCCTTTCAAATAACTCTTAAAAAAAAAAAAAAAAAAAGTCCAACTCCCCAGGCCTCCCAGAGTGTGGAGTTGTCTGAGGGAAATGCAACACGTGTCACGCATGAACCTAAATGCTCCAGAAGCCACACGGAGTAAAAGCTAAAGTAGGTGAAATCCATTTTTAGAATGCATTTTATTTATCCCAATATATCCCAAGCGTTATTTCAATGTGCAGTCAATATAACAACATGAGATAAAGCGCTTTTCCCCACACTACGCCTTTGAAATCCAGAGTCTTTTATCCCGCCTGCACGCCTCCACTCACAGGAGCAGCCCAGCGGAGCCCTGGGGAAAGTCAGTGCTAAAGGACGCCCCACATCTGAGCGGGGAGATGGAAATGCCACCATCGATTAGTGATGTCTGCTGTGGGCACGGGCTGGGTCAGGTTGCAGGCCCCCCTAACCCCGAGCACATGTTCACCTTCTGCCCGACCTGGAAAAACTGAGTTCCACAAGGAGACCTGGGTGTGGGCTTATGCTCTGTCCCCCGCAGGGAGCTGGCTCACGGCCACGGGTGGCCCTGAGAACACAGGTTTTGTTTTGTTCCTGTCCCAAGGTCCTTCCTCCCAGTTCCAACAGAACAGTGCTTCCTGAGCCTGATTTAGCCATTGCAGCCCCACCCCGCCAGCCCACACAGGCCTCCCGTCCAGCAGGCACCCTGGCTGGGATCACCCACCCTAGCTGAGCCCGCTGCCCTTGGTTCTCCAGATCATTCTGAGAGTGAGCTCGGGCCGAGGTAGAAGCTGGGGTGCATAGGATGCGGCAGGGGTGCGCGGCCCCCATCGTCCTCACCTGCCCCACCCTTGCTGAGAGGCCCCCTCCCAAGACATGGCTCTGCGGAGTGGTCCATCCATGGAGAATGCATGAGCACCTACTATGTGGACCCCTGCCTCTGTGCCGCCCGCAGGGTTCCAGCCAGGCCCAGGCCCCCTCCCCACCAGGGCACCCTCCTCCGTTCTGTTCCCTCGTCTCTCTGAGCAGCCCCCCGGGGCTCCCACCGCCCACTTAGAGCCATCACACCACGTCTCCCTGCAGCCCCCCGTCTCCCTCCCCCACCAGGCTGCCAGGGTCTCAACGGCAGGGTGCAGGGGCCGTGCCTTCCTTCCCGGAACCCCAGGACCTGCCCCCACACACACCTTCCAGGCGAACATCCTCTGGCTCCTGGCACCCAGGAGAGGGGACGACAGGTACAAAGGGGCTCCAGCAAGTGGAGCGGAGGCCTGACGGGAACCGGGGATGCTGGACCAGGACTCCCACATTTGCAGTGGCTGTCCCCCAGGGGAGAGGGGACAGTTCTCAGTGTCCTTGAGATCTGTGAAGCAGGAGGGAGGCACAGAGGGCCTCAGGTCCCTGCTGGCTTCCCCAGGGAGGAGGCAGGGGCAGAGGGCAGAAGGGCAGGCCTGGCTCTCGGGAGGCCAGCTTCGGCCATGCGTGTGTCAAGCTGGCTACCCCGGCGGCAGACTCCCGCGGCGCCACAGGGGCCCGGCCGAGGGGTCCTGCTCACCTCCACCAGGCCGAGGCCACTATGCCGCTCGCCCGTCTCAGCAAACCGGCAGGAGCCTCTCCTGGCCACCCCTCCCTGGAACCTCATTTACATGGGATTTACATGGGCTCATTTCATGCCTGGATGCACACGGCTTGCCTCCCAGCCGGCCTCTGCGGGCCTCGGCCAAGACAAAGGCGTGTGTTCTGGCACTCAAGCGCCTGCCCACAACCCCACGGAGGACCAGGGAGTGCACAGATCTCCCTGGAGGTCACCTCACGCTGGCCCTGTCGGCTGCCGCCCCCCCCCCCCCCCCGCTTGCTGCCAGCTGCGGGCTGGCTGGAGGGGGCGTGGCCTCAAAGCCCCAGGGCTGCCGCTGCTTTTGGCCTTGCACTGGCATACAGAGATAGGGCCAAGTCCAGTCGTGCAAGCAGTGGCCCCTCCAAAGTCCCGACTCAGACGAGGGTCAGTCCAGGAGCACACAAGGGGGCAGCAGCCCAGGCCTCGGCCTCAGCCCAGGCTCTCCTGGGTCCCCCTGGCCCCGGGCACCTGCAGCCACCTTGGTCGCCTGGGAGAGCTGGGGTGGAGAGCACACAGGGCCTTGGGAAAGCCTCGGCCAGGACAGGCTGAAGTGGGGGACGGAGTGTGTGTGTGTGTGTGTGCGTGTGCGTGTTGGGGGGGGCAGGCATGGACAACTGCAGCCCCCACGGGCCCCACCACAAGCTGGAGTCCAGTGCAGGTGGGGACTGTCCCAAGGGTGCCCCACACACGTCTCCAGCAGTTCCTGCTCGGAAGTGCTCCCAGCCACCCTGGGCAGCGAGAGCTTGCAGGGACCATGGGGGCTCCCCGTGCACCCCGCCTCCATCCCAGAGCACTGCCCTGGTCCCCACCTCCATCCCCACACACAGCTCTCTCCCAGACCCCCACCCGGGGGTGGCCGGTGGGGAGTGAGCACCCAGCCTCAGCGCCTGCACACGACGCGCCCCTCTGTCACCCCACGGGGCCCAGTCTGAATACTGCTCCCTCCCAAAACAGCCCTGAAGGAAGGGGAGGCCCAGCGCTCTTTGGAGCAGACCAGGGAGGCAGAAAAGGCCACAGAAGTCCTGGGGCTCCAGGTCAGGCTGGGTGGGGGGTGTGGGCTCAGACCCCCCCCCGCCCCCGCTCCCACCTCTCACCTCCCAGTGAGAACATCTGCAAAACAGGAGCCCCCACCCCCCACCCCCGCTGGGCAGCAAGCAGCAGGCACCGGTAAATAAATAGCTCGTTTATTAGTAATATGTTACATTATTATTAAAGTGCATTGAGAAGAGATGCAGGGGCCCCGGGCCCAGCCCCAAGCAGCCAGACCCAGCCGGAGAAGGGGCCCAGCTCTCGGGACAAAATCCACGGCCGGGGTTGGGGGCAGGGCCGTCCCCACGGAATTTTTCACAGTTTAGCTTAAGTTATGACGAGTCCTGAGCTGAAGGTGGGAGGCTAGGAGCATGGAAGCACAGCCCCCAGGGAAGGGGGCCGAGGGGCAGGGAGGAGGCGCCCCCTGCCTCCCCGACCCCCAACGCCAAGGGGCTGAGTCCTGGAACCTCCCCCTGAGGACTTGGCTCCGTTCCGCAACACCAACGGTGCACCCAGGGCTTCCTTCTCGCCTGTCTCCCGCACCCGACCCTGCCCACAACCACCCCCTCCCCTGGAGGGGGGGGGCCTGGACAACGTCCCCTGGGACTGAGCTCCCAGGCCAGGGCCAGCTCCTGCCACCCTTCCCGAACTTACCCCGGTCTCCGGACCCTCATCCCACCCCACCCCCGCCCCCCTGGGAGCCTCGGACAGGGACCACCCTCTCCCCCAGTCCCCTCCCCGCCACCCCCCACCCCGCCCCCAGCAAGGGCTTTTGGTATTTTCATACGGATGCAGTCGGAAGTAGCTATACATGAAATAAGTCTAACATAAAAATAGAGCTTTTTCCGTCCTTCTGCCCGGAAAGCAAACATCCTCCATAAACATGCAAGGCGGCCGTCCGGCGGGACCCAGGGCCGCGCGAGGGGGCCTGGTCTGCAGGATGCCGGCCGCCCAGGGGAAGCAGGCAGTGGAGAAAGGGGGGCCACAAGGCCCCGGACGGACCTCAGCCCCGAGGCCCAGCTGCCCTCTCCTGACCCCTGCGGGTGGGCATCGCTGCCCTGAGTCAAGTCCAAGCAGGAGCTTTTGGAAAGTCTAAGTCCTGGGACATCCCCGGTGCTGCGGCCTCTCGGTCTGTCACTGCCCCTCCCGGGGCCCCGCAGCCGCCCGCGGCTGGGCTGGACGTCCCCCGGGGGCTCCTCCGACCCGGGGAGGCAGCAGCAGAGGAGGGGCTCCCGGGCCAGCCGGCTCTGAGGAGGAGACTTTTGGAGAAGCCCTGGGGCGTCGGAAGCCTGGGGCGTGGGCAGCCCCCAGGGAGGGGGGTGGGTTGGGGGTCCCTAGTGGACCAGCAGGCCGAGCGCCAGCGTGGGCAGGACCCCCAGCCAGAGGGAGGCGGCCAGGGCGCAGGCGCTGCCCATCAGGTGCTCGGCCAGGGCGCGGTCCTCGGGCAGCAGCTCCCAGTGCTGGGCTTCGCGCAGGTAGGAGCCCTCCTGGGCCTCGCAGCGGTAGTGGCCGTACTGGCGGGCCGTGAGGTTCTCGATAAACAGGATGCAGCTGGGGCTCTGGTGGCCCGGCTCGCAGCTCTGCTCCACGCTCTCCTCGTGGCGCCACGAATAGGTGGCGTGGCGGGACTCCATGGGGCAACTCAGGTAGTAGCGGGAGTTCCGGGCCAGGGACACCTTCTGCAGTGGGGCCTCATCTGGGGGGGTGGGGAGGGGCCGGGGCTCAGCGGGGAGGGTCTCCCAGTGAACCCGGGGCGTGGGGGGGGCAGCCCCCTGCTCTTCTGTTCTCCCGGGTCTCCCTGCTCCCACCCCTCCGGGGGCCTCAGCACGAGGCCACGTCCCCTCCCACCAGGGCACCTGGGGCTCATCGCCGTACCTGGCTTGGGGTTGGGACACTCCTTGTGCGGCTCAGCGGGGTTGATGGACTGCAGCACTGCCCTAGGGCGGGAAGGGGGAGACCGGCTCAGCGACAGGGGGCTCAGCCCTGCGGCCCACCAACCCCTCCTCCGCTCCCCGTCCCCTTCTCCCAGGGACGACCTACCGCTGGGAGCTGTAGATGGAGACGCAGCGGCCCTGGTCCCAGCCGCAGTAGGGGTCTCGGGACATGAGGCAGCCGTGGCAGCCCCCGCCGTAGGCCTCACACAGGTCCAGCGGCACCTGGCTCACCTCCCACTGGGACGTCACGTACAGCTTCCGCTGCAAGAGGTGGGCAGGGGCCAGGTCAGGCCAGGGCCGCTGAGTCCTAAGCCCCCAGGTGCTGGGGGGTCTGCCAGAGGCTGGACACACAGATCGCACGTGCAGGAGCCCCAGGACGGGGCTGGGCAGGGCAGGCTCACCCGGTCAGGGTCCAGCGACAGGGTCTGGATGGCGGCCACTCGGCGGAAGGGCTGGATCTCCATGATGTTGAAGACGAGGCTGTGGGCCCCCTCCCCCGACTCCACCACCTTGTGGATGGTGCCCTTGTCTGTGGACGGGGCAGAGAGTCAGCTCAGGCTCAGACGACCCCAGGTGAGGGGTGAGAGGGGAGTGGCCTGGTGGGGCGGGGCGATGGGAAGCCCAAGGACAGCCAGGTCACGGTGGCCATCTCCAGGTTGCCCAGGGCTCCTCCACTCCCAGGCACCGCGTGCAGCCTGTGGGAGTATCACCCCATCACCTGGGGAGGTGGGCGCTCCCTCCCGTCTGCAGAGCGCGGCGGCGGCTCGGGAGGGCACAGCGCACCTGCTCCTGGCCACAGGGGAGCAGGGGGCAGAGACCAAGGTGCGTCCAGGTCCAGCGGAGCCCGGCCCCTCTGCTCCTCCGCAGCTGCCCCGCCCCCACCCCAGCCCCGCATTTCTCTAAACAGGTCTTTAACTCGGGAATAATTTCAGATTTCTAGAAAACTTGCAGAGACAGCACAGAGAGTTTCTGTCTGCCCCTCCCCCGCTTCCCCGGGGGTGACCGTCTTACATAAACGGGTGCGCTAGTCGCTGTGGAGCCATCATTGGCCCCGGCCCTCCCGCCCCCCCCCCCAGCCCCGGCTGTCACTGCTCATCAAGCCGCGACCTCAAGGCCCTTCATTCGTTCCCTCAAATGCCCTCCACTTGTTCCCAGCCTCAGCACACTTCTATTCTGACACGATCTCAGATCTGAGAAGGACCCCAAGGTCACACAGGCTGGCGGGCTGCCTGGCCCCTCTCCCCGTCCACACCCGTCAGGGACTCACGGGTTCCCAACCCGCTCACGGCTGCCCCAGCTTCTGGAATATCTCCTGCTCCTCCCAACTCCCCTGGCCAGCACCTGCCTCCCAAAAGCAGGAGAGCCCCCGGCCAGCCCTGCCTTCACGCACACCCCGGCCGCCCTGCAGCCTCCTTCCAAAACGACCCCCCCCCCCCGAAAACTCAAAGAGACCAGACATCGCTTCTCCCGGGTACCAGAGCTTCCCGTGCCCAGCGGCGGCTCAGGAAGTCCTGTTTGCTCTCTGCCCCAGCAGTGCCACCTGCGACTCCCCAGCGGCCCTGGGGACAACCGAGCACCTGCCCTCAGCTCTCAGTGTGCCTGCCTCACGGGTGTGCGGGCAGGAAGTGTGTGCACAGGCCCCAGCGCAGCTGTGCGGGACCTCCCTGCCCCCAGTCCCCACAGCCCTGCCACCCTCCTGTCGCCCATGACAGCTCGGGCACGGTCAGAGCAAGGGCAGGGCCCATGGGGGCGGCCAGGAGGGTGGAGGGGTAAAGAGACCCCAGCCCTGCCCCCTCTTCCAGTGCTGCAGGAGTCAGACCACGGCCCTGGGGTTCCAGCCTCAGCCCCAAGCAGGAAGCCGTGTGTGTGCGAGTGTGTGTGAGTGTGTGTGTGTGTGTGTGTGTACAAGATCTGCACAGCCCGAGGTGCTGGGCCCTTCCAGCCTCGAGGGCAGCCTGCTGCCCCGGCCACACTGGTCTCTGAGCCCACGCCCGGGGTCCCCTCTGGCTACCACGCGGGACTGGAAGCTGCCACAAACCCAGCTGAGGCTGGCGGCTCCATGTCCCAGCTGTCCAGCCCCCCCGGCCTCCCCAGAGAGGCCCTGGACGGGGACGAGGACAGGCTCGTCCAGGCTTCGCACCTCACTCACGTGTGAGTGCCCACCAGCCCTCCACACGCACAACCCCCAAGGCTGGCGGCCTCGTTCTGCCTGGGTCCAGGTCCCCCTCCCCTCACCTCTCCACCTCTCTCCCCTCCACCTTCTTCCCTGCCCAAGACATACCGGCTGGGCTCAGGCTCGGCTCAGGCTGGACGCATTTCTGCAAATCCTGGCGCATGCCTTTCTCCCCCCACCATCGGATGCCCCACCTCCTCCAGGAAGCCCTCCCTGCCTGACTCCTGCACAGCCACACACACACTAACCAACTCTTCCATCTGTGTGAGCCTCTCACGGCGGGCGGGGCTCACCTGTGGTCAGGTACAGCACGTGGAAGGTCTCCCCGTGGCTGGCCTGCATGCGGTGCACGACCACCTTCTGGTAGTGGTACTTGGAGTGGAAGAGCGGCGTCTTCAGAGGCCCTATGGGCTCCACCCTCTGCGCCACCTCGGGGTGACTGTCAGCCACCTGGAAGGTCTCCGTGGGGATCGGCTGCTGGTTCGGGAGGCACTGGGCACGCAGAGCGGCCGGGGTCAGTGGGGCGGCCGGGAGTGACGCCGAGGGGCGGGGCTGGGCGGGGCCGGGCGGGGGCTCACCTTGCCTGGCCGAGGGCTGGGGAGGTTCCCGTGGTAGCCCTTGAGCGATGAGGTGCGGAAGACCCTGTCGATGTCACCGAGGGAGTACACGCAGACGGCCGAGTAGTTCCTGCAGGGACACAGGGCGCCTCAGTGGGGGCCCAGGACCCCCCACCCACCCAGGCCGGCCCCTCAGGGCCATGAGGCACCGCGGCGGGCAGGGAGGAAGGAAGGGAGGGGGAGGGAGGACGGACAGGGAGGACGGTCACCTGCAACCACAGGGCGAGCTCAGAAGCCGTCCACGTCACCCAACCCGAGGCAGGGGCTCCCAGCACAGACCCGGCCCTCCCACCCTCTCTGGGGGCCGCCTGGAAGCCGCAGAGCAGGGTCTCGGCTACCCAGCCCTGCCTGCACACCCCATTTCTCTCTCCCACACCCGGCACTTTCGCCTGCCTTGTTTGCAATCAATGAGAGTGATTAAGAAGTGTGAATTATCAGGCGCCGGCAGGCGGGTGTGACAGCAGCCGGCACCCAGGGCCCAGCACCCATCTGAGCACGCACAGGCAGCGGGACACACAGGTGCAGGCCACGCACATGCTCCCACACGTGACGGCACACACCACTCCACGTCCCGCCCTCGCAACACCTTGACCCTGGAGCCCACAGTTTCTGCTCGTTCAAGGTCACTCACCAGGGGTTGGAGAAAACCCCGTAGACCCTGGTGTCCCTCCACTGGCCGCTGGGGTCGGGCAGCAGGAAGACGTCCTGCAGCCGGTTGAAGTTCTTGTTGGTGGCGGCGTCGCTGCACACCAGCATGGCCTTCAGGAAGGTGTTCCACTTGGAGACGGACAGCGAGCTCTCGCCGCCCTGGTCGCCCTGCCGCGCCGGGGGACAGGAGGCCCTCAGTCCCTGCCCGCCACGCCAGCACCACACGACCTGGGAGGAGGGCTGGCTAGGGGGCGGGGTGAAGCCGAGGTGCCCCAGGACCTCAGCCAGGGTGCAGACCGGCTGGCCCAGGGCACAGAGCCGAGGGCGCCGCGTTCCCACACAGCAGACGGGCTCAGGCTCACGTCTGTCCACTCACACACTCCCAGTGCACGTCACACACTGCTCTCACACGTGCACACACGCTTCATACTGTAAACACTGTCACACACATACCCATACTTCGTACATGTAAACACAGGTGCACACGTGTGCACGCATGCACACGCTCCACCACTGTCCCATGCACACTCACATACACACACTGCTCACACTCCAGTCACACACATACACATGCACACACACTCTAGTCACATGCATGTTCACAATGCAGTCATACTCACACTCTAGTCACACACATGTTCACACATGCACAGTCACACACTCTAGTCACACACATGTTCACACATGCACAGTCACACTCACACTCTAGTCACACGCATGTTCACACATGCACAGTCACACTCACACTCTAGTCACACACATGTTCACACATGCACAGTCACACACTCTAGTCACACACATGTTCACACATGCACAGTCACACTCACACTCTAGTCACACGCATGTTCACACATGCACAGTCACACTCACACTCTAGTCACACACATGTTCACACATGCAGTCACACACTCTAGTCACACGCATGCTCACATGCACAGTCACACTCACACTCTATACTCTAGTCACACACATGTTCACACATGCACAGTCACACTCTAGTCACACGCATGTTCACACATGTACACAAGTCACACATGTTCACACATGCACACTCACACACACGTTCACACATGTTCACACATGCACCCTCACACACGCACTCGCGCTCCACGCCCCGCCCGCTCACCCTGCACAGCTGGGCCACGCGGGACACGTTGAGCGGGGCCTCGGGGTTCTTGTCGGGGTTGTCCTCCCGGAAGAAGTAGTAGATCTTGTCGTCGTAGGCCTGGTCCTGGTGCACGACGGTGGCTTTGATGAACTGCGGGTCTGCCAGGGACGCAGGCGGGCGGGCGTGAGGCTGGGGGCCCTGCCCACGCCCACTCGGGCCGGCACAGGCCCAGGGTGTGAAACAAACCCCAAGCACCAGGCCTAACACCCCAAGGGGCACTCACTCTGCACCCCCACCCCTGCCGCGCCCTCCCTCTGCACCACTGACGCCAGCGCCCCAGGAGCAATGACTTCATGCCTGGAGACCGGAAGGCCCCTGGGGCCCCCGTGTCACTTCTGCCTAATTGGCAGAGCCATAATGAGGAGGAAGAGGAGGGCTGCCCCAACATGACCTCACCTGGGGGGATACTCTGGCTCTCGGGGACCCCGTGCCAGGTCTGGGGCTCCCTGGGACCCAGGGAGCTGGGTCCGGCACCGGCGTGCAGGCTGCCCCCGGAGGCCCCAGGGGCACACCAGGACCCCGGCTGCTGCCCCCGGTGGGTGTCCACCCTCACTCACTCTGCATGACGGTGTCGCTGGTGTACAGCTCGCTCTCCCCCCGGATGCGGCGGAACCGCGGGATCTTCCCGTTGTATTCCTGCTTCCGGATTGTGGAGTACACCTCGTCCCCTGGGGGCGGGCGGGGGGCGCGGGTGAGGCAAGGGGCGCCGCACCGCTCCCGGCCTCCCTCCCAGGGCCCGCGGGGGGCCCACCCACCTTCAAACAGAACCAGGGAGTTCTCATCGGGACTGAAGGGGGCGTAGCCTCTCATCTCGCCCAGCGGCACCACTGAACTGTTCACCTGCGGAGAGCGGGGGCGGGGGTCAGGGGGCCGGGCGACCCCACCCCTGCCGCTCACATCAGCGCCAGTGTCCCGCCAGGGGCCCCATCCCCTGGGGAATTCTGCAGCCTCGGGGTCCCCACGCGGAGGCTGCAGCGGGGCGGGGCCTGGGTCCGGCCGGGGGCGGGGCCTGGGTCCGGCCGGGGGCGGGGCCTCCTCACCAGGTTCCAGCAGCTGGGGCGCCGGGCGTTGGTGCCGCACACCAACAGCGCCTCTCCTCGCCGCTCCAGCAGCGTGATGTAGTTCTCGCAGTCCTGGGGGGGTGGGGGGGACACAGACGCTGGGAGGGGCGGCCCTGGCAGGCCCAGCCCCCGACAGCTCAGGAGGAGTCCCCAGGGCAGGCAAGGGCTGCCTCTGCCCCCCCACCCCACCAGCCCGCCTGGGGCTTCCAGGGTCTGCTCCCCTTGCCCAGGGGCCTCGCGCCCCCTCCCCCACTCACCCACTTGTCCAGACAGGACGTCCTTGAGGAGCTGATGTTCACCTGGGGGAGGGGAGGGGAGGCATCAGACCACTCAACTAGGGGCAGGACGCCCCCTCGGGACAGGCCCCCGGCTGACACGGGCTGTGCAGCCCGGCTCCTACACCCGCCAGGGCTGGGTGGGCTTCCGGTTATCTCCACACCTGACTGACCTCGCGGGGAGCCTTCCCTGGAGCCACCGTGGGGTAGGGAGGTGGTGGTCTCGTCCAGGAACTTCCTCCCTCTCTCCCCGAGGCCCTGGCCAGGGCCAGGGGGCGACAGGAGAGCCGGGAGGTGGGGAGAGAGGCCCGAGGCCAGGGCTCACCGTGTGCACGGAGGCGTCCTTGCCCTCCCGGAAGTCGAAGCGGTAGACTTTGCCGCGTCCGCCCACCCATACCGAGGAGCTGCCCGGCTCATGGAAGAGCACCGTGTGCGGCTCAGCCTGGCCGAAGTCCACTCTGTCCTGTCCCGTCCGGCCTGGGAAGGAGGCAAGGGGTAGAAGCATTGAGGCGGAGCCCAGAGGAAGATGCAACCAGCCACCGCCTGGCAGCTAGTGCTTGGTGCTCAGGGCCGCAGAGAGCCACGGGCAGAAGTAGGGGCACTGCCGGGTCCAGGCTCAGCCTCCCCCCCATCCAGAAGGGCCTCAGACCAAGTCCAGAGATGCAGGAAGCGGCCATCGCAACCTGCGCCATTCCGCAGCCAGCAGGGCCTCCGAGCACCCACCTGGAGTCCAGGTTCCCAGGATGCACTCTGTTCAGACCCCAGTCCCCCCCCCCCATCCCACCTCCACCCCTGAGTTGGCGCTAGGTCACAGCCGTGAAGGAATCTGAACACCCACTCCCACCCATTTCATGGGTGGGAAGACAGAGGCCGGGGGACACAGCCCCGGGCACACGGAAGCAGGTCAGCGGCAGGCTCCCAGCCCTGCCCAGGATGGGACATGGTGGCTGGGTTCAGCCACAGACACCAGCTCTCCTGGGGCTGAACGGCTCTGCCTCCCCCACAACGCTGGGACAGGGGCCGATGCACAGGGCTTTCATCAGACTGGGACAACTGAGCCCGGAACACAAAGTCGCCGCCACGCCGGGGGGAGCAGATGTGTCATCTCCGGTGCCAATGCTAAGGTCGTCCAGTCGCAAGGCCAAATTACAGGGATGGGGCGGCTGTGGCCGCGATCAGCCCAGCCCGGGGCCTCAGCCCGGAACTCCTCTGACCACGGCGTCCGCAGCCACAGCGAAGCCCGGGGCGGCCAGCCTGGCGGCATCACCCACGCAGGGAGGAGTGGCCGCTCCTCAGGTCAGCCCCAGGTGCCTCCTGCCACGGGGGCTGGACGCTGCACTCAGCGGGGCCGAGGGCAGCCGGACTGCACTGGACGCCCCCACCCCGTGGCAGTCACCCCAAAGGTGGGGCTGTTTCCTCTCCTCTCTGCCACAGCGCGACTCGCTGGGCACAGGAAGAGACTGAGACACAAGCCCGGGACGTGTCCAGCCCAAGGTCACACTGGCAGACAGGACAGATGGACCTGACCAGCCGGCGTCGGTTCTCCGACATCTGGGGAGATGTTTGCACAGTTGGCCACACAGAGGAGCGCTGGGTTCATGGCCCCGAGCTGGCCTGGCTCCCCAGGGTTGCGCTGCAAACAGGGCTGACCACAGGCCGCTCTGGGACGGTCAGCCTTCCCTGGAGCCCGAGGTGACCGCCCCGACTGCCTCAGATGGACAAGGCACTGTGATCTGTGCGGCTGCTGGCCGGGGGCCCTGGCAGGGCTGGCGGGGCTCAGGTGCCGCCCTGCTCCCGCCCCTGCTGCTGGGGTCAGCAGTGCAGCCTGCAGACGGCTGACTCAGCGCCCGCGGCTCCCCTTTCACCCGCACAGCCTGTGCCGCATCCAGCCTGTGCGGCCCCAGCTCCCCTCCCAGTTCCCCCCCCCCGCCCCCCGCGGCCCAGCAGCCAGGAGGCACCGTCTGCATCGGAAATGCTGGGCTGGGGCCTGAGACCCACGGCCCCTGGAAGGCCCTGGAGAGGAGCCCTCTGGCCGCCGGCAGCCGTCATGTCCACCCCCACACCTGCACCAAGACCTCGGTGGGGCTCAAAGGGCCAACACACGACTGCTCCGGCGGAAGCGGGCAGGAGCCAGGGGTTCTTGTTGGGAGGCTGCAGGACTATCAAAGGGAGGAGGCGAGCAGGCTTGCCCAGGGCAGTCGAGTCTGATGGGGGAGACGCAGCTCTGCCCTGGGGAGTCGAGACTGATGGCGGAAGCTCAGTCCTGCCCGGGCCATCGAGTCTGACGAAGCAGACACAGCCTGGCTCTGGAGGGTGAGGTCTGAGGGGGAGACCTGGCCCTACCCGGCCAGCCCACAGCACACACAGCACCTTCCTGCAGACCCCAGAGCCGCTCACAAAACCTGCCAAGGACACGCAGGGAAGGTGAGGGCTGCCGTGCCAGGCCCGGCCCCACAGCCAGGGTAGGGCAGGCAGGAAGTGCAGAAGGGCAGTCGGAGCCCAGGACCCTCACCTCCCTTGACCCCTGCCGCCCCCCCCCCCATGCCTGGTGACGTGCACGGGGTGAGGGGACGGCACCAGCTCGGCCCCAGGACAAGCCCTTGGCCCGGCCTCCATCCGAGCCCCAGCCCGGTTCCCGCTCTGCCGGGGGCCCTCAAAGGGCCCAATTGTGCCGGGAAGTGTCGGGGCCGCAGTGCCCGATGAATGCATGAAAAGACGCTTTGTGCGGGGCAGCAGGAGCGGGGGCTGGGGGCTCAGGGGCAGGAGGGCTGCCTGGAAGTGCAGGCAGCACCGAGCCGTCGTGGACCAACACGGGGCGAGCTGGGCCGGGAGAGGGCAGCCCTCGAGGCTGTGCCCGGGCAGGGGCTGAGCCAGGGCCCTGCCCCAAGCCTAAACACTTGCTTCACGGCCCTGTGAATCGGAGGCACGGGACAGGCAGATGACAGCCAGACCGGCCAAGCAGAGAACTCCTGAGCGAGGCGGGGAAGCTGCAGGCCAAAGACGGCTGGGCAGGTGCGGATGACAAGAGGCCGCGCGTCCCAACCAGAAAAACTGGGACGGCGGGCAGGGGCTCCCAGCACATGGGGGCGGGGGAAGCGCAGCCCAAGGACACTGCGACTCTTGCCCATCAGTGTCCCCTGCCGGCTGAGAGGAAGTGCCCCCTCCTCCCGGCTCCCCCTCCCATCCCGGGCATCTAAAAGGAGCACCGTCTGGCACTGCGCACCCCCCCCCCCGACTCCCGGGCCTGACGCATTAGTGGCTGACTAAGTGGTAGCTAAAAGCTCCCAGAATAACCAGGGGTTCGGGCAGGGGAGGGGGCTAGGGGCACACAGGGAGGACACAGCCCCAGAGGCAGGCCAGGCACAAGACAACCCCCACCCCCGCCTCCACCCGACACCATGTGATTCCCAGCCAGTCCTCGCTCTGCTGGGCCGGGAAACAGCACCCGCAGGCTGCTCCATGCAAAGCTGGACTCCACGGGCCCAGGCCCCACCTCCTCGCCCCGGCCAGTGTGAGGGTCACAGGACCGCAGGACTGCGGGGCAGCCTCGCTCTGACACAGCGCACGCCCCCAGCCCCCTGCCAGGGGAGCCCAGGGGCTCTGGTCCCCACGGGAAGAATCAGACCTGGTTCCTTTGGGAGTTCTACCCCCCAGCCCTGCTCCAGCCACCGAGTGCTGTGGCACGTGTGGACTTCCGCAGGGCGGTGTCCCCACAGCAGGCCTGACCAGCGGCATGCCATTCCTCTCCTGACTCACTGTGGGAGCTGTCACCCTCTGGTCCCCTCTGTGCCCATACCTGGGACGACTCTGAGACACGGGAGGGCAGCCTGAGAGGTGGCACGCGGGGTAGGGGGGGTTGTTGTCAACAGAAGAGGAACAACAGGGGCGGGGCCCCCTGCTCGGGCCTGACCCACTGACCTCGAGCGCAGAGAGGCTGGGAACGGCTGGAATGAGGGTGGCCCAGCCTAAAATGCTTCCGACAGGCAGCCCGGAGGGCCCCGGGCCAAGGTCCGCGTGGGGGCCCAGCCACATCCGGCAGGAGCCTTGGGCTCAGCCGTTCCCACCCTGCACCACCAGGCCCCCTCGCACCTCCCTAACTATGCATGCGCCCACACGGGGTCCAGGAGTTCACGGCACCCATGGGACTTGGAGTCAGAGGACAGGCGGGCTGACAGGCTCACAAGCCACAGAGGCTGTGCCACTGGCCCAAGGGTGGACAGCAAGGGGGGCTCAGGGCTTCTGACCCCACAGCTCAGCCCCATCTCTCCGGGGGACCCCATCCTGGGCTGCCCTCAGAGTCCCTGCTTGGAAAAGGCTGCTTCGCCCCTACCCCGCTGCGTCACCCCTCCTCTGCGCGTCTCGCTCTCCCAGCTGCCGAGTCACTAAGCTGACACCTGGCGGGGATCACCCACCCACCCGCCCTCCAGGTGGGGCCCGGGTCTCCCAAGGCCTTCAGCATCCAAATTCTGAGCCCGAAGGAGTGAGTCACAGTAGAACGGCAGCAGGTGCCTGGCACGGCGGGGCGGGCGCGGCACAGGGGCAGGTGCCTCCCCCAGGGCTCCGTCTCTCCCGCTCTCCAGGGTGGCACCAGCCCGTGCAGAAGGTAGCACACGGCTGCTGCTGGGGGCCCCCTGGCAGCCACCACACAGGGTCAAATTCCAGACGGCCGCTGGGGCAGATGGCGGGGCCGTGGGGCTCACGGAGGAGTGAGCGCTCCATTTCTATAGGAACGGCCAGCCAAGCTGGGAGCACCGTCCCGCCCACCAGGGTCAGCGGCCCCGGCTCCCAGACGCCCGGTGCAGCGGCTGCTGCTGTGCCGTTCACCGGGGCTGAGCCTGCCTGGCCTCAGTTCCCTCCCCTGCGGACGAGGGGGGCGTGGGGCTGACACTCGTTAAGGCCCAGCACCACAATGCTTAGGACAGACCACACGATAGTCAGAGTCAAGTTCTCAGCTCATCTCAGGGACGAGTGAGGCCCGGCCTTTTGGGAGCGGAGACGGCAGAAGCAGCGGCCTCCCCGACTCCACACCTAAGGGTGTAAGGCCGATGCCCCGGCTGTGCACACAGGACAACGGCACATCCGAGCCACCAAGGGCCAGTGTCCTGTGCTCTGTCCCATTGTGCGCCAAGCCGGGGCAATGTCGTGGGCAGAAGGGGCAGTGTGGGGAGCCAGCGTTGGGTGGGTGGGCCGGGGTGGGGGAGAGTGAGCAGGACGTGGGGGCTCCGGGAGGGAAAGCTGGACCCCACCCAGCTTCCAGTGGCTCTTCAGCCCAGGGGGTTCCCAAAGTCCCAGTCAGACCAAGGCCAGCAGTTGGCAAAATTGAGACCTGCCCCTGGCCCCGGAGCCAGGGCAGGGGTGGGGGAGGGAGAGGGCAGAGAACGGCCACACAGCCCAGGCGGAGGGGACAATGCTGCTGGGAGACAGAAGGTGGCCCGGACCAGCAGGCGAACAGAGCCAGGGCGGCCGGCCAGGGGCGCGGCCGGCCAGGGAGATGGGCTGCCAGGGCCGAGTTCCATCAGAAAGCAGAGATGCCGGGACGAAGACGAGGCGGCCCCACCGCCAGCCTCCCTCCCACAGCACTTCCTACGTGGCCCCATGGACTCGGCCCTGAACTCTCATGAGCGCGCAGGGGGCGGGGGTCTCTTCCCACTCCCATTTTCCAGATGGGAAGAGGGAGGCAGAGATCACGCAGCTGGGAAGAGACGGGAGCGGGGCTGGCCCTCGGCAGCCTGCAGCCTGCGTCCCTGCTCCACGCCAAGGCCCCTGGCAGCTTCTGTCAGCCCTCCCCACACAGACTCGGAGAGGCTGCTTGGCCAGCGAAGTCCTGACCTCCACGCCCAACACCCTAAAGCCCAGGGCGGACAGGAATGAGGGGGCACAGCTCACAGCCCCACCCAGCATAACTGGGAAGATAAGTCTCCCGGGATATCTCTTCTGCAATTAGGAAAACACGGTGCAGTCCGGGCTGACCACTGTGAAGGGCGGGTGTGCCCGCCAGCCAGCCCTTGCTTGCTCCCGCGCAGCTGGGCTCCCACCCACCCAGCCCTGGGCAAAACACTCGCTCTGCTCCCTGGCTCCCTGGCTCCCAGGTGCCCACCCAGCCTTGAGGACCCAGCCTGAGCTGCTGGCCCCAGGGAGGACCTCAGTCTGCTGTGTCCTGCCTGGCCTTGGGCATCTGCAGGTGGGGAAAGAGCCGGGCACTCCTGGCTCCACCATCACTCGAGCCCGCAGGTCAGAGAAGTGGCCTGGGCCACGGTGGGGGACAGTGTTCCCCACAGTGGCCTCCCTTCCACGGCCAGCCAGGCCCCAAGACAGACAGACGGCAGGCTGGAGGGCTCTCAGAGCCGCCTGGCCCTGCCCCAGGAAGGCATCACCGGCTGCCCCATCCCAGACCTCAGCTACCCCTGCAGCTCCCGCCTAACCTCCCTAGGGGTCGTCTGCGTGTCACAGGCAGGGGCCCGCCCTCCGAGCACCTGGGGCTGGGGCTGGGGCTGGCTGCCCTCCACCATGAGGGGTCCCTGGGCACTGGCACAGGGCCCAAGGCCCTGTTGGGAGCAGGGGTGCAGGAGGCACAGCAGGATGAGTCTAATCCTGAGCTGCCGTGACGGTTAAACCCAGATTAGCCCCAGCCGTGACACGGATCAACCTGCCCCGGGGACCCGAGGCGCAGCAGCCCAAGCAGGGACCAGCAGCAGGGGCGGGGGCTGAAGAGAGGACGGCCAGGGCTGGTGGGGCTCCTGGCAGCAGGAAGGGTCCAGGCTCCAGCAAGCTGGCCAAGGACGGACAGCCCAGGACGACAACCAGGAAGAGGCCGAGGGCTAGGGCCCCAGCAGGCTCGGGGCACTAGACTCAGCCCTGTTCCCGGCTCTGTCTGTCTGGCCAGGGGACCCAGGCCAGTCCCTGTCACCTCCCCGGCTCAGCGTCCCGTCTGTGCGGTGTGTGGTTGGCTCAGCTGACACTTCTGCTCTGACGTCCGTCCTAAGTGTGGCACCGTCAGCCTGTGTGGGCTGGGGTCACCGCAGACGGTGGCTCGGAGGAACTGAGACGCAGGGGGGTGCGTGGGCACGCAGGGAGTGACAGCCAGTCGGCCAGGCCAGCGGCACCATGTGCCCGAGGCAGGGGAAAGGAGTTGGGGGTGGGGGGTGGGGAGGGAGGTGGCAGGGCAGGGGCGGCCATCCAAGGCCCCTGGCACAGCCTTGCACAGGGAGGAGCCGCCCTGTGCCGCACAGGTGGGGAGGGGAGAGCCCTCAAGGCCTAGGTTGGCTAGGGAAGGGGGGAGGCCCTGCTACCTGCGGGGGCCACTGTCCACGCCCCCTGCCCGGCCCCCAGTTTTCTCTCTGGCCCGCGCGACAGCTGGCCGCACACCTGGTGGCCCCTGGCGAGGCCAGGAAGCCCTGGCTCTTCTGAAGGCAGCGGGTCAGCGGCCTCTTCCCCGCCACCCTGGCCTGGAGGAGGCAGCCAGGCCCGGCCGAGAAAAAGGAAGCCGGGAGAAGAGGAAACTCGCCAGGCTCGGGGCCGCCAGCAAAAGCCAGGTCAGTCTCTTGTGACACGCCAGCCACACCGCACGGGGCAGACCGGGGGCGTGGGCTGGGGCTGGGAGGCAGGACGTCCCCGCGGCCCACCCCACGGCCACCCGGCCTGGCCCTCTTCAGAGAGGGGAGCCCAGCGCCCCTGCCTCCTCCAGGTGGCCAGGCCCCGCCCTCTGCTCACAGAGTGAGCGCCCCTCCTCCCTGCAAAAGAGATCAAGGTTGCTGGAAGGGGAAGCAGGCCGGGGAAGGGCAGTGCCCACGCCTTGCGGCCTGGCTGGTGGTGAGCAGCTCTTCCCCTCTGCGGAGGAAGCCTGGGGCGACAGAGCTGGGGGTCGCCTCGCCCCCACGGGAATCACTGCGGAGAGAGCCGGGCACCCCTCGCCCCGGCATCAGAGGCCTCCCCTGCCTGCCTCGGTCCCCCGAGAGGCACCCCCGGGACAAGAGGTGGCCCGACTCAGATGTCCCCTTCTGCAAGGAACCCCCCCGGGGCCCCAGGCCGAGGCTGGCTGACCTGACACCTCCCTTGTGAGGCCTGCACCTGGCTGTCTCTCCTCTGTGGTCCCAGCTACCAGGAGGGATGCTCCCTCCTGTCCGCTCCCACAGCCCAGCGGACTCCTCTCCTGCTGTCAGCTTGCCGCTTCCTCCAGGAAGCCCTCTGAGCCAGCAGACTGGATCAGTCACCTCCCCCAGCCCCACAGCCACCTGCTACGGTAGCGGCAGATTTGTCTGCCCATCTCCCCACCTACACCTAAGAATCTCCTCCAAGGACATCGACCCTGACGTAGGCCCCAGCCAAGTCCGTGGAGTGAATACGTCCACCCTGGAGACCGCTCCCCTGGACTGATCTCAACACTCGGCCCAGGAGAGAAAAGCAACAGGAAACTCAAGGCACCGCCCCTCCCCTCCTCCCAGGTTCTACCTTCCCGAAGTCGGCAGGGGTTCAAGCAGCCTCTGCCCGCTCTTCCCACCCCAGAGTGGCAGCAACGCCAGGGCAGTGGGGCTCACAGAAGAATGGGCCCCTCCTTCGACCCTCTTTGGACATTTGGGGAAACTGAGGCTCAGAGCTAGGTGAGGACTTGGCCAGAGCCACACAGCAAATTAGCCCCGAGCTGGGACTCTTCCCGAAACACCAGGGCAGCGTCCACCCCACTGCCACCTGCTCCCTGGTATCTCCACGGTGCCGGACTGAGCCTTCCCAGAGCGCGGGAGGAAGCTCCTGGTGACATCACTCCCAACCTAGGAAACCCCCTCCTCCCGGGAACTAACCTCCCCCCAAGATGTGCAGGGGGAGTTCA
This sequence comes from Oryctolagus cuniculus, assembly GCF_051225735.1. Taxonomy (NCBI): domain Eukaryota; kingdom Metazoa; phylum Chordata; class Mammalia; order Lagomorpha; family Leporidae; genus Oryctolagus; species Oryctolagus cuniculus. Next base: position 109,200,330 of record NC_142878.1, on the reverse strand, counting down.
CGTGCAGGCGATGACTACATCTAAGGTCCCAGGTGGGCAAGGATTTCCACTGGAACTGCCGCCGCGCGGGGAGCCCCAGCTGTGACCTCACCCCCCAGAGGCGGTGACAGCAGCCCCTGCCCCAGCGAGCAGGGCCCTATAATGGCTCCCCAGTGGCCACCAAGTCAACAATAACATCCTGTCTTTCACTGGGCCAGAGAGCAGTCCACCAGCCAGACAGGTGGAAGCTGCAGACTGGGCTCTGCCCTATCTGTGCACAGGCGGGCTCACCTCTGACCTCGGGGGTCATGACCTCCCTGGGCCTCATGGGCTCCTCCAACCGAGCACGGAACACAGAGAGTTTCCAGTTGCCGTGGGCAATGCCAACCCCCGTGCTCCCCCGCACCCCACTCCTCGGGCTGCTGCCCAGACAGTCCTGCTAGGACCACACCTTCACATCTGTGGCTTGTCCAGGCCCTCAGGGGACAACCCCAGAGCCCTTCCCGCCCTGGTGAGCCCTGAGGGTCCCGGGCAGGTGCAGAGCTCAAGGACACCCTCCCCACCCTCGCCCAGGCCCGAGCTTTGCCAGAGACAGCCACTTCCCTGCAAGTGCAGGCTCTGGTCTCTCCCTGGGGCTTCAGTGCCCCCCCCCCAGGCCCCACACCCATCCAGGCTCCTGGCGGCTACCACGCCCCGGCCACCCGCCTGTGGACAGGGCTCCAGGCTTACAGCAGGCCCCCGGGGGCGGACCCCTCTCAGCCCACTCCAGGGTTGTCCCTACTCGAGCCCGACTGCCATGTGTTAACCCCACAGGAGACAGGAGGCAGCTGTCAGCCGGGCGCACCGGTCACCAGCTGGTGGCCCTGGGGGGCAGGTGAATGGCAGGGCCTGTCTGGCCAGTGGGGTACCTGGCACTGGTGCAGGAGACCAGAGACTGTCCTTGGACAAGACTGGTGAGAGGCTGGTGGGCCCCAGCTAGCAGGGGTCAGCAGAGGGCAGGCCCGTGTGCTCCCAGCAGTGAAGGGTGGGGCAGGGGGTGGGGTACCGTGCTAGGCTGGACACTCAGCAAAGTGGGTAAGAGGCCTGAGAGCAGCTTCAAAAAGCCTCGGGGTGGGACTGCTGATGTGCACTAAGTGCTAAGAAGTGAGTGTGCATTAAGTGTGTGGGGGAAGGAAGGGGGGCTCAGATCAGCAAGGGGAGCTTCCAGAGAGAGCCCTCAGTGGCACTGGTTCCCTACAGAGTGTCCACGGCTGCAGTGTCCAAGTCGGCCAAGGGGATGCACACGAGGTGCAGGGTGCCGAAGAAGCCCGGGCAGGAGCTGGGGGCAGCTGAGGGCGTGCAGGTGGCCAGAGCTCCCACTGCCCAGCCCCACTCCCACCGGGACCACCTCTGGCTGCTGGCAGAGCTGCAGACCAGACACTTCACTTGCAGTGGGAGAACCGCCAGCCACTTCTCTCCTCCCCCCACCCCCCAGGCCCGGGACTGGTGCAGTGCCAGGTCGGCGCAGCCCCTGCCGGCCCGGTGCGCTCCCGGGCTGCTCAGTGACCTTGGGCGAGTCCCGCTCCCTCCACCGCGCTGCTGCCGCTGCGGCAGTCGGGCCCCTGGTTTTGTGTGTGGGTTTTTCCCTCTGCTAAGAATACCTGCCCCAGATAACGATCCAACTCCGCAGTGGCTGCAAAGTACCACAGGGCTCCCGGCGGGGGGCACCCGACCTATCCCCCCACGCCGGCTGCGCGAGCGCGCCCCACCTCCACCACAGGGGGGGCCCGCAGAGACGCCAAATTTGGGGGCAGAGCCCGGTGGGCCTGGGGGTGGGGAGGCGTTTGTGTGCAATGCGGGGAAGGCAGTGAGCCTCACACCCCCGCCCAGCAGGCTCGCTGTCCCACTGCACAGGGGTCTAAACTGAGCCCCCCACCCCGGCCAGGCTCCCAAACCCACAGCGGCCGGAGCCTGCGCCCCCGCCCCAGTACCGCAGCTTGGGGGTCCCGGCCGCCGCGCCCCGCCCTGCGGGCACTGCCCCCACGCCGGCGCCCATCGCTGGTGACAACTGCCACGTGCGGGCGCGGGGGGTGCGGCCGGTCCCGGCACTGCGACGACGGCGCCCGGGTGCCCCCAGCCCCCGCCGCGCCCCGCACCCGGCTCGCTGCAGGGCGCCCACCCCCTTGCCCGGCCGGCGCTCCGGGCCGGGGCGGGGGCGGGGGCAAGCGGCGGGGTCTTTGTTCCCGCAGCCGGAGCGCGGCGGCAGCGGCGGCGGCGGCGGCGGCGGCGGCGGCGGCAAGAGGTCCGCGCCCCCCTCGCCCGCCAGCCAGCCCGAGCCCCGCGAGCGGGCAGAGCCCGCAGCCCGGGAGGTGGGCGCAGAGGTCGGGAGCCCGGCCGGGGAGGGGTCCCGCGCGGAGGCCCTCCCTCCCCGCCCCACCCCGCTCCCCCACGCCGGAGGGCCGAGAGCCGCTCGGGGCCGGGGAGAGGGGCCCGCACCCTGCCCCGCGCCGCGGCGCCGCTGGCGGACTTGGAGCGACTTAGCCGGGCCCGGCCCCGCGGCTCGCCGAACGCCCCACGCTCCCTGGCGCGCCGGGCGCACCCCCGCGCCGGGACCCACGCCCCCCGGCGGCCGGCCCCGGGCCGCAGAGCCGCGCGCACGCACTCGCGCCGGTGCCGCACACTCAGCGCCCGCCCGCGCCGCGTCCGTCCCGCGCCCGCCGGCCGCGCGGCGCCGCCTACCTCTCCAGACGGCGGCGATGCGGGGTCCGCTCCTCGGGTGGCCTTGGGCGGAGGCGGCGGCCGCCCAGAGCAGCAGCAGCAGCCGCAGCGGGAGCCCGCCCGGGGCCGGCGGGCTGGCGACGCGGGCTCGCGGAGCGCTGGGGGCGGCCCGTCCGGGCGGAGGAGGCGTCATCCCGCGGCCCCGGAGCGACAGCGGCGAGCAGCCGAGACTGAGCCGGCGCCCGGCCGCAGGCAGAAGCCAGCGCCAGGGGGCGGAGCCTCACGGCTGACCCCACCCCGCCCCTCCCCCGCCCCGCGCCGCCCCCGGCTGCCCGCAGCCCGAGTGAGCCAGAGGCGGGCGGACTGCTTCGCCGCCGCGGGGCCAGGCACCTGCGCCAGGCGGGCTCGGGGGCTCCCCGCTGCCCAGGACGCTGGCCTGGAAGTGGCAGGGCGGCTCCCTCGGGGCGCCCCGGGCCACCTCGCCGCGGCCGGCTCAGGGGTCTGCTGTGGTTCCCGGAGCGTGGGCTCGTACGAGCGAGCTGACACGGGCGCGGGACGCTGTCCCTGGGCGGGGGGTGGCGAGGGGCGCGTGCGGGGCGCTCGCGCCCGCCGCAGCGCTGCCCGCGGAGCACCCGTGTTGGCCTGGCTCCCTCCCCTCCCTCTCCTTTCTCCTCCCTTCCCCAGCCAGCAGCCTTCTGGGCTGCCTCCCCCCAGCCAGCTGGTGCAAGCTCAGAAAATCCAAACTCATTTCCATGTGCGCGGAGGGGGATATAATTAGGAAGGCCCCGTCCCCAAGTGGGAAGAAGGGAGCCTCCCGCGGCCTGCCCCGGACTCTGGCCTGGCCGGCGCCGAGGGTCAGATCTGCGTTAGAGAGCTCTCCAGGGCTCAGGGACCGCGGGGCCAGGCCCAGTCCCTGTCTCTGCACCTGCCTGCCCTTGGTCAAAGGTCCCTTCCACCCCAAGCTAGGGAGAGCCCAGGCTCAGCAGGTGCAGTAAGCAGGTGCCCACTGCAAATGTAGCCGGAGGGGGGCGCTCAGCTTGAAGCGAGGTGGGGGGGAGTAGCAGAAGCCGGTGAGCAAGCGTTCGACCTTCAGGATTCACGGGTCTAGACTGGATTCACACACTGCCGACAACCAGCAAAGTCACAGGGCCGGCTGTCCTAGCCCCAGCCCCAGCTCTGGCCAGGGCATCTAGCTCTGGCTCTCTGCATTCCACTTCCTCCTTCCCCCCCTGAGATTCCCACCCCACGGTGGGGGGGGCACAGCAGGTGCAGGAAGTAATATCAAGATGTCCCCTCCCCCGCCCCCCGCCCCCTCAGTGCTGCACCCCAGCCTGTGGCCCCCAAGGCGGTCAGCATAGCCTGGCCCGGGCCAGCACCGAGATGGTCACTGGGTCTGGCCCGCAGCCTCACCTGCTGCACCGGGGTAGCCCCTCCCACCTGCGCTCTCTGTGCCATAGAGGGCAAACTAAGAAATCACCTTGAAACTCCAAGAAGCCAAATGCATTCAAAGTAACGGCATTGGCCGGAGCACAGCTGCTCACGACACACAGCCCACGGACAGCTATGCCGACCCTGCCTGTAAGAGTTGGATTCTGGAGTATTTCAGATACCCTATTTCTCTCTCTCTCTTTCTTCTTGAAAGAAAAGGAGACAGAAAGACAAATCTTCTACCCCCCAGGTTACTCCCCAAATGCTCACAACAACCAGGGCAGGGTCAGGCCAAAGCCCGGAGCCCAACTCAGCCTGGGTCTCCCGTGGTAGGTGGCAGGGGCCCAAGGACTTGAACCATCACCTGCTGCATTAGCGGGGAGCAGGGTCAGAAGCAGAGTAGCCGGGGCTCGAGCCCATAGTCCAACATGGGAGTGTCCCGAGCAGGGACTTTACCCGCGGGGCCCAAGGCGCCCCCAGCCCTACACTCTGCAGTGTAGGTAGCATGCCAACACGTGCTCGCCGCGTGCTGCGCGGTGCGTGTCTCACAGCCTCGTCCTAGCTGGCTGCACCCTCACCCTCCTCTAAGACACTGCTGCTGTGCACTGAGAGGACCCGCGCCGGGCCCAGGACCACACAGCTGCTTAGAGGTGGGGCTGGGGCTCTCAGCAGGTACCTGCGGGCCCCGCCCTCAGCCTCTCAGGGGTGAGGTGCCCTGGTGCTGCTCCCTCCTGTCTGGGTCCCGGCCAACCTCAGAAGGACCCAGACTGAGCCCAGGGTCCCCAGGTGCTGGGCAGGGCTGCCTCAGTCTCCCAAGCAACAGGGCAGCAGATGGAAACCAGGGTAGACGCCAGAGCACCATGAGTCGGCCAACCTGGGCAGAGAGGGCCGGGGCCAGATGGCAGGCAGGGGATGCGAGAACTGGACCACAGAGGGGAGGCCGCTGGACAGAGGGTCCACAGAGCGGGGCAGGCACCAGCGCCAGCACCGGGCGCCGACTTTCCCATGTGGACAGCCCAGGGAGGTCACATCGGGATGGCGTCGGCGGCTGCACTGCAGGCCAAGGCTCAGTCCCCACACACTGCCAACAAGGAGAAACGGGCCAGCGGAGGCAACAACAGGTGCTGGATGCTGACAGAGCTGGGCGGCGGGGAGGGCACTGGGAGGAAGAATTGACCCTGGAGCCTCTGACCCTGAGGATAAAGCCTCCGAGAGGTCACCTCCTGGGCCCTGCAGGCCGCAGAGGCACAGCCAAATCCAGGGAGGGGCGCCTGAGATCCAGGGACTCTGGGCCGGACGCACGTTCCAACCACAGCCTCTCGCCGTTCGGGGCCAGTGCTGTCCAACCCAGGGCTCCCTGAGCCTCCTCGCCCTCCTCCTCAGTCCCCAATTCATGGCTTCCGAGGAGGGACCAGGCCCCAGAACAACAGACCTGAGCGGGGTGTGAGGACGTGGGGCAGAGGTAATGCACGCAGACGCGCGGCCACGCTCCGCGGTCATGGACACGGTGACCCTAGAATGCCAGCTCCCGGGATCAGAAGCAGCTCCCGGAGGCCGGGCAGTTCCCACAGCCCATGGCTACTGCCTGCCACCGCTGTCCCTGGCCAAGAGAGCAGGCAGGCCAGGGGAAGGCCTGGAGGACACTGCGGGGGCACCTGCCCGGTCCACGGGGCGATCGCCATCAGCGGCAATCCTTGGGGACCGTGGAGAAGCCGCACCTCGAGTCGATGCTGAGATTCTGCAGATGATCCCGAAGCAAGAGACTACATGTAGACAAATGCACGCAGGTGCAGGTCCCCGCCTGGGCCCTCCAGCACCCTACCCTGCGTGCCGCTTCTTGGGGACAGCCGGCGGGAAGTGTAGAGGGAATCTCCTTGGCTGAGCGGGCACCTGGCCACACAGCTTGCCCGGCCCTCCCTGCTCTGCCAGTGCCCACTTCCTGACCCTGAGCCAACTTGGAGCCCATGCCTCCCGGAGGACAGCCTGACCCACGGTGCCAAGGGCTTCTTGAGATTGTACTGGCCTTCCTAGCCCTGATGGTGAGGGCTTCCCAGTGGCACCACGTCCCCCGTCTCTCCTCTCTGTCCTTGTCACTCTGGCTGCATGTTCATTGGATGGCCTATAACCACCCATGAGATCTGAGTCCAGCCAGCCAAGTGCGGTGCCGGATAAGAGTCGTAAAGATTGGGGGGGGGGGGGGGGAGTGGATTTCTCCCATTAAGGCGCTGGTTGGGACGCCTGCATCCCCACTGGCGAGCCTGGGTTCTGTGTGTGCCTCTGGCTCCTGACGCCAGCTTCCCACTCCTGCGGCCCCTCGGAGGCAGTGGTGGACACGCAAGTGATTGGGTTTCTGCCACCCAGCTGGGGGACCTGGCTCCTGGCTTCCGCCCAAATGCCAGGATGTCCCTCTGCCTCTCGAATTAAAACAAGATAGAGGAGAGGAATCCACAGAGGACTATTTCGTGCTGGGCAGGGTTGTCAGAGAAGAGGTAAGGGCGCTCGGCTCACCCCAAAAACAGGATGGGTACCTTCTGGAGACTAAGGTAGCACTGGGCTTGTGGAAGCAGCGCCACCTGGTGGCCACTCTGGACCAGCCGCGTCTCAGCCGAGAGCAGAGGTTTAGGCTCCCAGACCTTCGCAGGATAAACTCCTCCCTGACGCCAACCACGCCCAGATCCACCTCTAAGACTCCATTCCCAGCGCCCACAGCCCGAGCCAGAGCATCTCGTGGAAGTCATGTGGAGCCCATCGAGACTCAAAATCTCTGGGCTGGCCGCGGCAGGGAGGCCGGGGATGAAGTCCAGCTTGGCCGCCTAGTTTCTGTGTTGATGAAGGGAGACAGAGGAGTTCTAGCATCACTTCCCCTCCTGACCCTGCTCCCCTCGAGGCCAGAGGTGGACGCAGCTCCTGCCTTCTGTGTCTCTCCTTGCCTGCGGGTGGAGCCACGCAGCTCTGCAGGGGCCAAGGGGGACAGGGTGGGAGGTGTCAGTCCAAGGTCACTTTTCCTTTGCGAATGAGTGATCCGGGAACCACAGATCTTGGGAGCGCCACACCTCTGCCCTGCCGGCGCAGCGCCACTCCTGCTTCCACACCCCCAGTGATGGTGAGCTCCCTCACTCCGGGGCCACCTCGTTTAGCCACGACACGGCTTCTCGCCTGCCCTCTGGGGCTGCAGGTCCAGCCCGCTCCTCTTGGGAATTTCAACAGAGAGCTCGCAGCTTTTACACCCCACCCCAACCCCTGGGGTCAATAATCCCACTTCCAAAAAGGCCCCTCCTGGGCTGATTGCTAGGATCCGTCAATGCTGAGCCCGACCCCCGGTTCCGTGCAGTCCAGTGTGGGTCCCACCCTGAGGAGGACTGCCCCTCCCTGCCCGGGGTAGACAGTGGCCTCACTTCTGCGCCCAGAAGGCACTGCCTCGTTTGGGTGGAGATGCTCGGCCATCACACCTTCGGCAGCAACACTGGGCTGCAGGCTTGAGGAAGACGGGGAGGTTAAGTCTGTGACCGGCAGAGGAAGAAGCAAGTCCCCCCCCCCAGCCCCCGGCTGCCACGACCTCCCGTCCTGTCTGTGTCTAGAACGTTCCCCAGGCCTGCATGAGCGCCTGCCACCTGGGATGCACACACTGTCCATATCCACTGACATAACTCAAGGAAGTTAAATCAAGAAGCTGGTCGGGGTAGGTGCTTGGTCGCTGTGTACAACGGCAGCATCCCATATCCCAGTGCCCGGATGGGGTGCTGGCTGCTAAGGCACACATAGGTGTTTGAGTCCCCGCGACCCACGTGGCAGATCTTGGTTTTGGCCCAGCCCTGGCTGTTGTGGGCATTCGGGGAGTGAAGCAGTGAGCGGATCTCTCTTTCTCTCTGCCTTTCAGCCTCCCTCCCCTCGAGCTCTGGCCCCTGGTGGAGCCACCCTGAGCCAGTCCCACCCACGCCCGGGGAAGGCCAGCACCCCAGCACCCACGTCCTCACGAGAGGCACTCATCCGCCCATGGGGGTGGCAGCATCTCCTGCCCAGGGCTGATGGGGAGACCGAGATGGCACAGGCGTGTGCCTTGCTCGGCACCTGGCACAGAGCGCATGTTTGACAGATGAGCACCATGTACGGCCCTGCTGGGAGTCGGCTTTGCCACGGTAGACTGGGCCAGTGCCTGGGTCACTGCAGAACACGCTGCAGTTACTGGCGACGGCACGGCCTGCGGGACGAGGGGCTGGGCTGAGCCGAGGCCAGCGGGGCAGTGGGGCCCAGCCTCTCGGAGATGCTGGGGAAGCAGACGGAGGGAGGGAGTGAGTGAGAAGCCACGTCAGGGTAGGGCTCTGAGAGCTTGGTCTGGGGCCCAGGCCAGATGGGGCTGCGGCAAGGCGCAGAACCGGGCCCATGTGCCCGGCAAGCTGTGCCAGCCCAGCCCGTGTCGGCCCAGCCAAATCTCGAGTTATATCAGGAGAAGGGATCTGTTCGGAAAATTCACCCATTTCTGTGAATTTGCATATTCTATTTTGGGGTCTCTTCCTTTTTTTTGGTTTCCCTTAGCTTCCTAGAAAAGTTCTCGTGATGAGTTCCAGCTTCACCTCTGTTGAACCGCGCTGCTCACCACCACGGCCAGCAGTCCGCTGCCCCCCCCCCCCACTGCCCACCTGCTCCGTCCTCAACCCACAGAGCGGCTCCGCCAGGTCCCCTCGAGGTGACCACGGCTCAAGGCCCCTCGGCCACAGCAGGCCCTCCTTGGCCAGCTCCCTCCAGCTCAGCTCTGGCGAGCCCCGGTCCGGCCCGCCCCATCTGCAACCCATCGGTGCCTGTTGGCTGTGAGGCTGGCCTTCCTCTGCCTCCACCTTTCCCCACACAGGCCCAGACTGCACCTTTAACTTTTGCTGTCAGCCCTGGGGACATCCAGTGGCCTCCAGGACAGCCCCACCCCCTGCCCATGGCACCTGGGGGGCGGGGGGCTCCAGGCACTGAGAAGCGCTGGTGCCTTCCAAGGCCCAACCCAGCTCCTGATTCCGGCTGTGCCACCTCCCCCTCAGCCTGCCTGCTGCTCCCCCGCACGGAGCTGGTCTGTCCCTCGCACCTCGCATCCCCCCACCCCGCCGCAGCTCTGGCTGAGGCAGGAGCCTCCTAGCTGGCCGCCCACCCTGTCTCACTTCCCCCAAGTCCAGCCTCCACGCAGCTGCTGGTATCTCACACGGCAGTCTGGGCCTCCTCCCCCCTCCACATACAGCCCTGCCGGAAGCCACTCGAGGGGTGCCCTCCCCATAAGACCCCAACCCAGCCTGACCCATGGGCCGTGGGCAGCTCCGAGTGACACAGACCTGGGTTTCTAGGCCAGCTTGTCCCTGTCCCGAGCATGAGACCACAGAGAGACCATGCCACCTCCCGATCCTGTGATGCCCTCAGTGAGGTGGCAACAGAACACTCCCAGTTCCCAAAGACCTCAGTTCTAACCCCTAAAGCCCCCCTCCCAAGTCCCACCCCAATCTGTGCACAGCAGCGAGTGCACTATTAATTCTAAGTCACAAATTCTCTCCCTCCTCCAGCTCCCGTTTCCCTTATGCACTGAGGGCAAGCCCGACACCCCAGCCCAGCTGTTCCCCACAGCACTCAGCACACGCACCTTCCTGCCCCTCAGGCTTGGGAGCCCCAGGGAACGCCCCTTCCTGTGAGCCCCCGCAGGCCCTGGCCTGGCTGTCGCCATCGTGTTGGCCTGGCACACAGCGGAGGCTCCGTGTTTGTTGAAAGAGTGAGGGGGACAATGCTCAGGAAGGCGTCCCCGGCCCGCGGAAAGCCCCAGACTCAGTGGGGGCACCTGTCAGGCTCGGCATCGCCGTGCAGGAAGCAGGCCAGCCCCTGGAGGAAAGGCCTGACAAAGGAGGGAAAGGGAAGCCATGGGGCTGCTCAGTTCTGGGAAGCAGCAGGACCGGCTCCAGGGGCAGGCGAGGGGGCGGGGAGGGAGCCAGGGGCTCGTGCTGGGGTGGGGGGTGAGCCGCTGTGGAACGGACACCAGCCCCCCGCAGCTGGGATCACGGCGGGCACTCGGAGGCTGTGTGGGCCCCGCCTGAACAACTCGGGCCCCCGAGAACCGCACTGGTCAGTGAAAGGCGGAAGGTGGGGGCTCCCTGGTCTCTGCTCCCAAGCACGAGGCAGCTGGGGCTCCAGGCAGACCCCTGAGGCGCACAGAGGCCCAGAGAGTCGAGTCCTTGCTGCCAGGCTAATCCCAGGCTTCAGTGAGAACTGCAGCGGTGGGCATCTGGCCTCTCAGGACCCTTGCATCCCCTACTGGAATTCCTGGGTTCAAGGCAGAGTGACAGAGAGGGTGACGCCGAGAGATCCTCCACCCCAGATGGCAACCACTGGGGCTGGGCCAGGCAAAGCCAGGAACCCAGAACTCCATCCACGTCCCCACTGGGGGGTGGCAGGGGCCCAAGCACTTGGGCTGTCTTCCACCACTTTCCCAGACGCACTAGCAGGGAGCTGGATCAGAAGCTGAGTGCCCGGCACTCAAAGCCGCCCTGACATGGGAAGCCAGCAGCGCAAGGCTTAGCTTAACCCTCTGCACCACAACCCCAGCCTCCTGAGAACGCACGGCCTGGGAGACAGCAGTGGTGGCCCAAGTACTTGGGTCCCTGCCATTCACGTGGGAGACCCGGATGGAGTGAGCTCTGGCTTTGGCCCGGCCCCACCCACACCTGACTATGGTGAGCACCTGAGGAGTAAACTAGTAGATGAGATACCTCCTCCTCTCTGCCTTCCAAATTGTTTTTAAAACTTTTTTAATGTTTAAAAAAAAAAAAAGAAAGAAATGCAGAGAATTCATATTTCCTAGAGAAGATAGGGACTAGCGTCCCACCTAGGCCATACTGGAGATGTCCCGCCCTGGGAGGCAGCAGGCGACACTACCTACGTGGGAGACCCGGAGTGAGTTCTGGGCTCCCGGCTTTCCCAGCTGTTGCAGGCATTTGGGGAGTGAACCAGGAGATGGAAGATCTGTCTCTATTTTTCAAATACAGAGAAAATAAACTAAAACAAATAAACCCATTACTGATAAGCCGGGGGTGATCCAGAGAAAAGAACGTGATGTGCTGGGGTCCCCACCAGGCCAGGGCAGAGGGGCAAGCAGAACCCCACTCCGGAAGCAGCGCCCGTGGACGGGTGAGCAGGCTGTCCCCACGAGGGGTGAACCCTCCCTCCCAGCGAGACGAGAGGAAGCTGAGTGGCCAGGACGGGTCAGTGCACTCAGAACGTCAGCAGGCGTGAGACAGCCCAGGGAGCCCTGCGCCGTGTCAGCTCCCAGAGCCACAGGGAGGGACCCGCCTCCTGGAGCAGCTCTGGGGCCCCAGTCCGGCATCAGAGGGTGCTCGGCAGGACTAGGGGAGGGACAGGGAATCTTCTGGAAGCCTTTGAGAGGGAAGTGATGCGCGGGGCCGCCAACTCCCACTGCTCCCCCTGAAAGTCTACTGGGCCCCTCTCTACATGCGGACACTCGGGGCAGGAGCCTCTGTGGTCAACCTGTGACTGGGCAGCAGCCCTGCCATGGCCTTGGCCACACCCTGAGGCTGCCACACCCAAAGCACCTGAGTCCGGGCCACTCCTGGAAACTTCTCCCCAAGATGACGGTGTGTCACCCCGAATCTCACGACGGGCCCAGAACCAGGACCAGGCCTGCTCCCCGGTGCCACGGTACCAGGCCCCACACACCGCTTGTCTCCATACGTGCCCCCAGCTCCAACCAGTCAAGAAGGCCACGCGCTGGACGAGGTGGGAGAGCTGACCATCAGGTATATTGGGGAGGGGAGGGGCGCCGGCGGCCACCCCTGCAGCCTGCTGGGGGCTCAGGGGGGCGGCGTTCACGGGGCTCCCCCTGCGAAGATGAGCTCCAGGGCCGCCTGGATGTCGCCCCCGGTGGCCTGCAGGGCCCGCAGGCTCAGCTCGTCGTCCTGGATGCCCATGTCACGCAGCTGCTGCAGCTGGGGCTGCCACTGGCTCTGCGGAAAGACGGGGGCAGGGCGGTTAGCGGGGCCCCGAGGGAGGGGGTCCCGGGGTGACGCCACGGAGCACGGGCGGCCACAGGCCACAGGCTGGGGCAGGCTTCCCAGAGAGCCTTAACATGAGGACCCGAAGACAAGACACAGATCACTCCATGTTCTCCTGCTGTACCTTCTCTCTCTCACACACACACACGAGATGATAAAAATAACTCCTTAACAACCCTGGATGTCCTGAAACCACCCCCGCCGAGCTGTGTGTAATCTTTCGCCTTAACGCCGCCGACTGCTCAAACGTCATCTACACGCACAGCCCAGGGTGGAGCCCGCAGGGGCCGGGGGACGCCCTGGGACCCAGTGGCGCCTGCACTCCCTGCGCAGCAAGCCGGCCTGTTCTCCTGCGGGCTCACTGCTCCTGCGTTCTCGGCCCCCCTCCCGTGCACAGGCGAGCTTGCCCTTGGCGCGATGTTTGCCTCTCCAGGTAGCTTCAGACTGCGTGGGGTTGTTTGCTTTGCCATGAAGAAGTCGTCCCCGTTACAACTTCACACTCGTCCCTCTGCTGTCTCACGGCCCCTAGGTTGTGAGTCCGCCCTGCACGGCCTTCTCCCCCGTGAGGACCTGACGAAACGCACCCCCACTAGCGCTCCTTGGCTTCATTAATACCTCCTATCTCCTGACAGAGGCGTACACAACGTGGGGAAAATGAGGCGTTCACACGTGGGCAGAAGGCTGGGTTAGAAACGCCAGTCCCGAGCAGCAGCAGGGTGCGAGCGTGGAGGAGAAACCGCACACGTCAAACCCGGAGTCACCTCACAGGCGGGCGGAGCCAGGGAGCTCTGGGAGCAGCGAGCAGGCCCCCAGCGGTGCCCACGTGTCCCGCGGCTCCCCCACTGCTCACGGGGCCACGCCAGGCAGTGACGACCACGGGCGCTGGAACCCTGCCTTCCCCACTGCATAGCTCTGCGACCCTGGACAAGGGCTGGGAGCGATGGTCAGCCCACAGGCTCGCCATGAGGACAGACAGCGCCGGCACCAGGATCCGTCAGGCCAACCGCTCCCCCGCGTGCCCCGGGCCCGCTCGCGGTCAGAGCCAGCGTGAGCTCCTGGGCCGGCACCCGCCGAGGCCCTGCTCTCTCCGCCCGGCTCCTGGCAGCTGTGCACCCGGACTCTGCTCATGCAAGGAGCCACCTGTGCCTGGAACCGTGCCCTCGCGGCCTCACACACCTGCCCCTGCCAGGGGCTTCAGCATTGCTTCTTCAGCAAACGCCCCCTGGCCCGGGCCCTCCCCGGGCGGCGGGGCTTCTCGCCTCACCATTCCCGGACCCGCACCAAGCTGGCCTCTGGGACAGGGAGCAGGGCTGCTGGCCCCGGGCCCGGCTCCCTGAATGGACCAATGGTCCTCCAGGTCAGGCAGGCAGTCCGGCCGCGGGCACTGAGGGCAGGAGCCGAAGCCGCAGGGATGGGGGCCCCGCACAGGAAGTAGGCAGACTGACCTGTGGGCTGGGCTGCCCGGAGGCCTGCAGGGCGTGCTGCAGGGCCTGGCTGAAGAGGTCGCTGGTGATGGGCGTCCCGGGCTGCGCGCCCGAGGCCAGCGGGGACGTCCCTGAGGAGTGGCCCTGTGGACAGAGCAGGGGTCAGCACCGGTCTCCCCGCTGGGCCACGGCCCCCAGAGGCACCCAGAGGCTTTCCACGTGGCCAGGAAAGTTCGCGGCTTTTCTGCTCCAGAGACACAGACTCTGAGCCCCAGCCCGGCCCAGGACGCCAGTTCCAGCAGAGAAAGGCGGGGCCGGCGTGGCATGGGCTCTACAGGGCGGGGAGACGGTGCCACTCGCGTTCCCGAACAGGAAGTGAGCTGAGCTGCCCTGAGACCCCCGGACTCCAGCCCAGCCCCAGGGCCAGCAGGGGCAGACCCACTCCGCCTCTGGGGAGCTGCGCCCCTTGAGCCCTGCCGTGGCCACCCCGGCCCTCTTCATACCTGGGTGCCAGGAGTTGGCGTGTGGGAGCTGCTCTCCGGGGTGCTGGCCAGGGCCAGGGCAGTGGCCAGCTCGCTCTGGGTGATGGGCCGGGGGCCGGCCGCCCCACTGTAGCCCAGGGACGCTGGGCGGGAGCTGGACGCACTACTGGAGGGCGTGGGCCGGGAGCTCTGGAGGTGGGAGAGACTCTGTGGGGGGGCGGCACCGGAAACTCCCAGGGAAGCCCCCCACCCCGCCGCACTCTAGAGTGTTCTGGGAGAGACTCCCCAAGCTCCTGGGCTCAGAAAGGGACTGCAGGACCCAACCCTGGCCCCGGGGAGGGCTCACTCTCGGGCCGTCACCCCCAGAGGGCAGGCAGCCAGGCCACTCACTGAGTGGAAGTCGTCCTCGTCGTCAGAGAGCCCGTCAAACAGGAAGCCACCTGGAGGAGGGCGAACAGATTTCAGGAGGAAGAACAGAAAGGCACAGGCGCAGCTCCAGACAGCGCCAGTCACTCTCCAAATCCGTCAGCTCATTCTCCCCTCGGAAAATTACAGGACAGATGCACTTCCTGACTCAAACCGAGCGCTCCCAAGGAACGCCCTCTGCCAGCGCTAAACATAGCTGCCGGAGCGCCGGCGCTGGGGCTCACCTGGCACGTCGCGGTACGAGCTGGAGGGCAGGTTCCGGCCAGAGGACTCAGCCCCCGGCATCGGGGTGCTGCCTGCCACCGAGTGCAGCACCAGGACGATGGCGTTGACCAGGGCCGGGTGAGCAGGCACCAACCTGGGACAAGGGCAGGAAAACACCAAGGGCGACTCAGGAGACGGGCTCGGCCGCATGGGAGCGTGGGGCGTCTGCCCCTCAACTCCTCCGTCCTCGGCGTCTCCCGCCAGGGAGCTCTGCCCTCCTGCTCCCTGCCCCGGCCGCGGCAGCAAGGCCTTCAGTTCCCAGGGGGAGGGGGCTTTGGGCTGCCCACTGCCCGAGAAGCCCTCGCTCTTCCTGGCCTCCTGACAGACAGCTGTCCCTCAGCCCATCCTCCCAAAGACAGAAACCCCCACAGGTGCTCACGTCCCAGTGCAGGCACAGAACCCTCTCGGGGTCACTCTGGGCACCTAACACAGCACCAGCTACACGCACAGTCGTCACAAAATGACAAGGAAACCTGCGCAATTTTCCTTTTTCTTTTTTTAGCATTTTCAATCCACGGTTGGTCAAATCCACTGGTAGGGAGCACTGGCTGTGTCCAAGGTAGCCTTGGTGACAGCCTGGGGGACGGCCCCACGAGCAGTGGGCCTGACCACTGCAGGGCTGTGATGGGCGCACTTACGTGTCGAGCATGTTGGGATCGGCGAAGACGGAGAAGAGGTCTTTGTCCTGGAGCACCCCTGAAAGAGAACAGGGGTTCCCCAAGAATGGAACTCTGGCCAGACCCTGCAGGTCTCAGAGCACCCAGCAGCGTGCCCGCCCCTCACCCCACACGGTGCAGCCCCGAGGGCCCTCACTCCAGCTGCCTTCCCCGCGCCCCAGGGCTTCCCTCATCCATTACAGCGTGCAGGATGCGTCCTCTACTCGCCTCACCACGCCGGCTGGGCCGCTGTCTCGCCGTGGGACTGAGCTCGCTCAGAAAGCTGGGCGCACGGAGCGACCCTGAAGCCGCCCTCCTCCCACAGACCAGTGCCTGCAGGGAGACTGGCTCCTCCGGGTTTCTCCTTCCCAACCGCTCCCACGTCCTCGGCAGGCCCGCACCTACCGAGAGCAATGGGGTCACTGCTGAGGCCCGGGGTGGCCACGATGATCTGGTCCAGAGACTCCTTATTGCTGAGCATTTTGAAGACCTGCAGGAGGCAGGCAGGGCTGAGCTCTCCCAGCAGCCCAGGGCCCTGCCCAGGCACCCACTCTGCCGCGGGACGGCCCTGTCGAAGCGCGTGCCACGTGCACCCCGCGGGGAGCAGGGCCCTGGAGACACACACACCGCTCCAGCAAGGGAAGCAAACAACAACAATAGAAAACACAGGGCCACGGGAAACCTTCCGTCTCCGTGGGCTGCCCCCGTGTGCAGTTCTAACACAGGAAACGCAAGTGCTCAGCACGGCCCAGGAGCGCAGCCCCGGAAGTCCCTTCCGTCTCTGCACGATTCCTTCACTCCGCCCCGACTGCGACACTCACAGCTGTACTCAGCAGCCCCTCTCCCCGGGGAGGAATCCCACCCAGTAAGGGCGGCAGGCAGGCAGCTCAGGCAACGTCTGGGTGTGGCCTGGCAGAGGTGGGGCGTGCACCCTTCGGTTGTCACCACCCTCTCTCTGTGACAGAGGTCTTAGCTCTATCATTAAAAGGAAGCCGCCGCCTGCGACGCTGACATCCCATGTGGGCGCCGGTTCGAGTCCCCGCTGCTCTACTTCTGATCCAGCTCCCTGCTAATGCACTTGGGAAAGCAGCAGAGGATGGCCCATGTCCTTGGGCCCCTGCACCCACTTGGGAGAGGGTGCTCCTGGCTGCTGGCTTTGGTCTGAACCAGCCCTGCCCATTGCAGTCATTTGGGGAGTGAACCAGCTGATGGAAGATTTCTCTCTGTAACTCTCCGTAACTTTGCCTTTCAAATAAACAAATCTTTTTTTTTTTTTTTTTTTTTTTTTTGACAGGCAGAGTGGACAGTGAGAGAGAGAGACAGAAAGAAAGGTCTTCCTTTTGCTGTTGGTTCACCCTCCAATGGCCGCTGCGGCTGGCGTGCTGTGGCCGGTACACCGTCGCTGATCCGATGGCAGGAGCCAGGTGCTTCTCCTGGTCTCCCATGGGGTGCAGGGCCCAAGCACTTGGGTCATCCTCCACTGCACTCCCTGGCCACAGCAGAGAGCTGGCCTGGAAGAGGGGCAACCGGGACAGAATCCGGCGCCCCAACCAGGACTAGAACCTGGTGTGCCGGCGCCGCTAGGTAGAGGATTAGCCTAGTGAGCTGTGGCGCTGGCCAACAAATGTTTAATTAAAAAAAAAAAAAAAGACTCTCCAGTGTGGCTGATACTGGCTCTCTGGAGGCAGACAGACAGGGCCAAACCTCCCCAGGAGCTCCCAGCTGCTGTGCAGCAGGCGTCCCACCGCCACCCCCACCGCTCGCCTGTTCTCACACACTCACCGCCTCCCTGTAGGACGAGCTGCTGTGCAGGGCAGTGTGCAGCACCCGGAACTCCCTCATGGCAGCCACCTTGTCCACAGGCTCTGGGAACACGACACCGTCAGCGACCACAGCCCAGGCCCCACCCCACGCCCGTGGCAGCCCCACCTCAGCCCGTGCCCAGGTCAGCCTGGTCTGCAAGCTCCCTTCCCTCTCGCTCCCCAGGAAGGAGCGGCCATTCACAAAAAATGCTTTGTGCCAACCATGTGAAGACGGCACTCTCTTCTGAGTACCTTCAAGTAGATAAACCAGCAGCCGGGAGAGAGCGCTCTGGCCAGCCCGCGGCAGGGACTCGAGGCTTAGCCGGGAGAGAGCGCTCGGGCCAGCCCGCGGCAGGGACTCGAGGCTTCTCAGATTCAAAGGGAGAATGTATGACACTACTCTGCCAGGCCAGCGTGGTGACAGTCGGAGCGACCGTGTCACAGTATGTCACAGACACCAAGCCCAGCACCTGCCCCCAAGTGGAGGAGACAGGAGGGAAAACAGCACTGAGGCAGGATCCGGCCACTGCTTCTCTCGGGTGTTTTCTTTCAGGTTTCTCTAAATATTATTTTTCCCTCTTAAAGAAATATACAAACAACAAAACACGCTGTACTTCCAGGCTCTTACCCAACTCAGCACACTCCCCAAAGCGAGCGTGTCAACAGGCCCCAAATTCCTTTGCGACCCCTGGACACTGCGACCCATACACAGGGCACTCCAGAAAGCTCATGGAAAATGGAATTAAAAGCTCAGTTTGCTTTGGCGCAGAGAACTTCTACCCGTGTGTGCGAGAAGGTCCGGCAGTTGTCTCAGGTCCGCCGGGTGCCCTCGCTATTCAGGACATCAGCCCACTTCACAGGGGAAGAAATGTGAGTGGCGCGAGGGGAGCAGCGGGAAGCTCACCCTGGGCACTGCTCAAGGCCGCTCCCTGTGACCTTACACGTTCTGCACCACCCAGCTCCAGGGCAACACTCCCAGAGCGAGGGGAACAGCACCCCGGGGTGCAACCTGGCAGCACGCCCCTGGCTCGGTGCTCCTCATGAGGGTGCCTCCTTCGACAAATATGCACCTAAGTGACCCAAGGCACCTGCTGCGCGTGAAGCCCACACCTGGCTCTGGGCCAGGCACAGGACTGCAGGCAAGAACCCGCCACCAGGGAGCCCCTGGCAGGAGAAAGGAGACCGGATGCAACGGACAAGCCCACGGTCACACACGCCGGCGGAGACCTCGTCCCAGCTCGGACACTGGGAACGTGGCGGCGGACGGCCATCACTGAGGCAGGGCCAGGACACACGGCTGCCTCCCGCAGAGGTGTTTCCTGGGGGAAGAAGGGGCCCCGAGCCTCAGCAGGAACACGCACAAAGCAGAATGTGGGTGCTGAAGGAGCAGCAAGCGGCTGCCTGGGACTGCAGCTCGGGGCGCGTGCACACCCATGGGCCTAGAGCAGGCTGACGTGAGACCCTGAATTCAGCGCTCTGTCTCCCGCTCCACAGGACCGAGGACGTCTAGGGCTGGCTCCCATCCAGCAGGAGAGTCAGAGATGTGCTTCCTTGGAGCAGTGCCCATGGAGAAAGTCTGAATGGTGTCACAAATCAATTTCTTTTGAGATCTCGAAGTCCATCTGTTTCAAACATAAATGTCCAGGAGAAGGCCTCGTCCTATCCCGAGCTGGCAACGGGCTAAGAGGGGCAGGAAGAAGCCAGGCTCTGCAGGCCAGGAAAACCCAGGTCCCGCCCCAGCTCTGCTTTCTGAGTAGGTGACCTTGAATAATACCCCTGCAGGCCTCTGCATCTACGGAGCGCTCATGCCGCCGCCGCCCCTGCAGGGCCGCTGGGATGATGGAGTGTGGCATCAAAGGGAAAGCCTGGCTCACGGGAGCCACACATGTTTCTTCCTTCTGTCAACTTCCTCCAGCCAGAGAGCACGCGGCCCGCCCGCATCCGAGCAAGCTGGGCCCACTGCTCCAGCCAGAGACGCAGGCTTCGGGCTTGGGCTGGGGCTGGGAGGTCTGCAGAGGCAGAGTGGGGTGATCTCACGACTGGGCGTCTTTTAGAACTCTCATCTACAAGGAAGGAAAACGACAGGTGCACGTGGGGAAAGGCAGCGTGCCAGGAGAGGGGCTGTCTAGGCCAGGCGTTAGGCTTGGACCCTGCTTCTGGCCTGACCCACAGCGGCCGCAGGTGTCCCTGTGCGAGGCCGGCGGCCGGCGCAGGTGTCCAGGCCCACAGCACTGCAGGGCTGCCCCTCTCTTCCTCGCTGCCGTCAGGAGATGGTCTGTCCTTCCCGTTCCCGGCAGGAATGTCGGCCTAGGCTGACAGCTCGTCACAGCGATCGCGAACACCACAACAGCGAGTCGAACAAGTCAATCTCTCTCACACAACGTGGCTTTACCCTGGGGGCGGGGGAGCTAGTACGCCGAACAGATTTCCACTGGGAATTCCAAGCGGCGCCTTCTGTGGGTGGATCAGGAGGCCTCGGAGCTCTGCACACGCTAAGAGCCACGTGCACACCAGGAAGGCAGGGTAGTCAGCTGACGGGGCCCGAGGGGCGGACGTGCGTGAGGATTTGCCAATGAGAAGGAAGAGCAGAGCTTTCCCGGGGCCGAGAACAACACTAAAGGAGGGACCCAGAGCCACTGTAACCAGACCCACGTTCCAACCCCCGCGAGGGCAGTGAGTGGAACTTACACACATCTCGCCGCAGCGGCCAGCAAGGCCCAAACGGGACTCTGTTTACCAACGTGGTCTGATCCCGTAAGTAACAAACCAACCCCCCCTGCTGCTGCCTGGGGAGCGCGCTGACCCCTCCCTCACAGAAGGCCCGCCCACTTGTGCAACGGCCGACCCCTACTCACCCGGTTTCTGATCAGGCTCAGGCCAGGACTTGCGCAGGACGTGGACGGTGGACCCAGGCTGGATGCCATAGAAGTCAAGGGTCTGGTCATCTTTCAGCTTCCGGCCACAGTAGATCAAATCTGAGAAGAACCGCCCCTTTACAGTTTGCTCCTCCAACAATGTACAGTTTCTGGCCCCGGAGAACCTTACTTTGGTCGCACAGACAGCTGGGGAGTGATGTACACTTTAAAGGACACTCTTATTTAATAGATTTTTTTATTTTATTTATTTTTTTTTTTTTGACAGGCAGAGTGGACAGTGAGAGAGAGAGAGACAGAGAGAAAGGTCTTCCTTTTGCCGTTGGTTCACCCTCCAATGGCCGCCGCGGCCGGCGCGCCGCGCTGATCCGATGGCAGGAGCCAGGAGCCAGGTGCTTTTCCTGGTCTCCCATGGGGTGCAGGGCCCAAGCACCTGGGCCATCCTCCACTGCACTCCCTGGCCACAGCAGAGGGCTGGCCTGGAAGAGGGGCAACCGGGACAGAATCCGGTGCCCCGACCGGGACTAGAACCCGGTGTGCCGGCGCCGCTAGGCGGAGGATTAGCCTAGTGAGCCGCGGCGCCGGCCATTTAATAGATTTTTTAAAAAGTATTTCTTTTGGGGCCGGCACTGTGGCTCACTTGGTTAATCCTCCGCCTGCGGCGCTGGCATCCCATATGGGCGCCGGGTTCTAGTCCCGGTTGCTCCTCTTCCAGTCCAGCTCTCTGCTGTGGCCCAGGAAGGCAGTGGAGGATGGCCCAGGTGCTTGGGCCCTGCACCCCATGGGAGACCAGGGGGAGGCACCCGGCTCCTGGTTTCAGATCGGCGCAGCTCTGGCCATAGTGGCCATTTGGGGAGTGAACCAATGGAAGGAAGACCTTTCTCTCTGTCTCTCTCTCTCACTGTCTATAACTCTACCTGTCAAAAAAAAAAAAAAATGTCTTTCTTCAAAAGGCAGAGCCGGGTAGAGGGGGAGGCAGAGACAGAGGTCTTCCATCAGTTGGCTCACTCTCCACATGTCTGCGATGGCCGGGGATGGACCAGGCTGAAGCCGGGAGCCCGGAACCCCATCCGGGTCTCCCACGTGGGTGGTAAGGGCCCAAGTTCTTGAGCCATCATCTGCTGGCTTCCCAGGCGCATTAGCAGGGAGCTGGGTTGGAAGCAGCGCAACCAGGACCCAAACCGGCACCCGTATGGGATGCCGGCATCACGAGCGGCAGTATCACAATGCCGGCTTCAATCAATGGATTTTAACAATTGTTAGGACAAACTCATAAAATGGAGTTACACGGAAACTGGCACAGAAAAGCTCTCCAGCTTAACCCTGCGGACGCTGCGAGATTCAAATGAACGGGACAACGCAAGAACCAAAAAAACCTTCCAATCGATCGTCCCGAATGCTACCCGCTGAGCAGTCCTCCCCGGCCGACCCTCCCTCCCAGGTGTCTGCCCTTCGAGAGGCAGAGCTCAGTGAGGTCACAGGCGGGCAGCTGGTGGTGAAGCGGTCAGTACAACACGGACTGAGATGGCAACCAGCCGCTTTGTTGTAAGACACGTGTGTCTGGTCAGCCAACACGCACGTCCCTGGTGTACCAACACCTCCAGACAAATCCAAGCCCAGGACTCCAGAAGCGCCCTCCTCAGAGAGAGCCGAGAGCCGCCCAACCTCGACGCGGAGGCTCACCGATCAGCTCGGGGTCCGGGACAGACTCCTGGAGTTTGCCGGCAATCAGCTGCTTCAGGAAGGAGATACTGTAGCCCCCCAGCGAGTATTCCCCCAGTTCTGTCTCTGGCAACCGGAGAACAGACTTGGGGGCCAGGGGCTGGTCAGCCAGCCTCACTGCCAGGTGCCAGTCTGAGAGAGACATCCTCTCTCGTTCGCGCTCTCTCTTTCTCCCTGTGAAAGAACACAGCCTCAGTGGCCGGAGCCCAGGCCCCTCCCCACCACGCCCACCTGCCAAGGGGCTGACT
Organism: Oryctolagus cuniculus; assembly: GCF_051225735.1. Taxonomy (NCBI): domain Eukaryota; kingdom Metazoa; phylum Chordata; class Mammalia; order Lagomorpha; family Leporidae; genus Oryctolagus; species Oryctolagus cuniculus. The sequence continues at coordinate 109,178,302 of NC_142878.1, read as the reverse complement.
GAGAGACAGGTGTCGTGAAGCCCGGGATGCAGCATCTGGGCCAGAACCAGCACTCATCCTGCGTCGGGCAGCAGGGGCCTGCAGCACCATCCAACCCCACAGGAATGTCCTGAGGCGCAAAGGAAACCACCCAGCCCCCTCTCCTCTACCCACTCACTCCCGGCTTCATAGCAAGTTCTCTGCCTGCTGCCTCTCACCAAACCTCCACGAGGCCACCCAACTCACCATCGTAAACCTGATTTATTTACATTTTATTTGCAAGGCACGGAAACAGACACCTGCCACTCTCCATTGCCCATCGGCCAGTGTCTGGGGGCCCCGAATTCAACCCACGTGTCCCAGGTGCATGGCCGGGGTCCAGCTCCTTGAGCCATCACCTGCTGAAGTGCAGCAGGAGGAGCTGGGATTTGAACCCCCGCACTGCGACGTGGGAGGCGGCGCCCGGGCGGGGCCTTTAACCGCTGCCCCTCCCCCCCGGGCCTGCCCCCCAGCGCTTTGACACGCAGGTGCGGTCCGGTCACTTCTCTGCTTATGACCGCTCCAGCGGCTCCACGCTCTGACCTGCACAGCCCGGCTTGAAGGTTCCTCCCCATCAGAGCTCCGCCCGGCCCCACCTCGCCGCCAACCGCCCACCGCCCAGGGCACAGGCCCGCTCACCCGTGTCCTCTTCCCTTTCTGGCCTCTTGGCACACTTCTAGCAAGACCGACCCACCTACAACCTCCTCCGTGTCCACGTCCCCTGCCCCCTGGAGGCAAAGGGGGCTACAGCTTCCCATCAGCGCCCCCGCCCCCGCCCCACACTGCCAAGAAGACCCTAAAATCTGCCGCCTTTAGGGTCTCCGTCCCTGGTACACACGGCCGGCCAGAAAATAAATCGGGAACCTCTGAGGGTGGGAGACTCGGGTCAGGCCCTTGTCACAGGCATCGCTACCGCCTCAAGCAGGCCTCTGGCAGCAGAGAGGACGGAAAAGGCTACGAGGCTGCACCCCCAAGGGACCTCCCACCCCAGGTTCAAGACAGGGAAGAGATGCGGGAAGGGGGCTTTTTATATGCACCGCGCTCACTGAAGCCGGACACGCGTTCCCGAGGCGGGCAGCACCATCCCTCCACTCGACGCCGCGATCGAGACCCGGTCACGATCACGGACAGGGACGGGTGGGGGCAGGGGCGCTGTCCCACGGCGACCCCAGCGCTCTCGCGCGGCCAGTTAACCAGTCGCCCCCCGTGCAGCCCGCGCGACCCGGGGCCCGGCGCCCTCACCCGTCCCGCGGAAGGAACCCGGCCGCAGGGCCGCCGGTGTAAACACTCACTCAGGCCCTCGCGCCGGAAACCGGAAGCGCCGCGCTGCATTGTGGGAGTTGCAGTCCCCGCCGTGGCCCCGCCCCGGGCGGGCTCGTGGCGGCGACGCTTCCGGTTCCGGGGAGGGCGCGGCTTCCGGGATGTTCGAACTGCCCCGCGGGAGCGCTGCGCCTCGCCTCTCTGTGGGCAGCGTCCCGCATCTTCCGCCCCCGCGAGTCGCGGGACAGGCATTTGTGGGTTTTTTCGTTTTTTTTTGTTTCAAAGACAGTGTCCAGCCCGGCGGTTCCCGCGCGCCGCTGAGGAGCGTGTGGGGTCCGGCGGTGGAGACGCCCGCCGCTGGGCCCTCGGCGGCCCCTGACCCGCGTCCCGCCGCGACCCCTCCTTCCCTTCGCTACGCCCGTCGCCGGTGGGCTCTCCGCCCACGCGTGGAGTCGGCCTCTTTTGCGCCCGCCGCCAGCGACTTACCCATGGGGGCGTCCCGGTGTGCGCCCGGCTTTGGTCCCGGAGGGGCTCCCGGGGCGCCCTCTGCCGCGGCGGGGTGCGGAGGGGGAGTTTGCACGAGTTTAGAGTTAGCTTCCGTGCTGGAGAGAGACTCCGGACCGGGCTCGGGGTGGGGTGGCCTGGAGCCCCGAGAGGAGCCGCCGCAGAAAGGGTGGATGTCCGGAGGTGGCGAGGTAGACGATGGCGGCCGCCGGGGCTGCTCCGCCGGCCACAGGATGACCGCCCCCCTGCGGGGCTCCCCCAGGGTCTGCCCTGGCTTCGGACGCCGGCCACAGGATGACCCCCGCCATGGGCTCCCCCAGGGTCTGCCCTGGCTTCGGACAGCGGCCACAGGATGACCCCCGCCCCTGATGGGCTTCCCCCAGGGTCTGCCCTGGCTTCGGACACCGGCCACAGGATGACCGCCCTCCTGCTGGGCTCCCCCAGGGTCTGCCCTGGCTTCGGACGGAAGCCCAGGCCCCTCATGGCTGTCCCCATAGGCGCCCCCTTAGCCCACCCTACCGGCCCGCCCTTAGCCACGCCACGTCTCAGGAGTCGCCCCAACCATCCCGCCCTATTTGGGGTCCTGTCTGCCTCGCTGACCACGCTGCCCGTCTTGTTATTAGACGTCCGTACTGTGCCTTGGCGCCTGCAGCAGGAGCCCGCGACCCTGTCTGACCGCGCTGGGAGCTTGTGAATATGTTCTTTAGAGTAGTTTTGGCCTCTCCGTGGGGGAATGGACTCTGTCCTGCCCTCCACCGGACTAGGGCCTGGCCCATAGTGGGTGCGCAGTAAGGAAGTGTTGGATGGATTCTTCGGGCCACAGCTATGCGCTCTAGCTGTCTTGCTCCCCAAGAGGAGATGAGCAAGTGGATGAGGGAATAAACAGATTCTTTGGGAACCCAGCCGTGGATGGGCGCTGGGCTCCAACGTGAGGGTCGGCCGGGTCCTAGAGAAAATGGGAACCTGGACGCAAGACCGGGACGCAGGAGCAGGCCCAGCCCTTCGGCCCGTCCACGGTGAGGGGCTCTGAGATAGCGCTGGGCCATCAGAACCGGCAAGAGAGCGAGCAGCCCACGCAGCACCCCTCACAGCGCGTGGGTGCTGACATGTTACAAATAGCGTTCTTTCCTGCTTTTGAAATTAATACAAGGATTTCTGGGTCTGGCGAGGTAGCAGCAAAAGTCCCAGCCCAAGTGTGTGTAGAATACTAATAATTCTATGCAACCCAAGCGTGAATGGAGTCATACATGAGGACCGCACGGCTGCAGTCCCAGGAGAAGTGGAAAAGCCCCCGCCGGAGATGGAGGAACCGAAACGCAGCGGTGAGCGTCAGCGCCGCTGGGCCCCTCCCCAGAAAGACTTGCGGTCTGGGCAACCTTGCGGGAGTTTTTGCTTTAACACCTGAGATGCTGAAACTGACAACCAGCTCCGCCTGAAGTTGAAACCCTTAAAATAGCTGCACCCTAAGTGAAAGGGCGGAGAGCGGGGAAGGTCACGGCCAGCCTGCAGGGAGGGTACGGGAAGTTCTCTCTGCCTGGCCCGGCGAGGGCAGTGGGCGGGGAGTAGATGTGTGAAAGTCGGGCTCACCCGAGAATCGGAAACCAGAACGTGTCTTTGTGCCCGTGTGAGGGGGACTTTCCAAGGCTGTGCAGGAACACCCAAAGCTGGTCCTGAGGCTCATGGCAAAGCAACATAAATGCTCTTTGGAGCAAGCCAAAGCTGTCTGACAGGAAATAAGAAAGCCAAACTGAGCGTGTGTGTGTGTGTGTGTGTGTGTGAGCAAACCATTAGCAAATATTCACGGAAAGTTTTATTGTGAAAGTCAAAAATCAGGTGACTGTGTATGAGTCAGTTTCTGTCAATTCTGTCCCATTAGTGTGTGTTTTTTTTTTTTTTTTTAGGTTGATGGATTTGAAAGAGGGAGAGGCAGATCTTCCACCCCCTGGTGTACTCCCCAGATGGCTACAATGGGCGGAGCAGGGCCTAGAGCTTCTTCCTGGTCTCCCACGTGGGTGCAGGGTCTCAGCACTTGGGCCATCTGCTGCTGCTTTCCCAGGGGCATTAGCAGGCAGCTGGATCTGAAGTGGAGCAGCCGGGGCTTGCACTGGCACCAGTATGGGGTGCTGGCAGTGCAGGCCAACAGCCTACCCCTCTGTGCCACAGCGCCAGCCTCCCTAACAGCCCGTTAACCACTGACTCAGACACCTGCCCCACCATCAATACAGTTTTCTGTCGTTGTGCCAGTACCACGCATCTTGATTCCTGTACCCAAAGATAGCTACATCTACAGAATACACTGACTTCTGGTGGCATGGGTGCTCACATTCTGTTTTGTTTTGATATAGGATGGGTATTCTAGCACAGACTGACGGCAATTGTTAGCTTACTTTATGCTTCTGAAAATATAGTCGAGAACTTGGTGTTGTCTCAGCGTTGTTCGTCAGCTGCTTGCAAGGCTGGCATCCTGTGTGAGTGCCAGTTCCAGGCCCAGCTGCTCTGCTGCCAGCCCACGTGCACCTGGGAAAGCAGCAGATGCGGGCCCATGTGCTTGGGCCCTCGCCTACATGGGAGACCCGCTAACGCTCCTGCCTGGCCCAACCCCGGCTGTAGCAGCCATTGAGGAATGAACCAGCGAATGGAAGAGCTCTTTCTCTCTGTGTGTGTCTCTCTTTGTCTCTTTCTCTCTGTCACTCTGCATTTAAAAAATAAACACAGTTGATTGATTTAAATAACACGTCTTCAACAAAACTTAGATAGTTCTACATGCTTGTATAATAACATTTCACAGCCGGCGCCGCGGCTCACTAGGCTAATCCTCCACCTTGCGGCGCCGGCACACCAGGTTATAGTCCCGGTCGGGGCGCCGGATTCTGTCCCGGTTGCCCCTCTTCCAGGCCAGCTCTCTGCTGTGGCCCGGGAGTGCAATGGAGGATGGCCCAAGTGCTTGGGCCCTGCACCCCATGGGAGACCAGGAGAAGTACCTGGCTCCTGCCATCAGATCAGCACGGTGCGCCGGCCGCAGCGCGCCAGCCGCGGTGGCTGTTGGAGGGTGAACCAACGGCAAAGGAAGACCTTTCTCTCTGTCTCTCTCTCTCACTGTCCACTCTGCCTGTCAAAAAAAAAAAATTAATAACGTTTCACTTAGTTTGAATATTTTCTCATGTTAAAATTGTCTTTGAAAATATATTTTTGCTTTTTTTAAACAATTTCAAGTTGACAGCAGTGTTGCAAAAGTAGTGTGAAATAGCTCCCTTCTACCCTTTACCCAAAGTCCCCAATTATTAGCATTTTACATTTACCTATCATTTTTTCTAAAAGATTTATTTATTTTATTTGAAAGTCAGAGTTACACAGAGAGAGAAGAGGCAGAGAGAGGGAGAGAGAGGTCTTCCATCCGCTGGTTCACTCCCCAGATGGCCACAAGGGCTGGAGCTGCGCTGATCCAAAGCCAGCAGCCAGGAGCTTCTTCCTGGTCTCCCACGTGGGTGCAGGGGCCCAAGGGCTTGGGCCATCTTCTACTGCTTTCCCAGGCCACAGCAGAGAGCTGGATCAGAAGAGGAGCAGCTGGGACTAGAACGGGCGACCATATGGGATGCTGGCGCCCCAGGCCAGGGCTTACACCCACTGCGCCACAGTGCCGGCCCCTTACCTATCATTCTTTCTCTGTCATTCTAGACATGCTTTATTCCTTTTTCCCATTTGAGGGCGTTGGAGAGCCAGTTGCGTACATAATGTCCCATGAACCTGAAATATTCATGGATGTTTCCTGAACGCAAGGGCACGTTCTGCTGCATAGACACGGTGCAGCCCATCCAGATCAGGAACAGAATACAGTACCCCCAGCGGACACACTGATGCCTTAAATCGCACCAGCCGTCTCAAGTGGCGGCTGATCGCCTGTCCGCTGGCTTCATAGGCTGATCGCCTGTCCGCTGGCTTCATAGGCTGATCGCCTGTCCGCTGGCTTCATAGGCTGATCGCCTGTCCGCTGGCTTCATAGGCTGATCGCCTGTCCGCTGGCTTCATAGGCTGATCGCCTGTCCGCTGGCTTCATAAGCTCTGTGGGAGAGCTGCACTAAGTGCGTCGTAGCCGTCATTTCTCCAAGAGCCTTGGCTCCTTTTAGAGAAGAATGGTATTTAGAATCCAAGTCTGCGTGCTCGGTGTGCTCATTGGGTGGGGGTGTCATTTCCCGTCATCTCAGTGGATAGACCTAGGAAGTAAATGAATGTTTACCCACACAGCCATTCGTCTACATCTCTATCATATGTTACACATACCCACAAGGGTACTTATAAAAGTTCATGGAAAATGGAATTAAATGTATTTTGGTGCAAATTTGAAGCCCATTCATAGTTTTTTCGTAATACACATTTTCTTTGGACTTTTTGAAGATCCTTCATGTGTGTCTCATATCTACATTTCATATGTGAGTGCACACCAGTACCTCAGATTGCAGCCCAGCACCACATAGTTTTTCCTAGCTTTCCCCTCCCTGTAATTTGACCTCCATATGTATTTTCCACAATATATTTATTTTTTGTATTTGCTTACTTTGAAGTTCCCGGCCCCCTGCAGCATGATTCTTGAGTCCCTTTGACATAACCCTCCGCATTTTCCATGGTTTCCTTGCCATCTGGCACAATCAGAGCTGCAGGCTCGTCTTGCACATTTCCCACCTCCCCCCGCCCACGGAAGAATCCCCCTTTCCTTCAGGAAACCTCGTCGTTTTCAGTAGGAAAGTGTATTCTGAGACCACAGCCTGGCCACAGGGGTGCTGACTGCTGCCGAGTTGGTCATTACTTCTAAGCCACTTCAGTGGGCAGAGCGAGGGAGAGGTCTAGATCCTCAGAGCCATAGAGAGAAATGAAGCTACTTAAACTCAAAACTGCAGGGTTTTTATTTCCTCTTTGCTAGACTGCATCTGTATTTCTTTTTTCTGCAATGAGAACCTCAGTGCTCAAGAACATGGGAGAGAGTGGAACTTGAACAATCCCATAACTCCTCATTGACTGGATCCCAGCAGCCCCAGGATAACAACAGGAGTACTCTCATCACCAGTGTCATCCTCAGAAAGGTTCCGCAGTCTCTTCTGCATATCCCCTCTCCAGTGCTTCGGTCCACTGTGACAGGTGTGCTGCACAGGGGACTTCAGACTGTGCACGGGAAAGTGGAGTGCAAAGAGGCGTGAATTTTCCACAGACCTTTTGAGCTTCCTCCTGTACTCTCTGAGCCTATAATCATTGTGCACTCGACCTTCTTTTAACGCTGTTAATCCCACAAGAATTCTGTGTAATGCTCACTGCCAGGTTTTAGTACCAAAACCCACCCTCCAGGGACTTTCTCAGGAAGGGCTGAAGTGTTCCCTGAGAACAACACCCCCGAACTCTGGCATATGTTAGCAACTGTTGGCCTCTAACAAGAAAATTGGTTTTTTTTTTTTGTTATTAATCCTTGGCTCACGTTTGCTTTTCTTGAGGTATTTCATTTCCTTTTGATAACAATCTAATTTTCTTTTCCTTACTAGTTTTTTTTTTAATCTAGTTATCCAAATAATTTTTAAAAATTTTTCTTTCCGATCCAGTCATTTCACCAGAGTATGTCTTGGTTGGTCATTCTAGGTGAAGAGTGAATAGTGTCAGTCACATGTCATGCTTTTTCCAAAGATTCAAATTTTTAAAATTTCAGTAAAGTTGGCCGGCGCCGCGGCTCACTAGGCTAATCCTCCGCCTTGCGGCGCCGGCACACCGGGTTCTAGTCCCGGTCGGGGCGCCGGATTCTGTCCCGGTTGGCCCTCTTCCAGGCCAGCTCTCTGCTGTGGCCAGGGAGTGCAGTGGAGGATGGCCCAGGTGCTTGGGCCCTGCACCCCATGGGAGACCAGGAAAAGCACCTGGTTCCTGGCTCCTGCCATCGGATCCACGGCGGCCATTGGAGGGTGAACCAACGGCAAAGGAAGACCTTTGTCTCTGTCTCTCTCTCTCACTGTCCACTCTGCCTGTCAAAAAAAAAATTTTTTTTTCAGTAAAGTTTCTTAAATCATAGGTTTCTTTTCTTTTCTTTTTTAAAGATTTATTTATTTGAAAGGTGGAGTTACAGAGAGGCAGAGAGAGAGAGAGGTCTTCCATCCACTGGTTCATTTCCCAAATGGCCACAACAGCCAGAGCTGCACCGATCCAAATCCAGGAGCCAGGAGCTTCTTCCAGGTCTCCCTCACGGGTGCAGGGGCCCAAGGACTTGAGCCATCTTCCACTGCTTTCCCAGGCCATAGCAGAGAGCTGGATCCCAAGTGGAACAGCTGGGACTCAAACTGGAACCCATATGGGATGCCGGCACTGCAGCGGTGGCTTTACCCACCAAGCCACAGCACCGGCCCCTAGATCCTAGGGTTCTGAGTAGCCCTGTTCTGTCTGGTTTGCTTCTTAGGAAAGCTCCTGTTTTCCATGTGTGAGATCTCTGTTGTCTCTCTTCAACATTTGTCACTTTCCTCAAATCTTTTTCTTAAGATTTGTTTGTTTATTTGAAAGTCAAAGCTACAGAGAGAGAGACAGACAGGCAGACAGACAGATTTTTCATCTACTGGTTTAATCCCTAAATAGTCGCAATGGGTGGGTCTTGGCCAGGCCGAAGCCAGGAGCCAAGAGCTTCATCTGGGTCTCCCTTGTCAGTGCAGGGGCCCAAGCACTTGGGCCATCTTCCACTGGGTTCCCAGGTGCATTAATAGGGAGCTGGATCAGAAGTGGAGCAGCTAGGACACGAACTGGCACCCATTTGGGATGCTGGTGTTACAGGCAGTGGCCTTACCTGCGACGCCATACCACCAGCCCCTCTGAGATCGTTTCTATCTTCGTTCATCTCCTTTTTAAGATGCTCCTCCTTTTAACTTTCCATTTATATTAAGGCATCATCTACCGGGTTTATTTCTTCATTTCATATTGATTCTTTTCTTTTTAAAAAGTTATTGTTACTTATTTCCAAGGCAGGGAGACTGTGTGTGTGTGTGTGTGTGTGTGTGTGTGAGAGAGAGAGAGAGAGAGAGAGAGAGAGAGAGAGAGAGAGAGAAAGAAAGAAAGAAAGAAAGAAAGAAAGAAAGAAAGAAAGAAAGAAAGAAAGAAAGAAAGAAAGAAAAGAGAAGAAAAGAAAAGAAAAAAGAAATTTCCTGTCTACTGGTTTACTCCCCACATATCTACAACAGGCCAGGCCAAAGCTGGAGAATTCAGTGTCTGTCTCTTGCGTGAGTGACAGGGACCCAGCTACTGGAGCCATTACCCGCTACCTCCCAGGGTGTGCGTTAGCAAGAAGCTGGAATCGGGCATGGAGCCAGGGCTGAAGCCAGACACCCGGTATGGGATGCGGGCGTCCCGGGCAGTACAACTGCCTGCCTCTCATTTTTTCCTTTATTTATGTTTCTTTCCTGAGTGCTTGCACCTCATTTCTGGGTTTTCCTAGTTCCGCTTGATGCTGTGCATTTCCCCCCCTTACCATCTGTTCGCTTATTCTGAAGTCGGCGATCGTGGCGCTAGCTGTTGCCGGGCCGTGTCTTGCTGGTGTGATCATACTGTCTGCAGGGATGGCTTCTGCTGCTGATACTGCCTCCTCTAGTCACTTGGCATGAAGCTGACTCACTTTCTTTTCTGCTGTTTTTTGAGGTTGCTTTTCCTGAGCTTGTAAAAGGAGGTGTGGTTCCAGACAGCGTGTTTCACACGCACACACCTGCTGTGTTGTCTCCACGGCAGCTGGCTGGCTGAGTGTCCCTTGCTCTGCCACCCTTCCCAGCCTTTGCGTCTTCCCCGCCTTCATGGCCTTCTCTCCTTGTCTGCTCCGTATTGGATGCGTTGCTAGCAGTTTTTCCTGGGATCTGTCCTGGAAGGACGTCCCGGCAAGCAGGCTTTAGGGTTCACACAGGTGGATCGCTCCGGCAGTCAGCTGTTGCCACGAACGCCTTGCACTTAGCACTGTTGGGGCAGGCAGGACACTCCCAGCTCAGGGGCCATTCTTGCGCTGCTCGGGCTTCCCAGGGAACACCTGCCGACCACCCGCGGGACTCCTGTTCTCTGATCAGTTCCATGTATTGCGACTCTTCTCAGCATCTTTCCATCCAAGTGTGATGACAGTGAGGCTATGGCTGCCAAGATTGTGTCCTCACAACGTGTACTCTAGGATTCATGGGGACAGTTTGTCATCTAGTGGACTGGTCTGTGCAGACTACTGTAAAAAACGGAAAACAGTGTGACTTAAACAATAGATAAGTTGGGCCGGCTCTGTGGCATAGTAGGCTAAGCCTCTGTCTGTGGTGCTGGAATCCCGTATGGGTGCCGGTTCAAGTCCCAGCTGCTCCTCTTCTGATGCAGCTCTCTGCTATGGCCTGGGAAAGCAGTTGAGGATGGCCCAAGGGCTTGGGGCTCTGTACTCACGGGGAGACCCGGAAGAAGCTCCTGGTTTTGGATTGGCTCAGCTCCGACCGTTGCGGCCATTTGGGGGGTGAACCAGCAGTTGGAAGACCTTTTTTTCTGTCTCTCCTCTCTCTCCGTAACTCTACCTCTCAAATAAATAAATAAGGAAATCTTTTTTTTAAAAAAAGACAAATTTACTTTTGTTTTTTGGAAGTTTTTTTGCTTATTTATTGGAGAGGTAGAGTTAGAGAGAGGGAGAGACAGAGAGAAAGGTCTTCCATCTGCTGGTTCACTCCCAAGATGGCCGCTATGACTGGAGCTGGGCTGATCCAAAGCCAGGAGCCAGGAGCTTCTTCCGGGTCTCCCATGCAGGTGCAGGGGTCCAAGCATTTGGGCCATCTTCCACCGCTTTCCCATGCTACAAGCGGAGAGCTGGATCAGAAGAGGAGCAGCCAGGACATGAACCGGCGCCCACATGGGATGCTGGCGCCACAGGCGGAGGATTAACCTGCTGCATCCCAGTGCTGGCTCCAGACAGGTTTACTTTGTCACCGTTCTGAGGCTGGAGAGCCCAAGATCGAAGCCTAGCAGCACGCAGCTGCTGGTGGGTGCTCTCTTCTGGCTGTAGACTGCCGCCTTCTTGTTGTGTCCTTTCTTTCCTCCGTGTCTGAGGATAAAGAGATCACCTCCTCTTCCTATAAGGCCACAAGTCCTATTGGATTAGGCTTCCATCCTTATGTTTTCATTGAAACCTTTTAAAAGATTTATTTGAGAGGCAGAGTAGAGTTACGGAGGGAGAGGGAGAGACACACACACACACACACACACACACTCACACACACACACAGAAAGTGAGAGAACAATCTTCCATCTGCTAGTCCGCTCCTCTAATGGCTGCAGCTGCTGGGCTGGTACAGGCCAAAGCCAGTATCCAGTGCTCCCACGTGGTCAGCAAAGGTTCGAGTGCCTTGGCCATTTTCCACTGCCTTCCTGGGGCGTTAGCAGTGAGCCAGATCAGAGGCAGAGCAGCTGGCACTTGAACTCACACTCTAATATGAGCTGCCAGTATTGCAGATGGCCGCTTAACCTGCTGTCCACAACACCCCCGCCCCTGAAGCCTTTTTTTTTTTTTTTAAGATTTATTTATTTTAAAGGCAGAGTTACAGAGAGGCACAGAGAGAGAGAGAGAGAGAGAGAGAGAGAGAGAGAGGTCTTCCATCCACTGGTTCACTCCCCAAATGGCCACAACAGCCAGAGTTGGGCTGATCCAAAGCCAGGAGCCAGGAGCTTCTTCCAGGTCTCCCATGTAGGTGCAGCAGCCCAAAGACTTAGGCATCTTCTACTGCTCTCCCAGGTCATAGCAGAAGGCTGGATTGGAAGTGGAGCAGCCGGGACTCAGCCATACCCTATGGGATGCCGGCACTGCAGGTGGCGGTTTTACCTGATATTCCTCAGCACCTGTCCCTCTGCCCCCACCCCACTGAATCTTAGTTCTCTCCCAGAAGCCCTCCTCCAAATCACACTGGAGGTTGTACTCTGGTTAAGGCTTCAGCAGATAAAGGGAGAGACACAGTTCAATTCAAATACCAGTTTGTCCATGGATTTTTGGTTTTGTCACCCAGTTGCTCTGTTTTGAAGTGGGGATCCAGAGAGATTAAAAAGTTATGGTCAGGGCCGGCACTGTGGTATAATGAGTTAAGCCTCTGCCTGCAGTGCCAGCATCCCATATGGGCACTGGTTGGTGTTCCAGATGCTCCTCTTCCAATCCAGCTCTCTACTACTGGCCTGAGAAGGCAGTTAAGGATGGCCCAAGTGCGTGAGCCCTTGAACCCCTGTGAGAGACCTGGAGGAAGCTTTTGGCTGCTGCCTTTGGATCGGCCCAGCTCCAGCCACTGCGGCCATTTGGGGAGTGAACCAGCAGATGGAAGACCTCTCTTTCTGTCTCTCCTCCTCTTTTGCTCTGTAACTCTGTTAAATAAATGAATTAAAAAAAAAGTTATGGTCACTTGGGGCCAACGCTGTGGTACAGCGGGCTAAGCTACCACCTGCAGCACTAACATCCCATGTGGATACCAGTTGGAGCCCCAGCTCCTCCACTTCAGTCCAGCTCCCTGCTAATGCACCTGGGAAAGCAGCAGCAGATGTCCCAAGGGCTTGGGCCTCTGAACCCACCTGAGAGACCTGGATAAAGTTCTTGGCTGTTCCTGGCTCTGCCTCTTGCCTCTTGAGTTTGGCTTGGCCTAACCCTGGCTGTTGTGGCCATTTGGGGAATGAACCAGCACGTGGAAGATCTCTCTATGTCTCTCCCTCTCTCTAACTCTGCCTTTCAAATAAATAAATCTTAAAAAAAAAAAAAACTTAATGGACACTCAATATACTAAACAAAATAAGTCAGTTACGAAAAGACAAACTATTGTATGATTCCCCTTTTGTGAGGTACCTGAGTAGTTAAAATCATAAAGACAGAAAGTAAAATGGTCATTGCCCGGGGCTGAGAGTAGGGGAGAATAGGAAGTTATTGTTTAGTGGTGCAGAGCTTCAGTTTGGGGAGATGAAAAAGACTCTGAAGCTAGATGGTGGTGACGGGGCCACAACGATATGAATGTCCTTAATGTTACCAAATTGTGCTCTTAAAGATGATGAAAATGGGGCTGGCGCTGTGATGTAGTGGGCTAAAGCCTCTGCCTGCAGCACTGGCATCGCAGTGGGCACCAGTTCAAGTCCCAGCTGCTCTTCTTCCAATCCAGCTCTCTGCTGTGGCCTGGGAAAGCAGTAGAAGATGGCCCAAGTCCTTGGGCCCCTGCACCTGTGTGGGAGACCTGGAAGAAGCTCCTGGCTCCTGGCTTCAGATCAGCCCAGCTCTGGCCGTTGCAGCCATCTGGGGAGTGAACCAGCAAATGGAAGACACCCCCCCCCCCAATCTCTCTTTCTCTTTCACTGTCTGTAACTCTACCTCTCAAATAAATTAAATTTTTTTTAAAAAATGATGATGAAAATGTCTAGTTTTACTATTTTGCCACAGTTTAAAATAGAAACACAGAATATACCCCAAAACAAAAGCCCATATGAAAATGTGCATGATTCTGCCAATTCATCATCGTGCTGGAATGCCACCAGCTCTTCGCTCAGCGGGACAGCTCTAGAGTGAGACTCGGAGTTCACTCAGGTGTTTGTGAAATATGACAGTGTGTCTCGCTGCCTTTGTGAGTCTCATCCTGGAGCCTGAAATAAAAATGGACAAAGAATAAATGACTGTGTCACTTCTGGTTGAAATTTTATTTCACAGACGTTCCAGTGCCTGTCCTATGCGTCATGACTCCAGAAGCTGTGAAACCCATGAAAAAAAAAAACACACACACATGAGAAGTTCATAGTCCCAGTGGGGTTGAGTCCCTTCATCAGCTTTTCCAAGACATAATTTTTATTTATTTATCTTACTTGTTAGAAAGGCAGAGAGTGAGATCTCTCATCCACTGCTCAGTTCCCAAAGGCCTGCCATAAAGGCTGGGCCAGACTGAAGCCGGGAGCCCAGACTCCATCTGGGTCTCCCACATGGCGAGCAGAGACCCAAGTACTTAAGCCATCACCAGAACAGAACACCCAACAGAACACGGAGCAAAATTCAGACTGGAACCCAGACCCTCTGATGTAAGATGTTAGTGTCCTCGGCAGAGGCTTAACTGCTGTGTCATATGGCTGCCCCACCATGAATAATTTTAATATAAAGTAAAAAAATGTAATTGTGCTGTCTGTGCCTCTCTCAGCCACCGTCACTAATCAGTCACTTTTCTTTCCCCATGTTGTACTGTTAGCCTCTCATTGCCCAGGCTTTTTACCATGCAATTTATGGTGGTCCGCACCCACCAGCAGAGGAATACCTGCCCCCAACTTTGATCTAGCTTCCACCTTGTGACTTGGCCAATGAAATGTTCACAGATGTGAGGGAGTGTTCACAGATTCAGTGGGATGTTAATGGATATGATGGGATGTTTGCAATGTTCAAAGAGAGGTTGGAATGTTACTGGACACACTGGAATGTTTACAGACATGACGGAACGTTTACAGCTCTGATGGAGTGTTCACAGATACGATGGCATGTTAATGGGTATGATGGAGTGTTCACAGATGGACTGTTCAGATCTGATAGAACATTCACAGACACGATGGAAGGTTCAGATACAAAAGGATGTCCGCAGATAAGGAATGTCGAGATGAGATAGAATGTTCACAGATACAATGGAGTGTTCAGATACACTAGATTATTCTCGGAAGTGATGGCATGTTCACTGACATGGCATGTTCACAGATGTGGAGTGTTCACACATACGATGGAGTGTTCACAGATACGATGGCATGTTCACAGATACGATGGAGTGTTCACAGATGTGATGGAGAGTTCACAGAGATGACGTGTTCACAGATACGATGGAGTGTTCACAGATGTGATGGAGTGTCCACAGAGATGACGTGTTCATAAATACGATGGAGTGCTCACAGACGCAGTGGAGTGTTCACAGATACGGTGGGTGTCCACAGATACGGAGTGTCACAGATAAGATGAAATGTTGACAGACGCGATGGCCTGGTCACAGGTGCGATGGAATATTTACAGAAAAGGACTGTTCAGAGGTGATGGAGTGTTCAGATACAATGGAACGTTCATGTCTACGCGATGTTCAAGGATTTGATGGAGTGCTCATAGATTGAAAGTTAAGGCTGGCGCTGCGGCGCACTAGGCTAATCCTCCGCCTTGTGGTGCGGGCACACCGGGTTCTAGTCCCGGTCAGGGCGCCGGATTCTGTCCCGGTTGCCCCCCTTCCAGGCCAGCTCTCTGCTGTGGCCCGGGAGTGCAGTGGAGGATGGCCCAAGTCCTCGGGTCCTGCACCCCATGGGAGACCAGGAGAAGCACCTGGCTCCTGGTTTCGTGTCAGCGTGCTGTGCAGGCCACAGCGCACCAGCCGTGGCGGCCATTGGAGGGTGAACCAACAGCAAAGGAAGACCTTTCTCTCTGTCTCTCTCTCTCACTGTCCACTCTGCCTGTCAAAAAAAAAAAGAAAGTTAAGATACCGCGGATTGTTCATGAATATGATGGCGTGTTTGTAGATACAATGGAATGTTCACAGTATGATGGAATATTTACAGATACAGGGGGTATTCCAGATAGGAAGAAATGTTCACAGCTATGATGGAATGTTCATGGTGGGGTGAAATGTTCTGATATGATGGAATTTTGTTGAAAAAAATATTTATTATGAAAAAAATTATTAAATATTTTAAAATATTTAAATATATTTTAAAATATTTTATTTAAAATATTTTTAATTATGAACTCAATCCATTTGGTGTATTTCAAAAGGTGCAATACTTTTTTTCATTTATCTGTGAAAGAAGTTAGAAATTAACTTCCCCCAAAACCAGCAAATGGCAAACAAATTTCCTTGAAAGTCACAGTCACATATATAGTACATCCTAGAAAAGAGGAGGGGCAAGACAGGCTCCACCCACTTCCACGAGTTTCCTCAAAGACTGGATCTACTCAAGGGTGGAGAGAAAAGGCAACTTTCAAAAAGGAGTATGTTGGCCAGCGCCGCGGCTCAACAGGCTAATCCTCCGCCTAGCGGCGCCGGCACACCAGGTTCTAGTCCCGGTTGGGGCGCCGGATTCTGTCCCGGTTGCCCCTCTTCCAGGCCAGCCCTCTGCTGTGGCCAGGGAGTGCAGTGGAGGATGGCCCAAGTGCTTGGGCCCTGCACCCCATGGGAGACCAGGAGAAGCACCTGGCTTCTGCCATCGGATCAGCGCGGTGCGCTGGCCACAGCGCGCCGGCCGCAGCGGCCATTGGAGGGTGAACCAACGGCAAAAGGAAGACCTTTCTCTCTGTCTCTCTCTCTCACTGTCCACTCTGCCTGTCAAAAAATAATAATAATAAAAAAGAATATTCTAAAAAAACAAAAAAAACGAACAAGACTAAAAACCCCACACACTCCCCCCAAAAAAAGAGAGGAAGAAAAAACTAAACAAACAAAAACACCAAGATGTCCCAGATGCTCTCCAGAGTGGAACCAGGGAGCGGCTCCAACAATTCAGATTAGTCTGTTACAGTCGTCACAAAGCATGGCTTGCTTTATAAACAGTGACAACAAAAAAATAAAAAAAAATAATGACAACCAAAAATTTAGGGGGAACAATAAAACATAAACTAGTACTGATCACTTTTCTGACAATACACGATTACTCAAATTTAACTAGTATTGGAGGGGGGGGCCCATACCTCTGGGCCTTGTCTCACACGAGTGCCTGTGGGTAGGTGCAGGGCATCTGTCGTTTTTGCAAAAACGAATTTTAATTTCTAACCTTTAGTTTGATTTAAACCTTGCTGTTAGTGCGATGCCGACACAGCTGTGCAGAATGGGCCCTGCGGCTCCTCTTCGGTTCTGGAGGCTCCGGGGCAGCCAATAGTGCTTCATCAAAAACATCCTTTAGGCCTTTCTGTGTGAGCGCGGAACATCACATACTTGACAGCCTTCAGATCCCAGGCCAGCGCTTCCGCCGTCTCTGGAGTGATAGGCTTCTGTTTGTTCTTGGCGAGTTTCTCAGCAGTAGAGGGGTCATCTCTGAGAGCAGTTTGGGTCCCGACAAGCAAGAAAGGAGTCTTTGGACAATGGGGAGTTAGCTCAGGCACCCACTTTTCCTTCACATTTTCAAATGAGGGTGGAGAACCACTGAAAAACACTAAAAATACATCTGATTGTGGATAACTCAGCGGCCCTAATCTATCATAATCCTCTTGCCCTGCAGTAGATCTGGTGGGATTTTCACAAATACAGTAGAATGTTCGCAGATACAATGGAATACTCACAGGTATAATGGAATAGTCACAGATGGAATGGTTGCAGATACAATAAAATGTTCATGGATACCTTATCCTGACTTCTAACACCCTACATTAGCTTTAGCGAAAAGCTACTTAGGACAAAAGTTTTCCCAGTTTACAGAGCTGAAGGTTCCAAATCCAAGATCAAGATGAGTCTGGCACCTGATGAGGGTGGTGGACAGCAGAAGGCATGGAAGGAAAATACCATGGTGAGCCAGGAAGCAGAGAAAGAGTAGCTGGGCTGAACTCGGCTCACAGCCAACTCTCTGTGAGGACCACCTTGCCAGGGCATACTTCTCACCTCCCACACAATTCGATCCTGTAATTGGATCAAGCCTTCACCCTTAACCCATCAACCATTAGCATTAGTCCATTAACCTTCAGTGTAAGGCTTATTTGGGTGGTTTCCCACTCAGAGGTGTTGGAGGTAATGGTACAATGACTATCCTTGCCCATGGTTTTTGGTGAGCATGTGTGCTTTTCTGTTGTATACGCACTAAGGAGTAGGCTTGCTGGGATACTGGATGAGAATCAGTTTCGCTTTAGTGCACAGCCCCAGGCTTTCAAGGTAGCTGTACAAATTTATACTCCCAGCAGAATCATAGTTCCAGACTAGAATCCTAATGTCTCTACATCCTTGCCAGCTTTTAATTTTAGTCATTCTGATGGGAATATAGTAACATCTCATTTTGGTTTTTAATTTAAACATTCCTTGGGACAAGGGAGCATGATTAAATGTTCCTACAAGCATTTGGATATCCTCTTTTATGAAATGTCCACATACGTTCAGGCCTGCCGCATCGAGTCTTCCGAGAGATCGGAGGGCAGCTGGGCAGGTCAGGAGCTCACAGCAGAGGACACAAAGAATGGCAAGAACTTCCCGTCAGCTGGAAGCCCGCTTGTCAACCGCAGGGCTGTTCTCATGGATTCCAACATACGACACCAACCTCCGTGAGGCCTCAGACTAACGCCCTGGAAGGACGCGGAGGAAGTGGGTTGGACTCACGGCAGCATGGAGGGCTCCGGGAACCCATCAGCCCATGGCTCACAGATTCCCAAGTTGTCTGATGTCTCGAAACCACAAGGACTTCAGGGTCTGAGTCTTAGGCACACATGCTCAGAGAAGAGCTGCCGACACAGTGAGTCAGATTAGTGTAAACACCAGAATGACAGTGGATGAACTCACACCGTCAGACAGCTGCCCTGCCTCCAAGCCTCCCATGAAGACACCCTCTCCCCACCCGGGAGAAAACCTGGGAAGCAAGTCAAACCTGGAAGGCCACATGGAGAGCTGGCGTCAGAGCACCGCGGTGGGAGGGGTCGAGGAAGGACAGAGTGAGCTCAGACCCAGTCCCCTTCCCATTGACCCTGCCTCTTCTGCTGTCCTGGGGGACACTGTTGGTTGTCTTCTGACCATCCATCCCCCTGCCCCCCGCCGCCGAGCCTCTTTGTCCATTTTCGGGAAACCACACTTTCCCTTTGGGGGTCATCCAGGCTGTCCCTGGACAGTTTCATCCTGGTGTTTTTTTTGTTTTGTTTTGTTTTTTTTGGACAGGCAGAGTGGACAGTGAGAGAGAGAGACAGAGAGAAAGGTCTTCCTTTGCCATTGGTTCACCCTCCAATGGCCACCGTGGCTGGTGTGCTGCAGCCAGTGCACCGCGCTGATCCAATGGCAGGAGCCAGGTGCTTCTCCTGGTCTCCCATGGGGTGCAGGGCCCAAGCACTTGGGCCATCCTCCACTGCACTCCCAGGCCACAGCAGAGAGCTGGCCTGGAAGAGGAGCAACCGGGACAGAATCCGGCGCCCCGACCGGGACTAGAACCCGGTGTGCCGGCGCCGCAAGGCGGAGGATTAGCCTAGTGAACCGCGGCGCCGGCCCTCATCCTGGATCTCGATTTGGAGCTGGGCGCCTTCCCTCCTCCCGCCCAGGAGTGCGCTCAGCGTGTCAGCCACAAACGCCGTGGTCCTGTCACCCTGTGTTTCTTACAGGGTGGGAATTAGACAGTGCCTAGCCCAGGGAGCCCTCTGAGGAGTGACAGGGCCAGCCTCTGATTCTGAGTCAGAGCTGGGGGAGGCTGGATGGTTGGAGATTTCTGTGAGTCATTGGATCCAGGAAGCACAACCTCTGGGCTTTCCTGTCACTTAAGCCAAGAAATTCCTTTTCTTTTTAAATTTTTATTTATTTTCATTTTGTTGGAAAGGCTTCCATTCACTGGCTCACCCCACTCACTGGTTCAACAGCCGGAGCTGGGCCAGGCCGAAGGCAGGAGTCAGGAATCCATCTAGGTCTCCCACAAGGGCCCATTATCTGCTGCTTTCCCAGGCATAATAGCAGGGAGCTGGATCAGAAGCAGAGCAGCCAGGACTGAAACTGGCACTCTGATAATAGGATATGGTGTCACAGCAGTGGCTTAACCCGCTGCGCCGCACTGCAGCCCCCAAGAAGTCCCTTATATATATGCCAGTTTGCATGGTGTCTGGGTGGCTGTCCAGTATCTCTTCTCCCCTTCTCATACACTGACAGACCTCTCCCCCATTGTACGAAAGTTTAAGAATAGCCATCTAGGGCCAACGTAGCGGTGCAGCAGGTTAGTCACCATCGGCGCCAGTTCAAGTCCTGGCTGCCCCACCTCTGATCCAGCTCCCTGCTAATGTGCCTGGAAAAGCAGCAGAAGATGGCCCAAGTGCTTGGGCCCCTCCCACCCGAGTGGAAGACCCAGAAGAAGCTCCTGGCCATTGCAGCCATGTGGGGAGTGAACCAGCAGATGGAAGATTTCTCTCTATTCCATCATCCCCACCTCCCACCCCCACTTTCTGTAACTCTGCCTTTTAAATAAAATAAATATTCTTTAAAAAAAAAAAAAAGAATGGTCATCTCCCCACTGGTCATACCCGTCACTGGAGCTACGGGTATCTCTGTGGCCAGTAAGATGAGGGTGAGAGTCACTAATAGTGCTTCTGATTATGATTTTTTTTTTTTGACAGGCAGAGTGGACAGTGAGAGAGAGAGACAGAGAGAAAGGTCTTCCTTTGCCGTTGGTTCACCCTCCAATGGCCGCCACGGCCGGCGCGCTGCGGCCCGCGCACCGCACTCATCCGATGGCAGGAGCCAGGAGCCAGGTGCTTCTCCTGGTCTCCCATGGGGTGCAGGGCCCAAGCACCTGGGCCATCCTCCACTGCACTCCCTGGCC
Source organism: Oryctolagus cuniculus (assembly GCF_051225735.1). Lineage (NCBI taxonomy): Eukaryota > Metazoa > Chordata > Mammalia > Lagomorpha > Leporidae > Oryctolagus > Oryctolagus cuniculus. The sequence continues at coordinate 109,158,070 of NC_142878.1, read as the reverse complement.
ACAGCAGAGGGCTGGCCTGGAAGAGGGGCAACCGGGACAGAATCCGGCGCCCCGACCGGGACTAGAACCCGGTGTGCCGGCGCCGCTAGGTGGAGGATTAGCCTAGTGAGCCGCGGCGCCGGCCCTGATTATGATTTTAAAAATGAAAATGAAAGCAGACCCGACTCTCACATCTATCTGCCCCCCCACCCCCTTCCTCCCACCTGTTCCCAGAAGAGTCCCAGCCAACTTTGTGATTCTGGAGCTGCGACACTTAGGGCGGCAGGGGGAGGTCTAAGGAGGATGACTCCTTGAACTGCTGCCCTAGCCCAGGGCTGCCCCCCCACCCCGACTCCTGAGCGGCTTCCTTCAGGATCTTGCCCCTCAGCACCGGGAGGGCTCTCTGCACGATGCTGTCACGCAGTCTCAGGTCAGTGAGCAGGAGCCAAAGGCTACCGGCACAGAGAGGCCGCCGGGAACAAAGGCGACACTGCAGGCGCTAGGACCATGGCGCTAGGAGCTTTGGCTGTGGTCACTCACAGGATCCGCCACAGGCAAATGTCTTGGAGCCTGCAGCATCCTAGAGGAACGGACATTTTAGAACATGGCCAGCAAAAGCTTAGAACTTGAGGGGCAGCTGTCTGGCCCAGCGGTTAAGCCGCCACTCTGGACACCTGCGTCCCATATGAGAGTGCCTGGGTTCAAGTCCCGGCTTGGCTCCTGATTGCAGCTTTGGGCTAAGGCAGACCCTGGGATGCAGAGGTAACAGCTCAAGTCGTTAGATCCCTGCCATCCACGTGGGAGGCCAGGCTGGGTCCCCAGCTCTCCCAGCTTTGGCCTGACCCAGCCCTGGCTGTTGTAGGTGTTTGGGGAGTGAACCAGCAGATGAGAGCACTCTCTTTCTGCCTTCCAAATAAATATTTTAAAGTCTAATTTGTAAGTCCCAGGACCCCTAAGTTCTCACAACACAAAGGGAGCCCTCCCGGAGTTCACTTCAGGTTTGCTCCGCAAGGAGGCGGGGCCAAGCGCTCATCTCAGAGGAAGAGGAGCCTGGCCCACGGCTCACAGTGGAAGGCGGCTTCCTTCCTGGGGTAGGGGGGCCGAGTGAGGCTACCGTGTCTCAGAGGGCATCCTGGCCCTCCCGTCTGGCGGAGGCTGTGCTGTGAAGCTCATGTTTGCTGTGGCCGTGATGTGCTTGGCCCAGGGATACATCCCTTTCTGCCCATTCCTCCCTTTCTGGGGTGGGGGGTGGAGTTTAAGCTGTGGCCAACAGGTGGAAGTTATCTCGCTCTCTGTCTCACCCTTTCTAACTCTGCCTTTCAAAAAAAGTCCAGTAAACCAAAAGGTAGCTTATCTCTCTTCAGCACATCCCATACTCCACTGCTGTGTATTGTTCGGGGCAGGGCGGGGAGAGGGGGTTTGCCTTCCAATGCACGAAAGATTTCGAGGATGAGAGAGAGAAAGGTTAGCAGAGGAGTAAGATTTACCAGCAAAGCGAAGACACACACTCACGAGGGCGTGCCGGCAGGCTCTAGAGTGAGCTGCTGCCCACGAAGCGCCGAGTCATCCTTTCTGATCGGAAGGTGCAGATGGGGGTGGAGCTTTGGGTAGAGTTTTCCAGGAACGAGTGGGGATTTCCAGGAATCTGATGGCTGGCCATTTTTGGCCTTTTTAGGAAGTGTGGGAGGTGTGAGGGCGTCAGCTGTGGTCCTTTTATTACGATGATGTTACAGCAGGCTAGAGGTCACCGTGGGGATGCAGTCAGCAGCCATGGTGGGTGTGTTTGGCCTCTGGCGATTCTGGGGTGGCGGCTTTGCTGTAACAGTGATTTCTGGTGGGCACGCTGGGACTCTGGCTCTTTCTAATCCTTCCCTGTCTCCTTATCTGTAACATGTACGGGATGTGTTGAAGAAAGATAAGCTACCTTTTGGTTTACTGGACTTTTTTTTAAAAGGCACAGTTAGAAAGCGTGAGACAGAGGAAGATTCTTCCCTCCGTCGGCCACAGCTTAACCCACTGCGCCACAACGCTGATCCCTACTGGACAGTTGAGGCAAAATGGAAACAGGACTCACTAAGCCACGCCCCTCCCCTGACACATGTCCATCTTCTGACCCGACATGCCCATCTCCAGCTCCAAACCAGTCAGGAGCAAGGATTGGCCAGACCCTAACTGCGGAAGACCCCAGCCCTGCTGTGGATGTCCCAAACCCGCCCATAATGTCCAAAATAGCAGGCGTGACCCGATGTGACGTTCCCGGGGTGGCAGCCGTGAGCGACACCACCACCATGTCAGCGTGTCGTGTGCAAAAAGCACCACCAATGGCTGTGCAGAGCACCTAGCCGGGTGCAAACCGAAGTACGAGGTTGGCTCAAGGGGCTGGAGCCAAAACTGCAGGCCAGGTGCAGGTGGGAATGCCGTGTGCTAAGGAGGAACTCCCCACCCCACACCTGCACCTGTTCAGCTCCCGTCCAAGAGCCAGTCATTGAAACCCCCCCCCCCCACGCTGTCTCCCTCATGCTCGGCAGAAACCCCAGTAAACGCCGTCTGGCTCCCACGTGGGCCTCTGGTCGATTTCTGTTTGCAAGGGAGACAAGAAGCTGGTGTGAGTAAGACGATGAGGAAGGAGTGGAACAAACCAGCGCCTGGAGACTGGCGTTTGCAATGAGTGTGGTGTCTGTCTGGGGGTGTCTGGGACTGTGCCCTTGGAGAGAGGTGTCCTGTGTGAGGGCTGTGGCCCGAGCAGCACAGCAGTGCAGTGGCTCCTTCTCTCCACCCAGCTGGTCTCCCTTTCCTCTGCACTAGCAGCACCCTGAATATGACGGGGGTGGGGGCAACATGACCAGCACAGCACTGCAGTTCCCGCCCTGCCTGGCAGCTGACCACCATCTTCTGGGCAGTCAGCAACACAGCCGGGCTGCCTGCAGAAGCTCCGCTCTCTGGTGCAGGTGCTCCTCTGTCTATCTTGTTCCCTTCTCTCTCTCTTCTCTCTCTCTCTCTCTCTGGTGGTGGTGAGAGAGAGAAGAAAGGTCCTCCTTTGCCGTTGGTTCACCCTCCAATGGCCGCCGCTGCAGCCGGCGCACCGCGCTGATCCGATGGCAGGAGCCAGGATCCAGGTGCTTTTCCTGGTCTCCCATGGGGTGCAGGGCCCAAGCACCTGGGCCATCCTCCACTGCACTCCCTGGCCATAGCAGAGAGCTGGCCTGGAAGAGGGGCAACCGGGACAGAATCCGGCGCCCCGACCGGGACTAGAACCCGGTGTGCCGGCGCCGCAAGGTGGAGGATTAGCCTATTGAGCCACGGCGCCGGCCTGGTTGTGGTGCTTTTTAAAGACTTATTTGTTTATTGGAAAGGCAGAGCTACAGAGAGAAAGAGAGAGGGAGAGCGAGCTATTCCGACTGCAACTTCACTTCCCCAGACAGCCACAACAGCTAGGGCTGCGGCAGGCCAAAGCCAGGAGCTTGAAACTCCATCTGGGTCTCTCACATGCGTGGCAGAGACCCAAGTTCTTGGGCAGCTTCCCCACTACATTAGCAGGGAGCTGGATCAGAAAGGCGAACGCCAGTGAAAGACTGCAGCAGGCCCCCGTCCTGTAGGGATGTGTTCCAAGGCCCCTGGCAGGTGCCCGAGCCTGCAGGTAGCACTGAACCCAGCCTGTGCTGTCTTTTCCTTCTGCATGCACTTTGATGAAGTTTAATTCCCACAAGGCACAGAAGCAATCCACAGCAGTAACTAACACTAAAACAGAATAACCGGGCAGTGGACTGTATCGCAAGTTCTGTGTCGCTCATCGTCTCGTGCTGCACTCGCTCTGGGATGCAGGGCGACGCCGCGCCTGTGTGATGAGGCGAGCTGGCGTGGACGACACAGGCGTTACCGCACGGCGGACGGCTGCTGCGGGAAGGCCGCTGGGACACAAGTGCTGCCGCACCAGATGCTCAGTCTGACAAGCAGGAGGCTGCTCTACACGGGGTGGGGGCGGGGCGTCCTGGGCAGGACAGAGCAGGATGGGGCAACAGGTCAACCTGCTACTCAGAACGGCACGCGTTTCACAACCTGTGCATTGTTTATTTCCTTTTATGTTTTTCCACTTAACCGTTTCGTACCGTGGTTGACAGTGTGCAGCTGGAACCTCCGAAAACGAGACTACAGACGGGGGATGACTGTCCTTTTTCCTCTCGGTTTCTCTACGATGCATGGGGCCGTTTAAAAATAATGTGACAGTTTCCTTTTCTATGCACGGAACTATTCTAAGCGGCTTTGAAGGTTCGGTCGATGCTCTTGGGAATCCGTCTGGGCCTTGGGAGTTTTTGAGGGGTAATCCTTTAATTTACTTGCATTTGCTATGTTTATGGGGGTCCATTTTGGTAAGTAATATTTTCCCAGGTAATTTATTTTTATTTATTTATTTTTTGAGAGACAAACACAGAAACGTTTTTTAAAAGATTTATTTTATTTATTTCAAAGACAGAGTTACAGGGAGAGGTAGAGATAGAGAGAGAGGTCTTCCATCCGCTGGTTCACTCCCCAGTGGCCGCAACGGCTGGAGCTGCACTGATCTGAAGCCAGGAGCCAGGAGCTTACTCCAGATCTCCCATGCAGGTGTAGGGGCCCAAGGACTTGGGCCATCCTCTACTGCTTTCCCAGGCCACAGCAGAGAGCTGGATCAGAAGCGGAGCAGCTGGGACTCAAACCGGTGCCTATATGGGATGCTGGTGCTTCAGTCCAGGGCTTTAACCCACTGTGCCACAGCGCGGGCACCAAGCACAAAAACTTTTTTTTTTTTTTGACAGGCAGAGTGGACAGTGAGAGAGAGAGAGACAGAGAGAAAGGTCTTCCTTTTGCCGTTGGTTCACCCCCAATGGCCGCCGTGGCCGGCGCACCGCACTGATCCGATGGCAGGAGCCAGGTGCTTCTCCTGGTCTCCCATGGGGTGCAGGGCCCAAGCACTTGGGCCATCCTCCACTGCACTCCCTGGCCACAGCAGAGAGCTGGCCTGGAAGAGAAGCAACCGGGACAGAATCCAGTGCCCCGACCGGGACTAGAACCTGGTGTGCCGGCGCCGCTAGGTGGAGGATTAGCCTAGTGAGCCGCGGCGCCGGCCAGAAACCCTACTTTTAAAGGAGGTGATTTCTTTTTCCCCCATTACTGTGGCTCGAGAACTAGGAGACACTGGCCTCGAAAGGTTATCCAACATGGATGGATCTGAGCACAGAATCACGTATCAAGGCCTTTCCCCAGGGAAATGAAATAATAAAATAAAGAGCAGATTTCCACGCCATTGACAAGGACAGCCTCCCACAGCTTCATGAATGCACTGACCTTGTTCAAACAAAGAGTGAGAAGGGACAACTTGGGGGACGACTGGGATTTGAGGCCCAGCACACGCCCACCTGCAGCCGACCGCACCAGCCACTCCCCTCCCTCCACCCTCCACCCGCCGGAAACTCCAGCTCTGCCAGGCTGAGGATGTCCCCAGCGGCACTTGCCCTCCCCTGCAGCCCCGCTGCTCACCACATTCCCTCTCCTTGGAAGCGCTGCCCGCTTCTCGTGTCTGTTTGCAGCAGGAGCTGGACGAGGCTCCCACAGCCTGGCCCAGAGGCCTGCACGAGCAGCACACGCCGCAGACCCGAGGCCGAGGAGTATCTGCCGCCCCTCTGAGACCAACGCGCGTTCGTGGCGAGGCCTCTGTAGTCTGGGGAGATTTCAGCAGTCATTTATTAAAGATACTCATTCGTACGGCCTATGCTGTGGTGTAGAAGTAAAGCCGGTGCCACAGACACATCCCATATGGGCGCCAGTTCAAGTCCCAGCTGCTCCACTTCCAATCCAGTTCTCGGCCAATGCACCTGGGAAAGCAGAGGAAAATGGCCCAAATGCTTGGGCCCTTGCACCCACGTGGGAGCCCTGGAAGAAGCCCCTGGCTCCTGGCTTCAGGCTGGCCCAGCCCTCCCTATTGCAGGCATTTGGGGAGTGAACCAGTACCTTGAAGACCTCTGTCTCTGTCTCTCCCTCTCTGTGTAACACTGCCTTTCAGATAAATAAATAAATCTTTAAAAATTTAAACTATTAAAAAACAAAAAATATATTGGCTTGTTTCTACTTTCCATACGCTATTTTCATACACACCCTCAGTAGGGCAGCTTTCCCATCACTCCCCAAATGCCATCTTTAAAAAAAGATTGAACATGCAGAGGGAGAGACTGAGATGCCCGTCTGCTGGTTCACTCCCCAGATGTCCGCAACGGCTGGAGCTGGGCCAGGCTGAAGCCAGGAGCCCAGAACGCCACTGGGCCTCCCACCTGGGTGCAGGGGACCAGGCACGTGCTCCATCTTCCACTGCTTTCCCAGGCAGATGAGCAGGGAGCTGTACTGGAAGTAGAGCAGCCAGGACTCCAACTGGCACCGCTGTGGGATGCTGACGTCACAAGCTGTGGCTTAACCCTTTGTGCACAGTGCCGGCCCCAAGTGCCGTCTCTTCCAGCTGCTGTGGGCAGAGGCAGTGTCACTCCATTCTGTCGTCCCTGGACCAGGACAAAACCCCAGAGTCTCAGGTCTCAGACTTCGCAGGCAAGCCTCAGGGATGTGAGCTTGGGCCCGGACCATTGCAGTAAAGCAAGTCACGTAGATTTTGCATAAACAGTGCATGTAAATGTTGTGTTTACACTGTACTGTGGTCTATTTTGTAAAAAAAAAAAAAAAAAAAAGTGCATACCTTAGTTTAAAACACGTGACTGCTCAGAAATGCTAGCGACCATCTTGCACACAGTGAGCTGCAGCCTCTGTGTGGGAGGAGGGGCTGGCTCGGTGCTGCTGCTGGCTGATGGGGGCGGGGGGGGGCGCTCCAGGCTGCGGAGGCCACGGCGATGTCTTAACAAGGGCAGTGAAGTGCGCCACATCGGTGACGCTCCATTCGCGGGAGATCCCGGGTTGTCAGTGCGTAGCACCCTCACCCGCAGGCAGGCAGGCAGGAGCCCTCCCACCCAGCCTCGCCCCCGTCAGCCACGGCAGAGGCCACAGCGGCTCCTCTCCGACTGTGCCCCCGCTGTTTGCACTGCGCCTGCGCTCGCAGCCCCCACAGTCCTCCCTGAGGGCCCCACGTGCTTCCCGCCGTCCCCTGCTCACGTGGGCATCCTGACCTCCTCCGTGAACCACGGGCGTTCGCAACGGCAAGTCGTCTGCCGAAGGTTTTCGGCTTCCTGTGCCCAGGTCCGCCGGGGAGTCCTGGCCCCTGCGGCTGGAGCCTGGTGCAGCGTTGTTCTTAGATGACAAGAGGTGACCGTGTCCCTGTGCAGACACCAGTCCCGACGTCCACCTCCTGGAGAGCTCCTGGGTGGCCAGGCGGTTGTGAGAAGCAGTAATCTTCAAGAGGAATCTTGTATGTTCTGAGCAGTAGATACCAAAAGTGGGTTTAACATACTCAGTAGCCACGCTGTGAGCAGATGTGCTGTCTCCCAGGCTTTCCTGATGCGTCCATGGACACACGAAGGGAAGATGTAGTGTGGTTCTTAGGACGCAGGGGTTTGCAAGCAGTAAATGAGCATTTTCTCAAAGATCTATTTCACTTATTTGAAAGGCAGAGTGACAGAGAGGGAGAGACACCTACAAAGAGAGAGATCTTTCATCTGGTTCACTCCCCAAATGGCCACAACACCTGGGGCTGGACCAGGCAGAGGGAGGAGCCTGGAGCTCCATCCAGGTCTCCCCCGTGGGTGCAGGGGCCCAAGCCCTTGGGCCGTCCTCCGCTGCCTTCCTGGGTGCATTAGCAGGGAGCTGGATTGGAAGCAGAGTGAACATCCTGACCCGGAAGCCCCAGTAAGTGGGCCTGGCTCCAGCCTGGAGTCACCGCTGCGGCAGCCCCGGCGCCGTCTTCCTGCCAGAACGTTCTCTGTGTTCACTGGAGTAGCATTTTTTCCTAAAGATTTATTTATTTATTTGAGAGGCAGAGTTACAGAGAGAAAGAGACAGAGACAGAGAGAGAGGTCTTCCATCTGCTTGTTCACTCCCCAAATGGCCACAACAGCTTGAGCTGGGCCAATCCTAAGTCAGGAGCCAGGATTCTCTTCCAGGTCTCCCACGCGGGTGCAGGGGCCCAAGGACTTGGGCCATCTTCTACTGCTTTCCCAGGCCATCAGCAGAGAGCTGGATTGGAAGTGGAGCAGCCAGGACTCAAACTGGCGCCCGTATGGGATGTCGGCGCTGCAAGTAGATGCTTAACCTACTATGCCACGGCTCAGGCCCCTGGAATAACATTTTTAATTTCCTTCAAGAATTTGTCCTGGGGCTGGTGCTGTGGCACAGCAGGTTAAAGCCCCAGCCTGCAGCACCAGCATGCCATATGGGAGCCGGTTCAAGTCCCGGCTGCTCCTCTTCCAATCCAGCTCTCTGCTATGGCCTGGGAAAGCAGTAAAAGATGGCCCAAGTGCTTGGGCCCCTGCACCCGTGTGGGGGACCCAGAATAAGCTCCTGGCCCCTGGCTCCTCGTTTCATATCAGCTCAGCTCCGGCTGTTGCCATCATTTAGGGAGTAAACCATCAGATGGAAGACCTCTACGTCTCTGTGTAACTCTGTCTTTCAAATAAATAAAATAAATCTTAAAAAGAAATAAAGGCTGGTGCCGCGGCTCACTAGGCTAATCCTCCGCCTGTGGTGCAGGCACCCCGGGGTTCTAGTCCCGGTTGGGGTGCCGGATTCTGTCCCGGTTGCCCCTCTTCCAGGCCAGCTCTCTGCTGTGGCCCGGGAGTGCAGTGGAGGATGGCCCAAGTGCTTGGGCCCTGCACCCCATGGGAGACCAGGAGAAACACCTGGCTCCTGCCTTCAGATCAGCGCGGTGCGCCGGCTGCAGCAACCATTAGGGGGTGAACCAACGGCAAAGGAAGACCTTTCTCTCTGTCTCTCTCTCTCTCTCACTGTCCACTCTGCCTGTCAAAAAATTTAAAAAAAAATTTTTTTTTTAAAGAAATAAAGAGGAACTGTCCCTTGCTTCCACAGCTTGGCTGACTGGCACAAGGGGCCTCACGTCCGTCTGTCTCAGCTGCACACCCGCCTCCCTCACTGAGCTTCATCATCTCTAGCTTCTACTTTAAAGTGAGAGGGGCAGGGCCCGCGTTGTGGCTCAGCCGGCTCAGTCACCGCCTACAGCACCTGCAGCCCACGTCAGAGCGCCAGTTCCAGCCCGGCTGCCCCGCTTCCAATCCAGCTCCCTGCTAACGCACCTGGGAAAGCAGCAGAGGACGGTTCAGTTTGGACCTCCCCCACCCACATGGGGTTCCAGGCTCCTGGCTTCTGCCTGGCCCAGCTCCCCGCTTCTGTGCCTGAGAAAGCACAGGAAGACGGCCCGAATGCCTGGGCACCTGCTACCCCTGTGGGAGACCCGGATGGAATTCCAGGCTCCTGGTTTCAGACTGACTCAGCCCTGCCCATTATGGACATTTGGGGAGTGACCAGCGCATGGAAGATCTGTGTGTGTGTGTGTGTGTGTGTGTGTAACTCTGCCTTCCAAATAAATAAACAAAAAAGAACAGGCAGCAGCCGCTGCAGAGGGGTGGCTCCCAGGCGGCCTAGGTGCTGCCCGGCGTGGTCTGATGGTGAATGGTGGCGCGGGTGGACTCGGGGCTGGGCCTTCCAGGGTGCAGATGGGGCAGGAGGGGAGGGGGGGAGAAGAGCAGGGGCAAGGGGCACCTCCCCCTCCCCCCCAGTGCCCGGGCCACCTCCAGCTCCAAACACCACCTCCCCGTTCCCTAGCTCATTGGTTTCTGCCCACATCTCTGTGAGTTCCATCTTCTGCTTTCTTTGGGTTTATTCCATCTTTGGCTGAGGTTCGCTCTCACTGCCGAGTGGCTCACGGCTGCACCCTAACAGGTGCTGCCTGGTGAAATCCCGCAGGCGCGGTCTGACAGCGTAGCTTCCAAACTTCCAGGTACAGGATTTTTTTTTTTTTGCTTTTAATTTTGGTTATTTATATATGATATTATAGCTGTGATCACAGAATGCTGACTTTACTCCTGCTTAGTTTTGAAGTCACTGGGCTTTTCTTTGTGAGTTAGCCGGCCACCGGTTTCCACACGCGCCTCACAGCAGACTGGTCCCCCAGGTCCCTGGCCTGTCCCGGTTACTTCCCCAGCGGTGCCCTCTGGGGCCAGCGCCCCCTGCCCTCCGCTCCACCACAGGCCTGGGCTCTGCTGAGAGCCCTGGAGCTGGCCCGTGGTGGCAGGTCCCTGTGGGTGAGGGCTGGGGGAGTGCGTTTGCTTCCTTGTTAGCCCGCAGGGTCTTCAGGGCTTCTGCACCTGCCATTCAGGGCTTCTGCACCTGCCGTCTTTGTCGGAAGCTTCGTGTTCTCTGTGTCCGTGCTGTTCTTCGCTGCTTTTGCCTCACCCCTCCCTTCCACTGGATGCATCCAATTTTCCTTTTCTCCGTGTGTTCCCTCCCGCAGACGCGGAAGGGGCCGTTCTATTTCTGTCCTCTGGAAAGCATGGCACGCACATGTCGCTCAGCGAAGTCTAAAGTTCACGGCTATCACGATCTTCCTACCCGACAGTATAAATAGCTCAGAATTATCAACTCGCCATCGTCTCTTTCTCCTTTTATTCACTCAACAAACACGTCTGAGCGCCCGCCACAGGCCAGGCTGCTGGAGATATGAACGAAAGAAGGGGAAGGCAGGGGGGCCCCTGCTCGGAATCTGCGAGAGGCAGACACGACGCTCGGTGAAACAGGAGCTCGCTGGGCCGTGAGAAGCGAGCCGAGCACGGGCGTCCACACGAGAGTGCCGGTCTTTAAAAAGCCCTGTAGGACGTGAGAGCTGGCGTCCTGGGGGCGAGGGAGGAACAACGCTGCCGGCGTAAAGAGTGGCTCTGCCAGATGACCGAGCCGCAGCCGGTGGGAGAGCGGCACTGTCGCCCGAGTACGTGGCTCAGCGTTCACCGCAGGTTCTGGCCCCCACACAGGTGGTAGTTCAAAGCGTGGCATAAACACAGGGACCAAGTGAGAGAGAGCAGGGTTGATGTGAAAGAGAGTGAGGCTGCCACACACGGAGATACGGCGTCACGAGTGGGCGAGGGGCCGGCACGGTGGCGCAGGGGGTAAAGCCGCCGCCTGCAGTGCCGGCATCCCATATGGGCACCAGTTTGAGTCCCGGCTGCTCCACTTCCGATCCAGCTCTCTGCTGTGGCCTGGGAAAGCAGTGGAGGATGGCCCAAGTGCTTGGGTCCCTGCACCCACATGGGAGACTGGGAAAAAATTCCTGGCTCCTGGCTTCAGGTCAGCGCGGCTCTTGCCGATGGCGGCCATTTGAGGAGTGAACCAGCAGACGGAAGACCTCTTTCTCTCTATCTCTCACCCTTTCTCAGTCATTCTTACTTTCAAATAAATCTTTTTAAAAATATATTTTACTTAATCTAATGTCAACTATATTTTTAAATTTATTTTTATTTATTTGAAAGGCAGATTGACAGAGAGAGAGAGGTAGAGACAGAGAGAGAGAGGTCGTCCATCTGCTGGTTCACTTCCTTAAACAGCCAGGGCTGTGCTGGGTCAAAGCCAGGAGCCAGCAGCACCGTCTTGGTCTCCCGCATGGGCGGCAGGGCGCCAGTGGACCGTGCTGCACTGCGTCCCCAGGCACATTAGCGGGAAACTGGCTCGGAGCAAAGCAGCTGGCACAGGAACCACACACGGACACAGCATTGCACGAAGCGTCTCAACCCACTGCGCCTCAACTCCGGCCTTCAAAAATACTCCTGACTTATTTTCATTTTTTTTTTTACTTTAAAAAATATTGGTTCCTTATGTAATATTTAAATAAAAGTTGCTCTTTTATTTCTTTGCTTATTTGGGTTATAGAGAAATGGGGAAGGAGGGAGAGAGAGCTTTCTCCATGGCTGGTTTGCTCTCCTGATGCCCCCAAGGCTGAGGCTGGGGCTGGGCTGGGGCTGGGGCTGGGATTGGGCTGGGCTGGGCTGGGCTGGGCTGAGCTGGGGCTGGGGCTGGGCTGGGCTGGGCTGGGCTGGGGCTGGGGCTGGGCTGGGCTGGGCTGGGCTGGGGCTGGGCTGGGCTGAGCTGGGCTGGGCTGGGGCTGGACTGGGGCTGGGGCTGGACTAGGGCTGGGCTGGGCTGGGGCTGGGCTGGGGCTGGGGCAGGGCAGGGCTGGGCTGGGGCTGGGCTGGGCTGAGCTGGGCTGGGCTGGGGCTGGACTGGAGCTGGGGCTGGACTAGGGCTGGGCTGGGCTGGGCTGGGCTGGGGCTGGGGCAGGGCAGGGCTGGGCTGGGGCTGGGCTGGGCTGAGCTGGGCTGGGCTGGGGCTGGACTGGGGCTGGGGCTGGACTAGGGCTGGGCTGGGCTGGGGCTGGGCTGGGCTGGGGCTGGGCTGGGGCTGGGCTGGGCTGGGGCTGGGCTGGGCTGGGGCAGGGCTGGGGCTGGGCTGGGCTGGGGCTGGGGCTGGGGCTGGGCTGGGCTGGGGCTGGGGCTGGGGCTGGGCGGGGCTGGGGCGGGGCTGGGGCTGGGCTGGGCTGGGGCTGGGGCTGGGGCTGGGCTGGGCTGGGGCTGGGGCTGGGGCTGGGCTGGGCTGGGGCAGGGCTGGGGCTGGGCTGGGCTGGGGCTGGGGCTGGGGCTGGGCTGGGCTGGGGCTGGGGCTGGGCGGGGCTGGGGCGGGGCTGGGGCTGGGCTGGGCTGGGCTGGGGCTGAGCTGGGCTGGGGCTGGGCGGGGCTGGGCGGGGCTGGGCGGGGCTGGGCTGGGCGGGGCTGGGGCAGGGGCAGGGGCAGGGGCAGGGGCAGGGGCAGGCTACAGCTGGCAGCCGGAACTGCAGTCCTCCCAGGTGGGGGACACCTGAGCCACCACTGTTGCTTCCCAGGGTCTGCAGTGGCGGGGCGGGGGTAGCAGCCAGGACCAAACCGGGCCTCAGCACCCTGCTGTGGCACACGGCCATCTTAACCACTAAGCCAAACTCCCAGCCATCCTCGTAATTGGAAATTTAAAGTTGGGTTTGTGGCTCGCAGGGTGCATCAATAAACTCCTTTGTGCATTTTACTTTTTTTTTTTTTTTACAGCGTTCCTAAATTGAATTTTTGCAAACTTTTTTTTTTTCCCCCTGCAGGGCTGAGGTTTAAAGAGGCCACGTGCCCGCGACAGAGAACCGCACGCCGACCCCTGACTGCCTTCCCACCCTCGGCTGCGGTGCAGGTCAGTGTCCGGGGCAGAGGCGGAGGGAGACGCGGTCAGCAGCGCACCGCCGCGTGGACACGGCCCCTCGGAGGCCGGGCAGGGAAGCCCGGGGAGCGGCGTGTGAACGAGCGAGTGTGGCAGGTGTTCCTTCCCGGACACGTGCGCAGTGCCCTCTGGCGGACGGCAGTGGCACTGCCGCCAGGCTGACGGTGGCCCGGGCCTCCCACCCCTCCGCTGGGGTCGGCCTACTTCACGGGCCCCCCCAGAGGGGGTGGCCTTTTAAAACCTTACCGCTCTGCTGGATGCTCGGGGTGACACCCCCGCCCCTCGCTCACTCAGCCCAGGTCCCCTCGGTGGTCTCCATGGCCTTGCTCGCTGTGCGCCCACCCCCCCACACACCTCTCAGCCCCACCCCCACCTCCTGCCGCCCTGCCTGCGTTGCAGGGGTCCCTCCACTTCCTGCGCAGCTTGCCTTGCAGCTGGTCACCCTCATCAAAGGCCAAGCCGCTGTCCAGCGGTGTCCCCTCCCCTGGATCCTCAACACCGACCGCCTCCAGATACCCAAACCCCGGACGCCCCAGGCCCCTCTGCAGAGTGGTGAGGCTCCTGCCCGGGACCCACCCCAGGTCCCTCACTGCGCCTGGGGCAGCCTCGGGGCCTGGGGAGACTCGGAGCCTGCACCCTTCGGCGAGAATGACAGGAAGTGCACGCGGCCAGGACGCACGCGGCCGTCCCCCAGAGGGCTTCGGTCTGCAGTCTGGGGACTCCCCGGGATGGCCTCCACAAGCTGTCCCTTGTCTGTCAATTCTGTTTTTCCACAAACTTTCTGAATCCCACTCTGTGTGTGTGCACCACACACACACGCACTATGTATTTACTGGAATGTGAACTTTAAATTTATGTATGTTAGGGACGGGCGTCCGACACGGCAGTTAAGATTTCACCTGCCGGGGGGCAGGGTTGCGGTGTGGCAGGTTGAGTTGCCGCCTGCATCGCAGGCATCCCACATGGGCACCTGTCGGGTCCCGGCGGCTCCACTTCTGATCCAGCTCCCTGCTCATGCTCCTGGGAAAGCAGTGGAGGATGGCCCAGGTGTTTGGGCCTCTGCACCCACATGGGAGACCCAGATGACGCTCCCAGCCTCAGCCTGTCCCAGCTCTGACCGTTGTGGCCATTTGGGAAGTGAGCCAGCAGATGGAAGATTTCCCTCTCTCTCTCTCTCTCTCTCTCTCTCTCTGTGTGTGTGTGTGTGTGTCTTTGTCTCTTCCTCCCTGTGTGTAACTCTGCTAAGAAACAAAAAGAAACACCATTCGGGGCGCCTGCATCCCGGGTTGGGGGGCCTGGTTTGAGTCTCAGCGCAGCCCCGATCCCAGCTTCCTGCTGCCTCGCACCCTGGGAGGCACTGGTGACGGCTCCGAGGTCTGTGTCCTGCTCCAGCCCCTTGGTTTCAGCCTGGCCCAGTCCCAGCTGTTGCGGGCATTTGGGGAATCAACCAGGGGGTGGAAGAGGTCTCTCTCTTTTCCTCTCAAATAAGTAAGTCAAAAGCTTAGGAAGGAAATGACAAATACAGCAATGGAGAAAGCCGAGGCACCCTGTGGTGTCGGTTGGGGTTGGAGGAGTTGAGCGTGAGTCCGTGGTCGTGGTGTGACAGGCGTGGAGAGGATGCACGCACGCGTGAGTGCGTGTCCGTGTGTGTAAGACACACTTCCCCGAGCTGCCCGCCCAGAGCCGCTGGGAACAGCAGCGCCCTGAAGCGAGGAGCCGGTCAAGCCCCACACCGCAGGTTCCGAGTGCTGAGTGGCCCGGATGGAGCCGTCCTCATCAACAGTCAGTCAGCGCCAGCCGGCATCGCCCCAGCTGAGGTCGTGCACCACCAGGTGGTGGACGTGTTGGCAACCTGAACTCTCAAATGGCTCGGATCACAAAAAGTCTTGCACTTGCAATTTTTCTGTGAAATTTGAAGTTATTTCCAAAAAATTAGATTTCTTTTATTTATCTGAAAGTCAAAGAGGGGAGAGAGAGAGGTCTTCCATCCGATGGTTCACTCCCCAATTGGCCGCAATGGCCAGAGCTGTGTCGATCCGAAGCCAGGTGCCAGGAGCTTCCTCTGGGTCTCCCACGTGGGTGCAGGGGCCAAGCACTTGGGCCATCTTCTACTGCTTTCCCAGACCACAGCAGAGAGCTGGATCGGAAGTGGAGCCGTTGGGTCTCAAACCAGCACCCATATGGGATGCCAGCACTGCAGGCGGTGGCTTCACCCACTATGCCACAGCGCCGGCCCCCTGATGTGAAGGGTCAGACGGCAGAGGGCTGGGGACCCACGCGCTCACCTGAGCACCCTCCTGTGACGCTGGTTCAGTGCATGCCCTGTGTCCTTCTCTGCAGGGAACACGCGCCAACGCTGGACCAGACAAGCCGCTCCCGTGTGGCTCAGTGGAGGGCGTGGCCTGTAAACACCACCCCCATTGTGAGACCCCACAGCAGGCCCCTGCGGCTCTTGCGTGGTGGTGCTGGCTGAGGCACTGTGGTGGGGACACTCCTGTTGGACCGAGTGCTCGTCCCTGTGGGAATGAACCTCTGGCCCTTTCGGGATGGTCAGACAGCCACCATGTGGTCAGTGGGTCTCCTCAGTGAGCGGTCCCATTCCTGGCATTCTGGTAGTGGGAAGTGGGACATCGGGCTGGGCAGTAGCTGGACCACGGGCTGAGTGGGAGGGACCCTCTCTGTGGCTGTGGCTGCCTCGTTGGGGGCTGAGGTGCACTGACTCAGTCACATTTGGCTCAATCCTAGTGGACGTTGCCAGGTGATGCAGAGCTCCCGCACCTGGGCCCTCTCCCGTGTGTCCACCTCAGGGCTCCACCCCGGACCTCTTGTCTCCAGTCCTCCGGTGCTTTTCCTGCCGGGCCCCTGACCAGTCACTCAGGACATGTGCCACCACCCGTGAGTCTGCGTGATCTCACTCGGGGTCTCGTCTGCTTCTGCACCAAGTGGGTCACCAGGGGCACTGCCCAGGTTCCCCTCCCAGCGTCTGTCCAGCAAGGCCACCTCCATGCCACACCATCCGTCCACGTGTGGCTTGCTAAGCTGATCCGTCTGGAACCCAAGCCCGGCCACAGGCATTTCCCCTCTTCGGCTGTGATTGCGAGAACTCCCCACAGTCACAGGCATGACTGTTCTGTAGCAGGGGGACTGTGGGGGTCTGGGCGTCTGCCCACGCAGCTTTCTTGCGTCTTTTGTTTTTAATATTTTCTTGAGAAGACACACACACACACAGAGAATACGCTCCCATCTGTTGGTTCACTCCCCAAATACATGTAGTAGACTCCAGCTGGGGCCAAAGCAGGGAGCCAGGAACTCATCCAAGTCTCCCATGTGGGTGGCAAGAACCCAGTTATTGGAGCCATCGTCTGCTGCCTCCCAGGGTGTGCTTTGGCAAGAAGTCGAGTCAGGTGCCGGAGCTGGGACTCAAACCCAGGGACTCCGGTGTGGGATGCAGCTGTCCCACCAGCATCTTCGCCGCTAGGCCAAGCGCCTGCCCCTCTCCTATCTTGTGATGCTGCGGTGACACCAGCCAGGCGCCTGCCTGTGCTGTGGTGAGGGGCTGTGGCTGGGCCTCCTGGCGGTGGAGAGGAATCGCGCGCTGGTGAGAGAGGGGGTCCTGCTGCAAGCCATCCAGTGTCTCCTGCCCAGCCTTTCTGCTTTTGTTTGTTGTTGTTGTTGTTGTTGTTTAAGATTTATTTATTTGGGCTGGCGCCGCGGCTCACTAGGCTAATCCTCCACCTTGCGGCGCCGGCACACCGGGTGCTAGTCCCGGTCGGGGTGCTGGATTCTGTCCCGGTTGCCCCTCTTCCAGGCCAGCTCTCTGCTGTGGCCCGGGAGTGCAGTGGAGGATGGCCCAAGTGCTTGGGCCCTGCACCCCATGGGAGACCAGGAGAAGCACCTGGCTCCTGGCTTCGGATCAGCGCAGTGCCCTGGCCACGGCGGCCATTGTGGGGTGAACCAACAGAAAAGGAAGACCTTTCTCTCTGTCTCTCTCTCTCACTGTCCACTCTGCCTGTCAAAAAATAAATTAAAAAAATTTTTTTAAGATTTCTTTATTTGAAAGACAGCAGAGAGAAAGTAAGAGATCTTCCGTCTGCTGGCTCACTCTCCAGCTGGCCGCAACAGCTGGGTCTGGGTCAGGCTGAAGCCAGGAACCAGGGACTCCACCCAGCTCTCCCACCTGAGAGACCCGCCCGGCGCAGGCTTCCTTCTCTGTGGTAGCGGGGATACAATGCAATAACCGGCCTCTCTCGGGGTCCCCCAGCACGCCCCGACTCAGGAGCTGTGTCTCGGCCAGGCCTCCAGTGGCTGCGCCCGTGTTCGTCTGACTCATTAACGTCACGCGCCAGGGCCCACGCCGGTCAGCGTGATCTCGGAAGGATGCCCGAAAGGCCCAAGTCTCCCCAGGCTGTGGAGAACAGGAGATGCAACCTCGGGGCGGGGGCCGGGGCGTCACATGTTGTCTACTCCGTGTCAGGGCAGTCATTCTCCTTACGGGGTAGAAAAGAACGCGTTTGGCCAGACAGTGGTTGCACAGTGCGGGCGGAGGCCAGAGTGACCTGCGGTGGCAGACAGACCTCACTGGGCACAGCAGCTGCCGCTGGGGCCCCAGCACTGAACGCACGGCACAGTCTGAACCCCACAGTCACCCCCACAGATTCACCTGTTCTTTGGAGGGCCAGGGATGGTGAGTCCAACAGAGGTGTGGTAAGACCTCCGTGCCCGCATCCTGGAACTGTAATACCAGGGCCCCCTGTCCCGAGCCCCAGGTGTAAACCAGTCCCGATTAGACATGCGGGGACTGGGGAGGGATCGCTGAGTGACCCACTGGGAGCCCATGGTAAGCCAGCAGTCCACTTACTGCCTGGCTGCCGGCACCTCCCCAGCTGTAGTGGGGAGAGGCGCGATGATGCTTCCGGTCCCCAGCGTCACTGCCGGCACAGACCCTGCTCCCGACAGACCCCGCCATGTCTGGGTGGCCTCCCTTCAAGTGCACAGTTGCCGGAGGAGAAAGCACAGGGGGTGGTGGTGAGGGGTCGTTGTTAGGCTCCTGTTAAAGCCATACCACCCTCTTTTTTTTAAAGATTTATTTTATTTATTTGAAAGTCAGAGTCACGGAGAGAGGTAGAGCCAGAGAGAGGGAGAGGTCTTCTATCTGCTGGTTCACTCCCCCAGTGACTGCGACGGCCAGAGCTGAGCTGATCCGAAGCCGGGAGCCAGGAGCTTCCTCCAGGTCTCCCATGCCGATGCAGGGGCCCAGGGACTTGGGCCATATTCCACTGCTTTCCCAGGCCATGGCAGAGAGCTGGACCGGAAGTGGAGCAGCCAGGACTAGAACTGACGCCCATATGGGATGTCGGCACTGCAAGCCGGGGCTTTAACCCGCTGTGCCACAGTGCCAGCCCCCCAGCCACCTCTTGAGTTATGGGACTCCAACCCCAGAAACTGACCAAGTGTGGGCACTGGGAAAGGGCTCTTGACTTTTTCTGGGGCTGTCCTCGCCTCTTCTGCTCTTAGGAGCTGAGCGTTCCTCTTCGCAGCGGCCCGTCTATTTTGCTCCTGGGCGTGGGCACTGCGCTATGTTAGGAGCACGCCCGGCTCTCTGCGGGCCGGCTCCCCTGGCTGCTGCCTGCCGCTCCAGCCTCCCCAGTCGTGAGGGTGAGTGTCACCGCGGAGCCTCTGCAAGTTCAGCATGGCCACCCGCCCCTTACTGCTCCAGGGCCCGGTGACCCCCCACTGCTGTCGCCAAGCCACATTCTAGAACAGTCTGAGGCCCTCTTGGTGTCACAGCTTGGCCCTTGTTGCCCGTCACTGGCCCAGAGCTGCTCGTTACCCTGCAGCAGGCAGCTGCCGAGCCCTGGGCCCTGGTCGCCGCAGCTCCCCGCACACCCCTGCAGCACCTGGCGCCTCACGCCCTCCAGAGCGGCCTGCTGCCTGCACCAGTGCTCGCCGTGCACCTCCAACCTCCAGAAGCGGGCCCTCAGGGTCAGACGGGTCAGATGCGTCCCCAGACCCCGGGGTACCTGCGCTGGGTCTCCAGGAGGTTCAGGCTGGGAAGCAGATGTTCCTTAGGGAGCCAGCAGGGGGCGCCCACCCATGCCCTGGGCTCAGCCACGCCTGTGCCATCAGCAGTTCACCGCCCCTGCATCAGGCCTACATGGCTGTCCTTTATACCCCTGCCTTGTTCGGTCACCAGGCGAGGCCGCCCAGGCAGGGCATGACTGCAGGTGCGTGGCCCTCTGCGGCTGGGCAGGCGCTGTGGGAGCCGACAGCCCACACTGTCCACCGGCCTCTCTCGCTGCGGCAGATCTGGACAGCACAGCACCACGTGTCCGTACACGCACACAGGGACACAGACACCCAGCATGCAGCTTGGTGAACTCACCCACGTCACCAGCACCTGGCTCCAGAGAACGGGCAGCACCACGCGAGCCCGTCGCTGCCACCTCAACACACCAGCCCCACAAAGACAGCCCCCGTCCTCCCACCACCACAGACTCACGTACCTGCCTCTCCATCTTCATTTTTAAAAAGATGTATATTTATTTGAAAGTCAGAGTTACACACACACACACACACAGAGAAAGAGAGAGAGAGAGAGAGAGAGGCAGAGAGAGAGAGGTCTTCCATCCGCTGGTTCACTCCCCAGTCGGCTGCAATGGCCAGAGCTGCACCCATTCGAAGCCAGGAGCCAGGAGCTTCTTCTGGGTCTCCCACATGGGTGCAGGGGCCCAAGGACCTGGACCATCTTCCACTGCTTTCCCAGGCCACAGCAGAGAGCTGGATTGGAAGTGGAATAGCCGGGACTCGAACTGGCACCCATATGGAATGCCGGCGCTTCAGGCCAGGGCGTTAACCCGCTGCCCACAGCGCCGGCCCCTCGTCTTCATTTTACCTGTGGTCAAACACACATCCCACCTGAGCAGCTTTCTCTGTGCCGTTCAGCCGTGTGCGGTGCGTTCGCTCGGCTGGGCCACCGGTCTGCAAACCCTGCATCCTGCAGAGCTGAGCCTCCATAAGCACCGCACAACAGGTGCCCCAGCCCAGCCCAGCCCCAGCCCCGCCCCAGCCCCGCCCAGCCCAGCCCAGCCCCAGCCCCGCCCCAGCCCAGCCCAGCCCCAGCCCCAGCCCCATCCCAGCCCCGCCCAAGCCCCGCCCAAGCCCCGCCCAGCCCAGCCTCGCCCAGCCCCAGCCCCAGCCCAGCCTCGCCCCAGCCCCGCCCCAGCCCAGCCCAGCCCCAGCCCCGCCCCAGCCCCGCCACAGCCCAGCCCCAGCCCAGCCCAGCCCAGCCCCAGCCCAGCCCAGCCCAGCCCAGCCCCAGCCCCAGCCCAGCCCAGCCCAGCCCAGCCCAGCCCCAGCCCAGCCCAGCCCAGCCTCGCCCAGCCCCAGCCCCAGCCCAGCCCAGCCCCAGCCCCGCCCAGCCCAGCCTCGCCCAGCCCCAGCCCCAGCCCCAGCCCCAGCCCAGCCCAGCCCAGCCCCAGCCCCGCCCAGCCCAGCCTCGCCCAGCCCCAGCCCCAGCCCCAGCCCCAGCCCCAGCCCCAGCCCAGCCCAGCCCAGCCCCAGCCCCGCCCAGCCCAGCCTCGCCCAGCCCCAGCCCCAGCCCAGCCCAGCCCCAGCCCCGCCCAGCCCAGCCTCGCCCAGCCCCAGCCCCAGCCCCAGCCCCAGCCCAGCCCAGCCCAGCCCCAGCCCCGCCCAGCCCAGCCTCGCCCAGCCCCAGCCCAGCCCCAGCCCAGCCCCAGCCCCAGCCCAGCCCAGCCCAGCCCCAGCCCCGCCCAGCCCAGCCTCGCCCAGCCCCAGCCCCAGCCCAGCCCAGCCCCAGCCCCGCCCAGCCCAGCCTCGCCCAGCCCCAGCCCCAGCCCCAGCCCCAGCCCCGCCCAGCCCAGCCCCAGCCCAGCCCCAGCCCAGCCCCAGCCCCAGCCCAGCCCAGCCCAGCCCCAGCCCAGCCCCAGCCCAGCCCCAGCCCTGCCCCAGCCCAGCTCAGCCCAGCCCCAGCCCCTGCCCAGCCCAGCCCAGCCCAGCCCAGCCCCAGCCCCAGCCCCTGCCCAGCCCAGCCCAGCCCCAGCCCAGCCCAGCCCCAGCCCAGCAGCCACCATTTGTTCTTTCTCTGTGACCTTGACCTCTGACTCCTCAAGGAAGCGGAACCGTTCAGTGCTCATCTTTCTGTGGCAGGCTTCGTTCACTCGGCACCATCTCCAGGTGTCATCCACATTGCGGCGTGCGTCAGAATTGCCTTTCTTCTCAATAATAAATAATATTTCACTGCATGGAGACCAGCACTGTGGCAAGGCAGGTAAAGCCACTGCCTGCAGTGCCAGCATCCCGTAAGGGCACCAGTTTATGTCCCAGCTGCTCCACTTCTGATCCAGCTTCCTGCAAATGAGTAACCCAGGAGGCAGCAGGTGATGGCTCGAGTCCTGGGGCCCCTGCCACTCACGTAGGAGACCTGAGCGGAGTTCCTGGCTCCTGGCTGTTGCAGCCATCTCGGGAGTGAACAGCAAATGAAAGTTTCCCTCTCTCTCTCTCTAACTCTGACTTTCAAATAAATAACTCTTTTTTAGAAATTCCATCGCCTGTGTGCGCCATACTCTGTCACCAGTCATCCACGGTGGGCCCTTGGTTGCCTCCGCCCGCTGGCTCTTGAGAGTGATACTTGGTATCAGGACACTCAATTGCCCGCTCTCAAACTTTGTAGATGTCTACCCTGTGTAGTGTTGGGCTCTGGTTCCCTCCCCTCAACAACATGCTTGTGAAAACCACCCACCCTGTTCGAGGGTGTATAGTATTCCACTGTGCGAGCACAGTGCCCTGTCCGAGCACCACAGACCCTCAGCCATGCTCCACTGGGCGTGGGAACTGGAGTCGTTCTCGCTGGTGTGAAGTGGCGTCTCCTCTGGTCGCCATCCGTGTTCCCCTGATGACCAGGAGCTGGGAACGTCTCACCCTCAGCAGCCCCTCCCGTGTGAAGGGCCTGTTTGCGTCTCGTGCTCTGTATTTAACTTTCTGGTTGCTGTTTTTCTTATTGATGTAGGTTTTGTTGTGCGTGGACGTCCTCCCCGAAGGGTGCCTCTCCACTGCGGGGCCGAAGCCTTGCTGCAGAGCTCCGAGGACCTGTCTGGGCCCGTGGGGGTGTGGGGCTGTGGGCGTGGCCGCAGGTGGACGTGGGTGTGCGTGGGCGTGGCCAGGGCCCGCTTGGCATCTCCGTATTTCAGGAGCAGGCTTCCTGTCTGTGGCCTGCCTGCCTGCCTCCCTGCGGTTTTAATGGCCCAAGCCTACGACCAGAGTGGCTCTTCGTTTTAGAAAATTCAAGATTGTCAGCATTCGTCTCTGAGGCCAGAGCTTCCTGTGCCCCGCTCCCTCCCTGTTCTTAGAGTGCACCCAGGAATAAACGTGTGTCCACTGCGTTGCTGTTGGGTGGCCCCCGCGGCCCCCTCAGCTCCAGCGTGAGACCCGCGGTCTGGCCGCCCCTGCCTGAGCCGCCTCCGCACTCTGGAAGGAGCCGCCCTGCCCGCCCTCCGGCCAGCGCTTCCTGAGCTGCCGCGTGCGGGGTGGGGTGGGGGCTCTGGAGCCCAGATCTCGCTCAGCATCCCCTCACCCCCACGCAGCCCTGGAGCTGCAGGAGGCACATCCCGATCACCACGTCCAGTCACGGTTCCACACTCCTCCTGCCACGGCCGTGGGGCCAGTTCTGCTGCTGGGATGTGAGCGGCTCCGGGGAGAGAGACGGGGAAGAGGCGGCTGGCCCACTTCTCACGCTGGATGTCACTGGGTGGGTGGAGCGCAGGGGCTTGGCTCCAGGAACCTGGGTCCTTGCTGGCATGGAAGGGCCTGGATCACACCATGCCTGCACGCCTGTCCCCTGCTGCCTACATGGCCCCAGCAGTGAAGCCACGGGGAGCCAGGGCTTCTGTCCCTTTAACTGAGCCCCTCGCCAGGAGGACCTTACCCACCCCTGGGAGAAGGACTGCAGGTGCACACTCTGTGTTTGCAGGTGCAACCAGCCACAGCAGGTCAGAAACTGTCAAGACGGCCGACAGTAAAATGAGGACATTGAAGAGACTAATTTTTCAAAAATTGTCTCTTGGGGGTGGGCATTTGGAGCAGCAGTTAAAATGCTACTGGTGGGGCTGGCGTTGTGGTACAGTGGGTTAAGCTGCCACCTACAGTGCTGGCATCCATGAGGGTGCTGGTTCCAGTCCTGGCTGTTCCACTTCTGATCCAGGTCCCTGCTAATGCACCTGGGAAAAGCTGTGGGAGATGGCCGAAGTATCGGGTCCCTGCACCCACGTGGGAGACCCGGAAGAAACTCATGGCTCCTGCTTTGGCCTCGCCCAGCCCTGGTCATTGCAGCCATTTGGGGAGTGAGCCAGGAGCTGGAAGGTTCTCTCTCTCTCTCTCTCTCTCTCTCTCTCTTTCTCTCCTTGTCTGTCTTTATAACTGCCTTTCAAATGAATAAATAAAATCTTTTTTAAAATGCTGTTTGTGAAACCACATCCCATATCAGAGTGCCAGGTTCAACCCTCAGCTCTGCTTCCAATCCGGCTTCCTGCTAATGTGCGCCCTGTGAGGCTGCAGCTGATGGCCCGGGGACCTCAGTCCCTGACACCCACGTGGGGCCCCAGATGGAGTGGCCTGCTCCTGGCTGTGGCCTGGCCCAGTCCCCGCTATGGACATTTGGGAAGTGAACGCATGGACAGGAGCTCTCTGTCTCTCAAAACAGACCGAAAAAACCCACAATAAGTCTGCATTCCTCCCAGCGTGTTTGGTAGGCTGTGACTTCCAGTATCCCCAAAGCGTCCTTGACCGAACAGAATCCAAACCCCAGTCCCATCCTCCAGAGACTCGTTCTCGCCACCGCTGTCGCGTGGGACTCGCTCCTTCAGCCCGGAGCCGTGGCGGTGGGAACAGCACACTGCAGGCTGCC
This sequence comes from Oryctolagus cuniculus, assembly GCF_051225735.1. Classification (NCBI taxonomy): domain Eukaryota; kingdom Metazoa; phylum Chordata; class Mammalia; order Lagomorpha; family Leporidae; genus Oryctolagus; species Oryctolagus cuniculus. The sequence goes on along the minus strand of NC_142878.1, from coordinate 109,133,973 downwards.
ACACAGGCGCTCCAAGATGGGAAACAGTGTCCTAACCGCTTTACCAAATGCCCACCCTGAAACGTGTAACTCTGAAATACTTTCAGACATATCAGTGCTCTCAGGCGAGGTTAAACACCTCCTGCGTGCCCCTGATTTCGGTTCCCCCAATTTTTTAGAGATCTATTTATTTATTTGAAAAGCAAAGCGAGAGAGAGAGAGTGAGAGACAAAGAGAGAGGGAGCGAGCTTCCATCCACTGATTCACTCCCCCAGATAACCGCGACAGCCAGCTCTGGTCCAGGCTGAAAGCAGGAGCCCAGATCTCCATCAGGGCCTTCCCCCTGGCGTCCGGGCCCAAGCACTTGGCCATCATCGGCTGCTTCCCAGGTGCTTTAGCAGGGAGCTGGAGCAGAAGTGGAGCAGCTGGGACTCGAACTGGCATCCAATATGGGGCTGGCATCGCAAGTGGTGACAACCCACTGCGCCAGTGCTGGCCCCTAGGTTTCCAAAATGTTAACATTTTATATTGTTAAAGTTTGTGTATTTATTTGAATGACAAAGTTATAGAGAGAGAGAGGGAGAGAGAGAGCTTCCATCTGCTGGTTCTCTCCCCAAATGGCTGCAGTGGCCGTGGCTGGGCCAGGCCGGAGCCAGGAGCCAGGAGCTCCATCTGGGTCTCCCACGATGGCAGCAGGAGACCGTCTTCCACTGCTTTTCCAGGCACATTAGCGGGGACCTGGATCGGAAGCGGAGCAGCCGGGACTCGAACCAGCACCTGTACAGGACGCCAGTGCTGCAGGCAGCAGCTCAACCTGCTGGGTACCATTTATACTTGTGTTATTTTCTGTCTACACACACACACACACACACACGCATGTGCATATTATAAAATATATTTATTTTTCAAGATCACTTAAGAATCAATTGCAGACATTGTGAGTTTGGCTCCTGCTTGTTTCCTAAAGGAAGATTGATCGCGTTCCTCTTTGTGACAGTAGCGCAGTGATAAAGTTTGGAAAACGTCGTGGCCGCCGTGACTGTGTCCTGCCTGAGGCCTCATCCTGCTGTGGGCAGCATCTCCCTGCTGCGCGGCGTCTCCTGGGGCGGCACTCATGGCCTCTGGCCAGCGAGCCTCTTTGCTTTCTTTCTGTCTGGAATAACCCCTCAGGATCTCTGCCTTCTGCTCCTTGTCACTTGGCGCTCCTCAGCTCGGGCTTGGCTGGTGTTCCCTCTGGTGATTAGGCTCACACGCTCTCCTGGGGCTGCTGCAGGGGGCCGGTGCCTGCCTGTCCCGGGGAAGGAGGTGTCCGGGGCCGGTGTGTGCCGGGTTTCCTGCTGGCGAGTTGTTCCTTCTGCATTTGTAATGAGCACACATCTGCGAGGAGACCTTTTGAGATGATGTCCTGCGCCTCGAAGCTTTCACCCACTGGTTCTAGCGTCCGTCAGTGCTAATGTGAATTCTCTTTTTTAAAAAATATTTATTTATTTGAAAGTCAGAGTTACACAGAAAGAAGGAGAGGCAGAGAGAGAGAAAGAAAGAGAGAGAGAGAGAGAGAGAGAGAGAGAGAGAGAGAGGTCTTCCATCTGCTGCTTCACTCCCCAGTTGGCCGCAAGGGCTGGAGCTGCACCCATCCGAAGCCAGCAGCCAAGAGCTTCTTCCAGGTCTCCCACACGGTGCAGGGGTCAAAGTACTTGGGCCATCTTCTTCTGCTATCCAAGGCCACAGCAGAGAGCTGGATCGGAAGTGGAGTAGCCACGACTCATACCAGCACCCACATAGGATGCCTGCACTGTAGGCGGCAGCTTTACCCACTACGCCACAGCGCCAGCCCCAATGTGAATTCTTTAATTTGGAAAGTATGCAAAAGCCAGTGGTTAAACCAACTACTTCCCCACACCCCCACAAAACAAAACAAACAAACAAACAAAAAAAAAACCTGGCAGACGGAAGACACTGGCATCCCCTGTTGGAGGGCCTGGGTTCCAGTCCCTGCTCAGCTTCTGATCCAACTTCCAACTAATGCACGCCCTGGGAGGGAGCAGAGGTGGCTTAAGCACCTGCCCAAGACCCAGGTGGTCCAGGCTCCTGGTTCCCGCCTGGCTGCTGCAGACATCTGAGGAGTGAACCAGCAGGTGGAAGATTCTCTCTCTCTCTCTCTCTGACATTTTGTTTTTAAAATAAATATTTTTGCAAATTAGTTTTATTTATTTTAAGTATTTATTTATTTATTTATTTGAAAGTCAGAATTATACAGAGAGAGAAGGTAAGGCAGAGAGAGAGAGGTCTTCCATCTGCTGGTTCACTCCCCAACTGGCCACAATGGCCGGAGCTGCACTGACCCGAAGCCAGGAGCCAGGAGCTTCTTCTGGGTCTCCCACGCGGGTGCAGGGGCCCAAGTACTTGGGTCATCTTCCACTGTTTTCCCAGGCCATAGCAGAGAGCTGGATCGGAAGTGGGGCCGCCGGGTCTTGAACTGGCGTCCACATGGGATGCTGGCACTGCAGGCGGCAGCTTTAACCCTCTATGCCACAGTGCCGGCCCCTACGAATTAGTTTGAAAGGAGCCTTCCCCAACAGTGCACTGAATGGTGGTCCACGTGCCGCAGATCCTCAGACCCTCCTCGTCCCACCTGTGTTTTGCACCTTCGTGGCAGAGAGGCCCCGGGCAAGGAAGCTGCCCAGAGAAGCGAGTAGACAGGGAGGAGGGAGGTTGAAGGTGATCTCCGGACGCCTTGTGGTCCTGGGGGAGACTCACGGACAAGCTGCCCTAAAGCAGGCGTTTGCCCATGCAAAGGGAACTGTGGGGATGACAGCCCCAGTGACACAGGAGGGAGTTCAGCGAACTCGGGGACACAGCCCACATGTCCGGAAGGAAAGAGGAGGGGTGGTGCTTGGTGCTTGGTGCACGCCGCGGTCTGAGCCCTGGACGTCCGCGTCACAAATCCGAGGCCTTGGTCCAGGTCCCAGCCCTGCTTCTGATCCCCGCTTCCCGCTAATGCGCATCTGGGAGGCAGCAGGCGATGGCTCAAGGGCTTGGGTCCCTGCCGCCCACCTGGGAGACCTGGACTGGGTCCCCGGCTCCTGCCTGTAGCCTGGCGCAGCCCCAGTGGTCCAGGGAGAGAACCAGCAGATAGGAGCTCTTTCTGTTTCTCTGTCTCTCTGCCTTTCAGATAAATAAAGTTTAAAACAAATAAAAGGGTAAGCCTTAGACACCTGCCCGTCCCAGGGCGTGCGGACACCACTGTGATGACCCTGACCAAGCAAGCAAGTGTTTGACTGCCTCCCTGAGACTTTTGCCCGTTCCACAGGCCTATGCTGGAGGGGTCCATGCACTGCTAAGGCCCCGGGCTGAGGGTGCCCGAGGGACTGAAGTCCAGTCTGAGTCCCTTCTCCAAGTCTCCTTGGAAGAAGAGACTCCTCGTTCAAGTTCAGAGGCCGTGCTCCCACCACAGGGAGCATGTGCCCAAGGGGAGTGCTGTTCTGGTCTCTTCTCTTCTTTTCTTTTCTCTTTAAGATTTTATTTATTTGAGAGGCAGAGCTACAGAGAGAGGGAGAGACAGAGAGAAAGGTATTCCTTCTGCTGGTTCATTCCCCAAGTGGCCACAAGGGCTGGAGCTGGGCTGATCGAAACCCAGGAGCCAGGAGCTTCTTCCAGGTCTCCCATGGGGTAGCAGGGGCCCAAGCACCCAGGCCATCTTCTACTGCTGTCCCAGATGTGTCAGCAGGGAGCTGGATCAGAAGTGGAGCAGCCAGGAGAGGAACCAGTGCCCACAGGGGATGCAGGCACCGCAGAGAGAGGCTTAGCCACAGCACCAGCCCCCGGGAGCACTTTTCTGACCTACACAGAGACTCTAGGCAGCCCAGCAGTTGCCCAGCGTGGAGGGCTCAGAAGTAGAGGCTGGGAGGTGAGGAAAGGCCCGGGAGCACTGACCGAGGAGGGAGCACTGCTGGCCGTACGCGCCTTCTCCATAGAGGGTGACTCCACGCCGGGGAGAGGAAAGAGTTTATTTATCAACTTATTTATTTGCAAGGCAGAGAGAAATAGAGAGAGCTCTTCCATGCACCTTACTCCTCCAATGCCTGCAACAGCCAGGGCTCAGCCAGGAGCCTGGAGCTCCGTCCGGGTCTCCCACGTGGGTGCCAGGGACCCCAGCACTTGGGCCATCACTGCTGCCTCCCAGGGCGCATCAGCAGGGCGCTGGATGGGAAGCAGAGGCAGGACTCAAACCAGGCACTCAGTGTGGGTGACAGTTTCCCAAGCGGCAGAGTTAAACAGTGAGAGAGAGAGAGAGAGAGAGACAGAGAGAGAGACAGAGAGAAAGGTCTTCCTTCCGTTGGTTCACCCCCCAAATGGCCACTATGGCCGGCACACTTGCTGATCCGAAGCCAGGAGCCAGGTGCCTCTTCCTGGTCTCCCATGCGAGCACAGGGCCCAAGCACCTGGGCCATCCTCCACTGCCTTCCCACGCCACAGCAGAGAGCTGGCCTGGAAGAGGAGCCACCAGGACTAGTACCCAGTGCCCTGACCGGGACTAGAACCCAGGGTACCGGCGCTGCAGGCAGAGGATTAGCCTAGTGAGCCGCGGCGCCGGCCCCCACGCGGCAGCTTAATCCACTGTGCCACAATGCACTTTCCCCAAAGCCTACAAGGTAAGTGAATTTACAGTGAGGGTCATTGAAGAGGATGATGTTTCCGCTGCTTGACTGCTTGGGAGACTGGCACGATAGGACTTGCAGTGCTGGAGAGTGGCCAGAAACGTGGAGAAACGTGACTAAGGTTCCATCAGAGCTGACAGAGGAGGACCAATCCCGGTGACTGCATCAAAGGATCAGTGGAAGACCAAAACTAAGATGCTTTCTGAGGGGCCGTGCTATGGCGCCGTGGGTTAAGCCGCCTCCTGCAAGGCCAGCATCCCTCGTGAGCGCTGGTTCAAGTCCCAGCCACTCCAGTTCCGATCCACCTCCCTGATAAAGCGCCTGGGAAATGCAGCAGAAGATCCAAGTCTTTGGGCCCCTGCACCCGCGTGGGAGACCCGGAAGAAGCTCCTGGCTCCCGGCTTCGGATCGGCTCAGCTCTGGACGTTGCAGCCATCTGGGGAGTGAACCAGCGGATGGAAGACCTCTCTCTCTCTGCCTCTGCTTCTCTGTAACTCTCCCTTTCAAATAAATCTTCTAATAAGTCAATAAATAAATCTCTTTAAAAAGTGCTTTCTGATCCCCACTCTGGGGAGGCCTGTGGTTCTCTACACGCACATTCTGTCTGCGTCAGGAAAAAAGGCCAAGCGGTATTTCCCAGCATCCCTTGCAGCTTGCCTGTACTCACGTGTGAGACAGGTTAGGGCTATGTGACCTAGGGATGCCACCAGCAGTGCTCACCGCTCATGCGAGGACCACGGGGAGGGAGCTGGCTCCAGGAATGGCAGCAGGAGGGGCCCTTCCCTGAGCCAGCAGGAAACAGACCCCCTCCCCCACGCCGGGAAGGCATCAGGGGCACGCAGGAGCCTTGCTCCTGCAGAAGTGGCCAAGCGTGAGGGGCTATGGGGTCTCCATGAGGTGCCTGGGGCCTGGGGGAGTGGAGGCAGAAGGACAGCACTGTCCCGGCCAGGCCCCTGAGCAGCCATCCCATCAGCAAGGGACCTCGTGCGGCAGGTTGCAGGGGAGCCGAAAACTGCTGGCCCCACTGGTGTCGTAGCTGTCGCGTCCCGGGTGCTGGCTCTGCCCATTCCAGACAGTGCAGATGGGCAGCAATCGTAGTAACGGGCTGTGGGGTTGGTCGATGCACTTACCAAGCTTTATCCTAATTTCAGAGTGCTTGCTCGCTCTCTCTCTCTCTCTCTCTGACAGTGAGCAAAGCAAGATTTATTTAAGTGAGCAACTTCCTGCCACACAGTCAGGAGGGGGCTGAAAGGGGGGAGTTCCCCAGAGACACTTGCCAGTGTGGGGTCCTCTATGCACAACTCTGGGAGCAGAGTGACAGCTAATAGTCAATCACAAGGTGGGGACAAAACCCATCAAGGGGTCGGAATTATAATCCTGTGCAGCCTGCTTGGAGTGTCCTCTTTCTACTTATTTAAAAAAAAAAGATGTATTTTATTTATTTGAAAGAGTTACAGATAGAGGTAGAGAGAGAGAGAGGTAGAGAGAGAGAGAGGTCTTCCATCCGCTGGTTCACTCCCCAGATGGCCGCAATGGCCAGAGCTGAGCCGATCCAAAGCCAGGAGCCAGGAGCTTCTTCCAGGTCTCCCATGCGGGTGCAGGGGCCCAAGCACTTCTTCTACTGCTTTCCCAGGCCACAGCAGAGAGCTGGATCGGAAGAGGAGCAGCCGGGACTAGAACCGGTGCCCATATGGGATGCCGGTGCTTCAGGCCAGGGCTTTAACCCGCTGCACCACAGCGCTGGCCCCAACTCTTTCTACTTATTTAAAAGGCCGCCTCCTCTTCGACAGCATGCTGGGGCTGGGGCTGGGGCTGGGGCAGCAGCCTCTCGTGCCGAGCGTGTCTCCTGGTCACGGCGGTGACGAGCGCTCCACACCGTCTGGGGCTGAGAACGTCACTCAGCCAGTGTCTCAGAACAGGTTCCCACAGTGAGCGAAGCCACAGGGACTCACGTGTGTCTGATAATGGAGCTAGTACTTTTTATTATTACTACTATCTGAAAGGCAGAGAGAGAGAGACGGAGAAACAGAGGGAGAGAGATCTTCCGTCCCCTGGTTCATCCCTTCACATTCCTGCAAGCAGCCAGGGCTGGGCCAGGCAGAAGCCGGGGGCCAGGATCTCCATGCAGGGACCCGAGTCCTCGCGCCATCACTGCGGCCGCCCAGGGTGCCCATTCGCAGGCAGCTGCATTGGAAGTGGAGCAGCCAGGACTGGAGCCAGGCACTCCCCATCTGGCACGCAGGCTTCCCAAGTGGCGACTCAACCCCCGCGCCAAACGCCGCCCCAGTGTAGCGTAGGTTCCGTATTCCTTTTGTTCTTTTCGCTTTTCTAGATCCAGAGTGACAAGGACCGGGAGGGATGTCCAGGGGAGAGGCACGGCTCGCACCGCTCAGGAAGCATCGTCCCTTTAGTACGTCTGTCTTGGCCAGTGGGCCCGCCGTCGGCACAGCCTGTCAAATGTCAGGTATTGGCAGGCGCCGCGGCTCACTAGGCTAATCCTCCACCTGTGGCACCGGCACCCCGGGTTCTAGTCCTGGTCAGGGCGCTGAGTTCTATCCCAGTCGCTCCTCTTCCAGGCCAGCTCTCTGCTGTGGCCAGGGAGTGCAGTGGCCCAAGTGCTTGGGCCCTGCACCCACATGGGAGACCAGGAGGAAGCACCTGGCTCCTGGCTTCGGATCGGCGCAGTGTGCCGGCCGTGGCGGCCATCTGGGGGGTGAACCAACGGAAGGAAGAGCTTTCTCTCTGTCTCTCTGTCTCACTGTCCACTCTGCCTGTCAAAATAAATAAATAAATAAATAAATAAATAAATAAAATAAAATAAAATAAAATAAAAAAGTCAGGTATTGCAGTGCTCTCCGCTGCTCAGCCACCAGGGGCGCTGTGGCTCTCGGACAGGGGCCGCGGCGTGAAGTCCCTCCGGAGGGGAGCGGAGCCGAGGGTCTCCTGAGATCTGACCCTGTCCACGTTTGACCTCTGCAAGACTTCTGGCGGTTCCGTCCCAGGTGAGGCGCTGCGGCCGCACGCCGTGAGTGTTCAGTCTCGGCCAGTGTGCACCCCACTGTGGCGACTGCCCCACAGAGGACTTTTAATCTTTAAAGATTTTTTTCATTTACTTGAAAGGCAGAGTGACACAGAGAGAGTAACAGAGAGAGACTCTTTCATCCTCTGGTTCACTCCCCAAACAGCCACAACAATGGTGCCTGGGCCAGGCCAAAGCTAGGAGCCCAGAACTCCATCCCGGTCTCCCACATGGGTGGCGGGGACCCACGTACCAGGGCCGTCCTCTCCTGCTTCCAGGGAGCTGGATCAGAAACCAAGCAGCCAGGGCTGGGACCGGCGCTCCTGTGGGAGGTGCTGCAGGTGGTGGCCTAACCCACCATGCCAATGCTGGCCCCAGACATTTTTTTTTAAAGATTTATTTTATATTGAAAGGCAGAATGATAGAGACAGATCTTCTGTCTACTGACTCATTCCCCAAATGACTGCAACGGTTAGGAATGGGCCAGGCCAAAGCCAGGACCCCGGAACTCCATCCAGGTCCCCCATGTGGGAGACAGGGGCCCAAGCACATGGGCCGTCCTCCGCTGCTTTCCCAGGCGCGTTGGCAGGGAGCTGGCTTGGAAGTGGAGCAGCTGAGTCTCGCTCCACAAGCAGCGGCTTACCCCGCCGCTCCCCAGTGCTGGCGCCACAGGGGGCTTCAGAACGTCCCATGTGGAGTGTTCGGGGGCTCCCTGGAGGCCGCCCGCATGGACCGCACCACCCGACGCCGTGCACGTGTGACCAGATTCCCGCAGCCCGTCGCAGGAAGTCACCGTCGCGAGCTTCTCGCAGGGCAGCGTCTGACCGAGTGCCTGAGCGGCTGCAGCGTTTCCGTCAGACATTCGGCGATCGGGAGTTGGGTCTCCAGGGACACCTGAGGAGCTTAGTCGTGGGCGGCTGTCCACGCGCCTGGTGGGTGCCGGCTTTCCCTGGCCGCAGCTGACCAGCTGTGGTGAGAGGTGGGCTCGGGCCCCCACAGGCTGGTTTGCAAGTGACGTCCCGAGCAACACAGGGAGTGCGGAGCAGGGAGTGGATAGATCCAAAATCCGAAGGCACCGTCTTGCCCCCAGAACCCGCAAGGCTGGCCTGGACAAATGAGTCAATGCAGCCACGCTTGCAGGCGGCTCCGGACGCTGGGTCGTCCCTGAGGAGGGCACTCTCCCCTCCCCACAGCCGGGAAGAGCGGTGGCCGCGCAGGGACGGGCAGGAGGAGAGCTAGGACAGGAACATTTCTTGACAAGAGTGAAAGCTGGGCTGACCCGGGACCTCCCCCGGCACAGCCGCAGGACCCCCTCACGGCTCAGGAGCCGGCGCTCACACCTGCCTTCTCCCTCCTGCAAGTGCGTGTTTTTGCTGCCACTTTCCTGTCCCTGCTCTGCCACCGTCCCTTGGGTGGGTGGGTTTATCAGGGTGGCCATCAAAGTAGCAGCAACGCAGCTTTAGCTCACAGGGCGCTGGGCCATGCACCCCAGCCAGCAGGGCCGGCCACACCCGTGGTGTGGTGACAGTCCAGGACTGGATGGGATTCCTCTCCTCCTCTTCCTCCTCTTCCTCCTCTCAGGGGAAGGGTGAGTATGAACTGGGTGGCCAGAGAGGGTGACTGTGGCAGAGACCCATCGCTGTCCTCCAAAAGTCATTGTTCCCTTTACACGGCTACATTAACTGACCGACACACAACCCATGGGCCAGGCTCGTTCAACCTAACAATTGCATGTGGATGTGTGTCCTTTTCAAAAACTAATTTTTAAAACATTGGTTGGCCGGCGCCGCAGCTCACTAGGCTAATCCTCCGCCTTGCGGCGCCGGCACACCGGGTTCTAGTCCCGGTCGGGGCGCCGGATTCTGTCCCGGTTGCCCCTCTTCCAGGCCAGCTCTCTGCTGTGGCCCGGGAGTACAGTGGAGGATGGCCCAAGTGCTTGGGCCCTGCACCCCATGGGAGACCAGGAGGAAGCACTGGCTCCTGCCTTCGGATCGGTGCAGCCATTTGGGGGGTGAACCAACAGAAGGAAGACCTTTCTCTCTCTCTCTCTCTCTCTCTCTCTCTCTCTCTCACTGTCTAACTCTGCCTGTCAAAAAAAAAAAAAAATTGGTTGATTGACTTGAAAGGCAGCATGACAAAAGAGAGAGAGAGAGAGAGAGAGAGAGAGAGACCGAAACCTTCGTCTGCTGGTTCACCCCCGGAACGGCCGGGCCAGAGCTTGGAGCTCCATCCAGGTCTCCGGAGTGTGTGCAGGGCCCCAAGCGCTTGTATCTGCTGCCTTTCCAGGCGCATCAGCAGGAAGCGGGGCTGGAAGCAGAACAGTCAGGACCTGACCAGAGCTCTGATGTGGGTGCCGGCCTCGCAAGCCGCCGCGCCACGGTCCCGCCCCTAAAAGACAGCTGCTGCACATCCCGCAGTGAGTGTTTATGTATGGTTTCGTGTGGTGTCTTAGAAAGCATTCCATAGCAGTGCATGAAAAACCTTTTTCATTTCCTTTTTTTACAAGCCTATTTTTTAAAGATTTATTTATTTATTTGAAAGGCAGAGTTACAAAGAGGCAGAGTCAGAGAGAGAGACAGAGAGAGAGGTCTTCCATCCGCTGGTTCACTCCCCAAATGGCCGCAATGGCCAGAGCTGTGCTGATCCAAAGCCAGGAGCCAGGAGCTTCTTCTGGGTCTCCCACACAGGTGCAGGGGCTCAAGGACTTGGGCCATCTTCTACTGCTCTCTCAGGCCATCGCAGAGAGCTGGATCAGAAGAGGAGCAGCTGGGACTCGAACCAGCACCCATATGGGATGCTGGTACAGCAAACAGCGGCTTAACCCACTGTGGCACAGCGTGGGCCCCCTTTTTCATTTCTTTCTTTTATTTTGGGTTTTGAATGGCATTAAGGGCCACACGTTGCTAATCAGCTCCCTACTGGTAGACACTCCTGCTGTTCCCAGTGTCTTCGCTGTTGCCCAGTGCATCAGTGTTGATCCTTCCTGGTGGGGTCCAGGAATTCATCCGGGCAGATGCCATAAATGAACACACAGCAAAGAGCACACAGGTCCCACAGCTCTGGGGAGAGAGAAGGGAACGGACTGCAGAAGACGTACGCAGACGTAAGCACGGCCCCCTGAGCGTTCAGATCCCAGAAGTGAAGCTTCACGTTAGGGAGCGCCTGGGTGCCCTGCACCCGCGGCGCAGAGCTCCGCGTGCTGCCCCTTGGGCAGGGAGAACCGGCCTGGAAGGGACTCAGCAGGGAGCGTGTTCCAGCTCAGCCTCAAGACTGCTGCACTGTGGCGTTGCGGGTAAAGCCGCTGCCTGCAGTGCCGGCATCTCATATGGGCATGGGTTCAAGTCCCGGCTGCTCCACTTCCGATCCAGCTCTCTGCTGTGGCCTGGGAGAGCAGTAGAAGATGGCCCAGGTCCTTGGGCCCCTGCACCCACGTGGGAGACCTGGAAGAAGCTCCTGGCTTCGGATTGGCTCAGCTCTGGCCATTGCGGCCATCTGGGGAGTGAACCAGCGGATAGAAGACACCTCTCTCTCTCTCTCTCTCTCTCTCTCTCTCTCTCTCTCTCTGTCTCTGCCTTTCCCTCTCTGTAACTTTCCCTTTCAAATAAATAAATCTTAAAAAAAAAAAAAAAAGACTGCTGCGTTCTCTTCCAGCAGTGTTAGAGCGTTGGAAAGCAAGGCTTCCCTCTCGCTGGAAGCAAGGCGTGGTTTCCGAACCTGATTCCCACGCGAGGCTTGTCTGTGCGTCCCTGTGCCGGCCGCAGGGCTAGAACTCCATGTTGAGATTGGCGTGGGACAGCCGGGACGTCCCCCGGGTGCCCTGGCCACAGGGCAGAGAGCAGAGGCCTGGGCGCACACAGCTTTCCAGGCTCTCTGGCATTTAACCCATTACCTTAGTAAGATCCCAGGAACTCCCGCTGCGACAGCGTGGTCGTGTGTCGGTCGGTCGGTGCCGAGCTGAGCAGCAGAGGAACCAGGAGCCCAAACATCTCACACCCGAGTGTCCTCACCCCCACTGCGTTTGGGAAACTCACACACACACACACACACACACACATTATCTATTTATTTTTAAAATTTATTTATTCGAAAGGCAGAGTGACAGAGCAAAACAGAGCAGATCTTCCGGCCACTGATTCACTCCCCGGATGATCTCAGCCGCCGGAGCGGGGCCAGGTGGAAGGCAGGAGGCTGGAGCTCCGTCCGGGTCTCCCGTTGGGTGGCAGGGGCCCAAGGACTTGGGCATCTTCTGCTGCCTTCCCAGGCACATTAGCCGGGAACTGGGTGAGAAGCTGGCAAGTGGCAGCTTCACCCGCTGCACCACGACGCCGGCCCCAGGAAATGTTCTGGAATTCTCTAGAATACCTGAAATCACGCCTGTAGAACACCTGCCCAGCTTCCTTGGCCACCTCTCTACACTTTCAGAGTTTCATTTCCTTAGCCCAGAAGGGGTAACACTCCCAGCCCAGCCTGACCACAGGAAACGTGTCTCTGATGGCTGTGAGGCCCCGGGCCAGGCAGGCGTCTGCCTCGTTCACAGGAGCCGGTTGGCCCCACGATCCCGCCAGCTCGCCAGGCTCACCACCGGACTCCCTCTCCTCTGGCTGTCGCCAGAACCCGGCAGCACCTGGCTCCTCCTGGCTCGGTCAGAGGGAGAGGGGGACCAGATGGCTGCCGTGGAGCCCCGACAGACGCGCAGGCTGTGACCAGATGTCTCTCCCTGGGACAGATGGGCCTGAATGTCTCCCACTGCCGGCAGCCCTGGCAGACGGGGTCTGCTGAGTGCTGGGGCCGCCGCAGACTCTGGCCCCGGCCGCGAGGGCAGGAAAGGGAGTGACGCGGCAGGACCTCCACGGGGACGCAGGTCTGCTCCCTGCCCGGGAGTGTCAGCAGATTCCAGAAGTTCAAGTTTAGCCTTAGGTGCACGGCTGGTGGAGGATTCGGGGCACACATAAACCAGGTCACCAGACACCAAGCACCAAGTGTCTGGTTTAAAAGCCGCACGGTTCTGTGACAGAGGAGGCACGGGACAGGCATCGTCGCTGTGACACTCACTCGCCACCAGACCGATGCCCTCAGGAACACCTGTTCATACGCCTCTGTCCAGCAGCCACCTCGTCTCTTTTCTCTGCGAGTTTGCTTGCCACATCCACTGTAAGCAGGCTCCCGAAGGGGCCAGCGCTGTGGCACGGCGGGCGGAGCCACTGCCTGCGATGCTGGCAACCCACAGGGGCACTGGTCCTGTCCTCGCTGCTCCACTTCTCATGCAGCTCCCTGCTCATAGCCTGGGAAAAGCAGTGCTTGGGCCCCTGCTACCCACATGGGAGACCCAGATGAAGCTTCTGGCTCCCGGCTTCGGTCTGGCCCAGCCCTGGCCGTTGTAGCCATTTAGGGCGAGCTGGCAGGATCGTGGGGCCAACCGGCTCCTGTGAACGAGGCACAGACGCCTGCCCGGCCCGGGGCCTCACAGCCATCAGAGACACGTTTCCTGTGGTCAGGCTGGGCTGGGAGTGTTACCCCTTCTGGGCTAAGGAAATGAAACTCTGAAAGTGTAGAGAGGTGGCCGAGGATGCTGGGCAGGTGTTCTACAGGCGTGAGTTCAGCGGATGGAAAATCTCTCTCTGTCTCTCTGTCTGTTTCTCTCTCTCTCTCTCCTTCTCCCTCTCTTTCTCTATAACTCTGCCTTTCAAATAAGTAAAATAAATCTTTAAAAATTTTTTACAGTAGGCCGGCGCCGCAGCTCACTAGGCTAATCCTCCGCCTTGCGGCGCCGGCACACCGGGTTCTAGTCCCGGTCGGGGCGCCGGATTCTGTCCCGGTTGCCCCTCTTCCAGGCCAGCCCTCTGCTGTGGCCCGGGAGTGCAGTGGAGGATGGCCCAGGTGCTTGGGCCCTGCACCCCATGGGAGACCAGGAGAAGCACCTGGCTCCTGGCTCCTGCCATCGGATCAGTGCGGTGCGCCAGCCGCGGCGGCCATTGGAGGGTGAACCAACGGCAAAGGAAGACCTTTCTCTCTGTCTCTCTCTCTCTCACTGTCCACTCTGCCTGTCAAAAAAAAATTTTTTTTTACAGTAAAATCCCCACTTGAATTTTTGTTGTTGCTGTTTTATTTGAAAGGCAGAATGACAGACAGAAAGAGAAATAGGGCTCTTCCATCGGCAAGTTCACTCGCCAAATACCTGCACAGCCAGAGTTGGGCCGGGCCGAGTCAGGAGCCTGAGACCCCATCCGGGTGTCCTGTGTAGGTGGCAGAGACCTGAGCCATCCTCACTGCTTCCCAGGGTGTACACTGACAAGAAGCTGGAACCCGGATGGAGCTGGACTCAAACTCTGGCACTCAGTATGGGATGTGGGTGTCCCGAGTGGCCGCTTAGTGGCTGTGCCAAGTGTCAACCCTGGGAAAAGATTTTACACGTTCCCTGAATCCTGAAATTGCTACCGACTCATGCTAATCTCTAAGAAAGACACAATTCCATCAGTAATTAATGTCGACACAAATTAAAGGCATTCTCCCCTCCTTCATTATGACTACTTCCATCATTCTATATCAGGCCACTTACCTGTTCGTTACTGTTTATGCACTGTACAGTTAAGACTACATTTTGGGGGCCGGCGCCACGGCTCACTAGGCTAATCCTCCACCTTGCGGCGCCGGCACACCAGGTTCTAGTCCCGGTCGGGGCGCCAGATTCTGTCCCAGTTGCTCATCTTCCAGGCCAGCTCTCTGTTGTGGCCAGGGAGTACAGTGGAGGATGGCCCAAGTGCTTGGGCCCTGCACCCGCATGGGAGACCAGGAGAAGCACCTGGCTCCTGGCTTCAGATCCGCGCAGCACCCCGGCCATAGCAGCCATTTGGGAGGTGAACCAATGGAAGGAAGACCTTTCTCTCTCTTATATCTAACTCTATCTGTCAAATAAATAAATTTTTAAAAAATTTTTTAAAAAGACTACATTTAAAAAAATTATATCTGTTTATATGAGAAGCAGAGAGAGAGACGCAGAAAGATAGCTCCCATCCACTGGTCTAATTCCAACAGGCCCACAACAGTTCAAGCTGGGCCAGGCAGAGCCAAGAGCTAGGAACTCAATCTAGATCTCTCCACGTGGGTGGGAAGCGCTTAAGCCATCACCCGCCGCCTCCCGGGGTGCGCATTCACAGGAAGCTGGAATCAGGAGAGGAACTCCGATTCAGAGACCCAGGCCTTGGATACGGGAGCTCAGACTACTGGCCAATGCCCATCCCCAGTCTAAATGTATAACAAAACATACATAAAAGTGATATCTAATACTTACGCAATTCAACTTTTATTTATTCATTTATTTATTTATTTTAATATTTATTTATTTATTTGAAAGTCAGAGTTACACAGAGAGAGGAGGCAGAGAGAGAGAGAGAGAGGTCTTCCATCCGCTGGTTCACTCCCCAATTGGCCACAATGGTCAGAGCTGCACTGATCCAAAGCCAGGAGCCAGGAGCTTCTTCCGGGTCTCCCCCGTGGGTGCAGGGGCCCAAGGACTTGAATCATCGTCCACTGTTTTTCCAGGCCACAGCAGGGAGCCAGATTGAAACTGGAGCAGCCGGGACTCGAACCAGCACTCATATGGGATCCTGGCACTGAAGGCGGTGGCTTTACCCACTATGCCACAGTGCCAGCCCCTGAACCCTTATTTTTTTTAAAAAAGAGCTATACACTCAATGAAAACCATGCAAATGATATAAGAGATGCAGTGTATAATATTATCCCTTCCTGGGGCCGGCGCTGTGGCATAGCGGGTAAAGCTGCCACCTGCAGTGCCAACATCCCATATGGGCGCCGGTTCAAGCCCTGGCTGCTCCACTTCTGATCCAGCTCTCTGCTGTGGCCTGGGAAAGCAACACAAGATGGCCCAAGTGCTTGGGCCCTGCACCTGCATGGGAGACCCGGAGGAGGCTCGAGGCTCCTGGCTCCTGGCTTCAGATCGGCACAGCTCCGGCTGTTGTGGCCAACTGGGGAGTGAGCCAGTGGATGGAAGACCTCTCTCTGCTCTCCTTCTCCCTCTGTGTAACCTGACTTTCAAATAAATAAGTAAATCTTTTAAAATATAGATTATCGGCCGGCGCCGCGGCTCACTAGGCTAATCCTCCGCCTTGCGGCGCCGGCACACCGGGTTCTAGTCCCGGTCAGGGCGCCGGTTCTGTCCCGGTGCCCCTCTTCCAGGCCAGCTCTCTGCTGTGGCCAGGGAGTGCAGTGGAGGATGGCCCAGGTGCTTGGGCCCTGCACCCCATGGGAGACCAGGAGAAGCACCTGGCTCCTGGCTCCTGCCATCGGATCAGCGCGGTGCGCCGGCCGCAGCGCGCCGGCCGCGGCGGCCATTGGAGGGTGAACCAACGGCGAAGGAAGACCTTTCTCTCTGTCTCTCTCTCTCACTGTCCACTCTGCCTGTCAAAATAAAATAAAATAAAATATAGATTATCCCTTCCACCCACGCCTTAGCTTTGCTACTGCTAAGCACAACAGTGAGAGATGTGAGGGCAGAGCTAGGACAATGACGACGTGCGGGTGATGTGAGCAGCTCCTGTCTTCAGGGGCTCAGCGGCTCCACGAGGTATGGCATACCAAAGGTACCCCCCCAGACGCAAAGAAACACTTTGCCTATCCATTAGCTTCTGTTGCACATCCAACCGCTTCAAATCTCACCAGCTTAACTTAATGGCTATTATTTCTCATCAGTCTGTGGCTCCCCTGGGGAGTTCTGGTGTGGGCCACCAGGGCTGGGCGTGGATGGCCTAGAATGGCCAGGCTCACAGGTGTGGTGGTTGGCAGGAGAGTCGGTCTAAAGCACTGCACGTCTGGCGGGTGGTGAGATGTCCGGTGGGGTAGTGACCATGTAAGCACCTGCCATCGTCCATCAGGGTGTCCAGGAGTCACCCACTTGGTAGTAGAATGTTCTCCCAGCAGCAAGAGAGAGCTGGTGGGCTGGTGTTGTGGCACGGTGGGTTAAGCCTCCAGCTGCGATGCCGGCATCCCTTGTGAGCATAGGTTCAGCTCCGAGCTGCTCCACTTCCGATCCAGCTCCCTGCTAATGAGCCTGGGAAAGCAGTGGAGGATGGCTCAAGTGCTGGGCCCCTGCACCCACATGGGAAACCACCTGGACAGAGTTCCTGGCTTCTGGCTTCAACTTGACCCAGCCTCAGCTGTTGTGGCCATTTTGGAAATGAACCACCTCTCTCTCTCTCTGTCATTCTGCCTTTATTTTATTTTATTTTATTTTATTTTATTTTATTTTATTTTATTTTTGACAGGCAGAGTGGACAGTGAGAGAGAGAGACAGAGAGAAAGGTCTTCCTTTGCCGTTGGTTCACCCTCCAATGGCCGCCTCGGCCGGCGCGCTGTGGCCGGCGCACCGCGCTGATCCTATGGCAGGAGCCAGGTGCTTCTCCTGGTCTCCCATGGGGTGCAGGGCCCAAGCACTTGGGCCATCCTCCACTGCACTCCCTGGCCACAGCAGAGGGCTGGCCTGGAAGAGGGGCAACTGGGGCAGAATCCGGCGCCCCGACCGGGACTAGAACCCGGTGTGCCGGCGCCGCAGGCGGAGGATTAGCCTAGTGAGCCGCAGCGCCAGCCCATTCTGCCTTTCAAAAATAAATACATAAATAAATAAGCAGGGGCCGGGTGTTTGACAAAGTTAAGAGGCCCCCGGGAACACCTGCATCCCGTATCAGAGAGCCTGGGTTCAAACTCTGGCTGCTCCTCTTCTGATCCAGCTTCCTACTAACGCGCACCTTGGGAGACAGCAAACAGTGGCGCAAGTGCTGGAGTCCCCGCCACGCTTGTGGGAAACCCAGCCCAGTCCTCAGCTTCTGGCTTTGGCCCGGTCCAGCCCTGGGTGTTGTGGGCATTTGGGGAGTGAACCAGTGGATGGGCAGTCTCTGTCCCTCTACCTGTCAAATAAAGTGAAAATAAAGTTTAGAACGTTTAAAAATAAAGCAGGCAGTGCCGGCGCCGCGGCTCACTAGGCTAATCCTCCGCCTAGCGGCGCCGGCACACCGGGTTCTAGTCCTGGTCGGGGCGCCGGATTCTGTCCCGGTTGCCCCTCTTCCAGGCCAGCCCTCTGCTGTGGCCAGGGAGTGCAGTGGAGGATGGCCCAGGTGCTTGGGCCCTGCACCCCATGGGAGACCAGGAAAAGCACCTGGCTCCTGGCTCCTGCCATCGGATCAGCGCAGTGTGCCGGCCGCAGCGCGCCGGCCGCGGCGGCCATTGGAGGGTGAACCAACGGCAAAGGAAGACCTTTCTCTCTGTCTCTCTCTCTCACTGTCCACTCTGCCTGTCAAAAAATAAAAAAAATAAAAATAAAAAAAATAAAGCAGGCAGTTAAAACATGTAAAAAGAAGTATAATTCATAGTAAAAGACGGGAGACAAAGGAGCCTGTAAAATGCTCAACTCAGACCAGAGCAGGAAGCAAAACAGAGCGCGTGGACACCTCACAGCCGAGAGCAGCAACCTGGGGGCTTTGCTCCAATCCTCAGCTGGAGGGGCCACGCCAGGGATGTATGTTCTGGACTCCCGCTCGCCCTGCCTCCCCCGGCCCAACTCATGGTCTGTCCCGGCAGCTGGGCCCCCGTTTGCCTTACACATGGAACATTCCACAGGGTTCTCAGTGCTCAGCAGTGGCCCCGGGACACAGATGAGACAGTGCTGAGTCTTTGGAGCCAGGAGGGCCTGCTGCCCACCCCCAGATGCCTCCTCAGCCGGAGGGCTGCTCTGCCAGTGGCACGCAACAGCCTGAGACAGGGGCAGGGCCCTCTGGCCATCCTGGCACGCACTGCTGGGGTGGGGGGCTTAATAGCAGAAGAGGAAGAGGGGCGGAGTCAGCCAACAGCCGTTCAGCCTGGGCTGAGGCCCAGGAGCAGCCACCTCCAGGATGGGGGTCAAGGCCACAGCCCCGAGGTGGGGGCCAGGGCTTCATCACTACGGACCCTCTTCCCAGAGGTTCTGGACAGAGCAGGTCTCTACTGTGGGTCACAGGTGACTCCTGCCTCTACCCCTGTGACTGATGCTGGTGTGTGTGTGTGTGGACCCAGCAGTGGGTGAGGACAACGCTGGCCGTGCACACAGCGTGAATGCCAGGCCAGGAAACCACGAGGCGGGAGCTGGCCCTGCAGGAAGGAAGCGGGCGGTGATCGCGGAGGCCAGGATGGGCATGGAGACGGGGCGGGCAAAGAGGGAAGCAGCAAGCGGCCCGCCCCAGCGTCAGGGAGGGCCGTGCCTCCCCAGGCTCCTGGAGAGCATTGAACAGGGCTTCCCTGTGGGAAAAGCTCACGCGCAGCCCACACTGTGCGGGAGTTAAGTTCCCGGCTGCACAGGGAGACAGCGGGGTTTCTGCTGCGGCTGCAAAAGGAGCCCACGCGGCACCAGGAGCGCACCTCAGCGCCTGGGAGGAGACACAGGGGCTGGGTGAAGCTCTGCTTGGACCTGGAGAGGAGGGGGGCCCACAAGAAAACCCCAGGCAGCCGAGAACCACCCACGCCCCCCTCAGGGAGACCCTCATCGTTCAGGAAAGCTGGGTGGCTGCCGTGCGCACCAACAGGGAGCTCAGTAAATGACTGGTGGACGCCGAGGCCAGGTGACAGCCTTGGCATTTCAGACCCTGGGCTCCTGGGGCTCCACCTGCACCCCCTGAGGCCTGCAGGCGCCCTGGGAGGGCTCCAGGACACGGAGCCGCCTGCAGGTTTGGTTCGGCGGCATGAGCCTGTGCTTCTGCCCGGGACCTCGGCATCGGCTTCCTTCTAGATGGCTTGACAGTGGCAAGACCGGCCTCTCCAATGCACACCTGTTCACTATAATCCCGCCGAGGACATTGGTTCTGCACCAGTGGGCCCTCTAGAAGTAGGTAGTGTGAACGTCCATTTTCTTTTTTTAAGATTTATTCTATTAATTTGAAAGGCAGAGTGATAGAGAGAGAGAGAGATCTTCCATCCACTGCCTCACTCCCCAGATGGCTGCAATGGCCAGGGCTGGGCCAGGCTGAAGCCCAGAGCCAGGAGCTCCATCCGGGTCTCCTGTGCGTGTGGCAAGGGTCCAAGTACTTGGGCCATCCTCCACCAGTTTCCGAGGTGCATTAGCAGGGAGCTGGCTGGGACTTGAGCCGCAATGCCGGCCCCCAGGACCATTTCTTGATTTGGATGACGTGCTTCTCTTACACCACCAGCCGCGTCTGACTCGCCTAGGGACGTTTCCACGAGTAAAGACCAGGAGGCCCGGCACTGTGGTGTGGCAGGTAAAGCCGCTGCCTGCAGGGCTGGCGTCCCACATGGGTGGTGGTTCGAGTCCTAGCTGCTCTACTTCCTGTCCAGCTCTCTGGGAAAGCAGTGGAAGGTGGCCCAAGCTCTTGGGCCCCTGCACCTACATGGGAGACCCGCAGGAAGCTCCTGGCTCCTGGCTCCGGATCCACCCACCTCCAGCTGTTGTGGCCATTTAGGGAGTGAACCAGCAGATGGAAGACACCTCTCTCTCTCTCTTTCTGTGTGTGTGTGTCTCTCCCTCTCTCTCCATAATTTGCTTTTCAAATAAACAAATAAATCTTAAAAAAAAAAAAAAAGACCATTCTGCATGCTACCAGCTGATCTCAGAAATTTGTACAGGTTATTTACTTGGATAAATCTCACTGGTTTTAAAAACAATGCCAAAAAAAAAAAAAGAAAAAGAAAAAGCTAAATTATAATGCCACACCATTCAGATTCATACTGTCGCCATCAGCTTAGTATCAATGTTCATGGGTTAAGAGGTGACATGGTGGGACATTGTTCTTGTGCTGGTATGGTAAGGGCTGTCTTCACTTCTGGCTACACAGAGTCCTCTCACGGTAACAGCTGAGCAGAGCTGCGTAACCGCCCAGTCAGGTTGCGAGGTGGCCGTCTGCAGACCCTCCTCCTGCTGTCTCTCTGATGCTGCCTCTGCGTCCCCGACTCACTCACCGCCTCCGTGAGACTTTGGTAGTGGTGCTGTTGCAACCCCAAGGTGCTGCGCATTCCAGCACCTGCCTCCTCTTTACTGCTGAGTAACAGCCCATGGAGGTCTGGCTAACACAGTGTTCCGCAGGCCAGTAAGCGACACCACTGCTCTACTGGTCACGTGAGCCAGACCGCGCCATCACGCTCAGTTCTCTCCTCTAACCTATCCGGTAACCAATCCACCAGCAGCCTGCCGCGGCCCCACTGCCCAAACACGCTACTCGCCACCTCTGCGGCCGTCTCGGACACCGGCCGGCGTGTCGGCTTCCACTTTGAGCCACACTTCCACACGGCAGCTGGCAAGCTGCTGGTGGAGACTTAGCCCGGATCGCGTCGCCACAGCACTCAGAACTGGCCAGCAGCTTCAGTGGTAGCCGGCCCACTTGCACCGTGGGCTGCGGGCCACCTCTGTCCCCTCCCCTCCTGTCACTCTGCAGCAGTCCTGGGGGTCTGCTTGCTGTTTCTACAGCTTGCCACGCGTGCTCCTGGCGGCTCTGCCTGCGAACACGCTGGCCCTGGACATCACCCGGCTCCCCACCCCCACCAAGTTAATCTGTTTCTGCTTGAAGGCATTTTATCAAGGAGGCCCTCTCTAACATCTCAGCCAGCAGCTACCGCACCACTGTTCCACCCTGACAATCCCGGACACTACGCTTTCCTGTCTCCTGTCCTCTGACACATGGGGGGAGTTCAATGAATATATATATATATATATATACACATATATATTTAAAGATCTATTTACTTATTTGAAAGTTGGAGTTACACATAGAGAGGAGAAGCAGAGAGAGAGAGAGAGAGAGAAAGGTCCTCCATTTGATGGTTCACTCCCCAGTTGGCCACAACAGTCAGAGCTGTGCAGATCCGAAGCCAGGAGCCAGGAGCTTCCTCCAGGTCTCCCACATGGGTGCAGGGGCCCAAGCATTTGGGCCATCTTGTACTGCTTTCCCAGGCCACAGCAGAGAGCTGGATCACAAGTGGAGCAGCCAGATCTTGAACCGGCACCCATATGGGATGCTGGCACTGCAGGCCAGGGTGTTAACCCGCTGCACCACAGTGCTGGCCCCCAATGAATATATATTTTTTAAAAAGATCATCCACTGGTTCACTCCCCAAATGGCTGCAATGGCTGGAGCTGAGCTGATCTGAAGCCAGGATCCAGGAGCTGCTTCCAGGTCTCTCACGTGGGTGCAGGGGCACAAGGACTTGGGCCATCTTCTACTGCTTTCCCAGGCCATAGCAGAGAGCTGGATCGGAAGTGGAGCAGCCAGGACTTGAACCGGTGCCTGTATGGGATGCCGGATGTCGGTGCCGTAGGTGGAGGCTTAGCCTGCTGCACCACAGCGCCGGCCCCCAATACCTTTGATGGAATAGTTCTAGAAGAATATGGGAGGACACAGACGTGGACTTTTAGATTTCAGAGTGTTCTGCGTTTTCTGTTAGCAAGATAATCAGGAAGTGGACAGGAAGTGAAGGGTTAGGGATTTGCCGAAATAGTGGAGGACAAGTTGACCTGAAATATAGGAAATTTCTGACCAGTTGAGGTTTAAGATTTATTTATGAGGCCGGCGCTGTGGCGAAGTAGGTTAAAGCCCTGGCCTGACGCGCCGGCATCCCATATGGGCGCCGGTTCGAGTCCCAGCTGCTCCACTTCCGATCCAGCTCTCTGCTGTGGCCTGGGAAAGCAGTAGAAGATGGCCCAAGTCCTTGGGCCCTTGCACCCACGTGGGAGACCAGGAGGAAGCTCCTGGCTTCCGGGAGTGAACCAGCAGATGGAAGATCTCTGTCTCTAACTCTGCCTTTCAAATAAATAATCTTAGAGAGAGGAGAGAGAGAGGGAAGGGAGAGACCGCATCCCCTCCCCGCAGGAGGGAGGGAAGTGGGGGGCGGGGTTAACGGATCGGCAGCGATAACCAGAGGCTTTCAACGGCTGGGAGGCTGAGATAAAGCAAAACAACAGTTACGCAGCAAGTCCTCAGGGGGCCGCACACGCTCGGGGGCTCGGAGGAGGGGCGTTCCGCCGTTTCTGGCGGGCTGGGGCTGGGAGGGTGTGAGAGCAGAAGCCAGACCAGGGCCGGGCGCATAGATCCACAGGCGACCTCAGGCCGCACGGAGCCCTCCACCTTGGGGACCCCCCGGGTGAGAACACGAGCCCACGTGAGGGGGCTCCAGGGACGACAGCCAGGCGTCAGCGCGGGGCGCGCAGAGGAGGAAGCCGGGGAACCGACCGACACGACGGAGAGCCCCAGCACCGCCCTGTCGTTAATCAGCCTGCCCCCGCAGCCTCACGGCGCAAGCCGCGCCAGCCTCCGCCACCAGACAACCCCGCCGCCAGCCCGGCTCTTTTCAACTGCCCGCGGAAGTGCCCGCACCGGAACTCCTCCGCGCCCGCGCTCTCCCATTGGCTGAAGCGCCAGCCCGCCTCCACCCGCTTCCGCCCACGACTCGGGGGGCGGGGCCGTCCGAGGCGCCACTTCCGCCTCGCCCCACCCCACCTTCCCTTTTTAGCCGCTTCCGCTCCTGGGCCCCGCCCCGGCCCGCACGGCCCCGCCCCCGGCCGGCGGGGCGGCCCCGCGGCGCCGCTTCCGGTGCGGGCCCCGCCCCGGCTGTGGCCCCCGGCCGCGGAGGAGCCCGAGACGCAGCTGCGGCGCCGGGGCCTGAGCGGCCGCGTCCACCACAGCGGGCGAGCCCGGGCGCCCCGCGCAGGTGAGCGGCGCGGGGTCCCGGCGGAGGGGGGCCGCGGCAGGTGGAGGGGAGGCAGGTGTGCGGGGAGCCGGGGGGCGCGCGCGCGCGGGGCGCTCGGTGCCCGTTCGAGGGGGTGGGCAGGGCAAGGGGCCGCGGCGGGGTGGCCGGAGGCCGGGCCGCGGCGAACGTCGTGCGGCTGGGCGTGGGGGCGCCGAGGGGCCGGGGGCCCCGCGAAGTTTCGGGGCGATGGGGGAGGGGCCGCGCCGCGGGGCAGGTGGTCGGAGCCCGGCCGGGCGCCGGGACCGCCGGGCGGTGTTCCTGGGCTGCGGCCGTTCGCGCTCGGAGCGCTCGCCTGCGTTTCTTCTCTGGCCCGCGGGGTGGGATGAGGGATGCGGCGTTGGAGGGGGCACCGGCGGCCCTGGCCGGGTGTCCGGGGGGAAGTCAGGGCGGTGAGAGGCTCGCTGGGACTCGGGTCTTCGCACAGCCGGCCCTTTGAAGACAAACAGCGAGAGTTTTGCTTTTTTTTTTTTTTTTTTAATCCCTACTTTTTTTTTTTTGCCTAGCTTTTAAAAAAGTATCTTTCTCTCTTCCCCTCTCTCTCTCTCTAACCTATAAAAAATTCATAAATCCGAGCAGTTTTTATAGCTAGAGATGTGATTACTTCCTCATGAATTTTTGAAGATGCTAAAGACATTTTTCCCCCCTTTCGGCCCTAAACGCTGGAACAATGCAGGTATCAAGTCCCAGCCTGTGTGCCGGAGCCGGGCGGCCAGGCCTGCTCACCCTGAAGTTTGCCCGTGCATTGTAATGCCCGCCGATGTGGGGGCCTGGGGGAGACCCACCCCAGGGAGTCTTGCTGGGGTGGGGGCCTGGAGGGCCGGAAGGGGGTGGAGAAGGAGGGGGTGTGAGGGGACCGACCGGGAAGAATGCAGATAAACCTGCCCCCAGAAGGCTTTGGCCCTTTCTTTTTGTGTTCATCCTAGAGTCCATGTCCCGGGAGCCAGTCAGGGCAGGGGCGTCCTTGGCCGGCTGTGGAAAAGAAGCCTTTAGCTTGTTTAGAAGGCCACAGCGATATCTGTTTCAAATTAATTAACTGTTAAAATCTCCAGAGGAATTCCCCTCTGTTTGTTTTTGAGCGAGGATTGCAATTTGAGACCCCCGCCTGCCTGCGTGTTTCTTCTTTCCTGTTGTTGAAACTGGACTCTCCGGGCCGGGCCGCAGTGTCCAGTCGGGGACGTTCGGAACGGGTGCATCCAGGAGCACTTCTCGGCCTCCCTTTTCCTGTGCGAGAAGTCGCTCCCGTGGGCCTGGTAACTCCGTGTGCAGCCGGGCCAGCGGGGCCTGTCCCCGGTGGGCCTGGAAACGTCAGCCTGTCCCCCCCGTAGCAGGAGCCTTCCCTTGGCCACTGTGGTGGTCGTCATTCTGCACTCTCGGTTGCCTTCTCAGGACCGTTTGATGAGGTGCTCACAGACTGGATGTTGTCTCAGTTTGCTCTCCTTAAAGCCCTCGGTAACCGGCCACTGCCGCTGCGACGCAGCCCATTGCCCTCTGAGATCCTGGTCACCCCTCCCCTGCTGCCCAGACCTCCACCTCTCTCACCTTAGGAAACCAGGCGCAGGAGCGTGTGCCTGTGGTCAGAACTCCAGGCCGTTCCGGAGAGGAGAGCACCTCTTTACACCTGTTTTACGTAGTTGTTTTTTCTACAGGTTAAGACCTAGAGCCGGTGTGCCTGCCAGGCTGCGCCCAGCTCGGAGCCATGCCCGTGTGTGGGTGACCCCGGAAGCCGGGATGGAGCCGCTGCCGCCACCGCCGCCGCCGCCGCCCCTGGCTGCTCCGCAGATGGATGCCCGGCCGCCGCAGGGACAGCAGGTGCGGGAGGCCCAGGCACTGTACGCGCACAAGCTGGCCGCACAGCCGGCCCTCCTGTCTGCCACGCCCGGGAGGCCGGCTGGCAGCCCTGCCCTGGCTCCCTCAGCCAGAGGCGCCCCGGCCCCGGCCGCGGCCCGCGCCTTCGAGCACATCGTGAACTCAGAGGCCGAAGAAGAGGAAGGAGGGCTGGCAGACGCGGACGGGGAGGCCGAGGCCGAGAAGGAGGCCCAGGCGGCCTCCAGGTACTTCCACGTGCAGAAAGCGGCTCGCCAGGAGCCCCGCGTGGCGCCCGCGTCCAGCGTGCTGCCCGCGCCAGGGCACCAGGCCAGAGACGATCATACCAAAGATGCTTCCCGGGCCCCGCCTGCCCTGGCCACAGCGGGGCAGCCCAGCTGGAATCTGGACGAGCAGCTCAAGCAGGTCAGTGTCTCTGCCACGGTGGTCACGTGTCCTTCCTGAGGGCCGGGGGCAGCGCCTGTGCCAGGGGGTCTTCCAGCCTCGGCGTGAACACGCCGTGGACTTTCCCTGTGAAAGCAATGGAGTGCATAAGTCGTTCCTAATATAGGTCGTCCCAGTTCCTCGTGAGAGCGAGGCAGTGCCGCCTTCTAGAGGAAGGGTGAGCTTGCGCGAACGTTGCGAGTGTCTAAAAATGAGATGTGTGCCTCTAATTATAGTTGTGTAGCAGCGACAGAGCGCTCGCGTGCTCAGCGTCGCTCGCCCAGGCCCTGGTCCTCCGAGGACGCTGTGTTCTTTTGCAGCCGATGGCAGCTGATAAGTAGCACTTGCATTGTGTGTGTTCCAGCGGAGAGCCTTGGACCTGTGATTGCAGGGCCCCCACCTCCTTGGAGCTAGGGGTGGGGGGAGCGGGGTGGTGGTGGAAGGAAGGCAGGCACTGCAGGCGCTGGTCCAGTCCCCGCCGCTCCACTCCGATCCCGCTCCCTGCTAGGCCTGGGCTCTGCACCCGCGCGGGAGACCCGGTGAAGCTCGTGGCCCCTGGCTTCGGCCTGACTCAGCCCTGGCTTTTGTAGGCATCTGGGGGGTGGAGCAGCAGTTGGAAGACTGACTGACTCTCCCTCTCTCTCCCCCCCCCCCCTTCTAATTCTGCCTTCCGAATAAATAAGTGAGTCTTAAAAAAAAAATAAAAGAAAGAAAAGAAACGGGGATGGATAGACTCCGTATTCCCACCGTAGCCCAGGAGAGCAGGTGGAAGTGCTCGCTCTCGTCCTCCCCCCCTTCCCTCTGTCTCCTCTCCCTCATCTCTTTCGAATAAATTATTTATAAATATTTATTTATTTGAAAGTCACAATTAAGGGAAGGAGAGGCAAAAAGAGAGGTCTTCCATCTGCTGGTTCACTCCCCAAATGGCCACACAGCCAGGGCTGGGCCAGGCTGAAGCCAGGAGCCGGAAGCTTCCTCCGGGTCTCCCAGGTGGGTACAGGGGCCCAAGGACTTGGGCCATTCTCTGCTGCTTCCCAGACCCACTAGCAGGGAGCTGGATCTGAAGTGGAGCAGCCGGGACTCCAGCCCATGCCCATGTGGGATGCCAGCACTGCTGACGGTGGCTTTACTCACGTCAGAGCGCTGGCCCCCAAAAAATAATCTTCTAAAAAAGGAAAAATTAGAAGCTGAAGGTGAGGTTGAGAACCCAGATTGCCCAGGCTCCACCCTTTGAGATAAGTCACCAGGACTCTGCAGTTGGCCAAGTTTTTTAAGATTTTATTTATTTGAGAGGCAGAGAGAAAGGTCTTCCATCTGCTGGTTCACTCCCCAAATGGCTGCAACAGCCAGAACTGAGCTGATCAGGAACCAGGAGCTTCCTCCAGGTCTCCCACATGGGTGCAGGGGCCCAAGCACTTGGGCCATCTTCCACTGCTTTCCCAGGCCACAGCAGAGAGCTGAATCGGAAGTGGAGCAGCCGGAACTCGAACCTGCACCCATATGGGATGCTGGTGCCATAGGCAGAGGCTTAGCCCACTGTGCTACAGCACCAGCCCCACAGTTGGCCTTTTTAAAAAAGATTTATTTATTTATTTGAAAATTAGAGTTAGAGGGAGAGACGGGGAGAGCGAGAGTTTCCATCCACTGGTTCAGTCCCCAGATGGCTGCAACAGCCAGGGCTGGGCCAGGCTGAAGTCAGGAGCCAGGAGCTTCATCTGGGTCTCCCCGTGGGTGCAGGGGCCCAGGAACGTGGCCCGTCTTGCTGCTTTCTTAGGGGCATTAGCAGGGAACTGGATCAAAAAGGGGAGCAGCTGGAGGTGGAACCGGAACTTTTACGGGATGCGGGCATTGCAGACGGCAGCTTAACCTGCACCACAGTGCCAGCCCCTCTGATTCGTCTTCTGCCTTGGCTTCTCCTCAGCCAGAGAATGGGAGCAGTGAGCCGGGCCAGGTTAAGGGACCTGTGGGTGCTGAGGCAGGGAGTCACGAGGAAGCTGGTAGTATCTGGGTACCCTCCATAGGCACATGCTCTCACGGGGCCCCAGGGTGCTAGTTTGAAGTCATTTGTGGAGAGCTGTGGGTTCACACAGGGCCTCTAAGAAGTCAGACAGGACCGGGGCGTCGGGACCTGAAAGCCCAGCTTTGTGGATCCAGGAGCCCTGTGCACGAGGTCTCGGGCAGCAGTGTTGAGAGCAGTGGGCCTCCAGCCCCATCATTTTCCTGTGTTCCCCCTCTGCTCTCTCGGTAGGGCTCTGAGCTGAGCCTGTCTTCTCATCTG
The DNA here is from genome assembly GCF_051225735.1 of Oryctolagus cuniculus. Lineage (NCBI taxonomy): Eukaryota > Metazoa > Chordata > Mammalia > Lagomorpha > Leporidae > Oryctolagus > Oryctolagus cuniculus. Next base: position 109,106,060 of record NC_142878.1, on the reverse strand, counting down.
TGGAGTAAAAGTGACTAGGCAGCCCCTTGGGCTGGCACGTGGCCCACGTGGTGGCCCAGGGCCGCCCTCTCCTGCGGGCACACAGACACGCCCCTGAGGCGGGGAAGGTGCTGGAACTGCACGGCGCTCTGGCACGGCTAGTGCTGGAGTCGGAGGCCGACTTCCACGACAGCAGCGCCTGGCTGCCAGCCCAGGCCCGCCTGCCGGCTCATTGCTTCAGTTCAGCAAAACATCTGTGAGCTGCCGGCAGCCCCCGCACGCCTGTGTGGTTGGCAGAGTTCCACGGCGGCCGCTGAGTCAGCCCGTAGCGGGATCCCGCCCTGACAGCGCTGGGAGAGTTCAGGCCCGAGGCGGCTGGGCTGCCCCCGCCTTGGCAGCCGGCCAGCCTCCGCGTGTGTGCGGTCGTTCCTAGAAAGTGCCGCCGCGTGCGAGGAACAAGTGGAGCTCCAGAGCCTGTCTGTCTGCAGGAAGTGCAGCAGGTGTTGAGGTCAGGCCGTTCGAGCTTTGAGAAAGGAGACTCTTGAGAACCGGCGTGCGCGGGCACACACGTGTGCGCCGCGGCAGGGCGCCCGGCCCGGCGCCGCGGCCGCACGGCTCAGCACCCAGGGCTGGCTGCTGGCGTCTGAAACCCTCTGCGTTCATGTCAAGTTCCAAGGCTTCCCTCTAGGGCTGGACCGCCTGGCAGAGCACCTGCTGAAGTGCTTTGCAAATGCTGACCCCGAATTTCCCTCTGCCTGTACTTGGGGGTGGGGAACTGGTGAGGGGCATCGGGTAGCCACTGCTTAAAACCAGAGGCGTGCCCCTCCTCTTTCTCTCTGGAATTTAGTTTTTCAGCATCACTTTGTTCTGTACTCTCTTCCCTTGTCCAAATCCTGCTTTAAGAGTAAAAAAAAATGTGTTTGTGGATTTGAAGCATTTTTTTTAGCTGTATTTTGGAAGGATTAAAAAATTAATATCCTTGGGGAGACCCAGTGGAAACTGAAACCCTGAGACTTGCTTTTTTTAAAACCTGTGCTGAGTCCTGTGTCTTTACGTAGTTAACTTCGCAGAACAGAAACAGTGTCCTCGTGTAGCAGTAGTTACAAAGGCCTCAGATCTCACTGTGCACGTGTTACAGTATCCAGTTTGTTCTTTTCAACAACCCCCTGTTGTAGCTACTACCTTGTGCCAGGCCCCTGCTCTAAAAGTGGGCCTGGACCCCGAGGAGCTGGTGGGCGGGTGGCTGCACTGTGGCGGCTCCAGGGGTTTGGTTGTGCTCATTTGTGCCCTGAGCCTACTGAAGCCCAGGGCCCGGTCCGTGGTGCTGTGTGTTAGAAGCTAACATCCGTGTTTCCCAGACCAGAGTGAAAAGGTTGACACTGTCTGCAGCTTAGCACGGCCGGGCACACCACCGGGAATGCTGGAGACAGGGCACGTGGCCTGGCCTTGGTGCCGGCGTCCTTTCTTGGAACGTGGGAAGTCGTTGCTTCCTGGGTTCTCCTTGAGTCAGCTCCTAGGGAATTCTGTGTCTGAAGGCCCCGGGTCACTGGGGTGCAGCGTCCTCCGACAGCGGGGTGGCGGGAAGATGGATGGGCCCCCGAGCCCAGCTTGCTAAACCCCGCAGGCGAGCAAGCTCTTGTAAAACGAGACAGACAGAGAGCCGAGCGTCCGTCTCAGAGCAGAGGGCAGCCGGCGGGCGTGCTGCCAGCCTGTCCGCGTGGTCCTCTGTCCTGGGCGGTTCAGGCGTTGTCTGTATCAGCTAGGCTTCCAGAAGGACCTGAACGGCCTCCGTGGATCGGAGGACGAGGGCTGGCTGGGCAGGGGTCGGTCCCTGTGGTGAGCCTGTGGGGGGGCCACAGCGAGCTCGGGGCAGGCCCTGAGAGCCGTTGCTCAGGCAGCGTGGCCCGCAGCTTCCCTGCCCTCCTGGCAGGTTTGGCAGGGCATGGCTTCGGAATTGCTTCACAGTGCAGAGCAGCTTCAGAAAGTCTGCAGTCGAAGAACTCCTCACTCTGCTAAACTTGCTAAGCACTGGGTAAGCAGGGCGTCGGCAGCGCCACACGCCCGGAAGCCGTGGGGCCTCAGCTGGTGCCGGCTCCGTGCGCCCCCAGGGTTCTCTGGAGGAGCCTCTGTACTCTCCAGGAGGAGGGAAAGGCCTCACGTTAGGTGGGCACCAGGCGACCAAGGGGACAGCCTTGAGCACAGGGAATCTTGTTTTGGTTGTCTGCCTCACACTCAAAACCTGTCCCATCCCGCTGTGAGAGGTGACTTCCTGCTGTCCCATCCCGCTGTGAGAGGTGACTTCCTGCTGGGCAGTTGGTGGGCGCCGGTCTCCAGAGTCAGGCTGTCCGCAGTGTGCAGGGTACGTGACCGCAGCACCTGCGGTGCCTCCTAAAAAGTACGAACTCTTCCCCGGGGAAGCGGCGGCGGGCGTCCCCCACTTCTTGGTAAGGTTCTGTCACATGCTCTGCCACTGGTCTCCGATGTCCGTGGGATCTTCAGGGTGGTTCGTAGCTGAGGGTGGACCGTCACCTAACCAGGGCACAGGCTCTGGGTGTGGTGCCTGGGGCAGGGCAGCTGGCCTGTCCCGGCCAGGGTGCAGCTGAAGGACTCGTAGTGCCCACCCAGGACACCCAGGACAGGCCCCGGCCGCTTCACGGTGCCGTGCGGTGGTCCTGTGAGCGGGGGCTGCGTTGCTCTAGGTGTGCAGCAGGGAGAGCGCGTGCGCTGTGCTTTGATCAGGTGCTGCCCAGGCTCTGGTCCGTGTCTCAGTAACCAAGGGGCTTGGCAACCCTGAGTTTTCTTCACTTCTGTCTTTAACACCCGTGTCCAGTTGTGTCCAGTCTGTGGTCAGTAGAGAGTTTGGATCCAGAATTCCAGATCTCTGACTCGGCTCTCCCAAAGGGTCTTCTCTGTCCATCTCTGTGTGTAGGGCTGTCCTCCCTCCCTTCTTTTCCCACACAGACGGAGAACTCCCGTCTGCTGGTGCGCTCCCCAAGTGCCTACAATGGCCAGGCCGTCGCCCAACCAAAGCCAGGATCCTGAAGTTCATTCTGTCGCGTGGGTGGCAGGGATCCAGGTGCTCCAGCCGTCACCTGCTGCTTCCCAGGGTGCACGTTAGCAGGGCGCTGGTGTTGAGCAGGACTCAGAGCCAGGCTCCACGATGAGGGGTGTGGGTGTCTAAACCATGAGGTCAGACGTCCGTCTCTCCCAGAAGTTCTTCAGCCTCGCGCTTGGTGTGAGCTCTGATGCCCTTCTGGAGGTTAGCCAGGGAGCTGAAGGCGTCAGTGCTGGGTGCCTGTCACCGAGTTACCTGTGACTATAAGTCAGCGTCGGTGTTAGGCCCCAGCCCCACCACGTGCTTGCACTGGTGCTGTGAAATGTTTCCGTTTTGTGCCAATGCACTCACCTTTTAATTCCACTTCCCGTGAATTTTGTATGTTATTTTTTTAAGTGTTTATTTTTCTTCATTTGAAAAGCAGAGAGACAGAGAACTCGTCCGTCTGGCAGTTCACCACCCAGCTGCCTGCGATAGCCAGGGTCAGAGCGAAGCCAGGAGCCTGGACTCTGTCTGGTTCTCCCGTGTGGACGACAGAGGCCCGGATACTTGAGCCCTCGTCTGCCGTCAGGAAGCAGAGCAGCAGGACTTGAACTGTCACTCCAGTGTGAGGTGCGGGCAGCCCAGGCAGCAGCTTCACCCACCCCATGCTCCAGTGTAACCTGCCTCTCTCAGCCTCTGAACCCATGCACTCGTTTGTTCCAGGATGGTGGTCGTCTCCCACCATCCTCTGGAGGCAATTTTAAAGACACTACAAAGGTAGAAGAAAAATACCATGTGGAAGATCTTTGTTAAATGAATGCCACCACACAGCAGTTAGGTAACACTGTCATTAGCACCTGAATGCTTTGTGAAGCGATACTTTTCCCGTCTCTCTCGCCTTTTTTTTTTTTTTTTTTTTTTTAAGATTTATTTTATTTACAGAGAGAGGAAGATAAAGATCTCCTGTTCTCTGGGTCACTCCCCAAATGGCCACCACTGCTGGCCCAGGCCAAAACCAGGCGCCTGGAACTCCATTCCGTGTGGGACACTTGGGTGGAACTCCTGCCTCCTGGCCTTGGCGGGCCCCACCTTGGCTGTTAAAACCATGTGGAGCCTGAACCAGCGGATGGAGGATCGTTCACTTGCCAGATGCCTTGCTGTCTTACCGTCTGGCTCTCTGGCTTTCAAATAAATAAAGTATATAAAAATATCTGGCTGGCGCCATGGCTCACTTGGCTAATCCTCTGCCTGCAGCGCCGGTACCCTGGGTTCTAGTCCCGGTCGGGGCGCCGGATTCTGTCCCGGTTGCCCCTCTTCCAGGCCAGCTCTCTGCTGTGGCCCAGGAGTGCAGTGGAGGATGGCCCAAGTGCTTGGGCCCTGCACCCGCATGGGAGACCAGGAAGAGACACCTGGCTCCTGGCTTCAGATCGGCGCAGCACACCAGCCGTAGCAGCCATTTGGGGGGAGAACCAACGGAAGGAAGACCTTTTTCTCTGTCTTTCTCTCTCTGACTGTCTAACTCTGCCTGTCAAAATAAATAAATAAATAAATAAAATATCTTTAAAAAAATCAGATGTTACTCCTTGAATACCCTTCAATTATGACGTCAGCTGCTCCAGTTATAAGATCCAAAACCGGAACCAGTGCTGTGGTGTAGTAGGCTAGTCCTCTGCCTGCGGCGCTGGCATCCCACATCGGCACTAGGTCCTGTCCTGGCTGCTCCTCCTCCGATCCAGCTCTCTGCTGTGGCCTGGGAAAGCAGCAGAGGATGACCCAAGTGTTGGGCCCCTGCACCCGTATGGGAGACCTGGAAGAAGCTCCTGGCTCCAGCTCCAGCTATTGCAGCCATCTGGAGAGTGAACCAGTGGCTAGAAGATCTCTCTCTCTAACTCTGCCTTGTGGATTGAATCCGAGCCCTTGGTGATCTGACCCTGCCCGCTCTGCAGCCTTGTCTCTGTAATCTGCCTCCTGCCCAGGCTCGCTGCGCTCGGCATGCTGGTCTCTGCCCGCCCCTGTCTCAGCGCCGTTCACGCTCAGTGTGGATCAGGTTCCCCCTTTATGTGGTCAGCGGACCTCGTGCCTCGTTTCCATGGTTTGTGCATCAATTCCCAGACCAAAGGGTGACCTCCGAGAGGACACGGGCCTCAGCGGGCAGTGCCGTGACTGCACACCAGGCTCCCGGAAATGTGTGTTTCTGCCACTTTCTCGTCACTTACTCTGTGTGTGTGTGTGTGTGTGTGTGTGTGTGTGTGTGTGGGGCTGTGTTTTATGTCTATAAGACTTTATTAGAGCAGTTTTAGGTTTTCAGCAAAATTCAATGCAAGGTACAAAGATTTCCCACACCTGCTGCCCCTCACGATATTCCCACGCCCCCCTTCTTCAAAATCCTGCACCAGAGGGAGCATTTGTTGTAACCAGTGAGCCCACACTGACCCAGGGCCCAGGACAGTGACCCCACACTGACACAGGGCCCAGGACAGTGACCCCACACTGACACAGGTCCCCACACTGTCACAGGGCCCAGGACAGTGACCCCACACTGACACAGGGCCCCACACTGACACAGGGCCCAAGACAGTGACCCCACACTGACACAGGGCCCAGGACAGTGACCCCACACTGACACAGGTCCCCACACTGTCACAGGGCCCAGGACAGTGACCCCACACTGACACAGGTCCCCACACTGACACAGGGCCCAAGACAGTGACCCCACACTGACACAGGGCCCAGGACAGTGAGCCCACACTGACACAGGGCCCAGGACAGTGACCCCACACTGACACAGGTCCTAGGACAGTGAGCCAGGACATAGCCACCCCATGTCCATATTTTGCATGCTTAGTGTACATTCTGTGGGTTTTGACAAATGTGGACGATGAGTGTCCACCCTTACAGGGTCACACAGGGCAGTTCAGAGCCGCAAACCCTCTGGGCTCCCTGTTCTGTCCCCCTCCGCTCCTCTGCCCTGACGACCACTGATGGCTTCACTGTCTGTCCTTTTGCCTTTTCCAGAACATTGGGTTGGGAGCACCCAGGATGTGGGTCTCCGTTGAGCTTTGTCTTGGTAAATGCGTGTAAGGCTCCTTGTCTTCTCACGGCTTGGGATTCATCTGTCAGCGCTGAGGAACCCCGTTCTCTGTGTACCACAGCCTTTATTTATTTGAAATCAGAGTTAGAGAGAGAGGTCTTCCATCCACTGGTTCACTCTCCAGGTGGCCACAATGGCCAGGGCGGAGCCAGGCTGAAGCAAGGAGCCAGGAGCTTCATCTGGGTCTCCCACAAGGGTGTCAGGAATCCAGGCACGTGGGCCATCTTGCGCTGCTTTCCCAGGCCATTAGCAGGGAGCTGGATCAGAAGTGGAGCAGCCAGGACACAAACTGGTGCCCATCTGGGATGCTGGTGTTACAGGTGGAGGCTTAACTGTCAGGCCACGGTTTGCTTGCGTTTGGGTAAGCAGCAGGTGCGCCGTTGCTGGGTGGTGAGGTGAGAGGAGGTTTTCTGCAGACAGCACCTCGCTGTCCTTCCTGTCTGCGGCGCTGTGCGTCCTCGCCAGCGTCTGCTGGTGTCGTGCTCGGGATTTTGGCTGTGTTCTTTGTTTTCTTTGCTGAAATTTTTGTTGAGATAACTGTAGCTTGACCTGGGCTTGTAGGAAGTGTACAGGAGCAATCCCTCCTGCACTGTGTCCATTCCCCCCGGTAACGTGGTGTGGCACCGCAGGGCGCCGGCGGTGGTACCCGTGCTGGCAGGAGCCCTGCTCCCCTCCCGATGTCTTCCTCTCTCCCTTTGACTCCCTTTTGTGCCTGTGTCTGTTCTGTTCTAAGCCGCTGTAGTTGTATGTTTAACACGCTTCCTGAAATTTCTGTTCCTTACCGAATGCATTTGATGATGTGTATCCTGTTCTTTGGGTCTGTCTTTTGCTGTGTCCCACACACTTCGACGTCTTGTCTCCAGTGTCAGCCTGTAGCTTCCTTATGTGTTGGTGGAGGACTGCTGCGATGCCCGTTCCCCGGGACTTGGGTGTGCTTGTCCCTAGGTCCCCTGCATGCTGGGACAGAGCGGACACTCCCCTCACGGTGGGGCCGGGCCTTGTGTCCATCGCATCAGGCTGCGTAACTGGGCTGCACGGATCTTCTTCCTTGTCCTGACTTCCTTGTGCGGTCTCAGAGGGAGACGTCAGCTACAGTGCTACTTCAGTGTGCAGCCGCCTCTTCCTGCTTAATACTTGTTAGCTTAGCAGTGCGCATGGTTGCCGGGCACTGGTGGCACTATGGGGTTCACTGAGTGTATGTGGGGGTCACTGAGTGTATGTGGGGGTCACTGAGTGTGTGTGGGGTCACTGAGTGGTTGCCGGGCACTGGTGGCACTGAGGGGTTCACTGAGTGTATGTGGGGGTCACTGAGTGTGTGTGGGGTTCACTGTGTGGTTGCCGGGCACTGGTGGCACTGTCGAGGTCACTGTGTGGTTGCGGGGCACTGGTGGCACTGTGGGGTCACTGAGTGGTTGCCGGGCACTGGTGGCACTGTCGAGGTCACTGAGTGGTTGCCGGGCACTGGTGGCACTGTCGGGGTCACTGAGTGTGTGTGGTTGCCGGGCACTGGTGGCACTGTCGGGGTCACTGAGTGTGTGGTTGCCGGGCACTGGTGGCACTGTCGGGGTCACTGAGTGTGTGGTTGCCGGGCACTGGTGGCACTGTGGGGTCACTGAGTGGTTGTCGGGTACTGGTGGCACTGTCGGGGTCACTGAGTGGTTGCCGGGCACTGGTGGCACTGTCGGGGTCACTGAGTGTGTGTGGTTGCCGGGCACTGGTGGCACTGTCGGGGTCACTGAGTGTGTGGTTGCCGGGCACTGGTGGCACTGTCGGGGTCACTGAGTGTGTGGTTGCCAGGCACTGGTGGCACTGTCGGGGTCACTGTGTGGTTGCCAGGCACTGGTGGCACTGGCGGGGTCACTGAGTGTGTGTGGTTGCCAGGGACTGAATGGTGCCCTTTGACCTGTTTTGCCCTTTGCTTTTGGGTTTTCAGGAACCCTCTCTCTGTCCTTGCCTGTCTTAATGAGTTGGGTTTTGTGCTGTCCTTATTCTGTCTTATAAGTTATACTTTCTGTTTCTATTCTTTGGTTACTTTTTGAAAAAGATTTTATTTATTTGAGAGGTAGAGTTACAGAGAGAGGGAGAGACAGAAAGGTCTTCTACCCACTGGCTCACTTCCCAGATAGCTACAATGGCCAGAGCTGTGCCGATCCAAAGCCAGGAGCTTCTTCCGGGTTTCCCACGCATGTGCAGGGCCCCGAGGGCCTGGGCCATCTTCTGTTGTCTTCCCAGGCCATAAGCAGAGAGCAGCCAGGACTCAAACTGGCACCCATGTGGGACGCTGGTGCCTCAGGCAGAGGTTTAGTCGATTATGCCACAGCACCAACCCCTGATTGCTTGCTTTTTTATTGAAATTTACATTCTTCCAATACTACTTTCAAGCCTTAGTACTTTAGAAATTCTAGTTTTAGCTTTTGTGTCTCTAATCCCACCTTCCAGTTTACAGTGGCCAGTGTTTTAGTTCTGAGTTACTTTAATCTTACTGCAGATTAGGCCTTTTCTCCCAGTAGTTGTCTTCTCAAGATTGATTTCTTCACAAGGCAGAGATAGACAGAGATAGATACACAGATACAGATATATCTTCCACCAGTGGCCGGGGTTGAGCCACCCCGAAACCAGGACCTAATTCCAGGTCTCCCACGTGGGTGCAGGGGTCAAGGCACTTGGGACACCTGCCACTGCTTTCCCAGGGCAGTAACAGGGAGCTGAATCGGAAGTGGAGCAGCCAGGACTTGAAGCGGCGCCCATATGGGCTGCTGGCCCTGCAGGTGGCTGCTTTACCTGCTGCACCACAGTGCAGGCCCCATCATTTTTTCTGTAGATTTACCAAGGTTATGCATTTCTTTTCTCGTCATCAATGCAGCCGCTGTCTCCTTCTGGGCTCACTTTCCACTTTTCTTCTTCACTTTTTTTTTTTTTTTTTACCACAGATTTTTGTGTAATAATTGGTCTTCCTATGGCTGAATAGAGCTGTTCATAGCCATAGAGTCTGTATTGACTTGCTTTCCTTAACACTGTGTTGATGGATTTCATTGTTTTTACAATGAAGGCTTTTTGTCAATCTTACTACTTTTGTGAATCTTTTTCTCTCATACTTTTTAAAATTTTTCTTTTTGGCTTTGCTATTTTGAGTCTCCCACTTCAATATTCTAGGTTTAGATTTGCTTGTTAAAAAATGTTTGTTTACTTATTTATTTATTCATTGAAAGGCTGAGCAAGAGAGAGAGAGAAAGAGAGCATCTTCCATCTGCTGGTTCACTCCCCAAATGTCTGCAAAGGCCAGGCCTGGGCCAGGCTGACTCCGAGAGCCTGGAGCTCCCCCTGGTCTCCCATGTGGGTGCAGGGGCAGAGTGGACAGTAAGAAAGAGAGACAGAGAGAAAGGTCTTCCTTTGCCGTTGGTTCACCCTCCAATGGCCGCCGCGGCCGGCGCGCTGCGGCCAGCGCACCGCGCTGATCCGATGGCAGGAGCCAGGAGCCAGGTGCTTTTCCTGGTCTCCCATGGGGTGCAGGGCCCAAGCACCTGGGCCATCCTCCACTGCACTCCCTGGCCACAGCAGAGAGCTGGCCTGGAAGGGGGGCAACCGGGACAGAATCCGGCGCCCCGACCGGGACTAGAACCCGGTGTGCCGGCACCGCTAGGCGGAGGATTAGCCTAGTGAGCCGCGGCGCCGGCCCGGGCGTCTTCTGCTGCCTTCTCTGGTGTTTAGCAGGAACCAGCACTCAACGCAATCCATGCCGCCCTGGTGTGCGCAGCAGTTTCGCTTGCACGCGATGCCTGCCCCTGGCATTTGCCCTCCTCGCGCCTGGGCTGCTCCCTCAGCCTGATGCGCGTGTGTGAGCGCGTGCTCCCGGCCACTGGTTTCTCTTCGCCAGTCTCCGTCCAGTGGGCCATCTTCACTTTCAGAACTGTACCCCTTTTTGCGCCTGCATCCTGGAACACTTGCACATGGAAGTTCACGATTGCCAATTCTCGGTTCAGCTCTCTATTCTATTATAGCTCTTTTGAAAAATGTGTTTCTTAATCATTGTGTTTAATTGTTGAGACATTTTTGCCTTTTACAAATCTGCCTGCTCTTCATGATTTCTCTTTTCCTTTAGCTCTTTGAACACCTCTTTTTAAAGCTTTCTATTAAGAAATTGCTAAAACTTTTTCATATAGAAATTTCAAGCAAGCCGGAGAGCGTGGTGAGAACCAGTGTGTCCCTTGCTCAGCTTTGAGCAGACGTCAGCATCCCGCCCCTCTGTTAAATCATGCTCACCTTCAGGATGCTTTCCAGTCACTGTGCTGTCAGCACGCGTCCTCACAACGCAAGCCGTGCCGATGTTGTGGTGTTTTTGCTGCTGGTTTTTCGGGGTGTGCTCACGTGGGGGCCCTGCTGTGGCAGCGCTCCTGCCGGGCTCCCCTCTGCTGTGGACCTGGAGTTTGCACCTCCGCCCAGTGAGTTTCTGTGGACACTCTTGCCACAGGGGACCTCGGGCGTGGCAGCTTTTCTTTTTCTTTTTCTTCAAAGATTATTTATTTATTTGAAAGTTAGAGTTACAGAGAGCAAAGGAGAGACAATGGCCAGGGCTGGGCCAGGCTGAAGCCAGGAGCCAGGGGCTTCCTCTGGGTCTCCCCTTTAGGTGGCAGGGGCCCAAGAAGTTGGCTATCTTCTCCTTTTCCTGGCCGCTATCAGGGAGCTGGGCCGAGTGGAGCAGCCGGGTCAGAAACCTGTGCCCATATGCCGTGCTGGCGTCACAGCTCGAGGCTGTACCCATGATGCCACAGTGCCGGCCACAATGGCAGCTTTTCCAGGTCCGGCTCATGGGGGAAGCAGATGTGGCCCTTCCTGGCTCCGGCTCTGTGCAGTAATTTCAGTCCTGGTTCCTGGCAGGCAGGGGGCCTGCAGCCTGGACTCCTGTCCCTTGGGCGCTCTGCTGTTCAGAGCTCCGTCCAGGTCCCTTGAGCCTGTCGGCCCACGTCGGCTTGCCCACTGCACCTTCCAGTTTGTTTCTGCTCTCTGCAGGTGTGCAGTTCCGGCTGGCCTCTCCGTAGGAGGTTTTCTCTGGGCGGGGAGGGTGCCAGGGAGATGGCAGAGCTCCTCCACAGCCGACTCGGGATTGTCCGCTGCTTGTTTGCTTGTTTTTGATTCTTATTTATTTGAGAGAGAGAGGGAGTGCTCCCATATGCAGGTTCGCTCCCTGAACGCCTACAGCAGCGGGGCTAGGAACCTGGAACTCCATCTGGCTCTCCCACGTGGGTGGCAGGGACCCACACTCTGAAGCCATCCTCCACGGCCCCCGGGGTGTAGCAGGATGCGGCAACCGAGGCACGCCAGTGTAACCACTAGCCCAAACACCTGCCCCCGTGTGTGTGTTTCTGTGTTTTAAATGGCGAGGTCTTTCTGACCTCTCCTCTGCTCTCTCTCTGGGCCAGGTGAGGCAGCCTGCTGTTTGCTGCTCCTCTTGGTGTGTGTCGTGTTTACGGACGAGGTGACAGAACCGGGCTGCTGTGGTCTCACGCTGGGAAGCGGGAACCCGGGCAGCCTCACTCCTAGTCCCTCGCCCTGTGCACACGGAGCGGGAAGACCATCTTTTCTCAGTGGTTTCATGACTAAAATAGCTTGTATTTATGTTTTCTGACTGTTCAAGGAATTCAGGCTCATTAGAGAACGTGGAAAGTATAAGAATTTGTACACAGGAGAATACAGGCACACTAGGTAACTTAGGTATAACTGTGACATGTGAGTAGTCCTCTGTGCACAGGAAAATACAGGCAGACTAGGTAACTTAGGTATAACTGTGACATGTGAGTAGTCCTCTGTACACAGGAAAATACAGGCACACTAGGTAACTTAGGTATAACTGTGACATGTGAGTGGTCCTCTGTGCACAGGAAAATACAGGCACACTAGGTAACTTAGCTATAACTGACATGTGAGTAGTCCTCTGTGCACAGGAAAATACAGGCACACTAGGTAACTTAGGTATAACTGTGACATGTGAGTAGTCCTCTGTGCACAGGAAAATACAGGCACACTAGGTAACTTAGGTATAACTGACATGTGAGTAGTCCTCTGTGCACAGGAAAATACAGGCACACTAGGTAACTTAGGTATAACTGACATGTGAGTAGTCCTCTGTGCACAGGAAAATACAGGCACACTAGGTAACTTAGGTATAACTGTGACATGTGAGTGGTCCTCTGTGCACAGGAAAATACAGGCACACTAGGTAACTTAGGTATAACTGTGACATGTGAGTAGTCCTCTGTGCACAGGAAAATACAGGCACACTAGGTAACTTAGGTATAACTGACATGTGAGTAGTCCTCTGTGCACAGGAAAATACAGGCACACTAGGTAACTTAGGTATAACTGTGACATGTGAGTAGTCCTCTGTACACAGGAAAATACAGGCACACTAGGTAACTTAGGTATAACTGACATGTGAGTAGTCCTCTGTGCACAGGAAAATACAGGCACACTAGGTAACTTAGGTATAACTGTGACATGTGAGTAGTCCTCTGTGCACAGGAAAATACAGGCACACTAGGTAACGTAGCTATAACTGACATGTGAGTAGTTCCCTGTATTTTGAAGGAAGATTTGTCTCATAGATTTTGTTTTAGTTTTATATAGAATTGTGTGCCCAGCTTTTTTCACCTGGCAAACCATGAACGTTTTTATCATTCAGCTTTATTCTGAGGGGCCCGTGTTGAGCTGCAGTGGGTTCAGCAGCTGCTTGCAGCACCAGCATCCCGTACAAGCATGGTTCGAGACCCGGCTGCTCCACTTCCGATCCAGCTCCCTGCTGATGCACCTGAGAAAGCAGTGGGAGATGGCCCGAGTGCTGGGGCCCTGCTCCTGTGTAGGAGACCTGGAGGAAGCTCTGGGCTCCTGGCTTCTGCCTGACCCAGCCCTGGCTGCTGTGGCCGTCCAGGGAGTGAATCAGCTGATGCAAGACCTCTCTCTCTGTCTTTGTAACTCTGGAATGGAAGTGGAGCAGCCGGGACTCGAACTGGCACCTGTATAGAATGCCAGTGCTGCGGGCAGCTGCCCAGCCTGCTGTGCCACGACAGTCGTCAGCAACCCTCAGAACTCTACGCTTGTTCTCTGACTTGGTGCCGCGGCCACCTTGTGTGTTGTGTTCGTGAAGGTGTGTGCCACTCCTTTATAATCCCTTATCTGAAAAGTACATAAGCAGTGTGGGTGTGCACTCACGAGGAGCTGAGTGATAGAGCGTGCTACGCAGTACGCAGTTCAGGTTTAAAGCAGGCTTCGGTGACCCGCCCACCCCCTCCAGTGTGCTGAGCCTGTGCCCTGCTGGGTGTGGGAGGGGTCGTCCTCCAGGCTGGATGTGTGTGTGGGGGGGGGTATGTAGTGCTCAGTCATCCTCCAAAGGTAGTAACTGGCTGTGCTACCAAGGATGTGTTTTCCTGAACTCTTGTGAACACTGGTCGGTTTTTCCTGTCTTTTCATGTGTTTGCCTTTTGTGTCTGCTGGGAGAATGGCCTGCCCCGTGCTGTGTGTCGCTTTCTGGTAGTAACTCCTCCCAGAAGAGGCCCTGGCCTAGAGGTGTGTTTCTCATGTTAGTCTATGAAGGTACAGACGCTGTAACTCCACATGCGGTTCTCTCTCATCAGGAGGGGCTTAGTAAGAAAAACTCTTACCACTTCACTGCTCTGTTCTCTTGTGTCGATATTTACTCCATCTAGGATTAATAGGAAAGGTGTGGAATGGGGGTCGGACGTCTCGGAAAGTGACTCAGGGGCTACATTGCTGCCTGGGACACCTGCTCCCACAGCGGAGTGCCTAGGCTCCCGGCTCCTCCCACTTCCAGGCCAGCTCCCTGCTCATGCACCCTGGGAGGCAGCAGATGGTGGCTCAAGTACTTGGGTCCCTGCCACACTCCTGGGAGACCTGGACTGCGTTCCCAGCTCCTGGCTTTGCCCTGGCCCAGCCCTGGCTGTTGCATGCATTTGGGGAATGAACTAGTGATGGAAAATCTCTGTTTATCTGTCTCTCTGCCTTTCAAATGAAATGAAATAAAAATTTAAAAAATTTTTAAATGTATAAAATTTTTTTAAAAAAATGAAAAGCAATTTACTTGAGAGGCAGAAAGAGGGCTTTTTTTTTTTTTTTTTAAAGATTTAGCTATTTGAAAGGCAAGAGTTACAGAGGGGAGGGAGAGAGAGAGAGCGAGATGGAGATAGAGAGGGGTATGTGTGTGTGAGAGAGAGAGATGGAGATAGAGAGGGGTGTGGGTGTGTGTGTGTGAGAGAGAGAGAGAGAGAGAAGTCTTCCATCTACTGGTTTACTCCCCAGATGGCCAGAACAGCCAGAGCTGAGCCGATCCAAAGCCAGGAGCCAGGAGCTTTTTCCCACATGGATGGAGGGGCCGTCTTCCGCTGTTTTCCCAGGCTATAGCAGAGAGCCAGATTGGAAGTGGAGCAGCCAGGACTCGAGCCAGCGCCCATATGGGATGCTGGCGCCACAGGCTGCAGCTTAACCTGCCGTGCCACAGCGCTGGCCCGGAGAGATCTTCCATCCACTGGTTCACTCCCCAGATGCCCACAACAGCTGGGGCTGAACCAGGTCAAAGCCAGCAGTCTGGGACGCAGTTGAGGTTTCCCATTGGGTGTCGGAGACCCAAGTATTTGTGCCGTTACTGCTGCTTCCCAGGAAGTTGGAATTAGGAGCAGGAGCCGGAACTTGAACCCAGGCACTCAGTGTGGGCTGCAGATGTGTGAGGCTGATGCTCCCAGAAGGGCGATGCTGCCTGGGGTCCCTGTGGGGACGTGGGGACTCCCACTGCACCACTCCCGTTAGCCCAGGAGACCCCGTTGTGTTTGCTGCTCTGCTGGCGAAGCTCCCGTGTCTCGCCCTGTGCAAGTGCCGCTGCTGTCTTCAGAGCCTGCAGTGTGCTCTCGCTGCCCTCGCCGGAGTCCTCACCCGGGCCCTGTCCGTCCTGCTGCCGCTCCTGTCGGCTTGTTCTTCACTGTGTCCTCACCACCTGCCGGGCCGTCGGCTGGTCAGGAGCCTCGTGGAAGAACCAGACACCATTCCTGGTGGGAGGCTCCTGCCTGCAGAGGCACAGCCGCTTTCGACGTCGGCACGCCCTGCCAGCACCAGGCACACAGTGTGGCCTTGGAGAAGGCCTGGCAGGCGCTCCGGGGATCCGCAGCAGGGCCAGCACCCTGCCCGGGACACCTGCCCTGGGATCCCGAACTGGAAAGTGAAGGAGGGATGTTTTCTCGCTTTATAAAGTAATTAATGACAGCATGTCAATAAAGATTTTTAGATTCATTTTATTTATTGGAAAGACAGATTGACAGAGGGGGAGAGACAGAGAGCGATCTTGCTGGTTCACCCCCCAGATTGGCCACAGTGATCGGGGTTGTGCCAGGCTGAAGCCAGGAGCCTGAAAGTCCTTCCCGGTCTCCCACAGGGGTGGCAGGTGCCCAGGCACTTGGGCCGTCTTCTGCTTTCCAGGCACATTAACAGGGTGCTGGATCGGAAGCAGAGCAGCCGGGACTGGGACTGGCGCTCATGTGGGACGCTGTCGCTGCGCGGCTGCACAGGCTCCACAGCGCAGCCCCCCTCCCTTTTTGTTGCTTATTTTTGTCTACTTGAAAAGAGAGAGATGCCTTCCACCCACTAGTTCAGCGTTCCAAATGCCCACGTGGCTGGGGCTGAGTCAGACCCAAACTAGGAGCCCAGAACTCAGTCCAGGTCTTCCAGATGGCCGGCAGGGGCCCAAGCACTGGGCCGTCCCCTGCTGCTTCCCGGGGTGCATCAGCAGGAGAGCAGATTGGAAACGGGGAAGCCCAGTCTCGAACTGGCAGCCGGCGTGGGATGCGGCTTCCCGCAGCAGCGGGACTTGCCGGGCCACAGCGCCCATCCCCGCGATGGCACTGGTCAAAGTCTGTTCTTCCGCTGCAGTTACCATGTGTGGGGGGAGGGACTGGCGCTGCGGTGCTGTGGTCAAGCCCATCCGAGCACTGCTGGTTCCGGTCCTGGCTGCTCCACTTCTGATCCAGCTCCTGCTGATGTTCCCGGAGAGCAGCGGCAGTGGCCCAGCTGCTCGGGCCCTGCACCCACGTGGGAGACCCCGGGGGAGTGAGGGCTCCTGGCTTTGGATCAGCTCAGCACTGGCTGTTGTGAACTGGTGGACAGAGGATGTCTTTGTCGCTCACTCTGCCTTCCAGATAAATGAATCTCTCAGAAGAAAATGTGTCGTTTAGAAGTTGACTGAACCTTTTGTGGAGCTTGTCCTCAGCCAGCTTCCCGATTCTTCGGGCCTGATCTCCGTCCTCATGGAGGCCCCGCGGCCCTCAGTGAGGCCCTGTGTGTGAGTGGACACCGCGGCCACTGTGGAAGCCACGGTGCTGCCAGCCCAGGTCCCACAGAGGGAAGGAGCGGGGACTTCCCCGGGCTGCCCAGACCTGGGTGTCCTCCTCCTGTTCTCCCTCGACCTGGGTGGGAAGGTGGGACCCCACCCTGGCTCCCCTCCCCCGCCCTTCCCATTCAGCCTAATCAGAGAAGTGGCCCTTAGCACTTTTTCCAGGCCACCGCGTTTGAATGGATCTCCATTGCTAGTAGTAGGTGGACAAGCTCTTTCTGGTTCCTGCTAACGTGACCTGGCGGCGGAAGGTGTGCATCTGATAATTACAGCCCAGCTTCCGCGGCCTGGGCCGGAGGCGGGGGGGGGGGGGGGGGGGGGCGGTAATCCTGATCTTATCAAGAGGGTTTGGAGTCCCACAGCGTGGCTCACAACAGTATCTCTGTAATCCTGCCCGTCACACCTGGGAGCAGCTAAAACCGGGGCAGGGCAAAGAGCGTTTCTCTTTGTGCTGAGATCTGGGAGTTGGAGGAGCGTCACCACGTCATCCAGGCGTGTGTGTTGCGGGGGACACTCACAGAGCTGGCCAGAGCCTCCTGTGCTCTGCTGACTGGTGTTGGGGTCAGTAGTGACTGGGGGCGTCGTTCTGTGGTGCTCCCACCCTCTGTAGCTGCGGCCGACAGGACTGCCCACACCCAGCTGCCAGCTTGCGCTTGGCTTCCAAGCTCCCCCTGGACCGGGCTCTGGCTTCTCTTGTCCAAGCCAGAGACTTGGGCTGTGCCCCCTGCAGGCATGGTGTTTTCCCGACGGCTGCCCTGAGATTCGGGCCTAGGAAGTCGCAGGACCCTTGGCCCTGGGGTGCACTGTGGACACCGTGGCCACCTGGTTTTCAGTTTTCACTCGAGGCTCTTTGCAAGAATCGGCGGTGGCTGAGCCCCGTGCTCTCATCCCCAGGAAAGGGTTAACTGCTGCCTGGGCAGGAGTGAGGAATGGGAACTAAAATTGCTTTGGACATCTGAGCTGGGCTTTAATAAGATATTCCAGGTGGTCAAGGAGTAATCCTAAAATAGCCTAGATACTTAATTGCTTCTAAAGTCAGGCACTCCCGTCTCTGGGGAGGCGCAGCTCTGAGGAATGCAGCCTGGCTCCTGAGATCCTGGAGGCGTGGTCTGGGCTGCTGCTTGTTGTTTTTTCCCTTCAAATCCAAGCAAAAAGGCCCAGGGCAGCCTTCCTGGGTCCCAGCCCTCCCCAGCCTGCTCCTGGCAGCCGGAGCCCCGCTCAGCTTTTTCCTGTCTGGGGCAGAGCGTCCCTTTCTTGTACTCGCCTTCCTCTCCTCACCCCAGATCCACCGGTGCCCAGGTGGCTCCCCTGTTCTGGCACTGATTCCAGGTGTGACCACTGCTGGCTTCCCTCACCAGTCTCCAGTGCCACGTGCAGAAGTTGGCTCTGGCCCTGTCCGGTGTCACTGAGGGGCAGGAAGGTGCATTTCACCACTGAAGGGACAGCCACCCGCACGGCCGGAGACAGTGACAGAAAACTTTTTTTTTAGGATGTATTTATTTATTTGAAGGTCAGAGTTACACAGAGAGAAGGAGAGGCAGAGGGAGGGAGAGACAGAGATCTTCCATCCGCTGGTTCACGCTCCTGTTGGCCACAATAGCCGGAGATGCGCCTGTTTGAAGCCAGGAGCTTCTTCTGGGTCTCACGTGGGTGCAGGGGCTCAAGGACTTGGGCCATCTTCCACTGCTTTCCCAGGCCATAGCAGAGAGCTGGGTCGGAAGTGGGGCAGCTGGAACTGGAACCGGCGCCCACAGGGGATGTTGGCTCTGCAGGCGGCAGCTTTACCCACTGTGCCACAGCGCCAGCCCCCTACAGATAACTCTTGACAGATGAATCAGCGGTTAATCCGGAAAACAATAACAGTTTTCTACACACACACAATCGCAGCTGGGTGATTGGTATTTCATCTGCCGCTCTCCCCTCTGGACTGCAAGCTCAGCACCGTTCACAGATTCTGCTGCATCCCATGCGATGGGGCCACTGGGACAAGAAGTCAGCCTTCCCCGTCACAGTCCTGCTAGGAGTCTGGCTCCCTGTGTGTGTGTGTGTGTGTGTGTGTGTGTGTGAGAGACGTATTAGGAGTCTGGCTCCCTGTGTGTGTGTGTGTGAGAGAGAGAGAGAGAGAGACGTATTAGGAGTCTGGCCCTGTGTGTGTGTGAGTGTGTGTGTGTGTGTGTGTGACGTATTAGGAGTCTGGCTCCCTGTGTGTGTGTGTGTGTGTGTGTGAGAGAGAGAGAGACGTATTAGGAGTCTGGCTCCCTGTGTGTGAGTGTGTGTGTGTGTGTGAGAGAGTGTGTGAGACGTATTAGGAGTCTGGCTCCCTGTGTGTGTGTGTGTGTGAGACGTATTAGGAGTCTGGCTGTCCGTGTGTGTGTGTGTGTGTGTGTGTGTAGGAGTCTGGCTCCCTGTGTGTGTGTGTGTGTGTGAGAGAGAGAGAGAGAGAGAGTGTGTGAGACGTATTAGGAGTCTGGCTCCCTGTGTGTGTGTGTGTGTGTGTGTGTGAGAGAGAGAGAGAGAGAGAGAGAGAGAGAGACGTATTAGGAGTCTGGCCCTGTGTGTGTGTGTGTGTGTGAGACGTATTAGGAGTCTGGCTCCCTGTGTGTGTGTGTGTGTGAGAGAGAGAGAGAGAGAGAGAGAGAGACGTATTAGGAGTCTGGCCCTGTGTGTGTGTGTGTGTGAGAGAGAGAGAGAGAGAGAGACGTATTAGGAGTCTGGCCCTGTGTGTGTGTGTGTGTGAGAGAGAGAGAGAGAGAGACGTATTAGGAGTCTGGCTGTCCCTGTGTGTGTGTGTGTGTGTGTGTGTAGGAGTCTGGCTCCCTGTGTGTGTGTGTGTGTGAGAGAGAGAGAGTGTGTGAGACATATTAGGAGTCTGGCTCCCTGTGTGTGTGTGTGTGTGTGTGTGTGTGTGAGACGTATTAGGAATCTGGCTCCGTGTGTGTGTGTGTGTGTGTGTGTGTGAGACATATTAGGAGTCTGGCTTCCTGTGTGTGTGTGTGTGTGAGAGAGAGACGTATTAGGAGTCTGGCTCCCTGTGTGTGTGTGTGTGAGAGAGAGAGAGTGTGTGAGACGTATTAGGAGTCTGGCTCCCTGTGTGTGTGTGTGTGTGTGTGTGTGTGTGAGACGTATTAGGAATCTGGCTCCGTGTGTGTGTGTGTGTGTGTGTGTGTGTGAGACATATTAGGAGTCTGGCTTCCTCTGTGTGTGTGTGTGTGAGAGAGAGACGTATTAGGAGTCTGGCTCCGTGTGTGTGTGTGTGTGTGTGAGAGAGAGAGAGAGAGACGTATTAGGAGTCTGGCTCCGTGTGTGTGTGTGTGTGTGTGTGTGAGACGTATTAGGAGTCTGGCTCCCTGTGTGTGTGTGAGTGTGTGTGTGTGAGAGAGAGAGAGACGTATTAGGAGTCTGGCCCTGTGTGTGTGTGAGTGTGTGTGTGTGTGAGAGAGAGAGACGTATTAGGAGTCTGGCTGTCCGTGTGTGTGTGTGTGTGTGTGTGTGACCTATTAGGAGTCTGGCTGTCCCTGTGTGTGTGTGTGTGTGTGTGTGTGAGAGAGAGAGAGACATATTAGGAGTCTGGCTCCCTGTGTGTGTGTGAGATGTATTAGGGGTCCGGCTGTCCGTGTGTGTGTGTGTTTGTGTGTGTGTGTGACATTAGGAGTCTGGCTGTCCGTGTGTGTGTGTGTATGTGTGTGACCTATTAGGAGTCTGGCTGTCCTTGTGTGTGTGCGTGTGACCTATTAGGAGTCTGGCTGTCCGTGTGTGTGTGTGTGTGTGTGTGAGACGTATTAGGAATCTGGCTCCGTGTGTGTGTGTGTGTGTGTGTGTGTGAGACATATTAGGAGTCTGGCTTCCTGTGTGTGTGTGTGTGTGAGAGAGAGACGTATTAGGAGTCTGGCTCCCTGTGTGTGTGTGTGTGAGAGAGAGAGAGTGTGTGAGACGTATTAGGAGTCTGGCTCCCTGTGTGTGTGTGTGTGTGTGTGTGTGTGTGAGACGTATTAGGAATCTGGCTCCGTGTGTGTGTGTGTGTGTGTGTGTGTGTGAGACATATTAGGAGTCTGGCTTCCTCTGTGTGTGTGTGTGTGAGAGAGAGACGTATTAGGAGTCTGGCTCCGTGTGTGTGTGTGTGTGTGTGAGAGAGAGAGAGAGAGACGTATTAGGAGTCTGGCTCCGTGTGTGTGTGTGTGTGTGTGTGTGAGACGTATTAGGAGTCTGGCTCCCTGTGTGTGTGTGAGTGTGTGTGTGTGAGAGAGAGAGAGACGTATTAGGAGTCTGGCCCTGTGTGTGTGTGAGTGTGTGTGTGTGTGAGAGAGAGAGACGTATTAGGAGTCTGGCTGTCCGTGTGTGTGTGTGTGTGTGTGTGTGACCTATTAGGAGTCTGGCTGTCCCTGTGTGTGTGTGTGTGTGTGTGTGTGAGAGAGAGAGAGACATATTAGGAGTCTGGCTCCCTGTGTGTGTGTGAGATGTATTAGGGGTCCGGCTGTCCGTGTGTGTGTGTGTTTGTGTGTGTGTGTGACATTAGGAGTCTGGCTGTCCGTGTGTGTGTGTGTATGTGTGTGACCTATTAGGAGTCTGGCT